>NC_142139.1:17008473-17633473 GCF_024610735.1 Ursus americanus
AAAAGATTTTATTTATTTATTTGGGAGAGAGTGAGAGTGAAAGAGCAGCAGAGAGGGAGAGAAGAAGGCTCCCCACTAAGCAGGGAGCCTGATGTGGGGGCTCGATCCCAGGACCCTGGGATCTTGACCTGACCCGAAGGCAGATGCTTAACCCACTGAGCCCCTTTTGTTAGTTTTATACCTAAGTATTTTATTTCTTTTGGGCAAACGGTATTTTGCTTTAAATTTCAAATTTTATGCTAGTATATAAGAAAATGATCAGCTTTACTACATAACTTTGTATTCTGCAACCTTGGTATGGTGGCTTATTAGTTCCAGGAGATTTTTTCAATTCTTTCAGACTTTCTACATAAAAAGTCATGTCATCTGAGAACAAAAACAGTTTGCTTCTTTTTTCTTAATCAGTATACCTTTAATCCTCTTCTTGTCTTATTGCATTAATTAGACTTCCAGGATGATAATCAAAAGGAATGGCAAGAAGGGATATCTTTGCCTTGTTCCTGATCATAGTGGGAAAGCTTCTAGTTTCTCACCATTAAATACCACGTTAGCTGTAGATTTTTTGTAGATGTTCTTTGTATCAACTTGAGGATGTGCCTTTCTGTTCCTAGTTCACTGAGAGTTTTATGAGTGGGTGTTGTGTTTTGTCACATGCTTTTTCTGCTTCTTTTTTTTTTTTTTTTTTATTTATTCGACAGATAGAGACAGCCAGCGAGAGAGGGAACACAAGCAGGGGGAGTGGGAGAGGAAGAAGCAGGCTCATAGTGGAAGAGCCTGATGTGGGGCTCGATCCCAGAACGCCGGGACCATGCCCTGAGCCGAAGGCAGATGCTTAACCGCTGTGCCACCCAGGCACCCCTTTTTCTGCTTCTATTGATACGTTTATGTGATTTTTCATTTTTAGCCTGTTGATGTGATGGATTGCATTAACTGATTTTTGAATGTTGAATCGGTGTTGCATACCTGGGATGAATCCCACTTAATCATAGTATATAATTCTTTTTATACATTCTTGGATTCTATTTGCTAATATTTTGTTGAGGATTTTATACCTATGTTCATAAGAGATATTAATGTGTAGTTTTCTTGTAATGTCCTTTTTTATTTTTTGGTATTAGGGTAATGCTGTCCTCATAGAGTGAGTTAGGAAGTATTCCCTTTGCTTCTATTTTCTAGAAGGGATTGTAGAGAATTGGTATAATTTCTTCCTTAACTCTTTGGTAGAATTCACCAGTGACCCCATCTGGGCCTGGTTCTTTCTCTTTGAAAGTTATTAATTATTGATTCAATTTCTTTAATAGATACAGACATCTTTTTGTTGTCTATTTCTTATGTGAATTTTGGCAGATTGTATCTTTCAAGGATGATCTCTTTTACCTAGGCTTTCAAATTTGTGGGCATATGGTTGCTCATAGTATTCCATTATTGTTCTTTTAATATCCATGAGATCTGTAGTGATGTCCCCCTTACTATTTCTGTTATCAGTAATTTTGATTTTTCTCTCTCTTTTCTTAGTTATACTGACTAGAGGCTTATAAAAATTTTATTGATCTTTTCATAGAACCAACTTTTGGTCTCATTGATTTTCTCTATGTATTTCCTATTTTCAATTTCATTGATTTCTGTTCTAATTTTTATTATTTCATCTACTTTGGTTTTAATTTTATTTTCTTTTTCTAATTTCCTAAAGTGGAATTTCAGCTTATTGATTTTAGATCTTTCTACTTTTCTTCAGTTTCCCTCTAAGAACTGTTTTCACTGCATCCCATATATTTTGCTAAGTTGTATTTTCATTTTCATTTAGTTTAAAACATTTTTTCTATTTCTCTTGAGATTTCTTCTTAAATTCATGTTGTTTAGAAGTGCGTTGTTTAATCTCTAAGTATTTTTGAATTTTCCGACTACCTTTATGTTGAATGTTTAATTTTAGTCCAAGACATAATCAGCCTGAATTCTTTTCTTCATTTCTGCCTTGCCTATAGTAGGTGCTCAGGACATGTTTGTTGGATGAGGTTGGATGTGGCAGAGCTTTGTAAGAATATGGCGAAAGCCTCATTGTGGCTTCATTAAACCTGAGCCATTCAGACCACCAAAGGAGCTTTGTCTGAAGGGAGAGTGGCACCAATTAGTGTAGATTGTTGCAAGTAGAATGGAAATAAGCTAGAGAGATACTCCAGTCTCATCTAGGTCCCTGGGGAACATACTTGATGCCTTTCAATGAATATGGTTTAAAACTTAATTCATATGAATTTTTATTGTATTTTTCAGGGATTTCCCCTAGAGCTATAAACACTTAGATATTGTTAGACAGATCCTTATTAAAAAAAAAAATTCCAATTTTTATTTTAGTTGCTTGGAATTGTAGTGCCTCTTTATTTCAGTATTTCTTGCACTTTTTGATCTTTCAGTTAGTTGGATCTCAAAATATCAATGAAATCTTTCCTTGGCAATGTCAACAACACCTACTGTCTTCTAGACCCTCCCATTCCCTCTGCTTTTTATTTTCCCTCTGTTCTAGTACTTCAGTAGTGTTTCTGTAGTAGATTTATGTAGGTTTGCATCAACCTGTAAGCATCAGTTCCTAGAGGAGAGTCACAGTGTCATTACATTAAATTTTTTCCTTCAGGTCCAAGGAAAGTTAACTTGCATTATATAGATGCTCAGTAAGTATTGGGTGAATATATAATTGAATAATGGTAATGGCCTAATAAAGGCTATGTAGGTAGACAAATAATGACCTCAAAAGCAATTCAGAGATATTCTTGTTTGAAAAGATTTGAGTAGGTGTTATTGTTTAGACATTATATCATCTAAAAACTCAATTTCCTATGGCAACTAATGTGGGGTTAAGAGGACATTCTGGGCAGTTCAGCAATTTGAGGGAAGCCACAGCTGGAAAGGGGAAAGAAATGAGTGCTTGGAGGGGCCAGGGGAACAAGATAGGAAATCCTCAAAGGCAGCTGTCCACTTTTACTCCTGGAAAGAGTGGGGGAATGGAGGGAGGGGAAGTCTACTGTTGTAAATAACTCAACTTGCCAACACTCATTGAGCTAGCCACAGTGTCTGTGTGGGAAGAGTAATTTCTGATAAAAATAGAGAACTTTCCTTCTTTTTCTTTTCTTTCTTTCTTTCTTTCTTTCTTTCTCTCTCTCTTTCTTTTTTAGTTCAAGCACTTTAAAAGAAGCTGTGGGGAGTTTTAATCATAGGGTGGTTCTTTCTTTTCTGAAAGAAGGAAAAGACATTTCAATTTTAAATTCGGGGGTTGAAATGATTGTGTCATTTCAGCTCAAGTAGAGCATGTCAACAAGTGGACATGTTTTCATTGTGGAAAGTATGACTTGAAGATGTGACATTTTAAATTAAAAAAAGCAAATGATTTCTGTTGTGAGTTTTCTTTCCTCCACAGGAACACTTAGAACATAGCTGCATTTAGAAATATGAAGTAAAAATATCAGGCATTCACTACTGTCTTAGAAATAGAAATCTTATTATGTGGGCTGGGTTTCTTAATATGGTTTAGGTATACTGAAAACAGAACAAAGGTTGTCCCTTCTGAGACAAACTTTGCTTAGAGGTATTCTGAAAGATTAGACTGCTGGTTTATTTAAATATTTATGTCTTAATTATGGGAGTTAGTAGATAAAAAGAGGTGTTGACTACTACTAAGGTTCTTGATTTCCAGTTTAATGCCTTATTTATCACTAAAACATCCTTTACAGTTCATTGTACCTAATAAACATTTGATAAAGATGTGCTGAACGAATGAATTTTAAGATATTTGGAGTGTAAGTGTGTATTGATTACTTGATGATATCAGCCACCAATAAGCACTAATAATGATAATAAAGGTGTTATTCATTAACTGCATTAATGTAGACATTAGAAGTATAAAAATAATGACTTATAGACTGGTCTTTTTAAAGCCAACATTATTCCATGGCTTAATTAAACTGTAGTTTGTGTAATATAACGATATTCAGAACAGTGTCCTTTCCTTTCTTTTCTTTTTTCTTTTTTTGTTTTTTAAGATTTTATTTATTTATTTGACACACAGAGAAAGAGAGAGAGAGAGCACAAGCAGGGGGAGTGGGAGAGGGGAGAAGCAGCCTACCCGATGAGCAGGGAGCCTGACAGCCTGACATGGGGCTCAATCCCAGGACCCTGGGATCATGACCTGAGACGAAGGCAGACGCTTAACTGACTGAGCCATCCAGGAGCCCTGAACAGTATCCTTTCATAGAGAAATCAGACCAGTAGTCAGATTAACTCTGCCCAGATATGGATAAACATTCAGAACCATGAAGCCGCAGAGGTTATTAGCTCTGAATAAAAAGTGTTGAATAAATAAGCTTCTGGTCAGAGTAATTGGTTACTCTCTTTATATAACTAATTAAAAGATACAGCTAAGTAAGTAGAAATTTATTTCGCTCACGAGAGACCTTTTCCAAAGTGATTTTGCCACTTGCTCCATCATAACTTTAGGCAGATTCTCTTCTTTTGTAGCCAAGCCTTACGTGCATGTCGTTATTATTATTTTTTAGATGGGAAGCTATGTGTATGCACATAAAGTAACATATGTTGATTATAGCTTCCTTCTAGATGTGCAAAGTTATTTTTTTCCTATAATAGAATTTGCATTTACAAACCAAGATGCTTGTAATTAGTAACAAGTTATTTATGCCTCAGAACCAATGGTACTACCCTTGGAACATGGTGGAAAACAGCACAGATTTCAATGTTTTTAACATAGACATTCCAAGAGAATTGAAACTATTTTTTTTTCTTTTTTCATGACATTTGTGTTTAGGGAAGCCTTTTGGGGTATTTTTTGGGGGTGGGGGTTAGATTGCTTCACTTAATGCATGGTTTCAACCCAGAAACCATGTTTTCTTGTTTTCTTTAGGAGAGCAACATCCTCCCACTCAGGGGGCCTGGATTCTGACCCCCTGGATTCCAATTCCTGTTGTGCCGTTTATTACCTGTGTGGCTTCGGTTTAGCAGCTCTGCTATTCAACCTCACTCAGCCTCAGTTTCCTTGCTTGTCAAATGGGCAAAGTAATAGTGGGGCTGTTGGAGGATTGAATGAGATAGAATTAAGGCCCTTAGGATGGTCCCTAGAGTAAGAACATCGTAAACACTCACTGAAGGTTGGTGATTATTACAGCAGGACTTTGTATTTCTTCTCCTTTGTTCAGCCTTCCTTCTTATGTTGTTCTTCTCAGTTCAATTCTTTCACTCAACTTATCCCAATGTATTTGTTTTTCCTCTTTTGATTAATTTATTTTATATACATGGGCATATAGCATACCTTATAAAATAATTAGACTGGTTCCCAGGAGAAATTTTGGGACTAGAACTCAGTAGTATTATATTTCCTTCAATATGTATAGAAATCACTTATTTAAGCACAAAAACAGTATTTTACATGTGAAATACACCTAGATACTGTTACAATGATTCCTATGTTCTTCTATGTGTTCCTGGATATTCATTACCTCACCTTTGCAAATTTCATGTATATCCCTACACAGGCCTGCTCCTTTGCTCCTGCAGAGTCTTTCTTTGCTTTCTAGTTATCAATACATTCCCCTTTGCCCTGTATTAGAATGCACTTTCTTCTAATATTGCTTCTACGTGACACTCATTAGCCTTCTCTTCTGTATCCCAGATATGCTATGTTCAATCCAATGAGTCTGACAAGGGGGCAGAGCTAACATTTGTTCAAGGATGGCAGCAGAAAGAGAAAGAATGGGTTGATACTTCTCCCCACCCTTCCACTTCTCCACTGCTTCCTGAAGTGATGGACTCATGACTGTCTTCTGTGCTGGTGACAGAAGAGGGACAGTGAAGGGACTGGAGAAATTTTGCTTTCTGGGTACTTCCCAGTGCTCTCTGTGTAACATCTAAGCTCGTCAACACAGTGCGTGTGTTTTCTGAGGCCGGGGCCCTTATAGCCTCTTCAGCCTTAGCTTGTAAACTTCATACCCTGGTAATACTGAATGGCTTGCAGTTGCCTCTGTGGACATACGTGCCTTTGCTCACACCCTTTTGTACTTTGAAATATTCATCTGCCCGTCTTCACCTTGCTGACTGCAAGACTCCAACCCATCTTTCAAAGCCCAGGCCAGGGACAGTCTCTGCGGGGAAGCCTTCCAGGACAGCCTTTCCCTTCTTCATACTGGACCCAATGCCCTCTTTCCCTCAGATGCCATTGCACACTGTGAATAGCTCTGTCATTATGTCCTTTCTTAATTTGGAATGATCCGTGTATGGGTCTGTTTTCTCTGCTGAATTAAATTCCATGACAGCAAGAGCCACATAGTATCCCGTTCCGTATCCCCACCGTGGAGCATGGTGTGTGGTGCAGTGCGTGCAAGCTAGAGTTATTTGTAGAACTCTTAAACTGACCTCACTGGGCTCCATGGGGATGGAGACAGTGATGAAGTAATTCCTACTTCCTTTCATGGGGCTTAACCTAATAATGGCTTCAGCATTGGAATTCCTTCCAGACAACTTAACCAGCCGGATAATCTAACCCTTCTCTGATTTGTGGTCTTATTCCAGAAGTGACTATGTTTTCTAACTTGGAATTCATATCTTTACATTATTTGTAGACTTTTTCTTATGTTGTAATATAGCTTGTTTGCCAACAGCATGTATTTCCCATTTAGTCATTTGTTCTACAGATCACTTATTAAGATGATGGACTTTCTAAACACATGAGACAAATGCCTATGAAATGCCTGAAACAAAATGGGCCATGTGGCAGATTTTCTCATAGAAGAAACCCGTAGGCACGGAATAAGATGCCTCTCGGTACAAAACAAACGAGCAATTACCTGAGCCGCTTCCTGTGGGAAACTCAGCATCCTACCACCCATGGTGATGACTCCTGTGAGTTTTTTGGAAGGGTTGCATCATTCTAAGGAAATTCATTCACATGTTTCTCAACAAACGCACATTTTATTTTCTTGGACAGAAAACAAACTATATGTCTTTGTTCAAGTTTACTTTCCTTTTTCTACTTAGCCTCTTTTGTTTTTAAAAAATGAATATTGAATATGCAATTTTGGAAGGCAGTAGCAAAGATTGAATGATGGTTGTCATAGGCTGGCAAGTGGGGAGCAAACCGGGCTCAAGAAACATCTGGAATGTTTGTGATGTGGTAGTTGCCTACATTGTCTTCTTCTGGGCTTCAACATTAATCGGTGACTTCTAGAATTTAATTGAGGATGTATTTAAATCACAGATGTTTGTTGTTATAAGTCTGGTACAAATCAGATTCGATGAATCTGCTCCTGGTTTTTCTCTCTGCATTACAATGACCTCTTCCTTTCTTATATGAATCTAAAGTTTTCAAAAATACTACAAGAATGGAACCTTGGAATAAATCCTGTTTGGAAATATTACTGAGAATAGAATTAAAAAATTCATCAAGTGAAATAATAGGCATATTTAGCTCCAGTAGATAAAAATCTACTGTGTGAAATGATAATTCAATATAATTTTTAGAGTGATAAGAGTTCTGATTTTGCTTTTTTTTTTTTTTACTTTATGTTAGATGAAACACTAGTCATTTTGTAGTTTATATTCCCTGGAACTTCAGACTCAAATTTTTAGCATTAGCTTCTTCACGTAGAATTATCAATTCATTTGAACTTTTTGTAGAAAGTCATTTATTTGAATTTAAAATCCTCAGGTTCTAATTTTCACTGAAAACTTATGTTTTTGTTATTTTAGCAAGTTTAACCCAAATAGTCCCATGAAATTTGAAGTTTAAGAAGAAATTGCTGGGTTTGAAAAGTATGTTTCAGTTATATGGATTAGAGACACATTGTGAAGCGTTATGCACTTTCCACCTGGAAATTAGTATAAGATTTTGATAGGAAGTCTTTAAAGTTTCATTTCATAAATAATAGTTTTTCAAGTAGCTATAGAAAACTATCTTATTAATGCTAAGAAGAGAACACTTTCAGGTCCTGTGATTATTAATTATTATTCTCTATTACATGTTCTATTTCTCATACTCTCTTGATGTTCAATGGTGGAAATAAAGTGAAATCCTTTAACTAGGAGGTTAGATACCAACAAAGACTCATTTTCTGCCCACTGCTCCTAGAGATTAAGAGGCAAAATTTTCCTTCGAGAGCTGTGGTCCAACGGCAATGGGGTGTTCAGAAACTGCAACTTTGAATTTAAAGTTGGAGATCTTTGAGTTGGCATTTCTGTCCAATATGGTTGAGTATCTGAAAGCGGTTCCACATTGCTTTATCAGGAAGTCAGGCTGACTTGTGATGAAAGATGATGAAGACAAATCCTAAACAGGGCTTCCTGTTTGCTTAAACCTCCAACCCAAGAGAAAATCGCTTCCAGTTTCCCTGTACAATCATGGTAATATATTTTCTTTTCAGATTGTTAACAGACTGTTCAGCTTGTACTTGGCATTTCAATCATAGTGAAAAAGGTGAAGCCCCAAAGATTCTGAATTCTCATTAGGAATCTGAAATTGGATGACCTTTGAAATTAACCTCTGCTTCTCCTCCTCTTCTCTTTAGTAAACACAGTATTCATTAATTCATATTAATTGATTTTCTGCTCCATGGACTGGTTTGAAATGGTTGCTGTAATGGACATAAAAGGAAATGTAGGTTCTGTCCTCAGAGCTCACTGTTACTAAAAAAATCAGGTTAGAATACAGATGTAAATTTAAATTTAAAGATGGTAGCAACTCTGAAAGAATGATTAGGTTGTTCCCTTTTAAGATGAATACTGTGCACAATGAGATTTTTAATTTTGTGAATAATTTTTGGGATATGAAAAGTAGGAAAGAGAAGAAGAGGAGTTGGGGAAGAGAACAAACTTTGTGGAAAGACTTAGAATTTTCCTAGAATTCTGGGACATCAAAACCATGTTTGGGCAGGGGATTAAAAAAATAAGAAATTGATCTCAGCTTTATTTATGCAAGAAAAAATTGTTTTAAAGAGTTTGGCTAAAGATCACTAACTATTATACTTTACGAACTGTTTGACTGTAACTAATTTTTTTCTAATAGGCCTTATTTTAGAATATTAACATCATGACTAGTATTAAACATAAACCTTATGACCAGTATTAAAATTTTTTTAAAAAGGAAGAATGGCAAGATTTGACACTTAGAATAATTGATTTTTAGAAAGATGAAATTATGTTAAAATAGTAAGATAAGTTCTATAAATAATACAAGTAATTACAATACCTTACTGTTAATTACACTAACTCATGCTAATAGCTAACATGTATTGAACATTTATTTCACTGACTACCTTGCTAAAGGCTGTACGTCCATTTCCTTGTTTGCCCCTGGGAATCGGGGTAAATAGTTGGGATGCATCTTATAGAAGAAGAAATTGGGACAAATGTGAAGCAGCTTTTCCGTAATAAACCTCAGTGTCCATGCTTTAAACTTCTACTCAAGTCTTTGCTTCTAAAGAATATTTTGACCTCTTTCTTGCTTTCCAAACTTTTATTCACTTTCATTTCTTTTTTTCTTTTTTCATTCCTATCGTCTAATTTTCTCCCTTGCTTTTTTTTTTTTTTTTTTCTTAATATTTTATTTATTTATTTGACAGAGACAGCCAGCGAGAGAGGGAACACAAGCAGGGGGAGTGGGAGAGGAAGAAGCAGGCTCCTAGTGGAGGAGCCTGATGTGGGGCTCGATCCCAGAACGCCGGGATCATGCCCTGAGCCGAAGGCAGACGCTTAAGGACTGCGCCACCCAGGCGCCCCTCTCCCTTGATTTTTTAACCCATCTTTCATTTTCTCATGGCACATCCCTGGTCTGTCCTGGATTTTCGTGTTTGGCAGTTAGTTCACGGACTACCTCTGTTGCTGTTGTACTCTAAATCAAATCGTGGATGACAGATAGCGCTTTTTACTTTTATAGTGTGATGTAGATATGATTAGAAGTAAAAGTATGTATCAACTGAGGCCTGACATAATTCTTTTTCATAAAAGGGGCAGAAAGGATATGCAAGAATGAGAGATTTATTGTCTAGTACATTCATCTGTACACACGTATACACATGTAATTGTTTTTCCTGGGAAACTAATGATAGAGATTCTGCCCATAAAACATGGGCAGCATGTTTGGTCACACTGTAAAGAAGCCCAGCAAATTCTTCCTACCACAAGTTAACTGTCTATTAGAACGCAAGGGTTTCATGTTCTTTCTATCAACTTGTGTCGGTCCCTGACGTCTACCATGGCAGAAGTCTGAATTCTTAGCATGCTGAAATGTACAGATAGTCTTCCAGAAAATTCTCTTTAGAACATGGCACTCACTATCTTTATAATTTGGAGTGCCGATGATGATCAGGATAAAGGCCAGGCTGCCACTGGAGAGAGAATATGCTGAGGAACAATTTTATAGGGAAATTATGCTTTGAGTGGCCATACAGGTAATTCAAAGATGGATTGCCTGGATCAGACAAAACCAAATAATCTCAAATTGCTCTATTTATGTTCTCAATGCGTCCAAACCTTGTTATTTCAATGATTACATAACAATTTGGCATACATGAATTCTCTGACAACGTTCAGAATCTCAAATTGTAAAAGTAAGTGTTTTCACATCATGCCTGACCCTTGCTAGTTAGTCATTAATGATTTTGCCCAATATGGAATTCTGAGTCTAATGATTTCCTTTCTGGCCATCTAAATAATAACCTAAAGAGGCTAAAAAATGTATAAGAATGTATTTTAATTGAATAGTAAGCAATATGTAATGTCCTATGTTCATAAGAAATGATGCAGCAGAAGTGGGTTTTTTTTTGTTGTTGTTAGTTTGTTTTATTTGACTTATGCCCTGTTGTCTTCCCTGAGCAGTTTATGAGTCAAGGGGAAAGGGTGGGGCCCATGGGCAGGGTTATAATCCATCACCATCATATTAGTTTAATATAGCTAAGTTTTTATCTATTCTTTATATATTGAGGTCCACATATGCAATTTTATTGAAAAAAAATCCTGCAGCTAAAATTGTTAAAAAAACTCGCTATAGTCAATTAATATTTGATACCATGAAAAATGTCCACTTTATATAACATGAAAAAAAAAAGCTGATTACAAAACTAGTAGATGAAAGCAATTCTATAAAAAAAAAAAAAGGAGGGGAGCAAAGCAACACAAAGAAAAACCAAAAAAACCAAAAAGGCTGAATATATTTACAAGATTGTTTTGTATAATCTAAAAAATGAAAAAAAAAATAGGCACAAAAAATGTGAATAACATGTTTGTACTGCTTCATTTGGCCAAGTTATTAAGGATTACAGGAAGAGAGTGTGCTATTGCTTAAGATGATGAGAAATTTATATTAAAAAATAAATACTGCATGTAGCAGGAAGGGGAAATTGCCTCATTAATTACCTGGTTATCTTATCAGGGCTCTAATTTTTTGGTTTTCTGGAATGCAGAGCAGGCTTTTGGTTTTCTGGAATGCAGAGTTGCTGGGGCAGCAGTTATGTAAGCTGAGCGATTTACAACATTTGTGTTAACTCTGTGTTTAGGTTTCAGAACATGAGCGTCTGCCTGAGTGCATTCAGTGCCAGCCAGCGTGAGAGGGCACTTCTTGCATCAGGGATCCAAGGAAGGGTCACCCGTCCTCCATCTGTGCTTTCCGTTAGTGTGGCGGGTCCTGCTTCCATCCTCTGGGTTAGGGTCGTGTCAGACTCAACACCCCTTCCATAGAGCAGACCCTCAAATCGAGAATAACTGAAAGGGAACAGGAGAAGTGATACCGGTTGAAGCCATTTTCCTCAAAGGTAGTTTTGAATGATACTAGCTCTGTGTTCAAGGGCCTTTTCTTCAGTCCATGAATTGCACAGTGGTTACCTCTCAGGGGGTAGAGTTTATTCTCTTTATCTATCTTTTGTAGAAATAAGCATGTAGAAATTCTAGTAAAAAGTCCACAGAGTCTATATTTAAAAACGAAAGCAAAAAATGCTAAAATGCAACATAGTGTATGTAATTTGAAATAGTTACGTTCCTTTGGACCACAAGAATATAAATTACCATTTGGAGAATTTTTATTTTCCTAATTTGACAGCAGATTTGAACTTTAATTCCATATTCTTTTCCTTCAAATCCCTGTGTTCAAAATCCAATTTCTATTTCTTTATTTTCCAAAGCTATGATATTTGTGGATTTAATTTATACAACTTCTCAATGGTGCAACTGGTAGCCCAGATTAATATAATTAGTTACAACAATTTTTTAATATCTCATAAATCTTCTTCTGATCTTAGAGGAAGAGGCTTTAAAGTATCTAGGCCGATGGGCTAGCAAGAAAAATAGACCATATATCACAATAATAATGAAAACATGTTAATAAAAATGGTAATAATACCCTGATAATAATAATAAAAGTACTATAAATTTTATATTCTTTGAAAATACAATATAGGGGGGAATACTACGTTTCTTTCTCTACCCCCTCATATGAGTTTCACAAAAATGTATTTATGAAATATGCTGACACAGCCTGCTTGTGCCAATATTTCAGCACAAATGGCAGTTGCAATCAAATTTTACCCACAGCCATTATACGGGATCACCTGCCTTCTCTTAGATGTTTATGTTTTAGAAAACCGACATAGAATTGGTATAAAACAATCCTGGGAAGGAGGATCTGTGATCCATTTCTCAAAATCCACCGTGGCTGGATGAACTGTTTGCACTGGATGGCTCCCTGATGTCCCTGGCCAATAGAGTGGGAGTGACTGCCAGCTGATAGTAAATGTGATACATTTCATATAACATTTTATAGGATTTCACACACATTACCTCATTTCAGTCACATGGAAACCCTGTGAGATAGAGGAGGCAGAAACGACTCACCTTCACACAGATAGGTAAAATGAGATCTAGGCAATTTGACCCAAATCGACACTTCTAAGAGTGGTGTAGAGTTGGGACGAGGACCAGGTTATCTGACGAGTCCAGCGCACTGCCGCTCCTGGCTCGCTGTTGTCCGACTCCCTCTGCTCCCCTGGCCAGGCTCTCAGCAGTGCTGCAGTCACCTGCAGCCCGAGGCCCGCACCGCATCCTTCTCCACGGGTCTCAAGTTAGGTGGGAAGTAACAAGAACTCCTCTTTATAAACAAAGTTAAGAATCTGTTCTTTTCTGAGCTGCTTCTTCTTCCGACAGGGAAGCTGAGATCCAGGTGCAAAAGTGGAACCGGCTGCAGGCCAGGCGTACTTTCTGCCCCACAGCATTAGTTGACATCAGTGTGGCAAAGGGGAAAATGCTATTTAAATACACAGCTGGGGATACCTGGGCGGCTCAGTCAGTTAAGCATCTGCCTGTGGCTCAGGTCATGATCCCCGAGTCCCGGATGGAGCCCCGAGTCGGGCTCCCTGCTCAACGGGGAGCCTGTTTCTCCCTCTCCTCCCTTCTGGCTATCTCTCTCTTTCTCAAATAATTTTTAAAAAAGTAAGTAAGTAAATAAATAAAATAAAACCACAGCTGATTGCAACTACATCTGCGCCCAAACGAGGGGAGCACTTGCTGAGTGGAGGTGATGGCTTTTTATTTAGAAAAGTCCTTGTTGTCCCCTTTGCATGACAAGGCCAGCCCTCCGTTCCCCAGCCCTGTTGGTGGTGGTGGTACGGGAAGGTCTGAGCAGCAAGAGAGCTGGCAGGGGGTTGCTGGAGCCACACCAGCCAAGTCAGAATGTCCTGTGGGCTAAGGTGGCAGAGTGCTTCTAACAAGAGGGTGTGTCGTGATGGCTATGAACGTAAAGGGCTGGAGGCCGCCTCCTACGTTGAACTTCAGCTCTGGAACTCTGCTAGATAGATCCTCCCGTGAGTATCTTTCAGCCAGTGGTGTCGCAGGGAGAAGAATTGAAGAGAAGGGTCAGTGGCTCACATCTGAATCTGCATTGGAAAAATGGAAAGAAGAGCTGCAAAAGGTTAGAGGGAATTCTAGATCTCAGTGGGAACGAGAACAGTGATGCAGCACGTAGGGCCTGAGCCACACAGATTTGTAGGGATCCTGGGAAGGGGAACAGCCCGCCCATTTGATGTGACTCTGCCAATTTGACGGAAATCTCAAAGGTTATGCTGACTTCCGTTGACTTCTTGCTTACGCAAGAAAGTGAAAAGTCATTACTGATTACCCTTGAGAAACCTGAGAAGAGGGAATGGCCGGTGAAGTGTCCTGAGAAGGTTCTTAGATTTATGTAACCGTGGAATCCAAGAAACTGTAAACATCAACTGGGTCAGCCTTCCTTTATTTCTTTCCCCTTCCCTCCCTTTTTGCAGTAAAGGAATCTAAGCCCAGATCGTTGTCCTATGTACCCAGGGCCACATGGCTTGTGAGTGGTCACAGATGTAGGACTAGAATGTGACTGTGAATTCAGAATGGGCAGCCCTGGTTCTGGCCCCCACTCCATTGTCTTAGCTTCCTTACCTTCTTGAACCTTAGTTCCCTCTCTGGTAAAATGGGAAAAGCAAAATCATATCTCACGGGGTATTTGGGGGACCAGATAAAGTAATGTGGGATTTGAAAACTGTCAAGGAATGTTAAAACATTTTACTGGTTTATTTCGGAGGTTCTTTATGGTCAACAATTATACGGAGAGGATTATTTTGGCTTTTCTGAAAAAGTCTGAAAACGGTAGCAGTGGTATAATTGAAGGGATGTCACTGCTCTCGTGCGTGCACAGGTGCCGATTGAGGCTAGGGGACAGGCAGTAAAGTTTAGAGAGGGTCTTCTGGGATAGTGATCTGTTGTGTTCTGCGTAGGCCTTCTAAATGATATGGTTTTACTCCTCCTTGTCTTTTTTTTTTTCCTGAAAGAATTAGAATGAAATAGAAAAATTCTCATTTTCCCTGAAGGAAGTTAAGGCTATTTCTTAGTAAATCAGGAAGTTCAAACACAGCATCCATAGCAGTAAACTTGAAGTAAACTCCTATTATGTTTAATTGCGCCTTTTGAAAGTCGACCTCCAGAGGATGGCTGGTAGAGTGAGTCACGAGGACAGGAGGAGCATCGCATGCTTCTAGGCTGGAAGGGCCCTTACCGCCACTCACTGCCTGATCTCCCCTCGCCTCCCCTTATGGCTGAACAGTACCTGTGGGAGAAAGTTCTAGGGGTTGGAGGGAAGGAGAAAGATATTAGGGAATATAAATTGATATGGTATCATCCGTACAAGAAAAACAATAATCAGCTTCACTTTCATCTTCCTGAAGCACTTTTGTATTTGGTGGGAAAAATGAGAAAGTTAAAGACATTATTTGGAACTATCGATCTTCAGATTTATCTTCACTTAGATTATCGGTTGGCGATACTGTCTTAAAGCTTCTAATCTTTTTAAACCTGAGTATTTTAATAGAAGGAAAGTTTCTTCTGTGAGAGGGCTACTCCTCAGACATGTTCGCCTTTAGGGCCTGGAAAGAAAGGAGTCTGTTTTACACCCTGAAGCAGAGCTCTTCTGCCTTCTTTCTGTTCAGCCGGTTATAGGGAAGGATCTACCCCTTTAATCACAGAGGCAAGAAAATACCAAAGCAGATGACTTTGGCAGGTTTGCTAGAGGCTGGCGGCAGGTTGGCCAGGCTAACAATCAGTGGCTTCCAGAGTTCAGCATGACAGGAAGCTGGGGGCTGCCACTCAGTCTGGTCATTAGTTAGGAGCTACTGAGACTGATGATTAGTCCTTGCAGCACTGGAGAATGTATGCATATCTGGCTCAGGGGACAGAGAGGTCCCAGAACATCCCAGACATTTGGTCGTCAGTGCTTTCATTCCCCCATCACTCAGGAAGTCAGAGAGAAAATTAAAACAAGTTAAAAAATTAAAAAAAAAAGCACCCAAGTTGTTTCTTTCATTTTCCATTTCCTTTTGCAACAGGATTTTTCAACATTTTAATGAAATGATAAGTCATCGATATAAGGATGTCAAGAAGTATAATTGGGCATTCCACACAAAACTTAGTCTCCTCTGAGTATGAGAAAACCAGGAAATAAACTACAATCTGATTCAACTTTCTCAATAAAAGGAACACTATTTAAAAAATATCAATGAATTTGTGAACTTCTCCGAAAGTTGAAGAACAGTTATGACTGTCCCCATTATCTTGAGGTGATAGGGAGGAAGGCTGGTGGCAGGGCTGTAGACCCTGGGGACTAGGGAAGTAACGACAGCACAGCAACACAGAAATAAGGGTTGGAAACTGGCCTCCTGCAGTGACGGCCACTTCCTTCTTCTGTCTGCTTAGCTGTTCTCTGCAGACACACAATAATCACCCCAGCGGGTCTAGGGATCAAATGACGGCACTGCTGAAGGATTAAGAGCAATTCTATCCTCTTGGCTTGGACTTTGGAATTTTCATTAAAATGACCTTGGGTGTGGTGAGAAAGGAATTCAGGCAACAGGGATCAAGTCTTAAACATCTTACCTGGGAAAACAACCAAAGGGCCCCATTTAGAAAGAGCCTTCTTTCTGGGCCTCAAGCAGAGCTGTCACACTTGTTTTTCTAAGTGTTTCTCACATGGGATTAGCCTCCAGATATGTGAAAAGTGAGGAGTTTAAGGGTCTTAGGTAGGCAGACTGAGGGGAAAAGATAAACTACAGTAAACTAGTGGCAGACTTCTTATATTTTCCAGGCTCTGTAATGGTTGACTTGTCTGGAGACGGACCTCCTGCTTCCTCTCCTGATCCTGTTGCCCTCAACAGAAGAGCTGGTGCTCCATCCGCTCTTCATGACTGGTTATTGTGAAGAGTAGTGTTCACACGCAGAGACCGTGTTGGTGTTGCAGAAGCAGGAGCTTGCAGTCTAGCGGATGTGGACAGATAGGTTGTAGGCCTGGAGACTTGGAATGATAAATTGGAGAAAGGTAAAGGCCTCAGGAATTTAATGATTCCCCAAATGGGAGAACTTGGGAGACAAAGCAATCTGGTGATGACTAACAAAAGTTTGGGAAAAGAATGAATTTCTCAGAGTGGTTATATGTCTATGGGCTTGTGGGGTGGTTTAAGCTAAGGGAGGCTAAGTCACAGCAAAGCCCCCTTATAAGGTCACTAAGGAAATCAACAAACTGAGGCTAGGAAGTGGTAATGACTAGAAATTGGAACACGGTTAGACCGTAGGGTTGGACAGATTTGCAAGGAAGGTTTGTTGGTCTTTGTCTTTGTAATGGAGGATAGTCAGAAGAAAGGTAGGCAGGGGCAAGGGGCCCCATCTTAGGAGGAGACGACCCTTAAAGGGAAAAAGACCCCTTCCTGTTATTCTACACCACCCTGGAAGGAGCCCTTCTCCCTTTCTCACGTGATAGGTAGATGAGTGCGTGGACAAAAACCTGATTTCGTGACAGGTGCAGGGAGGGTTAGTCAGATTAAAACAGCCTGCCATAATTCTCATAAAAACCCCCAGCCTTAGAAACTCTGACGGCAACCGTCCGGATCCCCTCCCTCTTCAGGAGCTTTGTACTATTGTCCAATAACCTTTGCTTTGCTGCCCACCACTCTTCATTCTTCAAAGCAGTGTGACCAAGAACTACGGACACTAAAGGAAAAGAAGTCCTGAAACATATGTCTACTGTGTTAGTTTGGGCAGCCATGACGCAATACCACAGACCAGGTGGCTTAAACAACAGAAATTAATTTTTTTACAGTTCTAGAGGCCAGAAGTTTAAGATCAAGGTTCCATTCAGTTGTTTTTGGTGAGAGCTCTCCCCTGGATCATGAATAGCTGCTTTCTCACTATGTTCTCATATGGACTTTTCTTGGCATGTGTGCATGGAGAGAAAGCAAGAAAGAGAGATGTTTCTCTCTTTCTCTTCTTACAAAGCCACTAATCCTATCAGATCTGGGTCACACCCCTGTGACCTTGTTTAACTTTAATTACCTCCTAAAGATCCTATTTCAAATACAGTCACATTGGAAGTTAGGGCTTTAACATATCAATTGGGGGGGGTATATTTCAGTATCTAGCATGTGCCAAGGTGTAGATCTGGACATCTTCCATGATTAGAATCAGCCATGCTCAGCTCTTAAACCAGTGGGGCCCAGCTCGATCATGTGAAAAGTTTTCTATTCCCTTCAATGGCTGGGATGATAAGCAGGTGGGACCTGGGCACAAATTAAATTTGGCCTTTGAGATTCATGAATAATTATGGGCTATAAGCTATAGGCTCCTATTCTAACCACCACCGCCATCATCACCATCATCATAATGACGGTAGTTACCTATAAGATAAAGTCTGTGCTAGATAAAGATCTATATTGTTTGTAATCTTTTCTGATTTAGTACACCAAGAAAGTGAATATCCCTCTGATGACTGAAGCTGTAAAATACTACAACTCATTTTTTTGGGGGCCAGATTTTCGGCTATGTGCATCAGAGAGCTAGAGAGAACATTCTGTAGAGTGTGAGAGGGAATAAAGCAAATTATTGAGACAGATTGCAAAGATGGCCAGAGAGTCATGAGGGCTTCCTGACCCATGGCCCCAATTTTATTCATAGGTTTTGTGAGACACCATTTTCCTTACAATAACATTTCCTTTAAGCTACATAGATTTATGACACTTGCACAAAGGAGACTGAACTAATATATATTAAGTCAACCATTTTTGTAAAGACAAAGCTACAAAGAAAGAATAAAGTGATTGTAAAAAGTGTTAATAATAAGAGAATATAGAAAAAATGGTTCATTATTCCATTCTTGCCTAAAGCAGAGCTTCCTAACCTGTTTTGGGATGAGATAATGTTATCATGAATTGCAAACCAAATTAGAAAGACCATATATCCCTACCTAAAGAATCTCCCAAAATGTCTCTGATTGGGCATGTTAAATGGATATGTACATTTGTATTATAATATGCATTATACTATATACTATACTGTACTATACTATGCTGTTATGCTATACTATATTCTTATACTAATATCCTATATTGTAAGAGGCCTGCTTGTTTTTCTGAAACTTATGAATGTCTCTACCTCTCTTTCTTCTCCATTTTTGTAAGTTTAGAAGAGGAAAGATTTGGCTCTTTTTTTGTTATATTTCACACTGTATTTATGTAGTAATAGAAAATTATAGCTTGATGAAATCATTATATTAATTTTCCATCCTAGGGGAAAGGGTTCAATATTTCTATTGAGAAGATAGTCAATAGCTACATGATTCTGTCCTTAGAAAATCTGGGAGAATTTGCACATACACTATTATAAGTGAATTTAACACAGTCATTGGATATAATATCAATATGTAAAAATCAACTGTATTCCTATATACAAACCAAAATCAAACAGTAAATAAAATTCTGAAAGATATGTGTAGAAAAGAGTTAACATAGACGATCTAGGATGCTTACCTCTAGAATGGCCTACTTGCAAGTTTGGCCTTTAGCTGTTGTCTGGGAACTTGGATTTTGGGAGGGTTCCAATGACCCTAACTGATAAGAATTGTTCACTGTGCCTGAACTGTGCAAACAATGTGTTTTATTCCGAACATCTGCTTTCCTTCTGGGAGTTTGGAATTTTGATACTGTGGACACTGAGTATCTAATGAGCTTTCCTGGTAGACAGTATTTTGCATGTGTTGTCAAACTTATTGCTAGGAACAAATATGATAAAAGGTATGTAATATCTCTACATTGAAAACTTAAAAATATTATTGAGAACAATCAAAGAAGGCCTAAATAAATGACATATCCACAGGTTAGAAGATTCAATACTGTTAATATTTTAATTCTTCCCAAATTAGTCTATAAAGTCAATGTACTATCAAAAAAATTCCAGTAAGTTCTTTGAGGAGGTTAAATTTTGTAAGCTAATTCTAAAGTTCACATGAAAAGACAAAAACCTAAGAATAGCTAGGGTAAACTTGAAATGGAATAAAGCTAGAGTATTTATATCATCTGATTTAAAGATTTATTTTAAAGATATAATAAGTAATTGAGATAGTATGATGTTGGTATAAGAATAGACAAGCTGATCATTGGAATGCAGAAGAGTCCAGAAACAGACCTAGACACATATATGGCCAAATGGTCTATGACAAAGGTAACATTGGAACATAGTGGGGAAAAGACGATCTTTTCAGTAAAAGGTACTGCATTAATTGGATATTCATGTGACGAAAAATGCATCACATACCACATATATATATAAATCAATTCCAGATAGACTGAAGATCTAAATGTAAAAGATAAAATAATAACACATTTAGAGAAATATATAGGTGAATATCTTTCTGACTTTGGAGTAGATAAAACAGTTGAAACGGGAGTCAAATATCATAACGCAGAAGAAAATGGTGCTGCACTAGAGTGTAATAAAAGTGAGAACTGCTTATCCAAAGACATGATTAGAGACTGAAAAAGCCCTTGTAGTACGTGGATCTAGCCAAGGACTTATAGTCATAATATTCAGGGAAATATCACAAATTAGCAAGAAAAAGCCAACAACCCAGTAAGAAAGTGGGCAAAAGCTTTACAAAAGAGAATGTTTAAACATGCAGTAAACAAAAGAAAAGGTGCAATATCTATTGTATTAAACATAGGGAAATGCAAACAAACCATAAGAGATAGCACCGGGATGGCTAAATGAAAATGATGGAAAATATCAAGTGTTGATGAGGGGACTGGATCTCTCATATGCTGTAAGTTGAAGAATAGATTTGGTACAAATTGCTTAGCAGTATCTATTAAAGATGAGTATATGCATATCTCATGACCTGGTAATTCTACTCCTTGGTGTATATCCAGAAAATATGCATTCATACGATCACCAAAAGGTATGTGCTAGAATAGCATTGTAGTCTATTCATATCGGCAAACATTAGAAAACAACCAATGTCCATCAACAGGAGAGCGGATAAACAACTTTTACTGTTATTCAACTAACAGGTTACGCTATAGCGGTAATAATGGATGGTCTACATGACATGCAGCAATACAGATGAGTCTCACACTGAATGTAAAAGAATGCATACTTGATGGTGCCTTTTATAAGGTAGGAAACCATGTAAAAACCAGTCTGTGGTGTTAGAAGTCAGGATAGTGGGACTTTGGGGATGAATAGGCACTGGAAAGGGAGCGTGGGGGAGATTTTGTGATGGAGGCACTTGTATGGTTGTTTTTAATTTGTGAAAATGCAAAAAGCTGTTCATATATGATATATGAACTTTTCCTCCTATATGTTTTTTCTTCAATGAAAAGTTAAAAAACAGGCTTAGGGCTCCTTCTTTTGTTTATCACTAATGTATTCATTCATTCTTCATTAACATAATTCTTTCCATGTGTAAGACGCGGTACTTGTTGATAGAAATTAAAAAAATAAATACATGTGGTCCCTTACATAATGGAGTTTTTAATTCCTTGTCACTGAAGTATACTTACATATAAATCATTACAAACTCCAAGGAAATATGTTACAAGGGCTTTAGGAGTATTGAAAGTGGAATAACTGGGCACGGTGGGAGCAGGGAGTTAGGGAGCACTTCAAGAGGGATATGATGTTTAAGAAGGGCTTTCAGGGATGAGAATTTCTTAGAACCTAGGAGCTTTTCTGCTTCGCCCTTTGATATCATGAACTTTTAGCCTAGGCTGCACATTAAGATCATCTGGGCAACTGTACAAAAATCAATGATAGAAATCCGTCCCCAGGAATTCTGATTTTAATTGATCTGACGTTGCAATCTGCACATCAGTATTTCTTCAGTTTTCAGATGATTTTAATGTGCGGCCAAGGCTGAGAATTTCGATATAGGCAGACCACATGAGAAAGATACTCCAGAAGAAAAGAATGGAATGAGCCACGGTGGCAGGAAACTGAATGACTTAGCAAGACTGTATCACTGGGTTCAAGTGGGGAGGTAGGAAGAGATGGTTAGGAAGGGTCCAAATAAAGGACTTAGAAATTAGTCTATGGAAGGTGGATCTTCTTCAGTCCACACAGGGGACACCCTGGAGTTTTATAAGCTGATGGTTAAAATGATCGGTTTGCAATGAGCTCTTTGGAAAGATCACACTGGCCGTAGTCTGGAGAATTAACTGGAAGGGGCAAGACAGCTGGCAGGGAGATCAGACTTTAATTAGCCTTCCTAAGGCCATTTTGCAAGTTTTTGCATCCTTATGTTTGTCCTTACTTATGAGTCCGTTTTCTTTCCTTTTGTGACTTTGAGCATGCATTTTCCTCAGCTTGGAACGCTTCCAGCATCCCCTTTTATACAGCAAACTACTATTTGTCTTCTAATCACAGTTTAAACATTACCTTCTTTGGGAAACTTTTCTTACGCCCTCTAAGAAAATTATACAAAACATAGAAATAAGGCAAAAGAGGGGCAACATCCATCAATGGCATTGTTGAGCTATTCACCGAAGGACAGTTTAATTCCCTAGGACAATACACTTGTGTCAGTTTTGTTATTATTTGACTAAAGCTTAGGCACTGTGGAATTACATATTAACTTGTATATTTCTGTGTATAGATCTTTCTCAATTTATGACAGGATCACATCTAGATAAAGCCATTGTGAGTTGACAATAGAGTAGGTAAAAAATGCATTTAATATACCTAACCTACCGAACATCTTGGTTTAGCCTTGCTTGACTTAAACGTGCTCGGAACGCTGCCATTAGCCTACAGTTGGCTAAAATCATCTAACACAAAGCCTATAATAAGGTGTTGAATGTCTCATGTAATTTACTGAATACTGTACTACCAGTAAAAAACCAGAACGGTTGTACGGGTATAGAAAGGTCATAAGTGTATAAGTTGTTCGCTCTCACGATGGTGTGGCTGACTAGGAGCTGTGGCTCCCTGCCACTGCCCAGCATCACGACAGGCTTTGGTACCTCATGTGACTAGCCTGGGAAAGGATCAAAATCCAAAATTTGAAGTACGATTTCTACTGAATGCATATTGTTTTCATACCATTGTGAAGTCAAAAAATCATAAAGTTGAACCATCATAAGGTGGAGGTGTTTGTAGTAGAAATGATAACGCAAAGATTATGGTTTTCTTGCCCTCTAGGACGTTAACAACTGTTTCGTACCTAACTAGCAATCTTATTCTACATTTTTCTTTTTCTTTCTTTTCTTTTTCCTTTTCTTTTGTTTTCTCTCTTTCCTTCTTTCTTCTTTCCCTCCTTCACTCCTCCCTCCCTGTTTCCTTTTTTTCTCCCTTCTTTTCCAGTATAGTTGCTTACAGCATTATTTTAATTTCAGGTGTACAATATAGTGATTCAACGATTCTGTACATTACTCAGTGCTCATTATAAGTGTACTCTTAATCCCCTTCACCTATTTCACCCATCCCCCTCACCCACTAACCATCAGTTTGTTCTCTATAGTTAAGAGTCTGTTTTCTGGTTTGTCTTTTTTTTTTCTTTGTTCATTTGTTTTGTTTCTTAAATTCCACAAATGAATGAAATCATATGCTATTTGTCTCTCTCGTTGACTTATCTCACTTAGCATTATACTGTCTAGGTCCATCCATGTTGCAGTGGCAGGATTTTGTTCTTTCTTACGGCTGGGTAATATTCCATTACACACACACACCCCACACCTTCTTAATCCATTCATTTATCAGTGGACATTTAGGTGGCTTCTATAGTTTGGCTACTGTAAATAATGCTGCAATAAACATAGAGGAGCATATTTCTTTTCCAGTTAGTATTTTCATATTCGTTGGGTAAATATCCAGTAGTGGAAGTTCTGGATCATATGGTAATTCTATTTTTAATTTTTCGAGGAGTCTCCATACTATTTTTTACAGTGGATGCACCAGTTTGCGTTCCCACCGACAGTGCACAAGTGTTCCTTTATCTCCACATCCTCGCCAATACGTATTGTTGCTTGTGATTCTGATTTTAGCCATCTGACAGGTCTCAATTTCTTTTACGAAATGTTTGTGAACACCTAATTCTTCAAATGCTCTTTGGTCCAGCTTTTCTTCTTACTGGGCCCCTTGTTAATGAGTTAAATAAGACATTGATACCTATTTATTCTATAACCATATGAGGATCCTGTTTTCAGCTTTTTGAAAATTTTACTTGGACAGACTCTAAGATTAAGTTGGATCTTGCATCCTGCTTAATGTTTAATCTCGTCATAGCCTGGACTCTGCTTCTAGTCACCAGAATTATTTTGACCATTCCTAGCCCTCTTGATCTGCCTTCACATTTCATAATGTAATGTTGTAGAGTCATGTATATTTTTAAGTTTTAATTTTTTAAGAACTTTTAAACATCTGCTTTTTTGAAGTCTGGGCAATTTCTTGAATATGTCTTATTTTTCTTTCCTTGATTTTCATGAACTCTAAAGGTGACAAGTTTCTACTTCAACTTTGCCTAAAATTTTCCATTGTTGATTAGAATTTTGTCTAGAATAATGATTATTCTAGTTGATGTTGAACTCTGTAAATTTAACATAAGAACAGATTTGTAAAATTCTTGCTAATTGACAAATGAGGTGTTACATTCTCTGCTGGCCAAACCTCCTTGTGAATAAAACCTGGATGATTCATCTTGATATTACAAAAAGATTTCAGTTAAAAAAGTCACATGTGCTTATTAAAAAAGGGACATGAAGGAAGGAGAATGAATTAACTATAGTTCTGTTACTCAAAGAAAACCATTGGTTAAAACTTAAATGTTATTTTAGTTATTATTTCTATGCTAAATTTTCAAAAAACAGTTGTAATCATATTGCAAATACAATTTTATATTGTATATATTTTTCACTTAATTGTGGACCAGTATTACCTTCTGGGAGCTTGTTAGAAATACAAAATCTGGGGCACCTGTGTGGCTCAGTCGTTGGGCATCTGCCTTCAGATCAGGGTGTGATCCCGGAGTCCTGGGATCAAGCCCCACATCAGGCTCCTCCACTGGGAGCCTGCTTCTTCCTCTCCCACTCCCCCTGTTTGTGTTCCCTCTCTCGCTGGCTGTCTCTCTGTCTGTCAAATAAATAAATAAAATCTTTAAAAAAAAAAAAACACAAAATCTGGAGCCCCATTTCAAACTTACCAAACAAATATCTGCATCTTAGGGAGATCTTTGGTCATTCTTATACTTGTTATATTTTGAAAAGTACTGCTCTTAGACAACTGTCATTGTGATAGATGTTGCTGCCTCTGGAAATGTCTTGTGTGTATGAATATCACTGACCCTTTTTGGGAAGTAGCAATTGTGATGGAAGGGAGGTCCAAAGAGTTTGAAATATTTGCATATTTTACTACAGAATCATATATGATCTTCATGGAGACAAAAACCTCAGATGGCAGGTTACTCTTCAGCATGAAATACTTCTAGCTTTGGAAATGTTTCCAATTCCCAAGGTATTTTTTTTTTCTTTTTCTTTTTCCCGGCTTCATTAGCTGCAGCATTAGTTTTCAAATACATTTTCATTTTCTTCTCCCAAATAGTTGACAATGATATGTAAAAAGGTTCTTTTCACCTGTGATTGTCAGCCAAGATGAAGGTGGTTAGACTTCCTTCCATCACCAGAATTGACTCTGTATTTCGCTTGCACTTATGTATGAGAGTATCTACACACAAGCACACACACAGAATAGAATTCTGGCTTTGTTATGCCTATAAGAAAAGATTCACAGCACCAAGGTAAACAGGATTAAATAATGATGTGGATTTCCAAATGAGATTTAGCTAGCCCCAGTGTCAATGATTTTATCTTCCTCTTTTTCTTGTTCTCAGAAAGATTTCTAATAAAATAAATTTTATAGCTTTAGTTATAGTAGCAATCTCATCTCCTGCAATGTTGATTATATTGGGTTGGTTGCTTCACCTGTTGTATGGAGAGCAGATGGGAAAACTTTCTCTTCCTTGGATCATCTTTTATTTTGATTTATTTATGATGCAGATGCTCTATTATTTGATGTTTTAAATAATAGTGGAAAAGAGTTTCAACCCAGTGATGACAGAGTAGCTTGTATCAGATTTCCTATTCTACAGATAACAATCATAAATACTGCAAAAAATATAGAAGAAAAAAACCCTTATTATTTGTAAATGCTGGAGAGCGAGCAGAGAATGAAGGGAATTTATCCACTGAAAGACAGGCTATCCTCTGGGTGAGATCTACATTTTTATGTCTTTTTGTTGTTGTTTTTGTTGTTCCTAAGTGCACCACCCGGATTATTGTCTGGGCAATTAGTACTCTAGCAGAAAGCTGCAGTCTTATTGGTTTGAAGTGTAAGGAGGATAGAGTTTGGGACTGTAAAAGTGACTAGAAATTTAGGGGGGAAATCTTATAAAGGAGGGAGCACTTAATTCTGTGTATGAAGAGTCTCATCAAATCCTTGTCTGATCCTTGGTCTTCATATGCACGGACTTCAAGGAGTCTAGTAGAAAGCAACAGCTGAAAGCCTGTAAGGTACGAACAGATATTTTAACAGGTGCCCGCCAGAGGGGAGACAGAATTCGGAGCTTGAGCCCTGCTTATTTAGAAGGGATTGGTAAATACCTTCAGCTTTTGATTAAAACCCATGAAGGCCACACTTTAGCAGCCAAGACTAAGTTCTTTTGACAAATTTGCCTTAGTACAAAGGGCTAACTTTAAAAAGACATGCCCCAACAAAGTCGCCACATTTATGGAAGTTCCATAAAAGAAGCCTCCTCAAATTTAAGTTGGTCAACCAGTAATTTAACTGCAAGCTAGAACAAAAATCAATACTCTTTAGAGGAATATAATAGAATCCAGTGTCTCTTGAATGTATCATTCACAATGTATCATATGCCATAAACGTTTTTTATACATGTGAACAAACAGGAAAATATGACCTTTAGTCATGGGAAAAGGCAGCTAATACAGATGGATTGAGTTGACATAAATATTGGAATTAGTAGACAAAGACTTTGAAGCAGCCATATATGTTCAAGAATCTAATGGAAATTATGTTCATAATGAGGGAACAAATGGAAAATCTCAGCAGAGGAATGGAACCTATAAAAAAGAACCAAATGTAAATTCTAAAGTGGAGAAATACAGTAACTGAAAAGAAGTTTTCAGTGATTGGGCTTAACAGCAGATTGAAGACAGCAGAAAAAACGGTTGGGTCAATGGAAACAATTCATTTTGAAGAACACAGGAAAAAGTACTGAAAAATAAATGAATGGAGTCTTAATGACATATGGGACAAAGGTCAGGTAGGCTTCCTGCTGATTAGAAAAGACTCCAGCTCCCTAAGTTTGGGGTTTCTCTCCCATATCACAGCCTGCTGCATGTGCACGCATCACCTGGCCCTCTTTATGTCACTGTGGGAATAAGGACTCAGGGAACTGGTGTAAATGCTGAACTCTGGCTACTGTTATTGTTGTGACTAATGAAGTTCCTTTTCTCTGACCTAGGATTCTTGTGTGTTCTGCCAGCATCCATAAATTTGTGGCAGGTTAACTTGTTAGCTTTCAGGTGGGGTAAATTCTCAGACTCTTTACAGTCCTTGACAGTTCTCTGACCACAATAGAATTAAGCTAGATTCAATAACAATAATATAACCAGAAGAATTTCTGAATACTTGGAACTTCAAAACAAAACAAAACAGTGCTAGATAGCTCATGGGTTGAAGAAGTCGCAAGGTAAATTAGAGAATGTGCTTAGCTAATGAATATATGTCAAAATATTTGGGGATAGAGTCAAAACATTGTATGGAGGGAAATTGATAGTTCTTATGCTTACATTAGAAAAGAAAAAAAGGTTAAAATCAATGATCCATGTTTCCACTTTAAGCTAAAAAAAAAATCTAGTTAAAGCCAAAGTACTTAGAAGAAAGGAAACAAGGAAGATAAGACTAGAGACCAGTAAAATATAGAACAGAATAGCAAAGAAACTTGGCAGATGTGCTTAAGTTAAGGATTTTGAGATGGGGAGACTCTCCTGGATTATCTGGATGGATCCTAAATGTAATCACAAGTGTCCTTGTAAGAGGGAGGCAGAGGGTGTTTGAGTTCGGGAGACGAGGAGAAAAAGTGACAGGGAAAGCAGAAATTGTAGTGAGGTGACTATAAGCTGAAGAATGGCAGCACCCAGCAGAAACTGGAAGAGGCAAGGAGTGGATCCCCCTCTGGAGCTTCCAGAAACAGCCATCCCCACTGACACACTGATTTTAGGCCTGTAGGACTCATTTCAGATTAATGGCTTCCAGAAATTAGAGAATAAATTTCTGTTGTTTTCAGCCATTGCATTTGTGGCAATTTGTTACAGCAGCAATGGGAACTAATACAACCCCCTAGAAAGACTGATTAAGAAAGAAAGAACACGTAAATTACCGGTAGCAGAATCAAAAGAGGGTATGCAACTGCAGAATCTATAGATATTGAAAGAAGAATAAAGGGGGTATTGGAAATAATTTAAAGTAAGATGAAATGACAAAGTCCTTGAAAATTATAAATATCAAAATTGATTTTAGAAAGAGAAATGGAAAAGCCAAGTCGCCCTATATTTATTGTAGAAATTGAAATATTCATTTAAAACTTTCTCACCAATAAAAATAAGGTCAAGTTGGCTTCACTGATAAATTCTATCTACATGAGACATGTAAGAAAAAACAGTACCAATTTTATGAAAATTTTCAGAAAAGAGGAAGAAAGATTCTTCAACTCATTTTATGAGGGCAATATTAGCCTGATAAGGAAAACAGAAAAAAACTACAGCAAAACTACAGGTTAATATCTCTCTTGAACATTAGTAAAAATATTCTCAATAAAATATTAGCAAATTGAATCCAGCAATAGATAAAAAGTTTAAGGCATCATGATCAAGCGGGTTTTATCTATGTCATGGAAGATTGGTTTAACAGTTGGAAAAAATCAATGCAACTCACTAAATTGACAAAATAAAGGAGAAAAAAATATGACTACCTCAATAAATACAGCAAAAGCATTTGTCAAAATTCAATCTCCATTTATGATAAAATCTTTTAAGAACTAGCAATAGAAGGGAACTTCCTCAATTTGGTAATGAACATCTATAAAACTTATAGATAGTATCTCAGTTAACATCATATGTACCTTTGGAATGCTTCTCTCCCAAGAGTGAGAATAGGGCAAAGAAATCACTATTGGCACATCTATTTAATATTGCTCTAGAAGTCTCGCTTGCAAAAACACAAGAAAAAAATGGCAAACTGTTATGAAAGGAAGAAGTACAACTGTGTTTATTTGCAGGTAATAAGTCATTTACACAGGACATTTTTCAAAGGCATCTACAGAATCACTACTAGAAGTAAGAAGTGGATTTGTCAGGGTTGCCATATATTTAAAAAAAAAATCAATGACATTTCTTTATAGTTGTAGCAAACAAATGGAGAATGATTTAAAAACAATCACAACAATAATAAAAACATATTAAAAAAACCCTTGATCTTTAGGTTATATCAAATGTAAATATTTATTCAATATATAAATATTAAACTATAAAACCTGTAGAGAAGAAAATATTAGAGAGTTATCTTAAGGAACTATACATATCCAAATTGTAGAGTCTCACAATACACTAAACAACACACTTTGCCAAAATTAAAAGTTTCTGTTAATGGGGGCCTGGGTGGCACAGTCGGTTGGGTGTCTGACTCTTGGTTTTGGCTCAAGTCATGATCTCAGGGTCATGAGATCAAGCCCCACGGTAGGCTCTGCATTCAGTGTGGAGTCTACTTAAAGACTCTCCCTCTCCCTCTGCCCTGCCCCCCTCAAATAAATAATCTTAAAAAAAAAAACTTCAGTTGATTAAAAAAAAAAATCCTAAGAATATGAAAAGTCAAGTGACAGACTGACCGTCTCTATATATATCTTACAAAAGATTTATAACCAGTGTTTATGAAATACCACAAAATAATAAAATAAATAATAATAATAAACAGACAATTCCATTAAAAATGGCCAAAAGACTTGAAGAGAAACTTCATAAAAGATATATATATGTCCAAAATGGTGCTCAACATCAATAGGAAAGTGCAAATAAGCGCACAATGAGATTGAAAAATGACATGGGATTTTACTCTCTGTGGAATGGATGAAAAAAGCCAACTTATTTGCAAGGATGTGGAGTAACTGGAACTCTTACAAACTACTGGAAGGTGTGTAAAATTGTACAATAACTTTGTAAAACTGTCTTGAAATTTTTTTTATAAAGTTAAACATACATAAACATTAACATAACATAAAGTTAGACATCTGCCTAAGACATAAAAATTTCACTGCTAGGTATTTACGTAAGAGAAATGAAAATATTTGTCCACAAAATACATAATGTTGACATAATGTTGACATAATGTTTGTAGCAGCTTTATTTATAATATACAAATTGTAGCATAGTCCTACAATGGAATATTATTCAGTAATATAAAATAATAAACTATGGATACATACAGCATATAGATATTTATTTATGTATTTAGATTTCATTGATAAGAAGTTCCAGACCAGGCAAATCTAACCTATGGTGATCAGATCAGAACAGGATTTGCCTCTATGGGATGTATATTGATTGGAAGAGAGCATGAGAACATTTCCTGGGAGTGGGAAAATATTTAATGTCTTGATTTGAATGATCTGTATGGGTATAATATTTCTATAGACCTTTTGAACTGAACATTCAAAATATGTGCATTTCACTCCATGTAAATTTCATCTCAATTTAAAAAATAAATGAAGAAGAATGGAGCATTTTTTAAAAAAAGATTTTATTTATTTGAGAGAGAGAGGGAGCCCAAGCAGGGGGAGGGACAGGGGAAGCAGACGCCCTGCTGAGCAGGGAGCTGGATGCGGGGCTTGATCCCAGGCCTCTGGAATCATGACCTGAGCAGAAGGCAGACACTTAACCAACTGAGCCACCCAGGTGCCCCCAAGAATGGATTATTTTTTAAAGACAAAAATATTTTCTTTGAAATTTAAATTATGTTATTATTATCAGTCAAAAAATATTAAGCCCTAAATGAGCTTTTTTTAATGCCACACTGTCATATCAAGAAAGTATGTGGTTTTTATTTTAAAAATATGCTCCATCTTCACACTTGAGTATACACACTTGAGTCAAATTTTGACCTTGAATTTCAAGCACTTTTATAAAACACTAGAAACCGGAAGCAGAAAATATAATCTATTTAAGATTCTCATTTGCATTTGATCTTATAAATCTTACACATTTATAATTCTTATAAAAATTATTGATATGTAAGGAAGATGTGGTATATATATATATTACTCAGCCATCAGAAAATGCAATCTTACCATTTGCAATGATGTGGATGGTACTAGAGGGTATTATGCTAAACGGAATAAATCAATCAGAGAAAGACAATTATCGTCATTTCACTCATATGTGGAATTTAAGAAACAAAACAGAGGATCACAGGGGAAGGGAGGGAAAAATAAAAATAAGACGAAATCAGAGAGGAAGACAAACCATGAGACTCTTAACTATAGGGAACAAACTGAGGGTTGCTGGAGGGGGGGTTGGGGGATGGGATAACTGGGTGATGGGCATTAAGGAGGGCATGCAATGTAATGAACAGTGGGTTTATATGCAACTGAGGAATTAATGAACTCTACCTCTGAAACTAATAATACACTATATGTTAATCGAATTTAAATAAAAAAATTATTGACATGTACTCTGCTCTACCCCTTTCCCCTCCAGATAATTCTGTCTCAGGTTATATATAATGTTCTTTTTTCTTTTCTTGCTGTGCATTCCTTAATATTTCTGGGACTCTGTTTACTTTAGCATCAGCTTTTATTTCACCTCTTACAAGCAGTGTATTCTGTACACTTGCTGATTCACTAGCTGGAAAACATCTCAGGTTCCATGCTAATTGTGGAATGTTAGTTCATTGAGTTGAGTCCAAATTCAGGGTATAAGAGGGTGAGATGTGAAGTTTAGAAGAGGGCAAGAATAAAAACAGTTAAGTTCAACTATAGGAAGGATTTTTTTTTTTTTCAAATTAGTATTAAGAAAAAGTAGCCATTCCTTTTTCTTTTTGCCTTAGTAGCTTTCCAGGTTTTTTTTCCTTGTCTCAAAGTAGCCAGATAATGTTGAACAAGCTTCTAAGCCTTTTTCAGCTGCACTCTTATCTCTAAAATCAGTACCAAATCACTATGTATTTAAAAAGTACAGTATAATGATGAGGACAAAATAAAACCAAAACATTTGTGAAATTGTGAGGTTAATTTTTAAAAGTTGCAAATTGGAATAAGAATAGGTGATTCTTGTATTTTTGGAAGAATTTGGGTAGTTAACCCAGCTGAGATATCTACATCCATTAGGAAAAGGATTGATTTTTTTTTAAGCTGTCTTGGTAATTTCAGCATTTAGAACTCCTAAAGAAATTCATTGTCTTAGTCTCTAAAATTATAGACTTTAGGACGCTGTGGGAATCTTGGAAAGGTCTATGATCCTGTGGTCTTATGCAGAGAACAGCGGGGATTGCTGTGATAAGTAGTGCCTGATGAATTTATTCAAGCAGTCTTGATTTTGTAATGGTTGATTTTAATATCAGTTCTGTTCACATTGTCTTCTGGTCAGTTGCATGTAAAGAAATCGTAATATACTTGTAGAATTTTTAAAAAGAAAATATTCTGCAAGTATTATTGATTCCAAATACCTAATATCACACACGGCTCAGAGGTGACGTTATGGCTGATGTGCGCTAATGCTATGTTGCTCTCCAAGGGTAGTGGGAAAGTCACCTTGACAATGACAATGAGGAAAGTGGTATTGACATTAAGAGAAACAGAGTATTAAGGGAGCACATGCAGGTGGTCCAACTCAGCTAAGAGTCTGGGGCATTTTTATCAGAGGCCTTAATATATGGGATGAGTATTGAAGTTAACCAAATGAAGGGAAGAGAGGAAGGAGAGTGCTTTAGTTAAAGCAATCAGCATGGCCTCAGGTGAGCAAAAGTCCACTGTCTCTCAGATTTACTGCCCTTCTGCTCTTTATTATTATTATTATTTAACTATATTTTGTTGTGGTAGGAACACGTAATGCGAGATCTATCCTCTCCACAAAATTTTAAGCGAACAATACGAGGTTTTGTTAATTTTAGGGACAATGCTGTGCGACAGGTTTTCAGAACTTGTTCAACATGAGTAATTGAGTCTGCTTTCTAGTTTTCATCTCAATTCTTCACTCCCCGATGTCCCCGGGTCCCATGCATAGGCACCCATAACCGCCTCATCCATCCGTTCTTTCGAAGTGCTGGTCGGGGCTCTCTGACCCTTAACATCTTTTATCCTCGGCTGTGTTTCACTGCTTGCCCTCCAGCCCCGTGTACTTGCTAACCATCTCAGCATAGAGTGGCCTGCCTAGGGAGGACCAGGGGGCGAGGCTGGAGAAATGTTACCACATGGTTCATATAGTCCCTTAGATACCATGATAAGGTATTCAAAGTTTATCCACAAGGTTCTGGGAGCCACTGAAGCATTTCAATTCCCGGAGAAACATTTTTACACTTATGCTACCTAAAGATCATTATAGGAAGGATGGATTGAAGGCATCCAGTCTGATGGCAGGAAGAACAAGTATGAGGCTGTTAGAATTATCCAGACAAGAAGTATTGAAGGCCTGAACTAAGGCTGCACCAGTTGGGAATAGAGGGAAGAGGAAGGATATTAGATTATATAGGCAGAATAGAGGGATTCTAGTGACTGATTATTACTAACAAAGGGAACTTTCCATTTGTTTGATGAGATCAGAGTGGCCATTTTGTTATTGTTCTTTCATTCGTGGTTAAATAACATAAGATCCAGGTTCTAAGTCTCTAACAGCAATGTAGTTAAAAGAGCTTAGCCCATAGCTTGGTGTACCCTTTCGTAAATGTTAGCTCTGCAGCTGAAGAGGTAGAAGATTCCAATATTCTTGTCACATACTAGATTTTCTTTGGAATAATCCAATTTCCAGTCAATTGCAGCAGGAGATTTTCTGGTTTTAAGAACCTCAGAGATCCCAGATTCAGTTTTGTGAAGCTCTTTATATGAATAAATGCAAGATCAGAATTTGTCTTCGAGAAGCACTGAACCTGGAAGAGCTGTTCTGAGTCTTTCTTATCTATGTTCCTTTCATAAATAGCTGACCAGGTTGTTAGAATTGCTTCCCAGCCTTTCTGGATGGTGAAGAGGCAGGATGCTTGATTAGTACAAAGGGAATTTATTCAGTTGTCCAAGGTGAGCCTGGGAATTGGCCCAGGCTCTTATTCCTTAGCTCAGTACCCCTACTACTTCTTTGTTCTGTTTTATCTGTATTAAAAAGTGTTTTGAGGCTCTATTCAGAAAAGTTTAGTATGTGTTTTATAGGAAGCATTTTCATTAGGGAGAGTAGATTTTAAAATAAAATACTGGGCTCCTGTAGTTGTCCCCATGTAATTTTTATTATGTTATGAATGGTAAAAAAAAAAAAAAAAAAAGAGGCTAACCCAAATCTTCCTAATGGTCATACTAAAACAATTCTCCTTTATAGACACATTTTTAAAGGAGAAGTATATATTTTAAAAGATGGCTTTTAGTTTTATGGTCAGGCACGTTGCTGAAAGCAAAGCTGAAAAAAATCCCATAGGCATAAAGCCAGTTTTGAAAGTGGGAACCTACTGAGTTTCAACCAAACCCACTGACAACGCACCACAGGTGCACGCCACATGGGAGGCTGAAAAAAAATGTGATTGTGAGGGTCCTGTTGACAGTTCCATATCCATAATCTTTTCCTCTTAAATTTGATCTGTGCATCTGGTACATATTTACGCATGTATTTTTGCTGCGGGAGCTTCGAGTTCTTTAAGTAGGTCAAGACTGTCCATGCTCGGAAACCTCGTGTCGGGGAGGGATGAGGAGACGGGGTGAGCGGGCTGGCAAGTCCGAGTGGCCTTGGCCGCTGCAGGGCTCTGTTAGAGTCTTTGAGGTTGCCTGAGGGTCCTCCCCTCTGCGAATGGGATTAGTGGGAACTCTACTTCAAACAGGAGGCCTGTCCCACTTCCTAGAAGTTGTAAACGCCAAGGAAAGTTTCACTGCTGCAGATTCAGCTCGGGGCAGGAGCTGAAAACCACACTCGGAGTCCCGGGCCCGCCGTCCTCCGCCGCTGCCGCCGTCTGGCCGGGAATAAGCAGTCTGATCGCGGAGGGTCAGCTTTCTCACTGTCGCGGCGGGCAGCGTCGAATCCGCTCTTCAGGCCCAGTGCCTTAGCCCGCTTCAGCCACTTCTCAGCAAGGGTCTCACACTCAGAGCTTCTCGGAGCGTGATTAACATCCGCCTCCGTGCGTTGTCATCCGTGTGGACACGGCGGCCCCCTCGGGAGAGCTGCCCTGTGTGTCCTCGTGCGAGGCTTCGCTGCGAGTGTCACGTCAGGAGAGGTGGCTTGCCTTGAGAAGGTGACCCCGAGCAAGCGGGCTCAGAGCGGCCTCCAGCTCGCACGGGAGCGCCGTCTGAATTGCAGGGAGCCGCGGACTGGACGGTTCGGGGCCGCGTCGGAGGCCCTTCCTCAGGCCGCGCGTTCCAGCGTCCTGCCGCCGCCACCTCGTTACATCGCGGGGAAGCGGGGCTTTGCGTTGAAACACGTCATGTGTCTTATTCTTTGTCTTTCAGTGAGGAGCTTTGTAAGGCTGTAGCGTAGCCTTCTTTATGCCATTTGTCGTCACGTAGTCGTGTCATTTTGTAGCTGTTAACCTTGGGCAGTTTATTAAGCTCTTTGTGCCTCCGTTTTCTCATCTGAAACATCGGCGACACATGAGCCCGGCAAGGTGGTGTTGAGGATCCCATGAGCAAATACACGCAAGGTCTTTAGCCTGGCACCTAGCACATAGCAGGTGCTGTGTACGCGTTCGCCCTCATTTCTCCTCGGATTGAACTGCAAATCCGTACTGGAACTTCGGGTCAACAAATGTGTCGTGGCTCTTCTATAATTTCACCGATGTTTTGGTTTTACTACCTTGGAGCAATCAGGCCCAAGGGCAGAAATAATCTTAAGCTATTAATAGGTTTTTGTTAACGATCTGTGGTCTGTGTTGTGGAGTTATGAGATACTGAGGGCTATCTCAAGATAAAATTGACATCTATGTACCCAGAGGTCCCAGGTGGGCATGTGAAGATGAACGTGCTGATGTGGCTGAGTCTCCTGGGGTCTGGAACTTGAAAGACTCCTGGCGGAAGTGATTGGTGATTTGCTCTGTCCTCCCCTAAGGAGTACGAGCCTCACTCACACATGAGGGCGTATCAGTTCCCTGTGAGCAGCACCACAACCAAGCCATGGGGTAGGTGAAGTTGGGAGTGGAGAGCATGTATCTGACATCGTAAGATAGACCCACAGCCCCGGTGTCACCCCAGAGGCGGCGAGGAAGCACCTCTAAAGAGTCAGCTAGTCCCCGAGATGCCACTAGAGGGCGCAGTATGGACAGAACTGTGAATTGCACTCAGGATATGTGACTGATTCTTAGGTAATGGAAAGCTGGATTTGGAAGCTTTCTGAGGAAGTGGGAGAACTACTGAAAAACAGGATGCCTGGGAACCTAGAACAGAAAATTCTTTGAGAGAAAAAAGAGTGATAACAGCTACCATTTATTGAGCACTTACTAAGAGGCGGGTATGATTTAAGTGCACTTATCTCCTTGAATTCTTACAGTCACTAATGAAGGGCTTTATTATTGTCTTCAAATGACAGATGAGGACACGGAGGACATGGAGACTTAGGGGAACGTGCCCAGGCTCACTTAGCCTCTATGTGAAGCAGCTAGTGTTTAGTTCAGGACTATCTGAGTCTAAAGACTTCTTCACTTGTGTTCTTAATCCTTAAACCTATGCTCAGAGAGGAAGGGCTAAGGTTATCCCTGAAGGAGGGCAACAAATAACTGCAGCCCAGCTGCTGGGAAGGGTTTCAGAAGTCATGCAACTCTGAAATGTATCTGAGTCCTCCTCTTCCCAGTGATCTGAGCAAAGGTGTAGGTTACAAACTTTCATGCTGAGTCTGTGGTCACAGAATGGATTTCTGTGCAACCTCATCCATCCAGAGAAGGGGGACTTTGCTGGGAGAAAGACTTAGAACAGCATCCAAACAGAACCCTTATCACTGGGTTTCATAGATTCTGGCAGCATGGAGAGTGCATATGTCGGTGAATATGTCTCTCTAGACTTGAGCCATTAGAAGTTGTACTATACACATTCACCTGAGGGCCGTTGCCGGAGGGCAGCATCTCAGGTCGGGATCTGAGAAGACTTCCCCTGCGGTTGTGAGAGTTCCATGGTTGGGAGCACCAGAGCCATCTCACTGTGTCATCTACTGTGAAGCCTCTCAAAGGGCTTGGTGGCTGGAAGAGGGCATCAGTCAGAGATAATAAGCACTTCCTGGCTCAATTTCTGGGGCAGATAACAGTGTTGTGCTACACTGTTTTCTCCTTTTGGTCAAATTTTTATCAAGACACTTTACTTTTTTGACTGAAACCATTGGGCTCAGTTAAGACTACTAGCAACCTCTCTCAGTTACCACCTCCCCCCCCCCCACATTTGGTAATAACAGCATGCTAAAATAACTTAAAGTAAAAAAAACAACAAATCCCCACAAAAAAACCCCCAAAAAACTGGGGCCCAGGTTAAAAATATGAATGGAGGTCCACATATCGTATGTCTAAATATTTTAAAATTATAAAGTATAAGTAAAGCTCTACAAAGGACATGGATAGACATTTTACAAAGCTAAAATGAAATTTGTCTTTTTTATCAGTTAGCAATAACACTCAGTGCTTATGGAAGTGTGGGGAAGTGGGCATGCGTATATTGATAGTGGGGGTTGTAATAGCAAAACCTTTTGGGAGGTTATTTAGTAGTATCTATTAAAATTTAAAATATTCATTCCATATGGCTCAGTTATTCCTCTTCTAGGAATTAACCCTTCATTTTTTTCTTTACTTGTTCCTGATTTGAATGGCAATACTTCTAATGTTTCACCATTAAATATAACTTTTGCTGCAATTTTCTTTTCTCTTCTTTCTTCCTTTCTTTCAATCATCACCTCTTTAAGGAAATATCCTTCCATTCTTAGTTTCTATTATGAATCAAATTTACATTTTATTGAATGCTTTTCCTGTATCTATTGGGATGGGCACACCTTTCCCCCCATTAAAATAAATCCATTAAAGTAATGAGTTTTACTGATAGAATTTCTAATGACACTTCTAGCATTTCTGGGGTAAACTAAGCTTGGTATGACACATCATTTTTATTAATGACTGAATTTGGCTTGCCGATATTTGGTTCAGCGTTTCGCGTCAATGTTTAGGCATTAGATTAGCCTATAATGTTCTTTCTTTATATGTCCTTTAGTTTTGGAAACAAGGGTGTAATAATGTCATAAATGAATTGAGAATTTCTGTTTTTTATTTTTTCGGGAAGTTTGTATAATATTGGCATTATCGGTTTCTTGACTGTTTTAGTAGAACTTGTAAAACTATTTGATCCCAGTTGTTTTATTTTTACTTCGTGGTAAATTTTTACTTACTCTTTTATTTTTTTGCTCAATTCATTTAATGATATGGGACTATTTGGGCTTTCTCTTTAAACATAAAACAGCTTTCATAAAGTATGATTTTCTATGAAGTTACCTATTTTGTCTAAATAACAGGCTTTTTGTTAGTATTCTCTTTAATTTCTGTTCTATTTAATAATGTGGTCCACTTTTCATTCTTAATGTTTATTTGCAATTCTCTTTCCTTTTTTCCTTCCTTCTCTCTCTCTTACCTTGTTTAGTATTATCAAATGACTTGTACATTTCAGGGCTCCCCTAACATTTGTGGGACCCACTGTAGAAATATGAAAGGAGGTTCACATATCCTGTGTCTAAATATTTTAAAATTATAAACTAATAAAATGTTGAGTAAAATATGTTCTGTTCTCCTACTTTGACAGATGTACTTTCATAATGACCACGAAACTACATTAGAATTTAGAATTCTTAGAATCCTTAAAATTTCATGCAGGAACATGGCAGCATAGGGAGCTCTGGCCCCTGGCCTATGAGCTCTTCCTCTTCTTTTACCATCTGTAAGTCTATTAAAAGGTGTCTATAAACTAAAGGTCATACATAAAGAATGTTTAAATTTATAATACATTCATATTATGGAAATTTATTAGTATGCCTTAAAAAGATGAGTCAAGGGGTGCCTGGGTGGCTCAGTCCAACTCTTCATTTCAGCTCAGGTCATGATCTTAGGGTGGTGAGATGGAGCCCTGCATCGGGCTCCGTGCTCAGCAGGCAGTCTGCTTGAGAATTCTCTCTCTCTCTCTGCTCCTTGCCCTCCTCCTTTCTCCAAAATAAATAAATAAATCTTAAAAAAAAAAAAAAGATGAATCAAATCTGCAAATACTGCCCTGGAAATATGTTCATGATATATTAAATGAAAAACCATGTTGAAGTCCTATAGGTATAGCATAATCCCATTTTTGTTAAAAAAAAAAAAAAAGAAAGAAAGAAACCTATATGGGAAGTATACATATGATTATGAAGATATCAAAATAGGTAAAAATTGGGGGAAACATCACACTATTAATATTATACTATTAATATTAGTTTTGTCTAGAGAGTAGATTTTAAAGGATAAAGGGACTTATTGTTCTTTTTTTTAAGTCAAAGAATTCTGGAGAAATATTTATTTATTAAGTGATTCAAACATTTGGAGTTTTTGCAATGAGCACGTAGTACAATGTAATCATAAGGAAATCCAAGATTTTGTACATTTTATACATACATATATATGTTCATATGTATATATGTTGTGTATTTATGTGTGTGTGTATATATAATGTGTATGTGAATAATATTAGTATATTATTTTAGGTAAGCCACTAAACTCCCACCAAAAGAGACAAAATTTACAGATAAGGTACTCGGATTGATAGAGATGGGAAATGATGCTAGTAACTAAAATACAACCGGACATTGATCTAATGCCCACTGGTACATAGGTGTTATTGAAATTGTGGGAATAAAGAGGGCTGGCCCAGGGACAGCAGGTACGGTTGAGAAGAGGCTGGGGTGCCTGGACTAGAACCATAGAGATAATCAACATTTATTTATTTATTTATTTATTTATTATTATTATTTTTTAATGTTTTTTTTTATCATATTATGTTAGTCACCATACAGTACATCCCCGGTTTCCGATGTAAAGTTCAATGATTCATTAGTTGCGTATAACACCCAATGCACCATGCAATACATACCTTCCTTACTACCCATCACTGGTCTATCCCATTCCCCCGCCCCCTCCCCTCTGAGGCCCTCAGTTTGTTTCTCATAGTCCATAGTCTCTCATGCTTCATTCCCCCCTCTGATTAACCCCCTTTCTTTATCCCTTTCTTCCCCTACTGATCTTTCTAGTTCTTATGTTCCATAGATGAGAGAAATTATATGATAATTGTCTTTCTCTGCTTGACTTATTTCACTTAGCATTATCTCCTCCAGTGTTGTCCATGTTGCTGCAAATATTGAGAACTCGTTCTTTCTGATATCTGAGTAATATTCCATTGTATATATGGACCACACCTTCTTAATCCAGTCATCTGTTGAAGGGCATCTCGGTTCCTTCCATGATTTAGCTATTGTGGACAATGCTGCTATGAACATTGGGGTGCATATGGCCCTTCTCTTCACTACGTCTAAATCTTTGGGGTAAATACCCAGTATTGCAATGGCTGGATCATAGGGTAGCTCAATTTTTAACTTTTTAAGGGACCTCCACACTGTTTTCCAGAGTGGCTGTACCAACTTGCATTCCCACCAACAATGTAGGAGGGATCCCCTTTCTCCACATCCTCTCCAGCAATTGTTTCTTGCCTTGTCAATTTTTGCCATTCTAACTGGCATAAGGTGGTATCTTAGTGTGGTTTTGATTTGAATTGCCCTGATGGCTAATGATTTTGAACATTTTTTTCATGTGTCTGTTAGCCATTTGTATGTCTTCATTGGAAAAGAGTCTGTTCATATCTTCTGGCCATTTTTTGATTTGTTTATTTGTTTCTCATGTATTGAGTTTGAGAAGTTCTTTGTAGATCTTGGATACCAGTCTTTTATCTGTAGTGTCATTTGCAAATATATTCTCCCATTCCGTGGGCTGCCTCTTAGTTTTTCTGACTGTTTCCTTGGCTGTGCAGAAGCTTTTTATCTTGATGAAGTCCCACAAGTTCATTTTATCTTTTGTTTCTCTTGCCTTTGGAGATGTGTCATGAAAAAGGTTACTCTGGCCGATGTCGTATAGGTTGCTGCCTATGTTCTCCTCTAGGATTTTGATGGATTCCTTTCTCACATCGAGGTCTTTCATCCATTTGGAGTTTATTTTTGTGTATGGTGTGAGAGAGTGGTCAAGTTTCATTCTTTTGCATGTAGCTGACCAATTTTCCCAGCACAATTTATTGAAGAGACTGTCTTTTTTCCACTGGATGTTTTTTCCTGCTTTATCAAAGATTAGTTACCCAAAGAGCTGAGGGTCCATTTCTGGGTTCTCTATTCTGTTCCACTGGTCTATGTGTCTGTTTTTGTGCCAGTACCATGCTGTCTTTGTGATCACAGCTTTGTAGTATAGCTTGAAATCCGGCATTGTGATGCCCCCAGCTTTGTTTTTCCTTTTCAACAGTTCCTTGGCGATTCGGGGCCTTTTCTGGTTCCATACAAATTTAAGGAGTATTTGTTCCAGTTCCTTGAAAAATGTCATCAGTGTTTTGATTGGGATGGCATTGAAAGTGTAGATTGCTCTGGGTAGCATGGACATTTTAACTATGTTAATTCTTCTGATCCATGAGCATGGAATATTTTTCCATCTTTTTGTGTCTTCTTCAATGTCTTTCAAGAGTGATTTATAGTTTCTAGAATATAGATCCTTTACATCTCTGGTTAAGTTAATTCCAAGGTAAAGATAATCAACATTTAAAAGACAAGGAGGAAACTTGAAGGAAACTTAGTTGCTTCTTGAGAACTAGAACAAGAAGTAATGTTACCAAGGCAGAAAGAAGCATGTCCTCAAACACTGCCAAGAAGTCTAAGGTATGAACCAAAAAAATCTTCATTGAATTTGTCAACTCAGGTCCTGACAAGGACAATTTTAGTTGTGTGAGCAAAGTCAGATTATTCTGGGTTGAGGTGTAAGGCCGAGAGAGGAAGCAGTGAGCACGGATGACTTTTTCTGGACACTCCTTTGTGAGCTAATCAAAACTGAATGTGTAGTGTGAGGGGATATGTGTTGAAGACAAAGCACTCTTCAAAGGTTTCACAGCTAAATTGTGACTCAAATAACCTTGACTAAGGAGATTATGAAGGTTTCTGTTGATTATTATGTCCAGATAAGGACTTCACAATTTATGAAGAATTTGGAAAAGGTTTTGAGGAGAATCACACAGATGGTTATTTGATCATAACGTAAGCCTTTGAAGATATTAAGTGGGAGAACTATCTTCAAGTATGAGGAGTGCTATTACTCAGAAGAGGGTGACTATTTGTACTTTATTTCCCCTCAAAAGAGAACATGGAAACGGGTTTGGTTGAAACATGAGGGATTTAATCTAGAAATCAAGATTTCCTGACACTGTGATTGAATGTTCAAGCAGGTTACAGAAGTTGCTACAAAATCTCTTCTTAGAGGTCTCAGAAACTTAACAATAATAGTTTTGAAATAAGACCTTGAGGAGTAAACATTGGTGAATTTGATTCATCCTTTCTGAGAGAGAATAGTTGGCTGATGGCTGCGGTAGCTAAGGGACTGTCCGTGTACCTCCCTACAGCTGCGTGGTAAGTCTCTTGCCAACTAAATCAAGCTGATTTGACACAAAGTGGTTGTTTGTAAGCCCCTGAGAGCTCTTTCAGCATCTCAAACCCCGAAGCTGCTCACAGTATTTCCTGTGGGCTTCGAGTTTAGACCTCAGGAAACTTGAAAAATCCATCTGGCGTTGGCGGAGTCTAGAATTCAGGAATGTAAGACAAAAGCAGAAGCAAAGTGAAAATCTCAGAGTACTATATGTCCTTGTGAAGTTTGGAGCCCTAAAACCATCTTTGTTTTTCTCTCACATTAAAGTGAATGGATGAACAGCTCATGGTGGGTGGTTTATGTGGTTTATATATTATTAGTCATCTTGCAGCATTGTGAGACCCAGGCCACTCCTACCACCAATTATGTATTTTTTTTTGGTGGGAAAAGAATAGAAGCCAACTGGACTATCTTCATTCAATCTCCCTTTTATTCTCTTAAAAATTTATCTTTGTATAGAAAACATTTTGTTACTTTTGAAAGGAATGATTTCATGGAATGTCTTTACAAGGACATTTGTATCATATTTTAAAGCTTTCATTGGTATTATGATTATTTTGACTATAAAGATCTCTGTGAAAATGTATTGACATAGATATTAAATTCCAAACTGGAAAAAAGAGAGAGAAATTTTTACCTAACATATGCTTCATATGATGATGGCCCCTAAGTTTAAAATTTTTTTAAGCTTAGAAAGGATGTTGACTTTTTCTTTTACCTAATATAAATTGTTATTTATCCAGTAATAAACAGGATAAGTAGCTATTTCCATGGCTAATTAAGTTTATGTGTTTATCTTTGTATATGTTTTCTATTTCATCTTCCTTTTTAGATTGATTATGTGTTTAAATTTGTTACCTTAGGACCTAAAACAGTGACAATGCACCAGTTATGGCCAGTGTAAAAATATAGGTTGCCTTTGAATAGAGTAATTAGCTGTTAGTCTAGAGTCATTAATTGATGGTATACTCACTTAACTCATTCATTCTTTCATTTATTTATTCATTTGGTGGCTACTCTGTACCATGAGTCATGCTTAACACTGGGGATGAATAACACATGTCCCATGCATTCCAGAAGCTTACAATCTCTTGCAGGGAAACAGGCATATGAAAAAAAAAAAAGAAGGGCAAATATATAGCTAAAACTCTTTGGGTTGCATGTGACAGAGACTCAACTTAAACTATTTTAAGACAAATGGGAAATTTATTAGCCTACAGAATCCAGCGAAGTTAACAACAAACAAAGCATGAAAAGACAGGGATGCAGCCAAGCCTTGGGGACAGCTGGCAGCAGTAATTTATCCTAGGACCGAGTTTCTCTCCTTCACCTCTGTGGTTTTTTTAGAGTGACACCTTCCTTGTCCCTCATTGTAGGTCAGATTTATTCTCCGTGGTGGTGAGCTCACTTTTGCAACTCTTAGCTATCAAGTCTATGATTTCCACAAAGGGGAGGGATTCATTAACTTTCAAACCTTCAATTACCAATGGGGGGCTTGAACTCACAACTCTGAGATCAAGACCTGAGCTGACATCAAGAGTCGGTCACTCAGCGAACTGAGCCAGCCAGGTGCCCCTCGAAGCTTCAGTTTAAAACATTCTTGAGATGTTCTCTGATCATCCTGGCTTAGACAAGGGGTCCAGTTCTAGATCAGTGAAGTGTGGCCATTGGGAGGGGGTCATTTAAGAATTTGGCTCCTCTTGGAATAGCTGCATGGATAGAGATGGGAAGAGCAACTCTGGAAGAGTTCCAGACTGCCATACTATAGATATCATGCTATAATAGGTGCCATGATAGAAGTCTGAATAGATATCAGTGAGGGCATAAAATGGGGCTTACTCCACTTGGGGGACTCAGTTGACTCTTGTAGGGAGAAGGTGATACTGAAGCTTGGCTTTATAACATACATAGTTATTCTTCAAGTAGATTATGGGGTTGGGTTGGGAGAGTGGGAAAAGGGTGTAGCATTGTTGAAAAAAGAAGTCTGGAGAGGCAGGTTGGGCCGAAAGAGTGATGATCTTGTATTTCATGTGCTGTCCTGTGGACAAATACTAAAAAGGTATTTTTTGAAAGAAGCACCTGAAAGTTCCTTTAGAATGTTTTCCAGCTAAGAAAACTATATACCTCATTGTTTTTCTTCTCTAAATGTAAAAGATATAACTTTCTTAAAAGTCTGGCATTTTGAAAGGTTTAGGCATGTATATTTAAAAGAAATATATGTGAATTTGTATAGATTTTATAAAATAAATTTGTATATTAACTTTGTAATGTTGGTATCTACTGTTAAAGATGTTAGAAATGTGGCCTTAATACTAGTGTCTGACCATTGAAGGAGAATGGAGGAAGGACTCAAAGAATGGACTAGAAGTTTGGTAAAGTGGGAAGGACAAGAGCTAGACCAAGATGAGGGCTAGAAAAAAATGGGCTGAAGATAAAGATCCAGCTTTAAATTGGAAATGGAAGCCACTTAGAGGAAGAGGTGGTTCTAGGAACAGAAAAAGCGGTTCTACATGTGGTAGAAATTTTGAGTGGTGATAATAAGGCTTGGGGGTATTTCTAAGTATATGAATTAATTTCAGAATTATATTATTCCAATCAATTGAACTTGACAACTGAAATTGACAGTCATGATATTAAATTATTGCATTCTTACTAAGCTTTTTGACTTGGGTTTTGGGAATATTAATAACTGCTCAATTAATTAGGCAAGCAGTCATGAGGACAGAAGCTTTGAGTTTTTATGTCTTTCAATATGGCTGCCCCAGTGTTGAGTATGTGAAAAGATCATCTTATTGATTGATTTCTATAATTTGACAAATATGTCTTATAGGATATAGTAGATATGTACTTAGCTCAGATACATTTAATTGATTACCAACTAGAAACTAAATTTAGTTAATGAGGATTTTCTCTAAATAGTGGACTGATTCTTTACCTTTACAATCAGTGCAGGGAACCAAGACCAATAACATCATATGTGATTAGATACTTGTTTTTGCTTTGGGAAGATTTGCTTAAAGTAGAGCAGATTTCAGAATGACAAAACAAGTTTCCCTGGCAAGTTTGGTATCAAGCTTTTGTTTTGTTATACTTGATTATGTACTTTGGCTGCAAAGACCAAACATATGTTCCAATCCAATTTAGTCTCTGTTCAGAGTGATTCTCCTTATTTGTCCAAAAGTTTCAGAACAATTTTTTTTTTTTTTGCACTTACTCTGAGTATTCAGCCTTCATGTATTTCAGGGACAACAGGCACCCTGGGGATTTGGGTTTGACTCACGACTTTTATAGTTAAGAAGCAAGCCATGCTATTTTAGGCGGTTTTAGTGGTGGCAAGTTGGACGCCAGATGTTTCAAAGGATAAAGTATCCTGCTCTTACGGAACCATGTGCAGTGTAATTTGTTTTCTGATGCAGATGATAGAAAAGTCACTTAAATTTCTATATGCCATAGTTTAAGCAAAATGTTTCTTGTTCATTGTCTATGCTTCCAATAATCTTGTGCCTTTGATGTAATAGTCTTAAGCATATTCTATGCTTCTCCTAAGAACAAAATACTTTTAGAATCTCAGGTTATATGCTTACTGAAATGGAAAAACAACCCAGTTCTTTCCCACTGTGATTCTCTTCCCTATGTGTCTCCTTTATCACTCACACAGAAAACTTCACTTCTGACCTTTCTGGTTACTGAATATGTAGAGGATTTCCCTCCACACTGGTAAGCAATTTTCTGTGACATCAGCTGGGTATCCTGCAATTTAACACAACTCTAACACTATCTACCTGGAAATAGTGTTCTGACCAACCAGCTATAAATCAGAGGTTCCAATGACCCTTCCTTGGGTTTGATTAATCTGCTAGAGTAGCTTACAGAATTTAGGGAAAGATTTACTTACATTTACCAGTTTATTAAAGGGTATGACGACAGGTACAGATGAATAGTCAAATGAAGAGATGTATAGGGCACGGTGTGGAAGGGTCCCAAGTGCAGGAGCTTCTGTCCCCGTGGAGTTGGGATGTGACACCTTCTTGGTGTGGATGTGTCCACCAACCTGGAAGCTCTCTGTACTTTTGGGATTTTATAGAGGCTTCAATCATGTAATTTACTCCATTTTCAGTTCTTCTCCCTTCTCAAGAGAATGGGGGGTGGGGCCGAAAGTTCCAAGCTTCTAATCATGGTCTTTCTGGTGAGCAGCCCTCATTCAGGAGGCATCCAGGAGCCCACCCAGAGATGCCTCATTAGAACAAAAGATACTCTTATTACCCAGGAAATTACTTGGGTTTCAGGAGTCCTGTGTCGGGAACCAGGGTTAAAGACCAAATATTAGAACAAAAGGTGCTTCTTGTCACTTGTCACTTAGGAAGTTACAAGGTTTTTAGTAGCTCTGTGCCATGAATGGGGAACAGAGATGAACATATATATCTTCTCTTATCTCACACTTATTTCATACAGCCCCATGGATTAAAATATTTGACATATAAGTTTCACAAGAGAATTGTATTACATGTTAAATTTATAAAACAATTTCAGAGAATAATATAATTTCGACAATAAGCTCAATGTTTTTTGCACGAATTCCTTCTGCATTTGTTAAATGGTTTTCTCAATACCCCTGTTGGTTATGTGAATCATAGGATTCCCAATTATTTGATAAATGCGGAGTATGAAGTTTAATTTATTTAGACTTGACAAAAGTTATCCAACAAGTGAGTCACAGTGAGAATATCCAATACAAATATGCTAGTCCCCTAAATTCAGATGAAGAAAAAAGAAATATGTGTTTAATATTTTTCCCAATTATTTTAACAGAGTCATAATAGCAGACTAATCACATATTAGAGTTAGACAGTTTCTAGAAATTATCTGGTCCAAGTCTTTAGTTTTCAGATGAAGGAGGAAGACCTCGAGAGTTGACCTGCTATGTGCCTATTCATCCACCCAGGGGCGTCAGCCAGGCATATCCCAGAGAAGCCCTGTGACAGCTGCCACAAGAGCTCATAATCACAACCACCATCATTGCTACGTTGGGTGTTGTCATGTGCCACACATTGTCCTAGTGTTTTATTTAATCCTTGCGGTAATTTGTATGTTACTTAATGTTATCATCTCTGCTTATCAGGAAGAAAACAGAGGGAGAGAATTAGAGGGGGACTTCACTTTTCAGCTAAGTGTTGAAAGAGCATTGACCCCACGTCTCCCTGACTTCAAAACCCAGTCCCCTTTCAACTATTTTACCATTGAAAAATGGTGCCATGGTGAACCAATTGCCAAATTGGTTTCCAAATAGGGAAAGTTGTGACAAGATCAATGCAGAATTGTTGGTGGAATAATAACATTAGGTGTGTGATTCTAGCCGGAAAGAGACTATTTCTTATCTGGTGAAGTTCCTTTGAGTGGAGAATGTAGATCTCATGCTTTATTAAGTGGGTCTCTCTACTTTAATTATCCCAATACTTTTTTTCTTCAGAGTCTTTCTCCTTTTCCTTCTTGCCATCAATCCAGATGTAGAAGGAAGATGGAAGAGAAACACAAATGAAAAAAAATAACAGTCCAGGAAGCTTTGCACTGATTTAAAAAAATTATTTTTGCACTGATTTACAGATAGTTATTGAGTCAATTACTCTATTCCTGACCTCATGAAGCTCACACTCATGTGTGTGTGTGTATGTGTATGTAGGATGCACATAAACAAGGAACTTTATTTGACTATAAATAACTTTCCACAGCAGTAGCTTCTCACATGAATGAACACATTTGGAGAATAGTGATTACTATTTAGATGTTTTTTTTTTTTAGTTCGATAAGTTCCTACTAAGTTCAGTGGCTGAGAATTTGATTTCAGAAATTGATCAAAGGTCTTATAGTACTAAAATGGCTGTTCTCAGAAAAGTGTTTTCAGAGACCTCTGAAACTCTGTAAACACTTCATTTTTGTACATGTTATGACTGTCTGCTGAAGAATTCATCCTGTAGTTGACTTAAAATCTCCAGGGTATACACTAGGTGAGAAAAGTGAAATAGGATGTGGTATGAGAATAAATGGCCAAGCAAGGGAGAGGAAAAAACTCCCAGTTTTCTTATGCTTGGAAATAAATGTGCAGGAAACTCTTACAATGGCAGCCTTAGCATCGTACCCTTCCCTTCCCTTCCCTCCCTTCCCTCCCCTTCCCTTCCCCTCTCCTCCCCATCCCGTCTCCTCTTTCCTCTTTCCTTTTTCCTTTTTCCATCTATGGAGGTATTTAAAAAAACAAAAACAAACTGCATCTGGAAACATTTTGAGCTAAGGCACTGTGGAAAAGTGTTGGATGATATATCGGGAAAAGTGTTGGGTTAAAGTAACACCAAAACTCAAAATGAGATAGTTTATGTCTCCATTGTATGTCTGGAGGAAAAAGTCCCCGGCCATTAGCAAGGCTGTGCTCCACAAAGCCCTCAGGGATCTAGTGCCCCCTAACTTGGTGACCTCTCTTCTCAAGGTCACACCATGGTCCAAGAAGGCTGTTTCAGCTCCAGCCATCATGTTACTCTTCAGGTAACAGGAAGAAGGAGAAGGGGGAGATACCTCCTCTGTCCCTTTAAGATTATTTACCGTAAGTTGCCCATACATATATCACTTCTATTTATATCCCTCAGGCCAGAATTTAGACAAATGGCTACACCTAAATGAAAAGAGGCTGGGAAGAAGAGTCTTTATTTATTCCAGGTGGTCAAATACTTATCTAGCTCAGTAATTCTATGACCATAGGAAGCAAAAAATGGTGAGGGACAACTATAGCAGTTTCTGCCACAGATGACCATCACTCTGTTCTCAGCCCCAAGTGCCACATGTTGATAATTTTGAATCCAGAATGAGCATGCCTTCAGTGAAACCTATTCTTTCCAACTTGTTTCTGAGATGCACGTCTCTTCATGCCCAGAGACACACGGTGGGCAGAGGCTGGTATTAGGAAAAGAGGAATGCCGAATGGATTTGCAGTTTGCTCTGGGTCCCACTAAAATTTCACAGAAACAGTAGCATCATCTCTGCATGACCCGTTGCCTTCATAAAGATGCCGTTAAAGTTGCAAAACAATTCAGGCTCCTTCAGGCACCTGGAATGCTATTGCGCCATTGCCTGACTCACTTTAAATTGAGAAACAGTTGGGACCTAGGACGGCAACTCCTGCTGCCTGACCTCCGGAGGATTTTCCTTTCTGGAGTTTTAATAGGTGTCATCAGCCTAGTAGGGGAGACTCTTGGCAAACCCGAGGCTTTCTCCTTCCAGAAGCTCACTGATCCTGCCTCTGTGAAGGGGCCAAATTTGTCAGTGGGAAAAGAATTTTAAGAAGTATCATGAAGTAAACTGTTTTGCCATGGTCTGAAGATTGACCCTCGGTAATAAAAACTTCTTGCATTTTCAACCATGGCGTTGAATCATCTCTTTAAATAATTAGCAAGCAGGGAGACAAGATGCAGGCATTTACTTAGCTCTTTGAAAAGGAAACCTTCATTAGATGTGGGTACACTGGGAAAGAGTGAATCAAACCGAGGCACATTCAACTTTTCATAGTTGAAGACTGAGCGTCTTTTTCAAAGATCTCATATATGAACGAAAGAGCAGCGCTACAGTTGTGTGTCTGTCTGTAGAGCTGAGATTTATTGGTAGGCGCTTCTCAAGTGAAATATTTATTACTACTAGAGAGTAATCCTGTTCTTCACTTATTTCTTTTTCTCAGTCTCTTCCCTCACCCACTTTAAAAATGATCCAAATGTTCCACTCGCTGAGTGTGGGAAGACACAGAGCAGCGGGAGGGAAAGAACGACAGAAACTCAGTGAAGGCCATCGGGAACCTGTGCCAAGAAGCGTTTCGAAGAGGTTAATAATGCTCAGATGGTAATGCTCTTAAGTTGCCTTTACGTTGAAAACGTCCAGCTACACTGTGGAGCTTAAATTATCTATCTAGTAACAACGATTCCAATTGTAGTTGCCTACCCCTCTATATGGAGATATTTGGTTAGACCAAGTTCATTCTCAAATGTTGGTCAGTTTTCTGAGTTTTTAAAAAGGCGTTACTCATTATACCACGTGGAACCTCTGTTCTTTGTCCTTTCTGGCCATAGTTACATTGGTTTCCACATTCAGAGCTGTGACAACATTCCAGTAGAGTATCCAAAGTTGTTTTTGCTGTCTGAGAGAGAAGAAAAGAAAATGTATTGGGTAAAGTATGAGAGTTTCTCCTTCTCCGAAACTTCCTCCCACCAGAAAGAAACAAAATTAAAAACAAAGGAACCAGAAAATAAATGCATGTCTGGGAATCCAGGGATTAATTTCCTCATAATATACCTGTTTCGGCAAATACTTGTGTGGGAAGTGTTTGCCTGTTCCTCAAATGTCATAGCTTTCCTTTGGTCTCTCTTGGTGGATCCAGTTTCTCAGCAGTATGATGTATTCCTTGTTATTTCTAGTATTTTCAGTGGACAAGAATCATCTGGTACATAATCCATGACTGGGCTGGAGGCTGCGTGCAGCTGGCCACAGCTGTGTAGAGTAGCCTGAGAACTGAACTGGTCATATAAGGTGGTTTAAGAAGGTATTTGCGAGTGGAGCAGAAAACGGGCTCTGTGCCAAGCTCAGCTGGTGACGGTGGTTAGCCTCGCAAGGAATTACACTGGTCGTTGGTGGTCACGAAGATGGAGCTGAACAGAGAGCGGAGAATTCACTACCCCTAAGCCTGCAGCATGGCTGAGTTGCAGCCTCTCTGTGGTCAAGTAGGTGTGCCCAATGTAGTGAAAGCCCATGTCTTTGTCTTGCTTACCCTCTAAGGCTTTTCACCACAAATTCCTCTTTGGAGAAATGTTAGCAGTGATGCCGTATTTTCATTAATATTGGAGTGTGTATATATATATGGGCTCTTAAAGCATGCTATGTCTTTTGTTTGGAGAGCCTCAGTCCTTCCAGCATGTGTGAACTAATGCCAGATTGTCACTCTGGGGCAGCAGTGGGCCAGGAATAGTTAAGGCGAACAGGGCGAAGAGTATGAATTGGAAGGAGGGGCCTAGTTTGCTTTGGTTTTAGATAGACTAAGGGAAGGAGTTTGAATTCATAGAATAAGGTAGTCCTGGATGTCACAGGTTAGAATGCAAAATGGTGAAGTCTAGAGAATAGGTGTCAATAGCAAGATGTCTTCCTTACTGAGATAGCAAAATAGGCGGGGTCCAGGCTCTAGAAAACATGGTGGTGCCAGCAGAGAGGAGACACCGAGACAAGCTTTTGGCAAAACAGAGGATGTTTTCACTTTTTCCTTTTATGTACTTCTGACTACATGTGGCTGCTCATTGCCAAAGGGGGACTTGTGGGCTGTCCCCTCTTGACTTAGCAATGCCGGTGGTAGTCAACCTTCTGGGAAGAACTTACACACATCTATCTGAAGTTGGCCTTGGCTCTACGATCATCGCTTGTTTTAAAAATTCACTGTCAAATGAAGTTACTTTATTGTTTTATTTTTTAAAGATTTTATTTTATTTATTTGACTGAGAGAGACAGCGAGAGAGGGAACACAAGCAGGGGGAGTGGGAGAGGGAGAAGCGGGCTTCCTGCTGATCAGGGAGCCCGATGTGGGGCTTGATCTCAGGACCCTGGGATCACCACCCGAGCTGAAGGCAGATGCCCAACGACGGAGCCACCCAGGCACCCCAAATGAAGTTACTTTAGAACTTTACTTAAAAATTTCCCCCAATATAAGCCGAGGATAATTTCAAATCATTTTCAAAATTCAAAGAAGTGGTTAAAGTAAACATTGTCACCTTACCCACTGCTTCTTTTGGGATTTGAATAAGAAAGCTTAATAGTGAAACTGAAGGGCCAAAACATTAGACGACTTTCTATCAAGTTTAATGTCTTCTGTGGTATTGTAACATAGCATTTTCCTGAGACAGCTAAGTAAATCGTGCAGAATTGGCATGTAAAATAAAATAGTAACAGGATATTATGGTTAAGGAAGAAGCCATGAAGATAAAGACTGCCTAAGGCTGAAATTTCTTGATGGCATTAATGAGGACAGTGCAACTTCAGCTAAATCTCTTAAACCAAATCGGTAGATCTGGGCTACGTCCTATGTGTGTTGGTGGATGAGGTCCAGTCCCTTCTCCCTCTCTCTCTCTATTTCTATCTCGATCTCTGTCTTTCTCATCTTTTCCCTACCTCCACCTGTCTTTATCCAAATTTTTCAGGGTTGTTGACAAATGAATGTAATGAATGTGAGAGGAAGCTTGCCCTGTGGTTCTGGGGGGCCCAAGGAAAGGATTAGCAATCCAGGCCTGACTTTCGGCATCTCCTCTGGCCAGGTGAAAGCTGATAAGGGTAAGGACTAAGGCCATCTTTCCCTTATTGGTGGCTTCCAGTAGGGTCCAGGGCCTGAGGTAGCTTAGGCCAAGAATTTCCTCTCAGTATGCCTCATGTATCTGCACATAGTTAAATTATATGGACTGAGCATGCTGTTCATTAGGCAACAACATTTTTATTGCTTCACCATACTTAACCCTCTGTCTCCACCCAAAGAACCATTTAACTTTCTTTCTGCCTCAAAAAGTTTCATTTATTTTTAGAAAATGAGTACTCATTTGTGTGCACTGTCCCAAACTCTGAACTGTGGCAGTGGGAAGAATTTAAAAACATGATCCTTGCCCAGTGAATGTCCTTACACATATGGTACCATCAAGGTAGGTATAGCAGTTTAAGAGCTGTGCAAGAGGTAATTACAGCAGAGCTGGAGTTAGGGAAATTAGAAAGATAAGTTTTCATGAAAACCAAGCATTACATAAACCAAGTTTTCATGGACTCTGGTGCCTGATTTTTTGGTGTGTGGTTTTTTTTATTTTGGTTTTTTTAGATGCACCTTTGCTGATATTATTGCCAGCCTTAGAGACACAGGCCTGGGTTGATGTATGCTCTTGTGGTGGCTATGCACACTTATTTCTTTACCACAGTTGTTTTCTCTTAATTTCACGAGGACACCAAAACTAGTGGGAAAAGGCCAATGAGGAAATTCTTGGGGAAAAAACCCACATATAATATTTTCATTTCTAATGAGAAAACCCAAAGGGAAAAAAGGTACTCAATACACAAGAGGATGCTGGCAAAATATTTTACTAGGATGTGGTTTTGATCAGATTACTATTTCTGCTGGGATAGAATGTGTTTTGTTTTACTTTTTAAATCATTTTTTGATCTCCCTTACACATTCCCCATTATGGGCTCTTTCCTACTCATTGAAAACTTATGCAGAAATACATAGTACACGCTATTCTATATTCACAGTAGGCTAGCTTGGAGAGTTTTAGGGAGAACACATGCAGTTCTTCCACTAGACTTAGCTGTTGAAGTCACAGAAGTATTTCTCCTTGTCCCTAAAGAAGTATTTCTCCTTGTCTCCTTGTCCCTTGAAGGCTAGGACCCTGACTGTTGGCATGTCACCAGTTTTCATGGCTTACATCATCTTTAGAAATGAAAGGGATGCATTTTCATAGGCATGTGGATCAAACATGAGGCTTAGTTTTATTCCTTATTTGGGGAGCACTTGACTGTTTTTTCATCCTAGGTGATGTGGCTGGCTTATAAGCATTGCCGGTAAGTTCATTTTACACCTCTCCTTTTCAATCTCCTGACGTATAAAATGAACATGACAAAATTATCTGACAGTTGCTATGGATAACAAGATTCTCTCTATCTTTGCAATAGAAAAGTCCATCAAAGAATTATGTCTAGGTATTTTTGTCATTTGGAGCAATTATGTCGAATGTCCTTTAGCTTTGGTTTTGGCTTTGCAACAGAATGCACTGCCGGGGTGTCAATACAGTGCCTATGTGGAGTCCAGATAGCATTCGGACTAATGACTATAACATGGTGTGGATGTTGAAACCAGAAAGTTCATTTTTGAAGTCTGAAAGCAGCTGAGAACAGATGAGGGTAACAGAGCAAAGCTTGCTTCCAGCCTTGGCTATTTCTACTGCCAGGACATTCTTCTCCCATTACTTCATATGGACTAGATAGGAACAAAGGTGCTCTGCAGATATCCCCATGATTCCTGCTCATAACGAGAGCAGGAGATCAGCTTACACACTCAGTGCGACCATGTATCACCTGTTAAAAACTTGCTGGTGATGTTCAGCTCTCTAAATTACAGCAGCTTCTCAAACGTTACTGTGTCTGCAAATCCTTGGAGATATAGTGGGCTAAGATGGAGCCCAGAGAATCTGCATATTTAACAAGCTCCCAGGAGATGCTGATGTTGCTGGTCTGTGGACCGCACTTGGGTAACATGAAACCACAGCATAATGCTCAAGCAGCCTGGATGTCAGGTCTAATAACAGTGTCACCAAGTATATCTCTGATCCATAGAATCAACTGCATTCAGAATCTTAGTTTACCTCCTTTTAAATATTTGTCGTTGGTCAAGAGAAGGATCTTGATAGAGGAGGTGTCAATAGAGGAGTGGCAGGACAAGGGCTAGAGGGTATATGGAATGGTCTCCTACTGGGATGAGCCTTCATACTCCCATAATTCTATAAGCCCTACTGGCTAGAGAGCCATTTGTGTCAACAAATAGTCCCTTTAAAATGTTAGATCTTAGTTTAAATCAGTTTCACTAGCTCGTCTACTCCTAACTAGAAACTGTTGGTGGGAGAGGTGGGTTATTGAGGAAAGCCTGGGATAAGAATAAGAGTCTGGGGACTTCTATAGGAAAAACAATCTTGCGTTTCCTTTATTCTCCGACTACTACCACATTTCACTTCTGACATTTCTAGTTACCAAATTTGTGGAGTTTTCCCCCACACCAGCAATCCTCTCACACCAGCTGAATGTCCTACAGTTCAACTCAATTCTGGCATCATCTACTCAGAGACAGTGTCAGATCCCACATGTTAAGGGCTTGGTCCCATACGACTGACCTCTCCCACCTTCAGGTCCCAACCACAAGTTCCAAGTTATCACTTGTACTTCTGATTGACCAGCTATAAGTCAAGGTTCCCTGATTTTCCCTCTTTGCATTTGATAATTTGTTAGAATGGCTCACAGAACTCAGGGAAATATTTACATATACTGGTTTATTATAAAAGGATATGATAAAGGGTACAGATGAACATCCAGATGGAGGAGATGCAGAGGGCAGGATGTGGGAGGAAGGGTGAGGGGCTTCTGTGTCCTCTCCAGGCAGGCCACCATCCCAGTCTTCCATGTGTTCAGCAACCTGAGAGCTCTCTGAACCCAGTACTTAGGGATTTTTATAAGGCTTTATCACACAGGCATGATCAATCTGTAAATTTATCTCTAGTCCCTTACCCTTTCCTGGAGGATGGGAAGTGGCTGAAAGTTCTAGGCTTTTAATAATCATGGCTTGGTGTTTCTGGTGACCACCCTCTGTCTTGAAGATATCCAGGAGCCCAACAATAGTCACCACATTAGAACAGAGGACACTCCCATCACCCAGAAAATTACAAGAGATTTAGGAGCTCTGGGTCAGGCACCAAGGCCAAAGACAAATAGTCAAACAAAAAATGCTCCCAGTGTTTTTATCAGGAAATTCTAAAAATTTAGGAGCTCTATGCCAGCAACCAGGGAAAGAATCTAATATATAACATGTATTACTTGTTATATATGTATATATAAAACACATATATTTTACACATATGTTTATATATATACAAACATTTTTCCTATTATTTCACAGAACTGGAGGAAATGAGGAAAGATAATTTGGGGGTATGTAGCATTTCAAAGAATAGCTGATCTGCAAGGGGCAGTGAACAGTCCAGGAGAGAATAGGAGTAAGTGCTGATTGGCCTGATGGGGATTGGAGAATCCAGGGATGGTTAGTTCTGGCACAAGTGGATGACATCACTAATGATCAGCTCAGAATGCACATTCCATTGATCATGAACCAACTGTATCATCTTCCTTTATGAGAAACAGCATAATTTTTTTAAAAAATCTGATGAAAACATTCTCTCCCTTTCTTCTCAAATGGATTCCTTCTGGTTTGGCAACCAAGGAAATATTTACTTCAGTGTTTATACCTGCTGGAAAATTGGGAATTCCAGAAATCTCAGTGTCCAGACCAGTTTTCTTTACAAATCTGGGATGCAGCACCCTCTTTTGAAAAAAAAAGAGATCAATTCTCAGAGATTGTACATTTATGCTGGTTTTATTTTAATGATACGAGGGTGTTTTGAATTCTTGAAAAGGATGCAGTTTCCTAGAAACTTTTAGAAGAAAAACATTAAAAAAAATATTTTGACCATTAAGTGGCTGGAATTTTCTGCCTCAGTGGATGTGGGATACATAATAGGCATTGAATTTATCCAACTGCACCATAATCTCCCACTGCAGTTAAGCTGATTTTTTAAATAGTAAATTGTGAGGATGAGAAACTTGGAAGGGAAAGTGACAAAACGATAGGCGCTATATGCTTATTTATTATAATTTATTATGTTTAATCATTATAATTACATAGTGCCCAATTTTCTTAGGATTAAAGGCTAGATAATCTAACAAAATAAGAATTGGGAAATCAAGGCCCTGATTACTATTTTAATTTCTACCATTTAATTACATCAGGTATATCACAAACTATCTAATATTTGGTGAACATAGTCCATAATCCCCAGTACTGAAGATAAACTATACGCCTAATTACAATCTTAACTCATTTATGATGTTCCAAATAACCTTTTCCCTGTAAAATGATTATAATAATGGCTAATTGTTATAGGTTATGTGTATATAGTGCTTTATATTTACAAGGTATCTTCTATGTATTTTTTTGTTAGCATAGTCAGTTCTTTAAGTAATTCTAATTTTCTGATACAAAATTTTGCTGAGATATTATGGAATATCTTTTTTTTTTTAAGAGTTTATTTATTTATTGGAGAGAGAGAATATGAGTGCAAGCTGGGGTGGGGGAGGAGAAGTGCAGAGGGAGAGGGGAGTGGGAGAAGCAGACTCCCCACTGAGCAGAGAGCCTGACGACAATGTGGGGCTGGATCCCAGATCTCTGAGATCATGACCTGAGCAGAAGGCAGACACTTAACTGACTGAGCCACCTATCATGGAGTATCTTGGCTGTGAATCAAAACTTCTTTACTTGTGATGTGGAGAGGAAAGTGAAGATAGCATTGTCTTTCCTTTCTCTCCAATTACAGCTGTGAAGAGTGAGACAGAGGGGTCTGTGTGGGGCCGCTGGACCAAAGATTCTCATCAATAGCATTGGCCATACAAACCAGGTGTTCAGGTTTCCTTCAGAATTTTTCCCATTTCTATTTTGCTTATAAACTTAAGTTTTCCCCCTCCATATTATACTTTGTTCTTTCATTCTTTCTTTTAAATTTGTTCAAGTCATGTTGGTTTAGCTCTTCTGGTAGTTGACTTATTCTTAACACTGACTTTGGCCAGCATTTAAAAACTCTTCTAATATTGAAGACAAATGCAGTTACAACTTAGATGATTAATGGTAGCATGTTTGGCATAAGTAGGCCTGGTAGATATCTGTTATTGAGAATTTAATAAAATTATCTGTAATCATATTGGTAAAGCAGTTTCTTAGGGCCATCTGCTTATTTATTAAAGTGATTTTTAGAGGTATGTTGAACCAGATGGTTTTCAAGTAGAATCTGACCTGTATTGGCCTATTTTTTTCAACTCTAAGGTATATTTCATATTACTTGTATACCCCATCATCCTATCATCTTAGGATAGGATCCCCCCGAGTAAAGGTATCTCCTTTACTAAATCACTCTGCCTGTTTTTCCATTTGTTACAAGAAAATATCACCATTTTTATTAGAATATTAAGTGAGTAATCACTTTATACTTGCCTGCATAGATGGAGTTTAGGCATGGGCAAGAATCAAAGAAATGAAAAGCTTCTGTGTTCACAGTGATTAATGTCATTCATGATATTTTATTTTCTTAAACTTTTATTTTCTCCAAAACAAAACAAGATGGATACTGTTATCCTGACCTGAAGAGGAGAATAACAACATGTGTATTCCCCATTCTGGCAGTTAGAAGTCTCTGGAGAGTCACAAAGACAAGAAAGCCAACTCAAGATGGAGTGTGTCCTAATTACATCTTTAATAGGCCAACTTGAACTGGGCACTGGATAAGTATGTGCCATCATTCCTGGTCCATGGTTTCTTTAATGTCAACCACTTATTAGAATAGATGAGGCAATTTGGATAGGCAGCTACATGATTTATTGCCACGCTGACCTGATCAGGGGCTGCAGGGAAAGCAAGAGCTCTGAGGTGTCCCAGAAGTTCTCAGACATGAATGGATTTTGATGGTTGATTTTACATATTTATACATAACCATAGGACACTTCTTCCTTTGTTCCTACTCAAGATTCCACCCAAATTCCTGCCCATTACCTTCGTTGGGGCTATCTTAGGGAACAGCCTATCCAGAAACCTCAGGGGGATCACATTGCAGGGTCTTTTCATTATCATGTAATTAAAAATGGGATGCCGGATGGTCCCTTTCCATTACACCGCTGATGACATTTATGTTCAGTTCAGCTGTGCACTTCTCACTGTACTTGTACCTTTGGTTCTGGTTTTGACAGAGACCCATCTTAGAATATTTTTTATTTTTATTTTCTTGTTCTAAAGTACTATGACGTCTACTTTTTATTATGTTTAATTCTCTATCAATGTCACTTAACAATAAATCTGAAAAATTAATGTATGCTTTATATTTAACTTCAGTGTCTCTTTTTCCCTTTTATATATATTAATAGAAAAGATAGGTGAACTAAGGATTGAGCTAGGGAATGATGATGGGACATAGAGAATTTTTAAGGTGAGAAGGATTTTATTTATTTATTTCTTTATTTATTTTTAAAGAGTTTATTTGAGAGAGAGAGAGCAAAAGAGCAAGAGTGCGCAAGCCAGGGAGGAGCACAGGGAGAGAGAGAAACACGTGCTGAGCACGGAGCCCAAAGAGGGGCTCTACGAGGGGCTTGATCCCAGGACCCTGAGATCATGACCTGAGCCAGAGGCAGATGCTTAACTGACTGAGCCATCCAGGTCCCCCAAGATGAGAAGGATTTTATAGAAAGGAAAGTTGGGTGAAGAATACCGGAATGAAGGTGGGGAGGAGAATTTGTGATCAGCCAATAAATATATGCGTGCTGGTCTGTGTGTTTCTGTATTTGGCAGTGGTTGAGGGCCACTGAACATACAGAAAAATGGTAGAGCATCTCTTGGACCCATGGTTAGCTTGCTTAAGGGAGTTTCCTTTTATTGTCATCTTCAGATAACTTTATCCTAATGCATTTTCTATAGCAAAACAATAGGAAGGACATGAATAAAAAAAATATCCCAAAGAAAGAGTCTACATGTTTACTAAAACAGTTAGAGGGACATTGTTTAATGGTAACAGAGAGCTAAGGCTCAGAAAATACATTCTTTAGAAAATCGTTTCTGTTCTCATCTATACCATGCAGCAGACCAGTACAAAAACAGGGTAGTCAGGTACAAATCTAGAGAAAGTTCCTTTAAAAACCAGACTAAGGATATTGGTGAAAGAATAGATGTGTAGATCACTGGGACAGAACAGAGGGTCCGAATCTAGTGAGGGAAACAAACATTCATGTCCAAGAGGCAGAGAGGACCCCTCCCAAGCTCAACCACGACAAACCTACGCCACGTCACGTCATAGTGCAATTCGCAAATATTAGATCCAAGGATACAGTATTGAAAGCGGCCAGGGCAAAGAAATTTCTCACGTACCAAGGCAAAGGCATCAGAATTACATCAGACCTGACTACACAGACCTGGAATGAGAGAAAGTGTTGGGGGAGCATTTTTAAAGCTCTGTCAGAGAAAAACATGCAGCCAAGGATCCTTTATCCAGCAAGGCTGTCATTCAGAATTGATGGAGAAATAAAGACATTTCAGAATCACCAGTCATTAACCAATTTCGTAACCACGAAACCAGCCCTACAGGAGATATTAAGGGGAGTTCTATAAAGGTAAAAAGGCCCCAAGAGTGATACACAAAAGAAAGTCACAACCAATACAAACAAAGACTTTACTGGCAACATGGCATCATTAAAATCATATCTCTCAGTTCTTAGCGCTAATGTGAATGGTTTGAATGCTCCCATAAAATGACACAGGGTTGCAGATTGGATAAAAAGAAATGACCCATCCATTTGCTGTCTACAAGAGACTCATTTCAAACCCAAAGATGCATTCAGACTGAGAGTAAGGGGATGGAGTACCATCTTTCATGCAAATGGACCTCAAAAGAAAGCTGGGGTAGCAATTCTCATATCAGATAAATTGGATTTTAAACTAGAGACTATAGTTAGAGACGCAGAAGGGCACTATATTATTCTTAAAGGAAGTATTCAACAAGTGGATATGACAATTATATATATATATATGCCCCCAACAGGGGAGCAGCAAGATACACAAGCCAACTCCTAACCAGAATAAAGAGACATATAGATAAAAATACATTAATAGTAGGGGACCTCAACACTCCACTATCAGAAATAGACAGAACACCCTGGCAAAAACTAAGCAAAGAATCAAAGGTTTTGAATGCCATACTTGACGAGTTGGACCTCATAGATATATATATATAGAACACTACACCCCAGAACCAAAGAATATTCATTCTATTCTAATGCCCATGGAACATTCTCAAGAATAGACCATGTTCTGGGACACAAAACAGGTCTCAACCGATACCAAAAGATTGAAATTATCCCCTGCATATTCTCAGACCACAACACTCTGAAATTGGAACTCAACCACAAGGAAAAATTTGGAAGAAACTCAAACACTTGGAGACTAAGAACCATCCTGCTCAGGAATGACTCGATAAACCAGGAAATCAAAAATCAAATTAAACAATTTATGGAGACCAATGAGAATGAAAATACAACAGTCCAAAACCTATGGGATACTGCAAAGGCAGTCCTAAGGGGGAAATACATAGCCATCCAAGCCTCACTCAAAAGAATAGAAAAATCTAAAATGCAGTTTTTATATTCTCACCTCAAGAAGCTGGAACAGCAACAGAGGGACAGGCCTATTCCACGCACGAGGAAGCAGTTGACCAAAATTAGAGCAGAAATCAATCAATCAGAAACCAGAAGTACAGTAGAGCAGATCAACAGGACTAGAAGCTGGTTCTTTGAGAGAATCAATAAAATTGACAGACCACTGGCAAGACTTATCCAAAAGACAAGAGAAAGGACCCAGATTATTAAAATTATGAATGAAAAAGGAGAGGTCACGACGAACACCATTGAAATTGGAAGGATTATTAGAAATTTTTATCAACAGCTATATGCCAATAAACTAAGCAATCTGGAAGAGATGGAATCCTTCCTGGAAACCTATAAACTACCAAGATTGAAACAGGAAGAAATTGATTTCTTAAACAGGCCAATTAATTATGAAGAAATTGAGTCAGTGATAAACAACCTTCCAAATAACAAAACTCCAGGCCCGGACGGTTTTCCTGGGGAATTCTACCAAACACTCAAAGAAGAAATAATACCTATTCTCCTAAAGCTATTTCAAAAAATAGAAACAGAAGGAAAGCTACCAAACTCATTCTATGAGGCCAATATTACCTTGATCCCCAAACCAGGCAAAGACCCCCTCAAAAAGGAGAATTACAGACCGATTTCCCTAATGAATATGGACGCCAAAATCCTCAACAAGATACTTGCTAATAGAATCCAACAGTACATTAAAAGGATTATCCATCATGATCAAGTGGGATTCATACTTGGGATGCAAGCGTGGTTCAATATTCGCAAATCAATCAGCATGATACATCATATCAACAAGAAAAGACTCGGGAACCATATGATCCTCTCAATTGATGCCGAAAAAGCATTTGACAAAATACAGCATCCTTTCCTGATTAAAACCCTTCAGAGTGTAGGAATAGAGGGTACATTTCTCAATCTCATAAAAGCCATCTATGAAAAGCCTACTGCAAATATTATTCTCAATGGGGAAAAGCTGGAAGCCTTTTCCTTAAGATCAGGAACTCGACAAGGATGCCCACTCTCGCCACTATTATTCAACATAGTACTAGAAGTCCTTGCAACATCAATCAGACGACAAAAAGGGATCAAAGGTATTCAAATTGGCAAAGAAGAAGTCAAAATGTCTCTCTTCGCAGATGACATGATACTCTATATGGAAAACCCAAAAGAAGCCACTCCCAAACTATTAGAAGTTATAGAGCAATTCAGTAACGTGGCGGGATACAAAATCAATGCTCAGAAATCAGTTGCATTTCTATACACGAATAACGAGACCGAAGAAAGAGAAATTAGGGAATCCATCCCATTTACAATAGCACCAAAAACCATACGTTACCTTGGAATTAACTTAACCAGAGACATAAAAGACCTATATTCTAGAAACTATAAATCACTCTTGAAAGACATTGAGGAAGACATAAAAAGATGGAAAGATATTCCATGCTCATGGATCGGAAGAATTAACATAGTTAAAATGTCCATGCTACCCAGAGCAATCTACACTTTCAATGCTATCCCGATCAAAATACCGAGGACATTTTTCAAAGAACTGGAACAAATAGTCCTTAAATTTGTATGGAACCAGAAAAGGCCCCGAATCTCCAAGGAACTGTTGAAAAGGAAAAACAAAGCTGGGGGCATCACAATGCCGGATTTCAAGCTATACTACAAAGCTGTGATCACAAAGACAGCATGGTACTGGCACAAAAACAGACACATAGACCAATGGAACAGAATAGAGAACCCAGAAATGGACCCTCGGCTCATAGGGCAACTAATATTTGATAAAGCAGGAAAAAACATCCAGTGGAAAAAAGACAGTCTCTTCAATAAATGGTGCTGGGAAAATTGGACAGCTACATGCAAAAGAATGAAACTTGACCACTATCTCACACCATACACAAAAATAAACTCCAAATGGATGAAAGACCTCGATGTGAGACAGGAATCCATCAAAATTCTAGAGGAGAACATAGGCAGCAACCTCTACGACATCGGCCAAAGCAACCTTTTTCATGACACATCCCCAAAGGCAAGAGAAACAAAAGATAAAATGAATTTATGGGACTTCATCAAGATTAAAAGTTTCTGCACAGCCAAGGAAACAGTCAGAAAAACTAAGAGGCAGCCCACGGAATGGGAGAATATATTTGCAAATGACACTACAGATAAAGGACTGGTATCCAAGATCTACAAAGAACTTCTCAAATTCAATACACGAGAAACAAATAAACAAATCAAAAAATGGGCAGAAGATATGAACAGACACTTTTCCAATGAAGACATACAAATGGCTAACAGACACATGAAAAAAATGTTCAAAATCATTAGCCATCAAGGAAATTCAAATCAAAACCACACTGAGATACCACCTTACGCCAGTTAGAATGGCAAAAATAGACAAGGCAAGAAACAACAATTGTTGGAGAGGATGTGGAGAAAGGGGATCCCTCCTACATTGTTGGTGGGAATGCGAGTTGGTACAGCCACTCTGGAAAACAGTGTGGAGGTCCCTTAAAAAGTTAAAAATTGAGCTACCCTATGATCCAGCCATTGCACTACTGGGTGTTTACCCCAAAGATACAGATGTAGTAAAGAGAAGGGCCATATGCACCCCAATGTTCATAGCAGCAATGTCCACAATAGCTAAATCATGGAAGGAGCTGAGATGCCCTTCAACAGACGACTGGATTAAGAAGTTGTGGTCCATATATACAATGGAATATTACTCAGCTATCAGAAAGAACGAGTTCTCAACATTTGCTGCAACATGGACGGCACTGGAGGAGATAATGCTAAGTGAAATAAGTCAAGCAGAGAAAGACAATTATCATATGATTTCTCTCATCTATGGAACTTAAGAACTAGGATGATCAGTAGGGGAAGAGAGGGATAAAGAAAGGGGGGTAATCAGAAGGGGGAATGAAACATGAGAGACTATGGACTATGAGAAACAAACTGAGGGCCTCAGAGGGGAGGGGGGCGGGGGAATGGGATAGACCGTTGATGGGTAGTAAGGAGGGCACATATTGCATGGTGCATTGGGTGTTATACGCAACTAGTGAATCATCGAGCCTTACCTTGGAAACCGGGGATGTACTGTATGGTGACTAACATAATATAATAAAAAATCATTAAAAAAAAAAAAAGAAGATACACTCTGAAGTAATTCAAACTGTAACATCAAACTTCTTTCCAATCAATCTGCTCCCCTGGGAATATTTGATCTCTCTCTCTCTCTCTCTCTTTCTTTTTCTCCCTCCCTCTTTTTCTCTCTACTGCATTTCTTCTCTACTGTCATCTGTTTCACCCAAAATTAACAAACAAACAATCAAAAAAAACCTATACACAACCATTAAAAAAAAAAAAAAAAAGAACAGAGGGTCCGGGAGTAGACCCACATGTAAATGATCAATTGATTTTTTTGACGAATGTGCAAAAACAGTTCAATGTAGAACAAGTGGATATAGTAGGTAAATAAATATGAATATGTATATCTGCATGTGCTGGAACAATTGCACATTCATATATAAAAATGAATCAATCCATATTTTGTATCATATATAAAAAATAAATAAAAATGGATTACAGAACTAAAAGAGAAATTGAAAACTATACAAATTTTATTTTATTTTATTTTAATTTTTATTTTTTTTAAGATTTTATTTATTTATTCGACAGAGATAGAGACAGCCAGCGAGAAAGGGAACACAAGCAGGGGGAGTGGGAGAGGAAGAAGCAGGCTCATCGTGGAAGAGCCTGATGTGGGGCTCGATCCCACAATGCTGGGATCACGCCCTGAGCCGAAGGCAGACGCTTTAAGCGCTGTGCCACCCAGGCGCCCCGAAAACTATACAAATTTTAAAGAACATAGAAGAAAATCTTTGTGACCTTGGGTTACACAAAGATTTCTTAGATATAACATCAAAAACATGATGCCTGAAAAAAATATTGATAATTGCCTTCATCAAAATTAAATACTTCTGCTCTTCAAAAACAAACTTTTAAAAGAATAAAAATATTGGGAAAAATATTTGCAAAACACATATCTGATAGAAAACTTGTATCCAGGATGCATAAAGCACTCCCAAACTCACTAATAAGAAAAAAATAATCCAATCACAAAAAAAGGACAATATATTTCTTTATTTATATTTTATTTTAGTTTCAGTGTAGTTCTTTTTTTAAAAAAAGATTTATTTATTTATTTGGGGAGGGGGAAGGGAGAGAATCTTCAAGCTGAATGTGGAGCCAGATGCGGGACCTGATCCCACAACCCATGATATCATGACCTGAGCTGAAACCAGGAGTTGGACACTTAACTGACTGAGTCACCCAGGCACCCCTCAGTGTTGTTAACATACAGGATTATATTAGTTTTAGGTGTACAGTATAGTGATCCAACAATTCTATATATTACTCAGTGCTCATCGTGGTAAGTGTGCTCTTAATCCCTTCACCTGTTTCACCCCTGTCTCCCTCCCCCACCTGCCCTCTGGTAAACATCAGTTCTCCATAGTTAAGAGTCTGTTTTCTGGTTTGTCTTTTTCCCCCCTTTGTTTTGTTTCTTGAATTTTATATGTAAGTGAAATCATATGGTATTTGTCTTTCTCTGACTGACTCATTTAGCTTAGCATTATACTCTCTAGATCCATCCATGCTGTTGCAAATGGCAAGATTTCATTCTTTTTTATGGCTGAGTAATAATATACATATCTCACATCTTTTCATCCATTCATTTGTGGATGGGCACTTGGACTGCTTCCATAATTTGGCTATTGTAAATAATGATGCCATAAACATAAGGGTGTACATGTATTTTCAAATTAGTGTTCTCATATTCTTTGGGAAAACACCCAGTAGTGTGATTACCAGATCATGGGTAGTTCTATTTTTAACTTTTTAAGGAACCTCCATACTGTTTTCCACAGTGGCTGCATAAGTTTGTATTCCCACCAACAGTGTGAGAGGGTCCCCCCTTCTCCATGTCCTCACCAACACTTAGTTTTTTTGTGTGTTAATTTTAGCTATTCTGACAGGTGTGATATGATATCTCATTGTAGTTTGCATTTCCCTGATGATGAGTGATGTTGAGCACCATTTCATGTGTCTGTTGGCTATCTGGATGTCTTCTTTGGAAATCTGTTCATGTCTTCTAAAATGGGTAGAATATTTAAGCAGCCCTGATATTTAAACACCAAAGAAGATATGGATGGCAAATAAGCCCATGAAAAGATACTCAATAACATTAGTCATTAAAAAAATGAAAAGACCAACACCAAGCGTTGGTGAAGTTATAGAGGTACCAACATACTCATATACTGCTGATGAGAAAGCAAAAATGCTACAACCACTTTAGAAAATAGTTTACTAGTTTCTTATGAGGTTAAATGTACACTTACTATAAAACTCTGTAATTACACTCTTAGGTACTGACAGTGAAATGAAAACTATTTTTACATAAAAATTTGTACTGAAGTGTTTATAGTAGCATCATTTATAATTGCCAAAACACGGAAATAGCCCAAATGTCTTTCAACTACCTAAAGGATAAACTGTGGTATATCCACGCCATGGAATACTACTCAAAAGTGAAAAGGAGAAAATATGTCAGCATGGATGAATCTCAAATATGCTAAGTAAAAGAAGCCAGACTGAAAAGGCTGAATACTCTATGATACCATTTATATGACATTTTTGAATAGGCAAAACCACAGGGACAGAACAATGATCAGTAGTTTTGAGGGATCATGGGAGGGAGAAGGGTTGACCACAAAGGTGCAACAAAGGGTTTTTGGATGATGAAAATATTCCATATCTTATTTAAGCTGGTGCTACCATGACTATATGCATTTGTCAAAACTCATAGAACCATCAATTAAGAAGTACGAAATTTATTATATGTACATTATATCTTTAAAAAAAGGAGAAACAAAACAAAATAATAAGAAGTGATACGCCATCTTCATAGATTGGAAAATCCAATATTATAAACATGTCAATTTTTTCCTGCAGTGATATGTTGATAAAGTTTAATCTTAACTAAAATCCCAGAATGGTGGTGGTGGAGAAGGATGGTAGCTAATTCTAAAATTTAAATAGAAATACAAAAATCCAAGAATAGCGAAAATCATATTGAAAAAGAAGAGCAAAACGAAAGACTTATTAGTGTCAAGGTTTACTATAAAGCTAGAATAATTAAGAGAAGGTAGTATTGGCTCAAGGATTGACACATAGAACAGGTGAAGAGTAAGCACTCAGAATAGACTCCCGTGTATAGGTCACTTGATTTATTACAATGATAACACTGTAGTTCAAAGGGGGGAAAATGTTCTTTTCAACAAATGAGGTGGATCAATCGGATGTTGTATTTTTAAAAAGGGGAGGAAAATTTAAGCTCTACTTCACACTATACGCAAGTATAGTCTCAGATTGCAGATCTAAACATGAAAGATGAGACAATAAAGCTTTAGAATAAAGCATTTGTCAAAACTCTGGAACCACATCAATTGGAACTCCCAACATTATTGTGCTCTCTTACAAAAAAATTAGGCTAGGTAAATATCTATTGAGCCAGATTTAAAGGAAAAAATTAATTATGTCATTAAAATTAAGACCCATTCTTTCAAATACACTATTATGATGAAGACAAGCTACAGACTAGGAGAAAATGCATCTTTCTGACTGAGGGCGTTTTTCCAGAATGTGTAAGGAACCGCTAAAAATTTCAAAAGACAGTCCAATAGATTCGTCCAACGTGCAAAAGACTTGAACAGCTAATTAATAAAAGCGAGTGTCCAAATAGCTAACAAATCCTGTAAAAGTGTATCAACATCATTGTTCATTAGGGAATTTAAATTAAAACCACAATGCAGTGCTCCTACACTAGAATGACCAGAATTAAAAGACAGTGCCAATATTGATAAAGATGGAACAGGGAGAGTTTCATGTACTATTAGTGAGAATGTGAATTGGTATAATCACTTTGAAAAAATATTTGGTAAGACCTCTTGAAGTTGAATTATGTGCATAACTTATGAACCAGCAATTCCACTCATGGGTATATATTCGGTGGAAATATGTACTCACTAAAAGACATGTATGAGTTCATAGCAGCATTATTTATAATAGACCCAAACTGGAAACGATTCAAATATCCATAGAAGATCATGAATTTTTAGACAACTCGCAAGCCGGCATGAAAAATCAGAATGGATCCAACAGGGAGGCGGCTGGACGACAATTCTGTGTGAACCTGGTCACAGTGTTGATGTCTGAAGCCTGGATCCCACAGGAGAGGATGGCTGGGGGCTAGGTGCTATGAGTTCCTTCTACACGTAACAGTGGGTAGCACTGCGTATGTGCTCTCTCTGTCTGTGTGACATGTCTGAACCTCTTCTTTCAATTTTTTCCCATAGCTTTTTCCTCAAGAGGACAAGACCAAGAATCACAAGCATCCTGGCAGGCTAATAAGCTGGGGCTACTTATACCAATTATCTGTCTACCATGTACTTCATGGGTTGAGAAGAACCAGATTCTGCTTTAATAAAAATTGTACTAAATGGTATGTGAAATCCTGGAGCTCTTGGAATAGTAAAAGGGCATTAGTGGAAAAACTGGTGATTCAAATAATCTGTAGTTTAGTTAATAGTGCTGTACCAATGTCTGTTTCTTAGTTTTGACAAATGCACCGCGGTTCTGTCAATAATAACATCAGGGGAAACTGGGTGAAGGCTATAAAGGAATTGTCTGTACTCTCTTTGCAACTTTTCTGGAAGTCTAGAATTATACCAAATTAAAATAAAGTATTTAAAAACTCCCAGCCCCCACATTGCATGCTTTTTCTTTATCTTCAAAATAAGAAATGTATTAGATGTTTTGAACACAGTATAACTTTTTAACATCCTTGGAATTTTCTTTCAGTTTTTCTGTCATCCAGTAGTAGAGAATATTTACCAATCACACTAATTAAATACAGGAGCAGCTTACATGGATGCAAAGTCTTGTAGAAATACCCATTAAAAGTTTTTACTTCAAACCTGGATTGTGTCAGCTAAACATTTGCAACATTTTGGGTTTCTTTACTCTAGTTTTCTTTTATGTGACATTCCAACCTCCTCAAAAAACATGGTAAAGAGCTGAATACAGATAAAAGAGAAAAAGTTTAAGATATGAGTTACATATGGAGGAAATTTTAGACAATATTAAAAAATGTTCTTTCTAGAGGACGAACATGAGTAAATGGGGTCCTAGTGACTGCTACTATTGCTGGGTTTGGGAATGCCCTTCTAGCATTTACATCGCTGTGCACACTGGGAGGCTAGGAAGTTTTGGAACCACATCAATTGGAACTCCCAACATTATTGTGCTCTCTTACAGAAAATTTGTTTCCTGGCTGGCTCAAGTTGCTGATTATGGAACTTTAGATTTTAACTATCAGGTGAGTCAGGTATATATTTTGGTGCAGGAAATTGTGAGGGCCTTGAAACACAGCCCCAGGCAGTGTCTGCTCTGCTGCTCTCACTGCAGACAGAGGCTCTGATGGAAACGCTAAGTGACAGGTACAGAGAGATCGAGCGCTGGTTGTTGTCCATGAGAGAGAAGTCTCTGCCCACAACGTGAGGAGTTGTGGCTAGACGCAAAAAGCTAGGAAAACTCCTAATATCCTCAGACGTAAGCAACCGTAACACGATCACCATCTAAGAGAAGGGGTACTCTACAGCAAGACTGTCCTGGGTGCAGCTGTCATTGTCTTAGATATTGGACTCAATACGACGACATGTGTTTAATCTTTACTGCCATATATTTTATTTCGTGACCAAGAATATAGACTAGAATGAACTGACAAGAGAAATTATGAAATCTTTAATTAGCATTAGTCATTCTTCTACTGTGAGCAAAGATTTTTGGGTCAAAAACAACTGGAGTTTTATCTTATTTCTCCCATTTGCTATCTCTATGACCTTGGGCAAATTACTTACTCATCTGAGCCCCAGTTTCCTGGCTTGTAAATTGGAGATAATTTCATAGAATTGTTTTGTGGGCTGAGAATAAAGTACTAAGGCCAGCACATGGGACATAATGAGAACCCATGAGAGCCCCATATCTGTTCATTTTCTCCACTCAGTTCTAGCTATCATATGAGGAACCCCGATAGCTTCATGTGTACCCAGACACATGTGTGTGCACCTGTCGCCCACTTCCCAGGCTTTGGTCATGTGTGCAGTTTCCATTCCATTTCCTTTTTTTTTTTTTTTTTTTAGATTTTATTTATTTATGTGACAGAGAGAGACAGCCAGCGAGAGGGAACACAGCAGGGGAGTGGGCGAGGAAGAAGCAGGCTCCCAGCGGAGGAGCCCGATGTGGGACTCGATCCCAGCACTCTGGGATCACGCCCTGAGCTGAAGGCAGACGCTTAAGGACTGCGCTACCCAGGCGCCCCTCCATTCCATTTCTGATTTTCTCTAAGACCATTCCCTCTTCTCCCCTGCCTTCCTTCTTCCTCCCTTTGCCAATAACTTCCTTTTCTCCTTCTTCTCCCTTTCTCCTCTCTTCCTCTCCCCTCCTTCTCCTCCCTGATACTTTCCTTCTCCCTTGTCTCCTCCTCCCTTCTTCCTCCTATTCCTCTTCCTAACTAGGATGGTGAATGTTCACACACACACACACACACACACACACACACACACACACGCAACTAGGATTACAATTCAATGCCTAGCTGCATTGTTTGAAAACTCCAGATCTTTCTTCACTGTAAAAGCTGTCTAATGCCTCATTAGAAGCAAACATAGTCCTAAACCAGCCCACCTACTAGAAGTAACTCAAGAGCAAACAGAACTCTCCCCTCTTCCAACCAAAGTGGTCATTCAAAGGAGGATGATGTCATGTCATTGCTATCTGTGGAAAGACGCAAACCACCTCTTGTGTCTCTGCATGCTGGACTATTTTCAGAAACAGCATGGTAGTACTGATTACTTTGATTGGGTTTTTATTTTTATTTTCCCGCCTAGCTAATGATGTCATAGTCTCAATTTTAAGGGAATGGGGCAAATTTTCTGAAAATTCTTATCCTCTGCTTATTCTGAAGGCTTCCATGATTTTCATTTCATTCTTTTAGTTAATGTTTTATTACAAAACAAACACCCCTCCTTCTCAAAACCCAAAACTAACCATAAGGGAGATTACAGGGTTAGTGTGAGGTCATTAAAGAAGAAAGCCCCACGTATAGAAGGGGCGAGGGCTCACATACAGGGTTCCCATTTATGGATGACCAGCCCAACCAAGTCTGAAATGGCAACAGGTCCCATTAGGACTATGCATCCTTAACTTCTGCAGGGCTTTTAAAATCCCTGATATATTCTGAGTTCACAAAACTGATATTTAGTTCTTAGAAAAATTTGTAACTCAGAAGGGCTCAATTTATTCTCCATTTTCTGAAACTGATCAGAGTGTGAACTCTGGTTGGAAGTTGTTGATCCATGTGTAGATTTTTCTTAGGTCTTCAAGGAGTGGGTACTGGATGTTTGATGGGGGTCGCACTGATGGTGCCTGCCTCTTGGTGCATATGCTGATATTTTAAGATGTTATCAAGTGTTAGAGGCAATATTGCCCTTTAAGATCCTCGCGGGTAATACAAATAGAGAAATTAAGAACATTCAGATGAGCAAAAATACAAATGTTTGTAAAACGATTGACCTTATATCCAAGAAAAGATGTGAGTGCTTTCACTAAGTTGGTGGGTGCAGAGGGAGAAAGTGCATGTTTAGCCGAGGTAGGGAAAGTAGGAAGTGTTCAGGGAGGGTGAATGGAGGGCACGATGGCATGGATTGTGACTTGGGACAAGGCTCAAAAGAGTGGGTAGTCTGTCTAGATTGGGGGGGGGGACTGATGACTAGAGGAAAGTGAAAAAAAGGGAACTACTTTTGGTTTTTCTGATATTTGCCAAGCCTGTTGTGGTGAATATGGAGTTGGGTGCTTTGATCCTCTGCAGGTGAAAGTCCGCTGCCCAGCCCATGGAGAGCTGTCCACAGCCTGCCTTCCACTCCTGTCAGCCCCTTCAGGGATTTCCTCAGCTGCACAGAGCCGCCTTGCTTAAGGTCACACCCTTCCCAGGGTGGCCTACCTCCAATGACTGATCAAGGAGCAGGTATAAAAGTCCAGCCACTTTAGCCTTACCTGGGGGAATTCTGATGGCCTGTTTCAGCTCAAAAGCTCCATACAGAGTCAGCTGAAGTAGTTATCAGGCCCACATCAAAGGTCAGTTTCTCCTGTGGCCAATCCTGGTTTTTGCCTACCCTCCCCCAGGTGCTGGTCCTAAGATCATTCTAATAAACGTTCTGCCCTCTAACTCTATCTCAGGGTCTGCTTCTTGAAAAACCCGCCTGTGACACCTTCTCAGTATGTTATTTAACTTTCATAATAACTCCCTGAGGTTGGTATTATTCGCTTTATTATACAGGTGAGAGATTCAGACTTAGGTTAAATGACTCACCAGAAGTCACACACATTGGCATCCACATTTACAGTATCTGTGCTCTTTTCAGTATATTGTGTTGCCTGCTAAAAGGATCAGCGGGAGACACGTACCTTCATGCGTGTGCAGTAAAGATTGGATGCTTACTTGTGTGCTCTCATTCTGTCAACAGTTATTTGCTAAATACCAGTGTTCCAGAAATTTTACAGTTATGGAAGGAAGAAACATGAAATGGGAGATAGGTTTGCTATCTACATAAAAGCATTGTGGACATCGGAAAGGAGCCTGTTTCTGCTCTATAATGACACTACATGTCTAAGGCCAACTTTGATAGTGTCTTTGAAGATTAACCTTTTATGAGTTATATTTTCTTTTGGAATTTAATCAGAGATTAAAGAAATTAATGGGATACTAATGTAAAACAAACAAAAATGTTTTGCTTTGAACGACGCAAAAATCGTGATACTAAAAAATTGCTGCCAAACTCGTAACCAAGACAACTGTGAAATATTGGAAGATGTTGCAAACATCTAGGGAAGATACATACTTATACTGCTTCTCAAATATTTTTAAGTTTTCACTTTAAAGAGCACAAATGGAAATCTTTGATGGTGTATTTTGAGTATGGTTCATGCTGGAAAGAAAAAGGATGGATTCAAACTAAAAAAAAAAAAAAAAAAAAAATTGGCCCAACATCAGAAGATTGGAAAATGAATATACATTTATATGTTTTGAGTTAGAACAAAATATTTAAGGTATGTATGCATTATTTTTTATGATTCCCTGATTTAACCAACTTTTTCTGTTGGCCACAGTTGCTGTTAAACTGAGGTTCTCCACCATACTTATTAAGACCACGTATCCACAAAATAATATCTTTCATAAAGAATATATTCAGTAGAAGTTTGTTATATGAATGAATCACCCCAAAATGTATGAGATGAAAGATATTTTAATGTATCATGTGGATTATATTCAAGTACCCTGTGTAGATTTCTGTACAATTTCTAGTTTGCTTCTTTGGGGACAATATACAACTTTTCTTCTTCTGGAAGAAAGATCATATCCAATCTTTCTTTGTTAGTGTACTGCTGAAAGGTTTTTTCTTTTTCACTTTTTTGTACAAGTTTGCAGTGAAACATTTAAACTGGTTATATGATGAGGCGACACATTTGGAAGGGCAAGTTTACTAAAATAACAGCAGAGAAACTTCCTGTTTATAAGCTAAGGATCAGAGCTAAAACAAAAGTTCTTAATCTCATAAAACTACAACTATTTAACTTTTCCTACAAATATATTGACCAACTAATCTAGAGTTAACTGCCACTTCACCTTCTTATATCTTACACTTTTCTTCCAAATCTCTGAGTAGTAACAACCTTCATTTCCTTTGTGGGCTCATCATACTTTCCCACAAATGTAGTATATACTTTTAGAACTGCTCCGTTTTTAACACGCAACTACACATAAAGACAATATGCTATCTTGGCTTTTTCTAGGTTCATGTTGATTTTCCACATGTAGTGGAGTGAGAAAGCAAACATGGAGCCACAGAATCCCATTTGTCTTGATGACTAAATGGCTTATGTTAAGATCATGGGTTGGAATTCCTTGCTAGATCTAAAATTCTATGTTTGGGGAGAAAACCAAGAATGACACTGGTAATAGGTAGTATTTCTATTCTGTAGAGGCAGAGTTTTAAAATTTACGGTATAAATAAGAGTGTAAATTTTGACTATAGTACTTTGTTTTGTAATCTGAATCAAGATAAAAATGAATCAAATTTAAAGAAATAAAATTATTTAGGTATATATTGTTACTACTCTCACTAACATCAATATTTGGTATTATTATTTATCATTGTGAAGTTAAGTAAAAAACCATATTCATTTACCCTGAATCTTTTCTTTCAGTCAAAACAGAGCACTTCAATTTCTTTTCAAAGCTCTCCAACCCAGTTTTTTGAATTTTTGTGTTGTCTTACTGTAGCTACCACAGAGTGATAAAAATATGTGATTTCATGTGGTAGCAAAAGCTCCCACACACATATCTGCACTATTGGAGAGAAGACAATTTCATTAAAGCAAATCAGCAGATAATTTTTTGAGTTAATATTATGTGTTAGGTACTGTGTCAGATACTGTAATGTGTATGAAGAGATGAAAGTGTGACCAAGGAGTTAATAATTTGGGTGAAGAGATAGAATGTATTAAATTGCTCACGTTGTAAACAACAAAAGAATACTTAAAAGTCAAATTAAGTGTTCTACAAGCATAGAAGGAGAAGGTCCTTCAGACTGCAATGGTTAAGGGAGGTGAGGTTTAGTTGACTCGCAGGGGCAGGGCAGGATTTGAATAGGTGGGGAGAGGGACCTTGGCTTTTCAGGATTGACCGGGGAGGGGGCTGAGGGCTTTGTAGAAAAGTTGAAAAAAACTGTAGGAAATGTAGAATCTATTCAGAACATAATAAAATTTGGTAGAGGTGGAGGAAAGTAGATAAGATGTTGCGCTAAGAGATGCTTTGGTCAGGTTAGAAGGATGAGGTAAACAATACTGGGTTGTAGCCTAAGGAGCTTTGGCTTCAATAGATACACCTGTTGTGGTTTTTTTTTTTCTTCAAATGGTGTTCCAGAGAACATAAATTTTGAAAGTTTTGAAGAGATGTACGTTTGAAAATTAAAAAAAAAAAATTCCAGAGGCAATTTCACTTGGCAAATATTGAGCGAAATGAAATTTTTTCCTTTAGGAAGTACTAGCATTAGTATATTAATATACATCATAAATTTCCAAGAAAGTGAGGAATACAGTATATAGTTTTTATAAACCCCTGGAAGTATAAGAGAAGGCTCATAGAATCCATATCTTGAAGCCTACATCGGTGCAACTCAGTGACTGATGAAATATGTGAAGTAAGAAAGAGTACAAAGATAAAAGATGTTAAAGTTGAGAGATTGTAAAAAATCACTTTATAATCATTGCTACAATTTGTCAAGCTGCTAGTACTTGCCAGGTAGTGCAGATGAAAGACTGGGACTCGGAAGTTTAAGTAATTTGTCTAGGGTCATATAGATAATACGTGGTTGTCACAATAGCGCAATCACAGTATAGTGAAATGATTGATGGAGAGACACCAAAGACGTAAGTGAAAGGATATGAAGTTCCTTTAATCACAAAGGACGTTGAAGCTTATGGTACCAATTACACAGAGCGGGAGGCAACGCGGTGCACGCCCAGATGGAGGTACAGGTGTGGGCAATACATGCTTCACAGTGTGATGATTCTGCCAGATGAGTTTCCTTTTTTTTTTTTTTTTTAATCGATGTGACCATCTGCAAGTCACTGTTACAAAATAACCCCAGCAGATTCTTGACTGCTTATTGTGAAACCAGGTGAATCGAAGGTTAATTTTCCAAGAATAAAATCTCTTAGTTCAGGCTCTAGGCCTACTGAAGTCCATTCTTAAACACAGTAAGTGGTAGAGCAAGGATTTAAATCTAGGTCTACTTTGTTTCAAAGCCTCAATTTTCCCTCTCTACCTGTTGATTTTGGAAGAATGGTGAAGCCATTAGAACACCATTGCCTGCTGATATTACCTCTCCAGGTCTACTGAAGACCTTGACTTCCTCGGCTTCATAGCTTGGCCATCAAAGTGCCCCAGTGGCTTAACTTACTTTTTCGAAGTCCTCCATGCAAAAGAAAATCCACACATGTTTTAAGGGATTTACTGGGTATCAAATCCCTGGTTGGTTTGCTTAAAGCAGAGGTTACTGTGTGGTTGTGCATCTCTGTTTTAGTTCCGAAGGCTATGGCGTTCTAACATGTACGACCTACGCTTTGCTGGGGCAGAAAGGTCATCCCGATCACGTCAGACAGGCACTGTCCTAAGTCCTGACATATACATCCTCGTTTCTCCTCATAGCAATGGGATAATGGGATAATACTATCAGTATCTTCATTTTTTAACTAAGTAACACAGAGGATAAGTAATTTTCCTAAGTTCATTTAATTAATAAATGGTAGAACTCAAACCTGGGAGTCAGACTTTAGATTCCGTATTTTTAACTCCTACTCCGCAAAGTGATGGTTGTGAAAATCCCACAGCAAGACTGGGGTCTGTTCTGACTCTGTCTCCTTGCCACCGTCTGTTGCTGCTGCTGCTACTTTCTCTGCCTTAGATATCTTATGAGGCTATTTCTGCTGTCACTCCCGTCTTCATGTAGAGACCCCCGTCTCCTCCTCCTCCTCTTTCTTCTTTAAAGATTTTGTTTATTTATTTGACAGAGAGAGATAGCAAGAGAAGGAACACAAGCAGGGGGAGCTGGAGAGGGAGAAGTAGACCTCATGACCTGAGCCGAAGGCAGATGCTTAACAACTGAGCCACCCTTTTTTCTTCTAGTTTAATGATATTTAACTTTAATGTCCTTCATTCAATGACACGGCCTGTCTTCAGGACTCCTTTCTTTGGTCAACACCATTATAGGTATGAGGGAGTGTCCTTCCTTATAGTGTTATGATGGTTTTGCCTTTCCCCCCCTTTTAAAATTTTAACAGTGCCCATGTTATTACATTTAAAATAGATATTCTCTTTCCTCTGTTGAGAAAATTAGACATGTTCTATTGGGAGGTGGAGGGGTTTTACTAGACATTTAAAATTGTGTAAAATTCTCTCTCGGGGTACCTGGGTGGTTCAGTCGGTTAAGCATACGCCTTCAGCTCAGGTCATGATCTCGGGGTCCTGGGATCAAGCCCGTGTTGGGCTCCCTGCTCAGTGGGGAGTCTGCTTCTCCCTCTCCTTCTGCCCCTCCCCCGACTCATGCTTGCTCGCTCTCTCATAAATAAGATCTTTTAAAAATCCTCTCTCTATTAATAGTTTTATTATGAATATTTTCCCAATTCTCTAAATTTGATCCTATCTTTTCCACATAATACCAAGGTCTATGGAACTCCTACTATATGCTAGGCACGATGCTGGTAACGTAAAGATAAATAAGAAAATGTCCTGATCATTAGGTGTTCAGTGTCATGAAGGACAGATGTACATGAATGAATAACTAGTACAATATGAGATGTACAATGCTAAAAGAATGTTAAAATACCTGGGGAAGAAGGAAGGGCTAGAAAAAGGACATGGTATTTGATCTGTGACTCACTGATTGGAAAAAGGAGCAAAGGGCAAAGCAGGCAGAGTGAACTGTATACATAAATGCCTGGAGTTGTGGATGTACATGGTGCATTAGAGGGAAAATTGATGTCTGATAGGCAGAAAGCACAGGACGCATGTCAGAGAATGGAAGGAAGTGATTACTGACTGGCATTATACACCATGCTAAAGAGTTTGGTTTACGTCTGCAGAGAGTGGGGCCTCCCTTTTTCCAGGTTCCGTCTTTGTACTAATACCTTCATCTCTTGCAGATCCTCCCTTAACTCCTGGTCAGGGATAAAACTGGAAGTTGAAATGGGGCAAGCTCTGCAGCCCAGTTCTGATTTTAAGAAAAAATTTTTTATTCCCTTTCAGTATTAGAAAATTTCTCAGCCTTTACCAAACAAACCAGTAGTGGTTGTGCTAACATGTGTCAGGCAGGATCAGTCTTTCTACCAATTATCCTGCATAGTTTTCAGAATCAGTATGACTTTCATTCATGGAAGACTGGTTTGGTGAAGATAAGGGCTTATTGATTAAATATTTTTTTCTTTTCATTTTTCAAAAAGATTTATCAATTTGAGAGAGAGAGCACTTGCAAGTGGGTGGAGGGGCAGAGGGAGAGTGGGAGAGATAGGGAGAGAAGCAGACTCCCCACTGAGTGCAGAGCCTGATGTGGGGCTCGATCTCACGAGCCTGAGATCACAACCCAAGCCGAAATCCAGAGCTGGACGCTTAACTGACTGATCCAACTGGGTGCCCTAGTTAAAGACTTTTTCTAAGAGAGGGCCTCTCTAGGTAACATTTGGATACAGTCCACTTCATGTGTGTTCGAGTTGAAATAATCCAAGTCATCAAATGTCTGTCTGGGTATAAAATACTCCTAGCTTTGCACATTTCCTGGAAAGGCTAATAATTTTCTTTCAAATTTATGTGTAAACATTTCTGCCATTTTTTTCAAACTTGACCATGATAATGTCTTTATAAATCCATCTCACTGCCTGCTCTGCTCACATCCTTTTTAAGGAAAACTTGTCATACCACAGCCCTGGGAAAGCAACATGACCCCATGACCTCCCCCAGCCTCCCAGTCATTGGATGAACATCTGACCCAAGGACAACCAATCCCTTTGCTGATCAGCGATAAAGCAAAATCTCTTTTTTCAAATTGTTTTTAAAATTAGAAGAGCCAGAGTCTGTAGACATTGATTCTTCATGTCTATCCTTACACTGGAATAATCTTTTTAAAATGTCCTCCATCCTAGCTCTTTTAGACTCAACTAAGTGAGAACGGGCGCGTGTGTGCACGCGCACTCACACACACACACACACACACACACGCTGTTGTGTCTTTCTGAGGTCTATTAATTTAACAGATAGTTGTATTTCCAGTGTGCATAGTGCTGAATTTATTGTCATAAGTCCTAATCCTCTGTGGCATGGTGTGAGTAATTTCTAAACAACCTTTATAAAACGTCTATACCCAGTTTTCAAGGGGGGGTGGCACGAGAACAGGTTAAATACTTCCCATATCAACTTTTATTTACCCTGCTATTAATATGTTGATTCCCTATTGTCTGTCTTAAATCAGGCATGATTTGTTAGCTTTGTATCATGACCAAATAAATGGTGAAGTGGGCTTTCTGCCAGGTAGAAGGGATGTACGCCACACACACTCACGCACGTGCACTCACTGTGCACTCACACTCTGATCTTTTGAAAGGACAAAATAGGAATGATTGGAGGCAGTTGAAATGAGCATAGCCTCGAGGTGTTGCTTAATTTATTTTTCTTAAATCATATGTATATTTATGTAATTCCAAGAAATTAAGTGAACACACAAAGTTGCTAATGCCTTGAGGCCTTTTGTATAAACAAGGAACCACCTAGTAGGGAGCCAATTTATGCCTTTTCTTGGCACTCAAATATACTGATCGTTGCAGCTGGAATGATTATACAGCAATTTACGCCAGTGGTCCTGGTGATTAGAGTCTGCTCGTTCCTCGTCTATGGACAGCTAGAGCTTGTTCTTTGTAGAGTATGAAGGAGAAGCATCGGGAGGCATGTTACACGTACGAGTGCTCTTTATTTTTATTTTTGCTAAATGGAAGCACAAACTGGAGTGTTCCACTGAGCACCGACTTAAATTTAGTTGTTTCTGTTTTTTCCTGAGAAAAACAGGAACATTTTTAACTTCAACTTTCCAAACCCTGGTTTTCCTTTGGATTTATGAGTTCTTTTCTTATCCTTCAGGGATTTGTCTAACAGAGACATGCCAGGCCTTCAAGGTCCCATTGGGTTACGTCGTGAGGTCAGTAGACAGCCCTGTCACCTACCCCTGCCTCATGGCGAGCTTGCAGTGTGGACTGCACCAATTGCGTGAGACGGCATACAAGACCACATAATAGAGGGGATTAGATGAGAACAAAAATTTCTTTGCTTTATTTATAGTATCATTGTGGAAGGATGAAAAGCTATAAGTCAGCTTTGCCTGGGTGTGGACTTGCAATAATCCACTCAAACTTTGATTGTTCCCTTGACTTTGCCTTGTAAAAGCTTCTGTGGCTCCTGTGGATTATTACTTCATAATGCTTGGACAAACATCAATTAACATACATCAAAACGTTTCCATTTGTGTCCCTGTATGAATGGAGGAGACCCAAAAGGCACAACGGGGTTGAAACACTCACATGGAGATTATAGGCGGCCAGGCTGTGCAGAGGACCCAGGTGTGCTGCTTGATATGTGTTGGAAATACTGCATTTCTTACGGAGCTTGGAGTAATTAGCAAACCAGACCTTTAAAGAACGGCTTATTGGAAACCTTTGCTATTATAAGGACGATTTTTCCTTTTTTTTTTTTTTAAAGATTTATTTGTTTATTTATTTGACAGAGATAGAGACAGCCAGCGAGAGAGGGAACACAAGCAGGGGGAGTGGGAGACGAAGAAGCAGGCTCATAGCGGAGGAGCCTGATGTGGGGCTCGATCCCAGAACGCCGGGATCACGCTCTGAACCGAAGGCAGATGCTTAACGACCGCGCCACCCAGGAGCCCCCGATTTTTCTTTTTAAACCTAGGAAATTAGTTGTTGAAAATCAGATGAAGCTTGTGAACCTGGCTGTTAAAATTGGAGACAGCAGAAGTTATATTTTCATAAGTCACTTGAGAACTTTTTAATTTTTTTCAAAATTTCTCAGAGTTAAAGATAGGACTTCTTTCAAACAATATGAATAGTAGAAATATACTTAACATAAATGTCTGAAAATACTTATATAAAAGTCAATGTCCAGGAAAAGTATTTCTGTAGCATTTTATATTACGGAGTTTTAAATATTTTCCATTTCTTGCTATCTGGTTTATTTTTGTACCAATATTTTCTACCCATGATAGCAATACCCCATGTAGCTAGAACGAATTCAATGTTAAAATGAATTATTGTCTTGATTGTCACTTAAAAAAGAACTGACAACGGATTCTTGTTCAATGTGAGAGGATTAACACTAATGTTAGCTCTAAATATCTCTCAGTGTGTGTGTGTATATGATAATAATGAGTGTATTTACATGGCAAGTCCTCAAAACATATTAATGTTGCTATTAAACACAGTGGAACACAGTGAATGATTTTAAAAAATACAGTGGGATAAATCAAGGAAAACCTCTTTTTAAAATTATTCCATGTATTATATAATACCAAGGCCCAATTCCTGGGGAATTTCATTAACAAACCTCAATAATTGTATTGGGCCAGTTTGCTGTAATTTGCAAATCCACGTGGTTAGAGTGGTACTAAAGCATACTCGTTTCCCCAGATTGTCTTATAAATCAAACCGGAAGGTTGCCTTTTGCATTAATTTCTTTTGTGAATATATGTTTTAGCAAAAATTGCAATAATATTCCAGTGTTTGGAAAATTAGTAACAGTATCTGGATTCCGCTCAATAAGAAATGAGAAAACTCTCCTTTTGTATATGAGCAGAGGTTTTTGAAAGGCAAGAATCATTTATTTGATCTATTAAGCTAGGTAACTGTCAGGTGGTGTATGTAGGGCACTGGGAGAAATCTTGGGGCCCTGGAGGGACAGAGCCATAGACAGATGTGCCTGTGGTTGATGTTAACAGAGAGGTGGGTCTGATCTGGAAGACACCTGATTGTGAGGTGGGATCGCGTAACACCAGCACCTTTCATATTCAGCTGACACTCTTCAGCGCCTAGAACGCGTAAAGTTGACATTGCGCCCTTCCTCTGTCCTAGGACTTGAGACTTAGAGTTCTTCTTTTCTGTTGTGTGTGTAACTGCAACCATGGTGATCTCTTTCCAGATGACCCTTGATGTCAGTTAGCTTCTATTATCTCTGTGGAAGGGATCCTACTCTGTAAAATCATTGGATCATATTTGTGCCGAGTACAACTGATCTTTAAGAGAAATGCTTCCAAATAGGCAAGAAATTGTCTTCTGCTTTTGGCTCTGTTGACGGTGCACACCTGTTTTGCTCACTCATTTAATTCCGTTGGAACATTGGAACACTGTACCTTTTTGGAGCTCCAGCACGGGTCTCAGAGGAAGGCAATTTGGCAGGGTGGGGAGAAACGTGGGCTTTGAAGACGGGAGGACCTGGTTTGTGATGTTGCCTCTGCTGTGTATATCACAAGCTTGTCAGTGACAAGAAGGATTAGTGACGATGTGTGATGTGTCCAGCACCTTTTTTAGCATGTGGTGGAAGCCCAATAGGAGGTAGCTATTAGGAAAAACAGTCCCGTTTCTCCCATTTCAGGTCCCTCATTTTGCAGTTTTAGCTCCGTTTCTTCAGAAGTCGTAGGTGGCTTGATCATCTCTCGGTGACCTTGGTGAGTGTGGCTGTAGAAGCAGCAGAACGGGAAGAGAATGACAAGGGCGAGAGAAACTGCGGAGGACAATGGGATCTTTGCAGATTCTTAGCCGTTTATTCGTAAGAGAAACTCTTTGAAGGCTTCTCACATGGGGACGTACATTTAATCTAGCCCAGCAGACAGTCGTGTTCCTCGTGCGTTTATTACTCTGGTCACATGGATAAAGGGTCACCTCGATTATCACGAGCTGGGGTGAAACTTTCCTATGCTGCTTTGAGGAAGGAGCCTTGACCTGGTTAAATTTAATCTATTTCAACCAAAAAAACACATTTATTAAAAAAGATACTCTACTTCCAAGGCCCTTTTCCATCAACTTGCTTTTTTTGGTTGCCTATCACATGGCTATATCATTTTTAGACACTAAATGAAAAGCATGTGTAACAGAGCACAGAACTGTACTTCTGGTCCATGTTACCATGGGTAACGTCCGATATGAAAAATGGGCTTTCTTGCAGTAGAACACACCACTTTAATTATTACAGGCAGTATGGAAACATGAATATTTATACAATTAGAAACTTGGAAGCACTGCACAAATTCTTTTTAGTTGGACTCTAACATAGGCACTTTCCCTCCAATCTGCTCTATAAATGCAGACCAAAAGATGAAATATTGTGGCAGCCCTAAGTTCACCGGTTCAAGAAAGAAATGCTATAAAATTGGTCCCATGAAAAAAATTGTTAGCACTGAGCTCCCAAGTTGCTTGGATTGTTGGTTTATGTATGTATGTATGTATTTTTGTATGGATGGATGTATTTATTTTTTGGTGTCTATTTTCACTTGAGCAGTGGTAGGGTGCTTTTGTTATTCATAACTTTTTTCTGTTTAGTTTTGTGTGATGAAATTAAAATCACACAAAGCAAGTATGTGGTTAATTAGAATATTTGAACAGTTAGCTTAAGGTTGTAAATCAGGTTTTACTATAACCCCCTCTTAATTGATTTTTTTTTCATATTTTCCCCCTTTGGATTCTAATTTTTGAGTGCAAAGATAGATCTTATGTATGTTCAAAACTTAATTTGACTCCTGTGGAAACACATAAAACCTATTCTCTTAAAACACACGTGTATATACACACATAAGTACTCATGCAATTAAAATTCAAGACATAAATCGTTCTTAAAATTTTTGAATTTGGGTTGCCTCTAGCTTGTCCTTATAAAGAATTGTGACTCTGCTAAGGGTTTCTTTTCTTTTCTTTTTTTTTTTTTTTTTTGATGCAAAGTTCCATGATTCATTACTTGCGTATAACACCCAGTGCACCACGCAATATGTGCCCTCCTTAATACCCATCACCAGCCTATCCTGATCCCCCACCCCCCTCCCCTCTAAAGCCCTCAGTTTGTTTCCCAGGGTCCATAGTCTCTCATGGTTCATTCTTCCTTCTTTTTACCCCTCCCTTCCTTCTTCCTTTCTTCTCCTACCGATCTTCCTACTTCTTATGTTCCATAAATGAGTGAAACCATATGATAATTGTCTTTCTCTGCTTGACTTATTTCGCTTAGCATTATCTCCTCCAGTCCCGTCCATGTTGCTGCAAATGTTGTGTAATCATTCTTTCTGATGGCTGAGTAATATTCCATTGTATATATGGACCACGTCTTCTTAATCCAGTCATCTGTTGAAGGGCATCTCGGCTCCTTCCACGATTTAGCTATTGTGGACAATGCTGCTATGGATATTGGGGTGCATATGGCCCTTCTCTTCACTACGTCTGTATCTTTGGGGTAAATACCCAATAGTGCAATTGCTGGATCATAGGGTAGCTTGATTTTTAACTTTTTAAGGGACCTCCACACTATTTTCCAAAGTGGCTGTACCAACTTGCATTCCCACCAACAGTGTAAGAGGGATCCCCTTTCTCCACATCCTCTCCAACATTTGTTGTTTCCTGCCTTGTCAATTTTTGCCATTCTAACTGGCATAAGGTGGTATATCAGTGTGGTTTTGATTTGAATTTCCCTGATGGCTAATGATTTTGAACATTTTTTCATGTGTCTGTTAGCCATGTGTACGTCTTCATTGGAAAAGTGTTCATATCTTCTGCCCATTTTGTGATTTGATTATTTGTTTCACATGTATTGGGTTTGAGAAGTTCTTTGTAGATCTTGGATACTAATTTTTTATCTGTAGTGTCATTTGCAAATATCTTCTCCCATTCCATGGGCTGCCTCTTAGTTTTTTTGACTGTTTCCTTGGCTGTGCAGAAGCTTTTTATCTTGATGAAGTCCCACAAGTTCATTTTTTCTTTTGTTTCTCTTGCCTTTGGAGATGTGTCATGAAAAAAGTTGCTGTGGCTGATGTCAAAGAGGTTGAAGCCTATGTTCTCCTCTAGGATTTTGATGGATTCCTGTCTCACATCGAGGTCTTTCACAGATTTGGAGTTTATCTTTGTGTATGGTGTGAGAGAGTGGTCAAGGGATAAAAGGTATTCAAATTGGCAAAGAAGAAGTCAAACTGTCTCTTCACAGATGACATGATACTCTATATGGAAAACCCAAAAGACTCCACCCCCAAACTACTAGAAGTTACAGAGCAATTCAGTAATGTGGCAGGATACAAAATCAATGCTCAGAAATCAGTTGCATTTCTATACACGAACAATGAGACTGAAGAAAGAGATATTAGGGAATCCATTCCATTTACAATAGCACCAAAAATCATACATTATCTCGGAATTAACTTAACCAGAGACATAAAGGATCTATATTCTAGAAACTACAAATCACTCTTGAAAGACATTGCAGAAGACACGAAAAGATGGAAAAATATTCCATGCTCATGGATCAGAAGAATTAACATAGTTAAAATGTCTATGCTACCCAGAGCAATCTACACTTTCAATGCTATCCCAATCAAAATACCAATGACATTTTTCAAAGAACTGGAACAAACAGCCCTTAAATTTGTATGGAACCAGAAAAGGCCCCGAATCGCCAAGGAACTGTTGAAAAGGAAAAACAAAGCTGGGGGCATCACAATGCCGGATTTCGAGCTGTACTACAAAGCTGTGATCACAAAGACAGCATGGTACTGGCACAAAAACAGACACATAGACCAATGGAACAGAACAGAGAACCCAGAAATGGACCCTCGGCTCTTTGGGCAACTAATCTTTGACAAAGCAGGAAAAAACATCCAGTGGAAAAAAGACAGTCTCTTCAATAAATGGTGCTGGGAAAATTGGTCTGCTAAGGGTTTCATTTTTAAATTCCTTAGATAAAAGTAGCCAAGAGTTTGATTCTCTGCTAGTTTCATATGTTATTTATTTATTGATATTAAAATAAATTTACTTGAGTTCTTGTCATATAAGTTGCTGGACTTTGTATAAATTGTTGCACTAGGCTTTAGGATTTATAATCAATTTAAATTAATAGTAATTAATTAAATTAATAGTAATGCCATATCTAATTAAGCACTAGTTTAGTAGTATTATTTAATAGGAAAAAGAACTCATGCAAGATCATGCATTTAATGAAGCTTATTAATCACTCTGCAGCACACTCTGCAAATAAAGTCCCAAATTACTGATTCTTAATGATACTTTGGGATATTGAATCAGCAAAGGAAAAGAATCATTCTGCCTGAAAATATCCCTCAGGTCTATCAGTGGCTGCAGATACTGAGCCCAGATAAGATCTTCTGCCTATCATTCATCTTCACTTGCTTTGAGCTTCTCTGCAGTCATTTTGGTTCTTGCCAGTACCAGAAAGGGAAAAAGAAGCCCAGAGTTGGGGAGCAAGTTAATGCAGTAAGTTGGTTATCACACACAGCTCAGTAAACCTTCCGTTATTTCAAGGACGTACTATTCTAAGTCTATAAGGGATGTTGTAACCTTATCCTCCCCATCTTCACTCACCTGCCTCTAATCAGGACCGCAACTGATGGAGAGCTTAAAACGTTAGGAAGAGGGATTTAGATTTGAGCCAATAGACAACACCGGCACCTGGCATCTGTCCCCTTAAAAATCTTGTCTTCCCGAGTATGTACCCAGTATTATGGAAAATAGATGTGTTTCATTTTGGGGTTTGACTTAAGACATTAAAGAAATCTGAGACCTTCGCGGTTTTTTGTCTTAAGCAAATGTGTGGAGAAGGTTTCAGAGACAATAGGTTCAAATAATCGCTGCGGAGAATGAGAGTAGTGGCGTGGGAGTTTTACCGACTCTTGTAGTCGGAGGAAGTTTTTTATGAGAAGGACTTTTCAGGAGAGCCATGAGTAAAGATCTAAAAGAGGCTTAGCACGGAGAAGGGGGAGGTCACCTGAGACGTGGCAGTGGGCTGGAGGGTAGGTCAGACTGGAACGAAGGGAGACTGAGTCCTTCCTTATGCTGAGCTGCAATCCTTCCTCCCCTACCTATGCTCCCTGGGAATGAAGAACAGCTGCTCACCGTGCGCACCATTCCGTGCTTTAATCTGCCAACTTTTTCTCGGAATGAAATAATCCTGATTCCTTCAGCTTTTCATCATGGTGTCTGTTTCCTGGCTCTTGATTCCTTTCCACTGATTTTTCTCCAACTCTCCCCGTCGCAGTAGTGACTGGCGCTCCAGAGGGGCGCACCACTGCTACACGCCACGACTAAAACCACCTTTAAAAGCCTCCTCTGTTGGCACCGCTAATTACTGTACTGTCTTACTCCGTTTACTGTGTGATCCGGTTTCAGTCACTGGGTTTACAGGAAGCCTTGCCTGAAGAAAGGGAAGTCGCCAATCTTGATATTTTTTTTCCTCCTAAAAGTGGAATTTTCAGTAGTAGTCTGTATTTGACTCTTTTTCATTTCCCTCTGATTTTTTTCCTGTGCTATTTTTTTCTATTTGTCCAATCTTTTTAGACAAATGGATTGTTTTCTACTTGTTTTCATTGGAGCTGGAAGTATAGTAGTGGCTTCTGTTGCTGATGACCTTGATTCATTCATGGACTCAGGAAATATTTCTCAATTCCTACTATGTGAAAAGCTGTATTCTAGGTGGAGTAAAAATACTGAACAAACTCTAGGTAGAGGTAAAACACTGAACAAAGATAAAGTCTCTATAGACTTGTGGGGAAGAAAGACATTAATAAATAGTTATATAAAGGATTATGTAGTTAAAAATGGAAACATGGGATTTTGAGGAAAGAGACACGGTTGTTTGAGAGTACAGAAAAAGGACACTTACTTGGAATGAGATAAGGCCTCCCTGGGGGAAGGAAAGGCACTTGAGTTAAAATCCGAAGGGCAAGTGAGATGAATTAATTGCACAAAGGGGCAAGTGTGTCAAGAGCTTCATTCTATGTAGAGGAAATACCACGTTCAAAGTGTTGTATATTTACCACATGGTCAGCAGAATTGAATTTCCTTAAATTTGTGCTGTCAACTTAAACTCTTTAAGTTTGAGCTGCCCATTTCCCTTCACCTTATTAGAAGGAGTCCCTCAGTTAAGAGTTCCTGAGGTATGCTGATGCCGTTAAGGGATTGAATCTCTCCTGATTAAATAATAAAATTTTGTATTGTGTTATGTCATCTTTAATTTCAGAGCTGAGTGAATTGGTTTGTAAAAGGAAATGCAGAAGTCAAGATGAGCTCATGGAACAGGCAATCTAGATAGCTCAGGTTGAGTGTACGTGTGGCTTAACCCAGCTCCGGGGTATTCATGTGTATGTTGTGTCTTTTAATAGATATTCCTTGGACTTTGACGTATGTAGCTAGTCAAAAGAATTACTTTTTAAAATTCATTCTAATTCTGTAGAGTTCTGCTTTGGTATTCTTGAATCAAAAATAGTACTTAGCTTTCACCTTCAATCCTAGACTTCATTTCAGGTTTCTCTTACTGAACCCTGTATATCTGTGTAGACATACATTGCTGCAGACGTACACTGCTCTTTTTCCTGCTTGTGGAGAACAGATGCTTAGGTTCCCCAAATTCCCCAAATTCTAAGAAAATTTCATCACATAGAACAGCCTCCTTAGAAAATGATGACAATTACATATGGCTTTCTAGCCAGATTTCCCGATTCTGGCCCTCCTGCATATCCCAGTGGATTTCTAGTTCTGCTTTGATCTCTAATATCTACTCGATTAATCAAAATTCCCCAAATTCCTTATTTTTCCTTGAATTCTATGGTCCCTAAGATTTGACTTACTCACTCTGACTATGGACTATGGACTATTGCTTAAATATCTTAGTCTTGAGCCCTACTTCACCACCCTTGCACAGCTATCCTTTAAGTACAGAGTGCATACTGCAATGCCATGTGCCTTGGAACCAGAGCGATTGATGTGCGTGAAGCCATCAGTAGGGGGGATGTGCGAGAGACACAGTGGAGGTAGAGAGTCCCTGAGACTGCTGTTTTTTAATTCAAAATAATTAACTTGCCAAAGTGGTATATTTTGGGGCGACATATTCTTGTTTCCCTCAATCTCTCCCCCTCTTCCCCTCTCTTCTTCTCTCTCCCTCTCTCTACCTCTCTCTCTCTCTCTGTCTCATCCACCCCATATACAAATGTTAGTGCTTTGATGCTTTGGATTATAAATTCTTAATGGTATTTCCTTCTGAGGAAACTTTTGTATAGTCATAGGACAAAGTGAGGTAAATCACCTTCAGAGGTGTAATTATATTATATATATATAATGTTGGCAAACTTAACTTCATTATGTGGCAAAATGCCCCTAAATCTTTAATTTATTTATGAATACAATTTAACACATATTAATTGAGAATCTAGGCTGTGTCGGGCACTGTGCTATGAATATTGTGTTGAAAATAGCATGGTTTCTGAGGAGCTAACATTCCATTGTGGGAGACTGGAGGAAAAAGTATAATATAATACAATAAGTGTTGTTATAGTTGCGAACCACACACTGTGTGAACTAAATTTAAGCACTTTCATTGAATTCATGGGTCAGAAGTGGCATCCTGGAAACCAGTTTCTTATGTTTATCCCATCATAGGTACAGCTCTGGACAGATTCCAATGTTAAAAAATGAAAATTTAATTATATGAATTGACATAAATTTCTCCTTTGTATAGCCACTAAAATCCAAATTGCTAGTACAGTTTCAGCTCCTTTTAAAATTGTTGAACTATTTTATGTAACAAAAAAAGCTATGATCATATTTTTTCATCAGCTGCCAACAAAGACCTCTGCTTATATCATATTTCCAAGGAAGTTCATGTTGTAACGAAGTCTGTTTTGAAGGCAAATTATGTGAATGGAATTCATCAAACCCCAATTTTGTTTTTCCTGTGTTCTACTTTCCTGGTCATCTATGAAATCTAGTATCTCGTCAGCTTTGTAATCTTGTCTCATTAACTTCCCCAGTACAGAAAAATTCTCCAAGAAATATTTAAGACCTAGATAAGAAGAGAATCATGTGTTTTGACGCTTGCTAACATGCAGTTCACATTTATTGTGTGATATTTTATTCTTTTACTATTTCATGTGTTAAACCTTTAACACTTTCAAACCTTAGCAATATGATGAAGCCCTTGAAGGAAAGTTTCATGTAAATTCATACACACAGTAGTTACTCGGAAATTATTGAATGCAGGAATACAAATGTATTTTATTAAAATATGTCCTCGCAGAAGATTTTCCATACAAATTTTATCAGCATGATGTAAGATAATGGGAGAATATTGGAGGAGGTGTTCCTCCAAGGGCTTTATGTATCAACTTCTGCAATTCTCCTTAACAATGAGGTAAGGATTAGTCTTATAAATTCTTTCTTTGCACACTCTCTAAACTACAGGTATCTAAACTTCTCTCTATTCTTGACTCGAATCTCAAATATTAAGGAAAGATTACTTAAAGTAAGGCAAAAAGAGAACTGCACGACTTTCTTTGTTAAGCTATGGCATTTTCTAACAAGTTCACCTAAAGCTCATCTGCCTTAAGAATGTTAACTTTACTTGATTTGATGTTTACTGGAATCCATGAGAACATTTTACGACTTGGCGACCATAGATATTAACTTACAGAAAACTGAGAAGGTGCGTATATTTACTTTTTGGGTTGTAATGCAAATGGTTTCAGCCCAACAAAGAGGATAATCCAGATTTATGGTTGCTGTCTATTAAGGAAAATAATCTGTTCTTCTTGTTGTTGCTCTAACTCAGCAATCTCATTTCAGATTTCTTTTTATTTTTTCACTAACTCTCTATACATTGGGCGGTCTAGTTCAGTATAATGAACTAGCAAGATAAACTGGCTTTGCTTCCTGCTTATTTCCTTGTTAATCGTTCAGTAAAACTTTGGTATGCATCCGTATGAGAATTCTGTTGTTTTAAGGTTTTGAAAATTATCCGTTTGACAACAGTCCTGTGACCTCTTTCTTAAATTATGACAGTAACTTACCAACAGACTTCCTTTCCTACAATCTCTGCCTTAACTCCCTCTCAACCTTGTATTCTACTTTTAAACCGCTGCTCCAGCAAAACAAAAGAATTGCCCATCAGAGCAAGACTAGATTCAGCGTGGAACACAAGACTCTCTGTATTTGTTTCCTAGCGATGTCATAAGAAACTGGCACAAACTGGTGGCTTAAAACAACAGAATTCTATTCTTTCACAGTTGTGGAAGACAGAATTCCCAAATCAAGGTGTCAGTAAGGCCATGCTTTCTCTGAAGGTTTTAGTGGAGAATCTGTTCTTTGCCTCTCCCAGCTTCTGGTAGCTGTTGGCATTTCTTGACTCATGGCTGCAAAATTCCAATTTCTGCATCCATCTTCATAACTTTCTCTTCTTTGGGCTTTCTCCTCTGTGTCAAACATCCTTCTGCCTCACTCTTATAAGGACACTTGTCATTGTGTTTGGGGTCCACCCAGATAATCCAGAATGATCTTATCTCAAGATGCTTGACTTCATCCTATTTGCAAAGACCATTTTCCAAAATGGGTTACCTTCACAGGTCCTGGGGATTAAGATATGGACATATCTTAGTGGTGCTACCACTCAACCCACTACAGTGTCCATATCCAGCCCCAGCTCAGCTATCCAGCCTTACCTCCCAGGGCTTCTCAACAGTATTTCTGTTTATTTCTTGATCCCTAGCTTGCCCCCAGCCCACGAAATCTGCTCATTGCAACTGATTGTTTCTGTTGTTCATGTGCGTTCTCTTCCTAGCATACCCTCCCTTTCTTTTTTATGTGGCTGGTGTCCAAGCTTCCTTCAAGCAGACCTGCCACCCACTCTCATGCTGGTGCCTTCGTTCTGTGCCCTCATTGCACCCTGAACATACTACTGCTGCTGACTGAGTTCTCTTATCTTTTCTCCCTCGGTATATGCCTGTGTCCCCCATTGATCTTTTATGTACACGGTTTGGATTCTGTCATCTTTGATTTTCTACAACCTCATACGGTGCCTGTAAATGGTAGTCATTCATTAAGAGTGGAATATGAGTCAATGAGTCACTGACTCAGAACTTATATGTTACTAAAATTTAGTAACTTCTTTTTTTTTTTTTTTTTACATCATCTAAAACCTTATTCTATTCTGTTAAACCTAGCATTTGGATTATACATTATTTTATGTTCTGGTAGTTACTTATCTATCTTGGGCTTTCTTGGTTACCTTAAACTATACATCTGGAAGGACAGAAATTCATGCCTCCTGTGGTATATATGTTGGGGACGTGAAAATAGATTGCTAGAGATTTGTTAACTTAATCCCCAGTGGAGATATCTAGAATATAAGTATATCTTGGGAGGAGGATAGCCTGGTTTAAATTTGTTTTTTACTATATTCACCCTGATAGGGAATCAAACTCTACTTCTCAGCAATTTAGTCTTTAGTACTAAGATGAATAATGTTCCTATTGGAATATCTAGTTTCTGGGTTTAAAAACCATTAACCTTCATGAAGTCAGTTTATAGAATTTCGTTTTACTTCCCCACCTTATGTCTTAATCACAAGCACAGTATAAATAATCTGTTGCTTCAAAACCTCCATTCACTCATACATTTTATTCTTATTGACTTTGGCTTATGAACTTTGGATGGAAGAAATCACTAACTAGGAAAGGAATATTTGAACTTTGATTCGATGTTTCAAAGCCTTAACTGAGCCACATGGAAGCATGTAATTATTATATGCTTAATTTGGGGAAAACCACCAGTTTCTAGAACAAAGGAATTGTGTTGTATGATAGCTTACTCTAAGAAACTTTATTTTCTGTCCTTAAGTATCATCAAGTCAATATCTAGGCAATGGGAAATTTTTATTTTCTATAGCTTTATGCAATTTTAGCATCAAAATCATTAAAAAATTGACCTAGTCGTAGGTGTCATTAAATACTCCCATTTTTGTGCCAGATTACCTGAAAAATTGGCTTCAGCTATAGTGGGGATTTAAGGCCAAGCTTTAGGCAAACTTGGGTATTTCTTTATTTTAGGCGAAAAGTACATAAAATTCGATGGATTCTTGCCCTCTGACCTAAAACCAACTAAAACTCAACAATTTTGCTATGATTTCCTTTGAGGTTTTACATATTTTTTCAGCTATAAAATGTGAACCCAGGTCAAGAGGCATATACTGAAGCCTCAATTTTAGCAAGAAAAATATTTATGAACTAAAAGAAAAATATTTATGAGAATTCTACAGAAACTTGGTGGCTGAACAGAAAACTTTAAAACTTAAACAACCAACTTAGAATATTTGGGAGAAGTGAATATTTCATGAAATTTGCTCTTACTTTTTCTCTTTTTTCCATAGTTCTAGCTATTTTTTTTTAAAGATTTTATTTATTTATTTGACAGAGATAGAGACAGCCAGCGAGAGAGGGAACACAAGCAGGGGGAGTGGGAGAGGAAGAAGCAGGCTCATAGCGGAGGAGCCCGATGTGGGGCTCGATTCCATAACGCCGGGATCATGCCCTGAGCCGAAGGCAGACGCTTAACCGCTCTGCCACCCAGGCGCCCCTCCATAGTTCTAGCTATTAAATCCCACACAGGCTCTTCTTCTATGCTGTTACAATTTTTTGATAGATTCTGTGGAGGAACTTCTCTTAATTTTTCCTTTGCCTTCAATGTCGTAACTCCTTTATTTGAATCCCTCTCATTTTTTTTTTTTCCTCCAAAGCTCTTCTTTCCTGGGGAACTTAGCCGAGTTCCTCTGAGGACTGAAGCAGAGGGCTCAGTGAATGCAGCCAGCAATATTGCACTCCAAGGTTCTTTTCCCGTAAACAGTGCTTTGACCACTATCTCTGTGCAAGGACACAGCTTGGTGACATGTCCCCACTGAAGGATGAGTTTCTTGTGTTCTATAGAAACACATCCCAGGAGGTGAAGAGGTGGCCTCTATCTCTCCCCCTTGTTTAGATGTCCCAATCTTGGGGCTCACCGTCATTTCCAGAGCATTTTCTCACTGTTCCTTACTGTTCAGCAGAGGAGTGTGTCGAGCTCTTATACAAATAAAACCTTCAGAGGTCTGTCTAGATTTACCTCAAACTCTCCTGAAGATCCTTCATATGTGGTGCTTCCTTCTTCCTTTTCCTCTCTTCTCTTCTCTTTTCCCCAATAATCTCTTTACTCCATTCAGTGAAGACTTCCATGCCCTAGAACATTTTCCTTATCTTGCAGAGAGGATACAGGGGATAGGATATCTGTCAATCTCTATTACAAAACAATCCATGTTTTTTGATGCATTCAATAAAACACCATTTGAATGATTTTCTAACTCCCACCGTCTGTTCCTTTAAGTCTTATTTGCCACTATCTGATTTTTTAAAAGATTTATTGATTTACTTGAGAGAGAGAGAGAGAGAGAGCATGAGTGCGAGGTGCACAGAGAGAGGGATAGAGACTCTGAAGCAGACTTTGCACTGAGTGAGGAGCCCGACAAGCGGTTCGATCTCAGGACCCTGAGATTATGACCTGAGCCAAAACCAAGAGTTGGCCAATTAACCCCCAGCTGAGCCACCCAGGTGCCCCTCTATTTTATATACCTCATGCTTCAGTCAAATTAGACTCTTTGCTATCATTCATTCATTCCTTCATTCAACAAATATTTATAAATGGCTTCTATGTGCCGGGTGCTGTGCAGGTCTCCAAAGATACATCAATAAACAAAACAGACACACTTAGTGCTCTCACGAGCCTTGTATTCTGCATATCTTGGGCATCCTTGGCTTTGCATGTTTGTTCATCTTTGGTGGTACCCCCTTATACGTTTGCTGAATCCCATTTTGTTTGGCATTTCCTCAACTGGTACCTATATTTCAAAGCAAAATTCAGATTGTCCTTAACCCATAAAGTCCCTTTAAAAGCAGGTTTGCTGTTAATACTTGCAAGGCCTAGGGCTGAAGTATGAATGAGATTCACAAACCATTTGTCTAAATATTTAGAAGATATAAGTCTAGCTTAAAAAAAAAAAAAAGCCTTGAGAGCTAGATAACATCAAAATTGAAAAATGTGCAAGACTATGGTGTTAATATATCTGAAAGTTGTCATAATATCCAATATCGCTAAATTTACTATTATTGTTCATATTTGGGTATTCTGTGTTGATCAACTGTCATTGCTTGGAGAATTAATAAAATTAAAACATAACTAATAAATTATTATTTATTAATTTGTTATTTTTTTCTTGTCTTCATTTCAGCAAAATCAGTAATGTTGTTATAATCAATGATTTTTTCTACATAATTGTGTTATATTGGCAGGTGACAGCCTTTCTTGGACACCATAGTACTTAGACTTTTGGGTTTTTTTTTAAGATTTTTGTATTTTTAGAGAGACAGAGAATCTCCAGCAGACTCCACACTGAGCACAGAGACCAAAGCAGGGCTTGAACCCACAACCCCAAGATCATGACCTGAGCAGAAACCAAGAGTCAGTCACTTAACTGTGCCACCCAGGTGTCCCTAGACTTTTGGTTTTTTAAATTTCCAATTTGAAGAATCCTATTGAGGCTATCAAAACTGGAACTGTTAAAAAAATTCTTAAAGCAGTGTTCGAATCTAAATTATCATTTTATACATCACGTTCAATTATTTTAATAGGGAGATTTATGACAAAATATCATCATCACAGAAATTATTGTAAGTATTTTAACTTCTTTGAATAAAGTACTGTCAATAGTATATTGGTTTTGCCATCTTTTAAAGCCATATCTAAATCCATTTGGCAATATAAATAATCAGGGTCACAGGCCGTGCATATACTTCTGGATTTACCCATATTTAAATCTTAAAAAGTGAAATGTTTAATGTTGAAAGCTGTTCCTCAGCTTCCATGTCCACCTATTGCAAACATGCTAATTTGCTAAAGTAGAAACATGTCCAGACGCCAGGCCTGGAACACAAGGAAGAGAAAGTGACGCTCAGCACCTGGGGAGAAAGCCGCTCTATTATGCAAGAGTCTCTCACACCCGTGCTGAGAAGGCCATGCACGACAAGTTAATTAATTTGGGTTTTCTCTTAGCTGACGGATTCTCTCCCACATAACGAAGGGGTATCAGTGACTGACTCTGTGCCAGCCCATGGCATGCAGATGTGATCATCTTTTGTTCTGGGGACAAACAGCAAAAGAATTGAAGAAATGATTATTTGGGAACTGAGAGGTTTGGCCTGGGGGCCAGTGTTTAAAATTACAGGTTGGACTGGATCAGTTCTGTCTACTGGATTGCAGGTGACAGGGCATTTGTGTATTCTTTCATAAATTTGGTTCGTATGTTTATAACGTGCAGGGCTTTCTACAGTGTGGGGCTCAACGGAAGGTATCCTTCTTACCCAAATGTAATACTCTCTAAAAGAAAGTGTACTTGGATAGGTATGATCTATGATTCTGAAATCCCTAAACATTTTACAATTTTTTCCCCTAATGTCTGGAAAAATGTGATAAATACAACAATAGTTTGCCCTCATAGAGAAAACAATTTCTTTACGACCAATGAAAGATATCTTGTTTGTTTTCTAAACCACCATCTATGCCTCGCACAACAGATTCAAGATTGTAGAGTTTCAAATTTACTTTAAAAAATATTGGATGGCAGCTAATTAAAGAAAAATACAAATAAATGTAATCCATAATCCTTGGGGGTTTTGTTTGTTTGTTTATTTTTAGTAGGGGAATAAATTATACATACGTGTGACAGAGTAATTAACAAAACCAGTACTAGGCCAAGGTCTGAGTCTGGGTGACTAAGAGAATAGTAATAGTGTCACAAACTAAATTGTGAATGTTAATGGCAGGGTGGGTGGGACAGGAGTGATGGAATGAAGAGCAGGAATCAGTTTAAGCTAAGGTGAACTTGGTAAAAATTAATGGGAAGCTCAGAAGGAAATAAGAGATGTAGAATTAGAATGCAAGAGAGAGGGACTGGGGTTAATGAAAGATTTTTGTTTTGTGGTTCAGAAATTGTAGCGATAATATTTGCCTGTGTGATGATAATCAATATATTTCATAAGTATTTACTGCGTGTCAAGCATTCTATCAAATACTCTATACATACCAGTTTATTTCTTTGAATCACACGAGACCAATATTACCATGGACCTTCTCTTTGAAATAATATACACGAGATTTTGAGATGGTTACTTGCCAATATTTCATCGCTGGTATGTAACAGACCAGAAAGGAAACCCAGGTATGTCTAACTTCACAGCTTGCTCTTAGTCACCAAAGGCCTTTGAAGCCACAGACTGGATTCCAGCTCTTTGGCAGAAGGTAAAGAGAAATAAGAGAAGGTGATACAGGGCATGGTGACATTTGGGAGAAGGGAAAGAAGCTTTATTAATTAGTCCATTTAAATTATTAGTGAGAGAAATCCTACTCGAATTGGTTTAAATAAAAAGGGGGATCTCAATGGAAGGATAAACTATGAAACAACTGGACAGACATAATTACAGAAAGGCTGTGATCTCTCATAACATCAAGAATCAGGCTCCAAAGGATCAAGCTTCCACCTCTGATTTGTAGCCATGCTTCTGTCCATGTGGCAAGCTCTCTCTTTCTATAGAGTGGTTTTATCCATGTGACAAGAATGCAGGTAGCCAGATGTTCCAGAGTTTGATAGCTCATGACTTCAGCCAACAGAGGGACACTGACAAGACTTTCTGAGTCTTAAGTCCAAAAATTCAGGGCAAGGTTCTAATAGGCCCAGGCTGGGTCAAACGCTCTATCAAGAAACTTCTTGTTGTATGATAGACAAAACCTAAATAACCCCTTATCGGATATTTTCTCACATAACAAAAGTGTGGAGGGAGATGGGTCCAGGGCTGGTTCCGTGCTAAATGATGCCAAGGGGCAGAATACCCAGGATTTTTTCAGCCTTTCACTCACGGCAGAAAGATGGCTGCTGTTTCTAGAATAGTCATACCCTTATGGCAACATCTGAGGCAGGAAACAAAGGAGGCAGAAAAGAAAATTCTTTGCATGACAGTTTCTTTTGGTCAAGAGGGAAACGACTACATTTCAGGTTGAGTGGAGCCTGAGCAATTCTAGGGATTCTTTTTAAGGAAAAAAAAGAAAAAAGAACAATATTAAAAATATAACATTAGGCCCAGGCCTTGGGTCATTATGAGTATGGGGCCCAAAGCTTAATAGGCTTTATTAGTTTCCTTGTAAATCCTGTTTGTATTGTATTTTCCTCTTCTGTCTCCGTGGTTGAACTGAATCATGGGGCCACTCTTTGCTGCAAGGTTCTTGGAAATGCAAGTCTCTGGATCTTTTAGCAGCTAACTTTGGAGATAGGTACCTAAGACTAGAGAAAAAGAGGAGAAGAATGGCCATGGAAGGAGGACCTGTTGGTTCCCACAGACGTCCATCATTGGAATATTTACGTACGGCCAGAGGTACCAGACTCATACTGTAAACTGTGGCTGGTCTGGAAGGAACTATGTGGATGAACGTAATGGGATGAAGAGTGAGCCCTTCAGGCTTTGTCCACTTAGACTCTCAGAATGTGGCTTTACTTGGAAACAGGGTCTTTGCACATGTCATTAGTTAAGGATCTTGAGGTGAGTCATACTGGATTTACAATGGTCCTAAATTCACTGACTGATGTCCTTATAAGAAGAGGAGAGACAGATGCACAGAGAAGGCCAGGAGAAGGTGAAAGGGGAAGGGAGGATTCTCCCCTACAGCGCTTCAGAGAGAGCTTGGCCTGCTGACACCTTGATTTCTGACCTCTAGTTCCAGAGCTTGGAGAGAATACCTTTCTGTTGTATTAAGCCACCCAGTTTACGGCTATTTATCAGGGCAGCACTAGGAAAGTAATACAGTGGGATAAGGAGTAGTTATCAGAAGAACGGGGTGTAGTGCTGGTGTCCACTGTAGACTTTATAAAAGGAGTTTAGAAGCAGGCAGAGTCGTAGATACAGGACGAGAGCCAGGTCGGTGTATTGCCTTGACGGTCATGACAAGGCATGGGAATTTCGATGCTAGGCAGGGTTACCAGTGCGAAATCCAGACAAGAGAGTGGACGTAATGACACAGGAGGACAAACGAATTCCTGAGCATTTCTACCCCTTGCCCAACTCTGCTCTATATGCCGTATGTCTGAAATTCCCCATCCCGTCACTCTTGCCTAATTCTCTGCCCTTCCCTCTGTGAAACTGACATGGAAGACACACTCCTTTCAGCCCTTCATGTCACTGGTGTGCTGTGTGTATGTGTGTGTGTGTGTGTGTGCACGTGCATGTGTGTATTGAATGACACATTCATAATTTTCTATTTTTATATATTATGTGAGAGCAGCGTAATCTCTGCCTCTTTAATTTCCTTTTCAAGGTTAGAATATTCCTGAAGTAATTTAGGAAGTGCTTAAATGAAGTTGATGGTGTGAAAGGTACATCTTGTGGAGTAGAGCATGAGAAAAATAAGAGACACTGTGATATTAAATTCTTATTTATAAGTCTTCTATATTTAAATGCAGTCATTTTAAAAAAAATTCAAAATGTTATTTGGGGACAATGAAGTATTCTAAGTTTGTTCAGTTTAGACCTAAAGGAAGACATACTCTTCTGAAGTATGAAAATTTCTAATTCTATATCATTTTGGTGTGAATATATCTTAAATGTATTCTATCCTTCCATGAATTCTTGCATAGACTATCTTTTCCAATACTCAGGATCATTATTAGACCCATCCATTACTGCTCTGCAATACTGTGCTGTCCTGGCCCCTCTTTTCCAAATGCCCCAGGCAATCATCTCGCTGACCCGCTGCTCTTTTCTCTTGCTATGAGCTGACCAGCTGTGCTTCTGGTTGTTGCCAGCACACTCTCCTCTCCCAGAACCCTGTCTTTCTGTAAGGCACTGTTTCTGATCCACTGTGCTCTGGGAATCCAAATAACACAGCTTGTTAGAATTGATCTTACTCTTAGAGTAAATGCCCCCAAGTGAGCATCGGCATCCCCGATGAGTTTCCTTGGAAATTTACTCTTTGAGTTAGGTGTTATAAGTTTTAGTGCATGGATGGCCGGAGTGGTTTTTTCTTTGCTTCTGAACACGCAGATCGATCCAGCTGGCTGGTGAGGCGCTTGACAGCGTCCAGCAAATTCTCAGTAGGAATTGCTTTTCCCCTCATTGACATTGTTTTCCACGCCCCAAGTTACTTTTAAATATTATATGTGTGTTTTTGTTTCATTTTGCAATATCGATGGAACAATATTAGCTTCACTTTTAAAGCTCCCATCTTGAGGAATTACCCTGGCCAAACTTTGGATAAGGATGATGTGAGGCTTATTTTAGGCGAGGTAAGAGTGTATGTGGTTAATGACTGACACACAGCCATCACGTGTGTCAAAGCTGGGAAAGCTCTGCTAGCACAACCTGATTGTGCCCAGAGGTAATATTTCGGGTATACAGAGCAGTAGCCGAAGTCACAGGAGGAGAGCCGGTGTTTGCCAGGATATCATATTATTTCTGAATCACGTTGCAGAACGTCTTTGAAATCCTGGGATGACATTAAAGACGAAATGTTAGGAGTCCGAATTCTGAGGTCAGAATCAACAAGGTATTTGGATAGTAGTCATTTGGAAAACAGCGTCTTCGAGCGGACCGCATTTGTCTCAGCTCCTTTCCTCAATCAGCCTGCTCTTCTCCAAAGCATTACACGCAAACTAGGCTGGGAGAGACCAAAGGGTGAGGGGCATAGGATACGTATAAAAGTTGCAAGAGCTAAGTGTCAGTAGTCACAGCCTTTAAAAGTAATGCAGGTTTACGAAAATGAGGGCCTCTATAAATCACTAGAAAACTCGAAGATGATTCCAACTGCAGATGGGCTTTTAAACAAGTGTGTGCGTTTGCTGCTGCTTCTCAACTCCCAGTTGGATACTAAAAAAAAGGCTCTTTCTCAATTTCCTGTTCTTGTGCCTTATTAAAATCATTCTGTTGCTCTGACCCCCGCCCCTGCTTCTCTCTTCTCCTCACATCTGTGTTTGTGTGTGGAGGATGTTACCCACAGTTTCTGGCCATGAAGAATGCATGAAGGTCCTGAGGATGAGATTGTGACCCAGCTACAGTGTGTGTGAGATGAGTGATGGGAGGAGAGAAGGCGAGCGAGCAGTGGTGCAGGGTTATGATTTGTATAGTTATTTCTAGCTTTGAATTGTTTCCAAATCTCATACATTCACAGACAGCCTCGCCAAAGCCCACAGCTGTCATGCATTTTCAACAGATTCCACAGGGCCTAGATGAGGTTTGAAGGCATTCCTTTGCTCTTACACACTAGCTAAAACGAATTACCGTAGCATCTGATATTGTGGAAGTGGGATATTTGCCATCCTGACCTTGCCCAAAGCAGGCCGGAAATGGGGTCCAAGAACGTATCATCTCATGCGGCCTCTAAAGGTCACCGGGGGCCCCTCGGTGGCATTCCAACAAAACCCAAGCGCCCAACATGCTCTACGTTTGGAGAAACCGTGGTGCTGTGTACGGACCCAGTGCGGAGACACGTGTTCCCCTTGCTCTTTGGATGTTTGTCATAGGAAAGGCATGTTCCCCTGGAGAAATTCCCAGCTGTCAGTAATGTGCTGATACACCACAGCCAATCATCAGAGGACGAGCCAAATAAACAGGATGTTCCCCATGTGTGTGATTGCATGAGTGTGTAACAAAACTTCTGCCCATTTCACAGCCTCATAATGGGATTGACATGCATTGCTTAATCTGCATCTGTCTGTTTAGGGTAGAAACACATAAACACCATGGAAACAATGTGTAAGAAAGCCCTTTCTTTGGCTATATGGGCTGCTGATAATGATGGGATGAAATCTGGTATAAATTGGGAATGAGCATTGCTTTTATGTTATGAGTTTCCTTGCTGGGAAGTGCCGTCAAGGCATCCAAACACAGATGAGAGGAAATGATCAGATCATCAGTGGCTGTTGTGAGTTGACACAGAGGGCCGAGTCTATATGAATATTTTTACATGCCAGTGGAGTCATCTTCATTCTTTCTTCTTGTGAGACACTCATTGGCTGAGCTATTTACATAAATGTACAGAAACAAGTCAACGTTATGTCATTGCTGGGGTGCCTCAGTTGGTTAAGCATCTGACTTCAGCTCAGGTCATGATCTCAAAGTCCTGAGATCAAGCCCCATGTCGACCTCCCTGCTCAGCGAAGAGTCTGCCCCTCCCCCTGCTCGTGCTCTCCTTCTCTCTCAATAAATAAATAAAAATCTTTAAAAAAAGTTATCTAATTGCCTTTTTTAAAATTTGTTTGGAAATACTGCTTCTGATAACTAATAGTGTCTAAACATATTCCTGAAGCGCAATTTGAGAAAGAGAGGAGAGAGGCAGTTTCTTCAACATTCCTGTGTAGAGTGGCTTCTTTGAAAAATAACATTAAGTATCCTGTTCGGTGTCAGACATCTTACTGCTCTGACTATGCAAATCCCTTTTGCCCAAGTTGGTACATTTATTCATGATAATAACAGTAGATATCATTTATTGTAGATTTCCTATATGCTGGTACTGCACTGTCTTCACCAGACATGAACTCTTTTAATTCCCACAAAACATATAATGTTGCTATTATTGTTACTCCTCTTCTAAAGATAAAGAAACTAGGGTTTGCAGAAGCAAGTAGGTTTGCTTTAGAAGATGGAGCTAGTGAGCGAGGAAGTGTGAAGCCATGTCTGTGTGAATACAAAACCCATGCACTTAACCACTCTTTCACAGTATTACCCCCGTGTCTCTGCTTTATGAGAAATCTGATTCTATTTCTGCCTCCGATGTTATGTTGCATAGAAACATGATTCACTGTATCTTCTTGAACAGGCTTAATGTACAAAGGTGATTTTGGTGTTCTAGAGTCTATTCATTTGGCAGGGTTGAAGGTTGAAGACCATGACATGGAACCTTGGTAATAACTTCTCTCTGCTACTCAAGTTTGATCTTCTGACTTTGGTCGTTACATGCTGCTTTTTCAACTTAACGTGCATGATACACTGATCTAAGCCAAAATAATGTGTCTAAAAATTTTGACACTCTTTTGGTAGTTTTTATTTGATAAACATAGTGGGAAAAGGGAAAAGTTGTAAATACACAGATTATGTGTGCTTATTTTTGTTTATGAGATCATTAAAGACTTGCCCTATGATATCATCTGGCAGATGACAGTACCACATAGTGGTTAGGGCACAGGCTTGGGAGTTTCATTACTTATTATCTCCGTGACCCTGGGAAATTTAGTTGATGTCTCCGTGCTCATTTTTTTCCCCCATTTCTACAATAGGCATAAAGAAATAATAATAATTATGGGACTGTTGCTGGGAGGAAATGAGAGAATACATGTAGAATGTGGCCCCCTAATAAGTATTCGACAGTATGCACTGAAATGCCTTGCCATCACCAATCTCTGTACTATATTTGCCCAAGGTTCTCCTTGAAGTCAGACACGCTGGATTATATTTGCTAAATGTGGTCTCCCTAACCTTAGAATGTAAGTTCCCTGAAACCAGATGTGTTTTTTTCTCTACTGTGTTTTCATTGTCTTGAACGGCACCTGACACACAGTAGGTCCCCACAAATATCTTAAATAAATGACTGTTAGCTATTATTACCATTACTATTATTATCACCTGCTTCAGACTCAGATACTATGCTGAAAAAAATCCTCAAAATATGGTTTAAATTTGAATAGTTACCAAGGCTTAAGATATATTTGATTCCTAATCATAGAATTTAACAGCTTATCAGAACATCAGAGCATACTGAGTTTAACCTCTTCAATTTATAAAATTAAGAGAACTTAAAACACTCTGAGGCCCAGTGATATTACATGACATTCTCTTAGTCAAGAGTGACCTAGTACCAAAGAAGAACTGGCAATGAGGCCCCTGCACCCCAACTAGTGCTCTTTCTTCTGTGCCCCACTGACTTCTAATTTGGGTCCCAACTCGGGTCTTTCCTCCTTAGTGTCCCAGGCCTCAATCCAGGCAGAAACCCATGCCCATTTCATTATTGTGTTTTACTCCAAACTTCTCATCTCCTGAGGGTGGTCAGTCATTGCTATCCTCCAGGTTTTTCACTGCGATGGAATTTCTTTCTTTGGATGATAAAACGAGCTCTCATTACAAGTCATATACAGAGATGGCTAAGAATCGCAAGGGACCTCCGGGAGAGCTGTTCTCATCCAGGTCCGTCAGCCACTAGTGGTGCACCGTTTTTCTCTGCTATTTGGAGTCCTTGTCTGGGTTTTGAGATCTGTGGGACCTTCCACTTGGGGAGAAAATCAGAACAAATGCAAGCTAGACAGGCTATTGCTTGTCAGACTCCAGAGCTGTCTAGGAGAAAAGAAGGTACTAATTCATCCGACAAACAGTTATCGAGTGATTATAACACGATAAGCAAAGGGAATGTGTGTGTATGGAGTTGACAAGTATTTTTAAGTCCCATTCTTTTCCTTCAAGGAATGTACAGTATCACTGAAAAACAAGTTATCCAAAATAAATCTTGCAATGCATGACACAGTAGTTAGAAATGTAGAGTGGAGATGAAAATTAAATGTTGAGGGGGCTTAGAGGAGGAAAAACATCACTTGCAGAGGGGGAATTAGAATGTTCAGGGAAGAGGCAGCATCTTCTCTAGGCTTTCACGGATCACTTGTGGTCTTCACATTCCATGCATCTCAGATGAAATATATTTTCGAGTTGATGACGTCGGGTCTGTTTTACTTCGCGGCATTTCTCTTCCCACGCGTGCCGTATCACAGCCACAGACGGATGCGGCTCCATGCAACCACCACAGACTGTTGCGCGAAAGGCTTTTATCAGACGAATTAGCATGTACTTTCTGCATAGTCATAATTATGAACACTTGCTTGAGTTTTAAGTGATAGTATACTCCTGAAAGACAAAACTTTGTATCTTGCGCATACCCGGGTACAGTATTTGGAGTCTCTACACATAGCTAAGAAGTAAATAGCAGATGATTTGGGGACATTGCTAATTCAACTCACATACCTGGTTATGGCTAAAACACAAAACATTTCCAAACAAAAGTCCATTATGAGATGGTGTGGAGTTTTAAAGGGACCCGTGAGCTGAACCCATGATTAAAGTCTCCCAAAATATTTACAATTGCTTTCACAGACTTTTTCCCCTGCGGAAGGGTATCTTTCAACTTAAAATAATTTGCTGTACCTATTTTAGTAGCTGATCTCTTTCCTTATCCTTATTTTCGAGAGTAAATATAATGCTGGTTAAATAAGTATCTTTAGTTTTACTAAATATTTAATAACGCATTATGTACTCTACAGTAACTAGAAAATTGAAAGCTCTCCTTTTTTGTTGAGGTATAATTGGCACACAACATTATATTAGATTCAGGTGTGTAACGATGATTTTATATTTGCATATATTGCAAAACGATCACCACACTAGGTCTTGAAAGCTTGATTAATTTTATTAAACCATACGTTATATTTTCCATTTACCAAACCAAAATTAAAGAAATAAGTACAAATTATAAGAGAATGACAAAGGAATGTGATTTGCATCAGTTGGGAGCGGTGATATGTCTTCATTGTCTAGTCTTTGCCCCGCATGTCGGCTTTGCGCTGTCCCTCGTCAGCTGAGGAATTGTCTGTGGTGGGGCTTTCTCTCCTTAGCATTTATGCCATTCACTTGTTGGTTTTGTGACTCTGGGCTGTTCTAGCTACTCATTTTGCTTGCTGGCTCCTAAGGCTATGATTGCAGCCATAGTTTTTTGTTTCTCGTGTGGAACACGCTGACAGATGTGTGCACCAAACATCTTAACCAGCATGTTTCCGTGGGCTTCTTCTGAAGCTGATGAAATTACCAGAACAATTCTGTGCTCTTCTGAAGAACAAAAGGAAGGCCAAACCAGAAAGATGGCTCAAACAGAGCCACTGTGGAAGATGTGTTAGACCTATAACAGAGCATAAGAACAATGATGCTCCGTAGCTTTCTGTGGGCCACCTTCTCTCAAGTTGAGAATTTAACAGGAACAGTTTTCTCAAAGCCTGTGTCCTGTGTCTTGCTATAAATAGTTTTTATAACATTACTGGAACTTAGACCAGTTTATGCAGACAAATCAATTGAATTTTTGGAAATATCTTGGGATAAGTATCCTAAGGTCATGAAAATATAAGCATAGAAAGAAGAATGATTTATTATCAAATATTTATTGAGCTGTTATGTGAAGGAGACTTATAAATAAGGGTAAGTACACAAGATGTCTCTGCTGAGAGGACCATGTGGCATGGGACCTTCAGCTACAGCTGAAAGAATCAAGATTATAATCCAAATTAAGAAGATTTTCCAGCAGTTGATTGAATATTATACCTGGAAGGGCCATCAGAAATCATCTATCTACCCCTCCCATCTTATTGTATGAATATAATTATAATTGTGACTTGCTCAAGGTGACCCAGAAATTTAGCAGAAAGTCAGATATTAATGTAGTTATCTTTCCTCTAAACTTGGTAATTTTTAAGCAACGATATGACATATATATTTATTCTGGTTGAAGCAGGTCAAATGCAATTTAATTTTACTTGTATTAGTTTAGTGCTTATTGTTGATTGTTTTAATTATAAATGTGCTTAATCTGTTTTTTTCTGCATTGTATATTTTAAGTTATTTAAGTAATTTATTTAAGTTACAGGAGAGAGGGCAAGAGGAAGACTTCTCTATTTTACACTTTAATTTTTTCACTTTCTATTAGTACTAATTTAGAACTTTTTATTGTATAAGTAATATAGGTTAATTGACTAACACCAGAAAATATAGACAAGGAAAAAATGAAAATTAAATTAAACTATAATCCAATCCTCCAAAGAGAAAGACTATTTTTTATATATAGTATATATTTTTATTACATTTATTATACATGATATTATATTTATTAAATTAACATGTTAAATTAACATTAAATTTTATAATATATAACATATTATGAAATTATAAAAATATAAAATATATATTGCATGTATAAAAATATGCTTATATTATGTATATTGTCTGCAATAAAAAATGGGGTCACATTTAAACTATTTATACTTCATTTTTTCTTGTAACTACTGAATGGGCATTTTCTATGTGCTAAGTATCTTTAGAATATCATTTTTATTGGGGCTGCAAAATAGTCTTTTATTTCTTATCTATTTGGACATTTTATTTATCATTAATTTTTGGACACTTTGAAAACAAATTTTCTTCACTGTAAATATTCTACAATAAAGTTCCATATAATTGCATGCTTACACTCAATTATTTTCTTAAATTTTCAGATGTGGAGCTCCCGGATGGAAGGATACACATATATGCGAGACTTTTGATACACGGTGGGCCTACCATCAACACTTACTTTTTGTTCTGGTTTTAAAATTTGTAGTTTATTTATTTTATTTTGTAATTTTTATTATTTTTTAAAATCTGTAGTTCATATTCAGTGCTGTGGACTTGAAAATTGGCAAAGGTAAATACACCTATAAACAAACAAAAACACACCAAAAAACCTCTCCTGTAAGAAATAGAGTCACCATGGCTTAGCATCCACACAGAAGGCCCCTTATTTCCTGAAGAGCGTTGTTTTAAATAAGCGTTTGAGGTAGATGTTGCTTCATTTCTGTCCCTCCAGGGCAAGAGGATGATAATCCTAAATTTAGCAGTGACATCAAGAGGTGGTTTTGTCACATCTTCATATCTCCTTCCCAGAGATCTCTGACTCCCACTTGTCAAATCTGGGATGGATATAAAATGGGTATATGGTTCTCTAAGAACTTGTAAGTCTTCAGATGTTAGAGAACAAATGTTGTCACCTACTAGAGGACATTGTGATTCTTCTGTTTCTTTTAAGTTTTCTTTCTGTGTGTAATTACTTGTTAATATGAGAATAAGTAATAGTTACTATTTTTCAGCTTGCCTTACTGAAAGCTGTTAGACGTGTATAATGAATATACTAAGTTCAGTGAAGTTTGCATGCATCTTTTAAAAGTAAGAATATGCATTCTAATAGAGAAATATTTTTAAAAAGAAAAATGCACATACGTTTATTTTTTCAACTATAACCTTTCCCATTTTGGTGCCTTATAGAGTACATATTCTTTGGTTTCCTTGGATACAAAATAGTCGTAGTTAGTTTCAAGCATGTTGTTTTCAGATCATGGTGCTTTGTGATAATATGTTAGACAATTTCAAGCGTGATATTTGAGCATAGGCACTGAGAAATAGAAATTAATTATATTAATTAATTAATACGTCCGTTTCTGAAGCAGTTTAAAAATTCAATGGAAAATGCTACTGCATTTGATTATTTAATACCTTCTGTGACTTGAATTGCTTATGTCCTAAATTATTATAAACTATCTCCAAAGGTAAGATTTTTTTATACAGTTAAGTATTTTGTTATCTAAGAAAATGTTTGTAAAATTTTGGATTATACTACAACTCAGTTAATAATGTTTTATTTATTTAAGATTTTATTCTTAAGTCATCTCTACATCCAGTGTGGGCTCAAACTCACAACCCCGAGATCAAGAGTCTCACGCTGTACCAATGGAGCCAGCCAGGCGCCCCAATCGTGTTTTAAATAAATATAAGTGCAATTATTTTGTCATCTTTATCATATATTTCAAGTGTGTGTTAGTTCATTATTTGGAATAGAAAATGTCAGTTTTCAATTTTTAATTTTGTTTATATTTTGTGTTTATTTGATTAGTGGATCTTGAGACAGTTCTAGGAAAACTTACTGAAATGTTTAGTGCTATTCTTTGGGACAATGTGGATTTTGTACTTCGTAAGTACACTCACCTCGTATCAGTAAGTATTATGTCAGATGAACTTAGTCCACTTTAAAAACAGAGAAGAGGGTATTGCTGTACTCGAATACAGGACAGGCACAACTTGGTGAACGGAGACAAGTAAAGGAAATGAAAAAGCCTGTAGCGTCGATAACTTCCAGCTCTGCGCAGACTCACGTGTTGACTACTGGGAGTTCTAGGTAATCATCAGGGAGAATGAGAGTCTCGAGTACATACAGCTGAGACCCTGTCTTGTCCTGATTGTGTTTCCTGAAACACTAAACAAAATATGTATGTATCAGAGCATTTTTTTAAAAAGATTTATTTATTTATTTGAGAGAGAGAGAACAGCGTGCACACACGTGCACACAAGTGTGGGAGGGGCAGAAGAAGAGGGAGAAAGAGTCCCAAACAGGCTCCAGCTGAGTGCGGAGCCTGATGTGGGGCTTGATCTCATAACCCTGAGATCACGACCTGAGCCCAAACCAAGAAGCTGCCACCTAGCCGACTGTGCCACCCAGGCACCCCTATCTGAGCATTTTTAAATAAATGCAGCCCCAACAGAAACTCTATACTAATTTCTTAACTATTTTATATTTTTATAATTTCATAATATATTATATATTATAAAATTAATTTTTTTCTTAGTACGTTGAAAATATTTTTGTTGGTTAGATTGAAGGGAAGGAAAGAAAAAGAGAGATAAGTCTGAGCATTGAGATAGCTATCGAAGATTTGCTTCATGCTGGACATCATACTCAACTTTGTTTACACATTACCTCATAGAATTCTCACCACCACCCACGTGGGAAATACTGTTAGAACTCATTTCAGAGATGAGGACATGGAGAGATCTTCTCTGGTGAGGCCCAGAGAGTTCAGAGGCTTGGTCTAGGACATGTAATTAGTTAAGTGAAAGCACTGGGACAAGAACCCCAAAATGTACGACAGGAAACATCAGTGCCCTCAGCCAATTCTAATAGCTTCATACTTATTTTCTACTGGACTGATTCTAATGAAGTAATACTTTGAAACTTCTTTTTTATTTTAAACTTTTCAAGCTCTGGCACTGAAGGTTGATATTTGTCTTAATTGATCCTAATGTATGGATTGAGAATTTGAGAGTGGATCATTCCAAAGTAGGTTCCTTACTCACCTAATCTATAGATAAAGGATTGTTGTCCTTTTCATCCAGAAAGCAGTCAATATGAAGGGATCAGTTTACTCTGTAAAGCCATTATAATGCTTCTCACAAAAATAGCCAATTAAAAACTGTTGTGAAAACAAGAGGAATTAAAGGTCTTTCATCCCATTGTAGGGCTAAAAATATCAATTTGTTAATATTGATATTATATTGTCTTTATAGGCATGCTAAGTAATACAATTAATTGGTTATTTTACCTTGTATGAGGTAATAGTGATTATGGTAAGTTATATTCTTTTTCTTTTACTACATGCCACATTTATTTTCAAATGAAATCTGACCCAGTCCATTCTAGTCAAGTAACGCCTAAACTATAATATTTTACAATAGTAAGCATAACTTTATACCATCATGGTATAGAATATAATATACAAAAATTCTGAAATACAACCCATGGAAAAAAAATGTTGATGTTACAGAAAGATGTCATCAGAGATCAGGCCAAATTAACCGACATAATAACTTCCTACCAAATGTAACCATCTGTAGCTTAAAACAAAGATCTGCTTCATAATACAAACATATCCTTCCCAGGAATGGTATTGATAATTAATGCCACATATTCATGGTGAGAAGTGTATATGAGTTTGGTCATAAATGTTCTCATGCATTTTAAATGTCAATAAAATGAATAGCCTTTCTTATTTCGGAATGATAACTTGTTCCCAGACACCGCTACTTTGCAGGGGATGATGACTGCCTTGGCACATAATGAAGTATTACGGGAACATGCCTTAAGCATTTGTAAGACACACCCTTAGCTCTGAATCAGTGTGGCAAGGGCAATACATAAGGGCATAAGGAACATGCTTGAGGAAATCCAATCCCTGCTCTTGCTTCCACTTACACTCTCATAAATCAGTCTAGGTGAATATCTTAAGCTCAGTTAGAAAAAAAAAAGTTAAAGAAAAAAAGACAACACCCCTCTTTCTTTGGCTTGCAGGGCCAAGTGCTTTGTTCATGCTTTCTAGACACAGCTTTTTGGCTTTTTTTTTTTTTTTTTTTTTAAGAAAATCTCCAAAGGCTTGACTTCTGTGGGTAATTTTGTTCCACATTAAGAGAAAAGGACTTGTATGTATTCTTACTCCATGGCACATTAAAAACATGTGAGGCTGGCACATAGGTAATGGATAAAAGTAGTTGGTTCCTGGGATGGAAAGAATTATCAATTGAATAGAAGTTAAACATAGGACCTGTGACTTTCATTCCTACATACAAAGAGCTTGGACGTTGTCACTCCTGTCCTTACAACCAGGAAGCTAAACACACTGAAGGTTGATGACTATTCTTGAACTCAGCAGAGAACAAAGTTTGCAGGTCCAACTCCCATCACATTTTGGAGAGATGGGCAAATCCAGAGTCACAACTGAGATCTACTTCCCCGAAGATGCTGGTGCCATAGTCCGGTGCAGGTAGCTCAATGGCTTTTTTAGGAAATGCTGCAGGTTGAGTATGGACTGGCAGGAGAGTGGGAAACTTGTGGAGGTTTCAGTTTTATGGGGGCCCCGTAAGCGTTAAGCTCCAGGAAACCTACTGGAGTCTCACAGTGAACATCCAAGAAAGATCCTCTTGTGGCTTTGGCAGAGACAGGCAAAGAGTAATCCTTGCGAAATAGTCCCAGAGAGTTCTCCATAACAAAGACACATGCTTGAGGACAAAAGACTACCAGAGCCTCACCCCAACGGAAGGAAGGGCATTCTCACTCCAGCTAGCCTTCTGGTATCACCTAAGGGGGAAAAAGATTATACCTTGGAGAAGCACTTGTGACGGTCACAGCCCACGCAGGGACCCAGGCTTACTAAAAACTGAGAAAGATTGCAAAATGCTTCCCCTTTCCCACACTTTCTCACCACCCCAACAAGGCTCCAATGTAACGACAGTGGATTAGAATGGAAAGAGCTGTAAAATTAAGACTATCTCTGAAGAAGAGCTCTTAGGGAAGCCCAAAGTTACCGAGTAAGATAAAAACAAGAGAACTAGAGGAAATTGAATACCGTGGCCCCTACATTTATAGCAAATACTAGTACGACATATCTGGATTTTTTAAAAATTATAAAGCTAAATAGGTGAAAGATATTAAAGAGGGTACTTGTTGTGATGAGCACTGGTTTTTATATGTAGGTGATGAATCACTAAATTCTACTCCTGAAACCAACATCACACTATATATAAGTAACTAGAATTTAAATGAAAACTTCAAACAACCAAACAAGCATGTTACAAAGCATGCCAAAAAGCAAGAAAACAGTCTGAAGAGTTAAGGCAAGAATCAGAATCAGACTTGGATATGGCACAGATATTGGAATTATCAGAATTTAAAAGAAATATGATTAAAAAGTTGAACATCGTAAAGAAAAAAGGAGATAACATGTAAAAACAGACGAGTACTGTAAGCAGAGAGATGGAAGCTATAAGAAAGAATGAAAAGGAAATGTTAGAAATTGAAGACAGAAATGAAGAGTGTTTCTGATGTACTCATCACTAGATTGGGCGTGCCTAAAGATAGAACTAGTGAGATTAAAGATAGGTCAGTAGAAACTTACTGAATTGACAGCTAAAGGGGGAAAAAAGAATAAAAAATCCCCAGAATAGCTGAAATATCTGAGAACTGAGACAATTGCAAAAATAAATAAATAAATAAATAAATAAATAAATAAATAAATAAATAAATAAATAACATATGCATGATTGGAGCACCGGAAGGAGAAGCAGAGCAGAAGAAATACATGAAGTAAAAATGGTTGAGAATTTTCCAAAATTAAGCACAGACACTAAACCACAGATCTAGAACACTCAGAAAACATCAAGAAAGATATATTACAACCTCCAAACAACAACAATAACCAAGAACTACACCTAGCTATACCATATTCAAGCCACAGAAAATCAAAGACAAAATCTTAAAAAAGGGCAGAGGAAAAAATACAGCTTACTTATAGATGAACAGGATAAGAATTATAGTGATGTTCTGATCAGAAACCATGCAAATAAGAAGAGAGCGGGGGTGGGAGGGACATGTGGGTGGCTCAGTTGGATAAGCCTCTACCTTCAGCTCAGGTCACGATCCCAGGGTCCTAGGATGGATCCCCACATCTGACTCCCTTCTCAGCAGGGAATCTTCTTCTCCCTCTGCCCCTCCCCCTGCTCATGTTCTCTCTCCATCTCTCTCTCTCAGATAAACAGATAAAAACTTTAAAAAAGAAAAAGAGTCTTTAAACAAAAAGAAGAGAGTGGAGGGAAATATTTAAAGTTTTGAAAGAAAAAAACCACCAACATATAATTCTATATCCAGTAAAATTATTCTTCAAAAGTAAAGAAGAAATGAACACTTTCTCAGACAAACAGAAGTTGGAGGGACTTTATCACCAGCAAACATGTCCTGAAAGAAATGTTAAAAGAAGTATTTCAGGAAGAAGAAAAATCATATAGGTCAGAAACTCAGACCTACATGGAGAAAGGAAGTGTGTTGGAGAAGTAATAAATCAAGGTAAAATGAAGTCTTTTTTTCCCCCCCATTTTTAAGATAACTGTTGAAAGCGAAGTTAGTTACAATATATTGGGTTATTATACCTCATGGATAAGTAAAATAAATGAATGAGTGCAAAAGGGGCAGGAGAGAGGAATAGGAAATACTCTATAGTAAGACACTTGTGTTAAGTACATATGTAAACATGTACTTGTGTTATGTACATGTTATGTACATGTGTTATGTACATGAAGCATTGTAATATTTGAAGGTGGACTTAGATTGGTTAAAAATGCATATATGCATATTTGAAATTCCAAGTCAACACTAAAAATATTTTTTAAAGAAATATAATTGATATGGTAAGAAAGGACATAAAATGGTATCATATAAAATGCTCACTTGAAAGTGGAGAAGGCAGAAGAAGAGAGAAATAAGATGAAACAGGGAACAAATATAATATTTAGGACAATTAAACATGGTAGATATTAATTCAACTGTGTTTAATAAGCACTGGGTGTATATACATCTAATTAAAAGATAAATTGTCAGTGAATTAAAAAATAAATATAAAGTTGTATCAGTAAGATCATGGTAGCTGCTGTAACAAATAGTCTGCACAATTTTAATGGCTTAACACAATACAAAGCTTTCTTCTTGCTCACATAAAAGTTGATGAGGTACTCCTGGGTAGTTTCAGGGACTAAGGTCTTCTACACTATGTCAGGGCCCAAAGTCTTTCTGCTGGATGGTCTTATCTTCCTTCATACTTCATAAAGTTTGCATCCAGATGGTGCAAAGGGGAAAGAGAGAGTGAAGGATAAGAATTTATAGATGTATAATTCATAAATTTTTCTCAAAAACCTCTTTTAGAATGACAACTTAATTAAAAGATATTTATACATGTTTAAAAAAAAGGTATAAACCACTAGAGTTTAGAGAAAGGTATTTTTATGAACATCACTCCAGGGTACTTTGTTACATAAATAGAAAGAGTAAGCTCCAAAGTGAAAAGTGTAATATTTTAGATAAATTTGCCAAAGAAAACTTGAGATTTAAAAAAATGTGAAAGAAAAACTTGAATTGTGTTTTAAAAAAATTACATGGACAATTTCTGGAAACTAGTTTTAATAAATCATTTTTTTTTTCATTTTGGCACAGTTTTTTTTTTTTTTTAATGCTAAAAAAAAGGTCCAAGCTGGTGAATGTCCAAACCTAAACTGGTTTAAATAAAAAATGCTGGTTTAAAATATTTACCTCTCTCTTAAGTTTATGACCCTTGTCTCCATTCACTTACCACATATTTCCATGTGAATGGTCAAGCAAATAATTAAATTTGTATGTCCAGAATTTAAAAACAGAATAAAACATAACGGTCTCCACTGAAAGAACTTTCAATACTGGAAAGAGAGAATAAAGATAATTTAATCAATTCATTAGATGTCAGGAAAATGATGCAACACAAAGTGGTAGGAAGGAATCCAAATATACAAAATATCTCAGTAGATGCAAACTGATTAAACACAGGTCTAGTTAAAGCAAAGAGATTTTTATTGTTTAATTTTTAAAATTTGTGTGCTTATTTGTGAGAAACAGAGCAAAGCAATGACACAGAAATTGAATGCAAGCAAATGGAAAAACATATTAGACAAATATTATATAACTATCACACCAAATAGGCTTGAAACCAACAATCCTTTACTAAAGAGGAGTATTTTATAATAATAAATCTACTATTTCCCAAGAGTATGTGGCAGTTTGAACCTGTGTGCGATCAACAACATATCCTCAAACTCTTGAGGAAAGATGGAAATAGTTTGAAGAAGAATTTAACAAATTCACATAGAACATTTTAATACAATTCTGTGAAGTATTGGTATCAAGCATATAAATTATATTACATATACAGACAAATTAAATAACATAATTAACATATTTTGTCTAAGGTGTGTATATAAAATCCTTCACCCAACAATTACAGAATAAAAAGATTATTTTTCAAACACTCATGAAATTCTACAAAAATTGACCACCATAGCAAATATCAATGAACGAAGCTAATATTGTCTGATCACGGGCAATAAGGTCATATAACAATATATTTTGAATATACAAATATAATCTATATATTTTGAATTTTAAAGCAATACTCTCCAACATAATTTCACGGATTTAGTAATGATGATGTTTCCACGATCACGATGGTGGCAGCCAATTTCAGTAGAATGCTCAGCACGGGGGCGCCTGGGTGGGGCAGCGGTTAAGCGTCTGCCTTTGGCTCAGGGCGCGATCCTGGCGTTATGGGTTCGAGCCCCACATCAGGCTCCTCTGCTGGGAGCCTGCTTCTTCCTCTCCCACTCCCTCTGCTTGTGTTCCCTCTCTCGCTGGCTGTCTCTCTCTCTGTCAAATAAATAAATAAAATCTTAAAAAAAAAGAGTGCTCAGCGTGGTTGGTGTTGTGTGCCATGAGTGCTATATATACTTTATAAAACCCTAGAGGCAGGTTCCACTGCTATTCTTATTATTTTGGTGATGAGGAAACTCAAGTGCAGATCTGATGAAGGATGGAGCTAGGATTGAAAGCCCAGACAATTTGACCTCCAACTCTGTGCCTTCAACCATGACAATGGAAGAATTAAAAATCAAAGTCAGACTTAAGCAGTGATGAGACACTACATATCAAAACTGGTGGAAGGCCGTTGGAATGGTTTGTAGGGAATTTTATCTGCAATTCAAATAATATTGTAGAAGATACAGTAAAAATTCATGTTCCATGAGTTCACCAAAAACTCAGAGAAAGTTAGAGAAACTTTTTAGCAAAGTAAACTCAGCAAAGTGAACTCGGAAAATAGAGAAGATAGAACAAAAATTAATTGAATCTAAGACTAAGAAACACAGACCTAAAATCTGTTTCTTTAGAAAGAAGTTTCCTGACAAAACTGATTTTAAAAAGGGCAATAAAAATATTATGGAAAAAAAAAAAGGAACATGACTACATGTAGAATAGAACATTACAAATGTGTGGTAAGTTCTATAAGGAACTTTTATACCAATACATGGGTGAACTGGCATTTTCTAGAAAACATTTTTACCAAAATTAATTTTGAGGAAATTTTAAAAACCTAATTAATCTAGAGCCATTATAGTCATTTAATTGACAGTCAAGAACTTACCCACAAAATTAGCACAAAACCACACAATTTTTAAGTATGGGTTTTCCTAAACCTTCAAACACTTATTTGGGGGCACACTTTCAAAAACTGAGGAATAGGGAAGAGTCCCAACTCATCAAAGGCAGAGAGGTAAAAGAGAGAGAGAGCAAGAGAAAGAGAGAGAGGAGTGCCATATAGGCCAATCTCTTTTATAAGCATCGATGTAAAAATTCTAAATAAAGCATTAACATAAATTAACAAATATTATATATTTCTATAAAATATATAACATTTAATTTTCAAAGTATGCGGATGGGTGTTTTATAATTGACACAGTTAAATTGTTTTCAGTAACAAAGTTGCATAATGATGAAAACATTGCCAAACATCTGTTTTCAAAATTCTGTCTTGATAGCAGGAATTATTTTCCAAACCAATCATTTTCTCACTTCTTATTAAAAATGCCTCTTTTACATTGGGACATATTAAGGGTGTGTGTGTGTTTAAATACTGCTAAGCAGGCATTTTTAATCATAGAAAAGCTCAGAAATTTGGAACAGTTGTTTTTTTCTAAGAGAAAAACATGTAACTCATCTTCAAATTCTCCAACTTTTTTGAGGACTTTTCTATGAGAAAGCCAGTCTCTCTTTATGGTACTTAGGATTTTCATGTCAACTCCTCATCTCAGTACAAATTATTATAAATGTTTTTCTACTCAATGTAATGCAATCCTGAGATTTACTATACTATAATCCCTAAACATCTTTGACCTAGAATCAGAATGATGCAACCAGTTTCAATCTGGATATTCAGCACTAGTAGATTCAATTGCTTTCTTATTTTTTAAATTAAAAATTAATATAAAAGAATCATCTTATGTATCCTCTGGAATGCAAGAACTCGACATTAGAAATTGCGCTGGTGAAATAGGACATCAGAAATCTTTCCATATCGGTTATGTGTCAGTGGCTGCATCTCAAGTGAGGCTTTAGGATGGCTCCCCAAAGGTGGGAGGAAGACACCCTTTCTCTGTTTTGAAGAGTCACAATTTCAGCCAGAAAGGTCGGCCTGGCTGTCATCCACACTGTGTAGCAGGTAGGCAATGCTACTTCCGTGTTCTAGTTTAACGACAAATACTTAAAATACATTTCGAGTGTTAGATTCTGAGGCTTGAAATGTTTCTAGACCGAAAAATATATTATGTGAATTCCAACTAATTTAAATGCCAACCATACATTGGTTACGAAAGCTATAATAGGCTGCGTTAATTAAAAGATCACATTTTAAATAGCAAGGCTATTTAAGGAAATTGCCTTATTCAAGTTTCAGAGATCTAGCTCACTAATAGAAATTTCAACCGTTCTGACATCAAGCCTCTGAAAACACTTTCAAGAAAACATCTTTTTCTACTTTAACAGTGGAGCCAGATTCTCTGAAAGCAAATTCTATGTTAGAATGTCAGTTTTATTTGCATCCCTTGGTGCTGGTATTGCAAACAATTTGTCCGAGGGGAAGAAAAGTAGAGACTGGAGTCCTTCAGTAACCCCTCTCATTAGTTCTTTGTGCAAACAAACTCAAGTTTGGTATAAAGTGAGATAACCTAATGGATGTTTTGTAGAGGATGTGAAGCCACACTGTTTACCAGTTACGTTTTATCAAATAAAATGGACCAAGAAAAGCCAAGAAAAGTTTGCAGCTCTATAAATCTCAAACTATATTTTGAACATTCCTGAAACCCCCGATCTCCAGACTTTGGCTTTAAATAGATTTATAAGAGTCAAAGGTCACAGTTCTTGCAAACAGAGGAAACAGCACATAGAGTTTTTGTTTATTTTCTGTCTCTTAAAAAAATCAAATATGGCCATCAAGGACATAAAATACCAATACTCAAGGACTGGTAGCAGAAGTAGGGCCTCGGGGGTTTTTGTCTCCTCGGCTATCACGTGTAACAAAAGCAGATGAAGAATAATTTCAGGTTTACTCTGTCTTGCTTTAACCAAGTTTGCAAGACGTTTGTTTGAAATAATCGAGGGATTCTGTGAAACAGCATCAAGAAGGCCAATCAACTCAGTTACCTGTGAAATGAAGAATAGGAACAAGATGACACGTGGTTGGCGATAGCAGAAAGATTTGACTTCAGGGTAAAGGACGTCAGTTTTAGTCCTAAGATTTCTGCTTTTTAAGTTTCGGAGCTTTGAACAAGTTGCACACGTTTGTGGAGCTCTCTATGCCTCCTCTGTAAAATAACTGATATCCTCTTTGTCTCGTAGTGCTGCTGAGGGCGTTCTGAGAAATTATTAACAAGGAAACTTCCTTTTACATTTCGTTTATCTTCGTTTTTAAAGTTAACGAATAATACAGATTTGAGGTCTCGTAGGGATATTTCGTAGCTGTGGGTCCTGCTCTGGGATCGCTTACTGCTCTATTAGGGTGACACGGGGAAAGCCCAGGACAGTGACGTCAAGATGAGCTACCATTGTGCTATTAGCAATATTTATCAGGAAATTAATTTTCTATAGTCTTTAAATTTCATTTTAGAAGACCCTATACTGGTGGTGGCAATGACTTTTGATAGCGTTATTTAAGAGATATATTTATAATGGTGATTGCATTGCTACTAAGAACCAGATTTTTCAAATGAATCAAAAGTAGGAAATGAAAATATCATCTCTTTCCCCTACCCATAAATGAATATAAATAGTTCAATTTCTCTGGATTCCTAAAAGTACCCATTTTGCTTTTAACTTGAAATTCTAAGCCCATTGACCAATATCTTCTCTAATTCTTCCTAGTAAATTATTGATTCACAAATGTTGCTTGTGAATAATATTTAGATATAACTAAAATTTTCATGTATTTTAGGAAGATTAATTGATTTTAAGCTCAAGTAGCTAAATTTTTAAAAGAGATTTATTTATTTATTTTAGAGACAGAGCGCCAGGGAGAGTGCACAAGTGGGGGGGAAGGCAAGAGGGAGAGGGAGAGAATCTCAAGCAGGCTCTCGCTGAGCCCAGACCTCGATGTGGGGCTCATCCCAGGCCCTTGAGGTCAGGACCCTGAGATCATGACCGGAGCTGAAATCAAGAGTCAGATGCTTAACCCGCTGAGCCACCCAGGCGCCCTGCTAAATTTTTTTTTTTTTCAAGTTATATGTTAGTATTTGCCAAAGTTTCTATCTAGTGTTAATACAGCTTTTGGTTATAGACAACTCTTATGGAAATGTCCCACTTTATCTTTAATCTCTGATTGCCCCTTCCTCTTTTTAAGCTCAGCATATAAAAACCTTTTGTTATTAGTAGCCTTAATTAGCCTTTAGTCTATTTCCTTTGGATTCCAGTTGGTTGCCGGCCAGCCTGGGAGATAGAGGTTTGAAACAAGACTGGCCTCTGATTGCAGGACTGTTTCAAGCTGCAAAAGCCCAGCTTACTCTATTTAGACACACGAACTGGCTCTAGGATTGAGGTCCTAGAGCAGATTTCTAAGACTGCAGCCAAATGCTTAAAACAATGAGTGAATCTTAGAATGACTTTAATCTTTCTGACCTAAAAGTTTCCCAGGGTTAGACAGCCTCTTATCTTGAAGTGCGTAGCACAAAGTCCATTGACGATTGATTTCTCCACGATTATCTCCTATACTGTTTTAGGTAGACAGCTTTCCAGAGTCAATTACAGCCTGATTACAGTCCACCTTGGTTGGTATTATTTCTTGCCTATCATCTTCTCAATAACATCTTAATATCATAACCTGTGAATATCAGTGCCTCTTGATTTCTGTAGCCTGAGTAATAAAAGTTAAGATGTTTCTGTCACATTGGGTTCAGCACTTAACCGAATTTAAGTAATTTAGTGGCACAAACCATATCCTCGTAAGACATCGAGAAAACAGGTGTTAATTTCGGGAAAAGTCCCAAGTTTCTCAAAATCACTAAGTTTTACAAAAAATGAGGGACCAACAGAGGTGAGGACTATTTTATTTATAAAAAAGCCACGACCTGTTGTTGGGATACCTTGAGGAAAAGTCTTCCTAAAACAAGGTTTGTTCCCCAAAGGCCAGAGGTAGTTCTGACTGGTGAAGATTAACTTCTGGATTTTAGAGGACATGCCATAAAACTGCAGGGACTCTAGTTTCTCACCAAGAGACCAGCTCTTTCAGTGGTCTACAGTTTCTGTTTTCGGTCCCCAAAATACAAAGCTGAATTAAAAAACAATCCCTGCTCTAAGCTGTTTTTAGACTGGAGGCAGCAAAGCATTAATCTTTCTTTCGGAACTTCTTTCTGGATTCCCAAATTATCATGGCAATGGGGGAATGTGGGGGCAAGTTTTTCCCTAGAATTTGCGTAATTGTTGTCGTGACACTGTCAGCCATATATTTGGTTATATTTTTAGAACCTACATACGAAAGTCCGCATACAAATTCTCATTCAGGGAATGAAAAAAAAAATTTTTTTTTCTGGCCCAAGTTACCTTTCTGGGCCCAGGGAGTATTTCACTCTAGTGTGAATTTCTCTTCATCCCTTGGACTCCGTACTCCAAAAGCTTCAGAACATCTTTGTTAAAGCATTCATCAGAAAGCTTTACAATGCTTTCTGCAAGTGCTTTTTCTTCCATTAGACTCTGTACCCTTCAGCCGCACAGACCACGTATTAGTTGTCTTTGTTTTGTTTTGACAGTTTCATTACAATGTCAAATATACATTTGGAGTGGAATATATGTAACAAATTTAAAAAGCTTCATTTTTTTTCCATCTAGAAAAAAACTATAAGAAGAAACTATAATTTGTTATTTTTTCTTCACCCACCTAGCTCTCGATAGCTCATTGGGTAAATTAGCATCTTCTCCGTGGGGGCGGGAATGGCTTTTGTCTCTGAAGACTCTCTTTAGTATTTTTCTGATGTCAACACGTGCTCTTCTGAATCTTCCTAAATCAAGGAACTTACTCTTGAATTCTTGGTTTGGATAGTAAAAGAGGAATGTGCAACTTCATACGTGCATTTTATCTTGCAATTCTTCGTAGTTTTTAGGGAGCGTGAGCAGGAATGATGCATGAGTGTGATTATTGGGTCCCGATCACGGCTTTGCAGAGAGTATTTTATTGACTTTATGAGGTAGATACAGTTTTAATCCTAATTTTATGGGTGAGGACACTTTGAGGGATGAAATAATTAGCTGGTAATGCAGCTGGTAAGTGGTCCAACTGGATGACAGCGCAGCCCATTCTTTTCAAACTATCAGCCTCGCTTCCCTTAGCCACTATCCATTTGTGCTTCTCTCATTGCTCCCTGCACCCCCCAAAGTATTGACCTCAAGTGTCATTCTACCTTGCTGCAGAGTGGAGCAAAGGTCTCAGAAGATCTTGGTGTACACAGCGTGCGCCAGGGGTTATCATTACAGACCGTGTTTATTGCTTCACTCAGCCAGGAGTTTTTGGCACTTTTCAGGATCACGGAGGCCTCCTCTCAACACAGAAGCCAGTGTAAATACACAACAAAGGGACCACACCTGAGGAGGCTTTTCTGTCTGTTTAAGTGACCTTGTTCATGGCTCTGGGCCACTGGTGATCCTTCTCATCAGTCAAATATTAAATTTCCCTTTCTGAAACTTCCTGTGGACCCATTTGAAGTACCCGCCCCCCCGGCCTGTGTTTTATGGAGTGATAAAAATTTCAAGCCCTTCAAAGCAAAGCTGATATGTACTTTTTAGATGACACTGTCATCATCATTATATTTGTCGTGCTAACTAGAATTTTCTTTTAAAGGATCGCTTATCACTGCTGTTCCTACCCTACCTGCCAATTGTCAGAGGACAAGATAAATTCAGCACTCAGCCTTTGACATTCACGATGTATTTAACAAGGGGCCGATCAGGAATTAGATTTCTGGTTCACAATGAGGACTACATGGTAAGGCTGGGCTATGTCAGATTGAACGAAGGATTTCCTTTCTCACCCTACTGTGCGTGAATATCAATCAGTAAGTATTTTTGGGCGCCCATGCTTTGAAGAATACAAGAAATGAATGACAAGATCCATGGACACAGCAATTTATTATGAAGAAAGGATTCTGACAAACTCTGGTCATCAACAGTTGGGAGGCACGTTTTTGCTTTTGTAAACTGAATGTGAAAAGATGACAGGAAGTAACAGTTGAAATTTGTAATGAGTGGTGGTGTTTGAAAGATGAAAGCTTGGAACGTTTTGACTTTGGTGGACCTACAAAATGTGGAAGGGCCTAGCAGAGTTGCAAAAATCAAATCTGCAATTCGGTTCTCAGTGAAACACACTGCAGGGGCTCAAAGATCTGCGATAATTAATAGAAATTAATCTTAAACTTGCTGACAAGGAGTTTCCAAGGAGGCTACTGCTATTTCTTGGTGCCGGGGAAGACAAAGTTGACGAGTAATAAAACTGAAGTTAATTTTACCTGCCAAGCATTAGAAAAGGATGCTTATCAAATAGAAACAATTACTAAAGTATGTATAAAAAAGTTCCCACCATGGATTTTTACAAAGAATAGAAGCTAACCAAACAATGGGAATTTCACAAGTGCCCCTTTAAGAGTACTGTCGAGATATAGATAAAACTGTTTTGCGTGCTTTTCTTTTTTAAGTATTTAATTTGGAGATTTATCTACCTTATTGTGTAACTCAGTTTTACACTTGACATAAAAGAAGGTGGGTCAGCTTTTCTGTATTACAACTTTTTTTTTTTGTTAAATTTTCAACATGTAATTTCAGTTTAACTAATTTATAATTACAGTTTTACTACTTTATTGCAGTATTTTATTTCTAATATAATGTGCTTCTATATTAAAGGGTGATATGGTGCACAAAAGGGGTTAAGCATATAAACTGATGGCATAATTTGCTCTTGACCTTGTATCTTAGTAGTTGCTGGAAGACTGAGGAGAGAGCTTTTTTCTTTTCTTTTCTTTTCTTTTTCTTTTTTTTGTGGCCACTTGGGAGACTACCAAAGACATTAATTTTAAAACTAGACTGGAGTAATTACCATTACATTTATGTTAGAGGTTAACATTTGTGTTATTTCCTCTTATTGCCTGGCTTTACAGAATGTTATGCCCCACTGCTTTTATTAAATCCAGGTAATAGAGGAAATAACAGTGTTATTAACCTCTAACACTGATGAAAAATTAGTTTTTAGTAAAACATGGTTTAAAATCAGAGCAATTGTGTTAGTCATGTAGCTGGTTCCCCGATGAAACACAGTTAAGCTTTGTGTACTCATTGTGTCTGTATTTATTATTATAAAAGTAAAAACAGAGTATAATATGAAATAAATCTCTGGGGGAAAAGGGATTAGGTTTTTAATACATACTGTACTCTTAGTAATCAGTGGTATAGATTTGTAAGACATTACACGTGTAAATACTGATTTTTAAAAAGTACAATTTTTCTATGACTGGAGAAGGAATTAGTTTTGATAACTTGGCTATTTTCACAGAAAAGCACTTAGAAATGAATATGTAATAATTGACCCTATGAGAAGTCTCCAATGGGATGCTTCTAAGCATGAATGTTTTTATAGTGGTATGACTGCAGAAAAAATCTCTTTTCCGTGCTTGTTGACTTTAAAACATTAACTTCCAAAGTGATTTTTGATACTTAGGCAGAATGATATCTTGCCTCCTTGGTTATGCAATATATATAGATGGTTTTGTTGGGATGTTTATTCTAAGGGAGAACAAGAAGAACCTGTATTAATTGTATTATTTTTAGACAAATGTGGAAAAATAGACTTAATCAATAAGGAAATAATTTACTGTTGGAAAATATTCTTTGTAGAAGAGTTTGGTTTAGTCTATTGATTGTTATAACCTGAATGCAATTTGTATTTTTTGAGTCATAAATATTTTATTTAAATTTAATATTAAAGCAAAATATCTACTTCTCAAGTAAAGCATATATGTATCTAAGTAACTTTAAATGCTTTTTTTATTATTTGATTTTTAAATAAATCTTTTTGCCCTAATTTTTATTAGTAAATGGCCAAATTATTTGAAGGTAATCTTTCTCTTGTGGCATGAAACATATCTTTTAATTGTAAGTACTCCATATATTTGCTACTGTGATTCTGAAAAGAATGAAATAGTAAGAGATTTATTTTTGATCTACTATTTTTAGTTTAAATATAGAATTAAGATAATTGATTAGAACAGGTATCCTTATTGAAAGAGAACATTTTGTTTTATTCACATTTATTTAAAGGATTATGTGGGAGAACGTTAATATATTGGAGAGCTTTTTTTGTGAATTAAATGGAAATATATATATGAGAGGGTTTTGTCACTGTGCAAATATGAAGTATATAACAATATTTTCCTCATGACTTAGAGTGGAAAATAAATATAAACATCATAATATTCATAGCATTTCTATAATACATATTTGTCTAGTGTAAAATAATTTAGAAAAGTAAGCACTGTACTTCTTAAACTTTAGGTAAATATACATTCTAGTTGCATGAGCAATCCCATGTAAAGTCTCAACAACCCGTTTACCTTTTAAATTAACAACCACTTCAATGGTTAATTGAGTATTTCTAAGCCAATAAATTCCCCTTCAACATTACTGACTGGAAGCTTAGTTAGTATCCACAACAAGCCGGCCATTAATGAACTCATTCTCCAACAAAAAGAAAAGGAGGCATCAAATCTGAACTGTGGATGTGTTCAGTTCCCTCATTCTAAACACATTAGTACACTGTATTTTCCCACTTAGAGAAGCTTTTGTACACTGAGCATGTGGCTGTTTAAATGCCCCAGCGGGGCATCCAGAGGCCACGGAAAAAAGGAAAAATTATTTGGAACAATTTGCATTCGTTCAAGGGCAACGTTACGCATTTTACAGCTGGTTTATTGCTATTCTTGTGCTGTTTAAGCTGTCTTTCATGTCAAAAGTCCTTTCCTGCTTACAGATCATCCGGAAGCATTCTGCAGCGTGCTGTTTGCTCCAGTTCCTTCAGGGCTCCGGCCCTTTGATCACGGATACCATTTGCAATCTGGTTAAAAATAGGAGGCTGCTGAGATAAGCCTGAGTCCTGACGGGGAGGAAAGGCTCTTTTCTTTCTCTTTTTCAACTTTGTTCTCTTGTGTTTTAGGATGGGAAACACATGATCCCAGCACAGAGGAATAGTGTTCAGGAATTAGAACACGCTCAGAGGTGTAAGAACTTTAAAGGTGAAGAGAGTTCATTAAAGGGTTCAACTTCATGAAACCAGGCTCACGGTTTCAGTAAGTTAAAGTTTTTTAAAAAATGAAAGTGTCGTTTTCTCTGGGAGGACCCAAGCGATGCTCGCCTCTCTTACCTTTAAGGTTCACTACGTATCACACAGCTTTCTAGGTTCTACTCCCAAGTATGGCTTTTAAACTAGGGGTATATTTTTTTAATGGGAAAAAAGACATTACGATGATGATTGCTGTTAGCAAATGTAACATGAAAGAGCAACAATATCATTGAAATTGCAATTCAATGATGATCATTGTTAGGGGAAAGCCGGGATAAAAATGACTCCTATTTTTATTTTTTATGTTACTGATCATTTGTCAATACTTTCTTAAGTTGGTCTACTTATTGAAAACAAAAGTACGAGGATTTTTTACGCATGGTTTTTTGTTTAGTTTCTCTAGGAGTTTCGATTAACATCGTTTTGTCAATTTCACGAGATAGGGAGATGGGGGCTTTCATTACTGTTTGCTTAAGCAACAAATCAAATATGCCACAAGCCATGAAATCAGACACTTATTTGGAAATGAAACATAACCTAGATGGTAAAAATGCAATAACTTTGCATAGTACAATGTCAATATGATACTTGGTGTGGAATATTTAGTATGAAATGCAATGTCCTAGGAGGGGTCTGGGGAGTTTAATGAATTTCTTTGCCAGCAGGCTGGACCATTTATTTGTTAATTTACCCAAATAAAGCTCTGTGCGAAGCCAAATCCTGTGATACAAAGCAGGATATGAGCATGCCATCCAAGAGGCTAACAAGATGTTGGTTTTAATGCCACATCTATTCTTGGCAGTTTGGAAGCCTATGTATATTTTGGAGGGACAAAGAGAAATTAGTCGAAGGAAGAAATATGGGAATACGTTTGGAGAGTGGGGGGTGGAGGTGAGATTTAAACTGGAGAAGTCAGTTTACAGGAATTTCAGGACAAAGGAGATTTCGGAGTGTTGCTGAGGCTGCAAGCGAGGCAGGTTCTGCGTGGCTGCTGGGACCTGTGTGGGGGTGGGCGTGGGCTGGAATCACAGAACTAGACAGGGGTCGGACCATGGGCTATGTACAATGAGCTTAATCCATGCTTTTTCTTTTCAACATAGTGTAATAACTTTTGCTGCTGGGTTTGCTGTATGAATTCACATTTTAAAAAATTCCTATTTGCCTAAGTTGCAAAAGAAAGCCGGAGATTTTACAAGTTATTCCGGTGTTTGTGTTTCAACATCAGCAAGTGTGGTAAGTTACACTCCAGCAGACACAATGCCGTGGTTTAGTCAGACCAGATTTTACCTTCAAACAGTTTTACATGTAACAATCTTGGGAATGGAAACAGTCTTCCCGGAAAGGGGCTCTTTGTTCCTGAAAGTCCAGGTGGGAGGTGTTTTGAGCTTGCTGGTGTGATTGCGGAGGCTTTTGTGTACCCTGACTGCAGTGTAGTCAGCCAGCCTGCCGCACGGCATGGGCATTTCGCGTCTCTGTCAAAGGTGGTTTGTGGTGATTCGTACCAGGGAAAAGGATCAGGATTTCATCGAAAAGATGGAATATACATTTGCACGAATGTCTGGAAAATCAACCTGTTCCTGAGTTTTAAAGGACTACAGGAAGAGTCAGTGAAATTTTTGCAATATCTCTTTCTAATACATCCTGGAAAAGTCATGTGGCCCCAAGTTTTGAAAGGTTAATTGGATCTCTTGTAATGAGTGACTGCACCGTCCCATGTGGTTTGGGAATTTATTTATTAATTTAAAAATTGTTCAGACGGTGCCAGTGGGGTACTGAATCCAACTTTCTTTTATTGAGTGGGATTGTTCTAAATTTGCTAGTTTTATGGCTCTTGTAGTGAAAATTATTAAAAATGAGCACGAAGGGCCAACTTGTTTTAAAAAAAACTAACCGGTGTTGCTCAAATATGTTTTTGATCTATAGGTCTAGCAAATAGCTTTTAGGTAAATTTGAAACTGCTTCGAGGTTTTTGGAATAAATATAATAGCACTAAATCAGGTATTTACCATGTACCAGAGGTGGGCCACTGAGCACAATTTTGCTGGTCTAAGGAGTCATTCTTAATAACAAGGAAGCTTATAAGAAAAGCGGGAGGAGGAGTGGGGAAGGCGTGGCTTGATACCATGCGATTAAGGAAAGGAGAAACATGCTTTGTGAATGCAGTTGTATATTTCATTTGCCTCACCTCCTTTTCTTTTTTGTCCTCAATTTTGCTCTCTTGTTTCCCTTGTTGGTTAAGCAGCTGCCTTCAGCTCAGGGTCCTGGGATGGAGTCCCACATCGGGCTCCTTGCTCAGGAGGGAGCCTGCTTCTCCCTCTGCCTGCTGCTCCCCCTGCTTGTTCTCTCTCTCTCTCTCTCTCTCTGGTAAATAAATAAAATATTTAATTTTTTATATATTTATTGCTTATTTTAAAGCTTAATAGGTGTCGTATATATGTATATCTAACTTTACTTAATGGAATAGCTTATTACCTCTTTGAATTGTTCATCTACGAAGGAAAATTTATCCCGAAGAAGCCCATTATATAGATGTGTCAATAATTCATGATATCTTAAGTGGTATCTTCCCAAGCAAGAGAGAGGAAGATGTTAATTATCAGGACTACAGCACATCCGTGTACTAAAACAGATTCTGTTAAGGAATTAATCTTCTGCAAAAAGACATAGAAGAAATCCTTAAAGTGGCTGCTGTACTGGACCTCATAGTTGTAGCAGAATAATCGAAAATGATTTCTTTTGCTTTAATCATGTTGTCTCTTAGATTTTCTCTTACTTTAGGATATTCTCTATCTCAACGGTATCTGAATTCTCAGATTTTGGCACACCACATTTTTTGGGGAATGGAGAAGTGCAGAGAAAGCGAAATACTTCTAATAAGAAGTACTACACAACTGTGATGGGAGAGACTATGAGAAGGTGATCTCCTCTCCGGAAAATGAAGAACTTTTCTGTGTCTCGGATGTGTAGGACCATATCCAAAGAGCATCCCAGAGACCTAGCCACCAGGACGTGAACTACTATCAAGGACGGGCAGACTTCATGTGCACTTCTAGATCCCGTCTGACTTTGAGGGGAAGGGTCTAACACTTAAAATACCAAAGTTTACTAGTGCCCAGTCCCTAGAAGTGGCAGGCATTCAGACAGTTCTCTAAGGAAAAAGTCCATCACGGCATTAGCAAGGAGTCAGATCCCTGAAAAATATATATACCAAACCACAAAATCTCAAATGAATCTCCATCTTGAGGGAGGAATATGTATGCAGAATTTTCCAAAGAAGCCCTGGTGTCTGAGCAACTTCCTTTGAAATAGCTGTGTGACGTACTAAGAAACAGAAATCTCTCAGTCCTAGAGACTTTGTACTTAGCACGGGATGTCATTAGAAATATCCCGTGGGTACAACAGCTGTAAGTAATTAATGTACAAAATTCCTAGACATAAGGTATCCACAGATACCAGAACATTCATATATGAGAGAAATCTTATAAATGTGAAAAGTAAAAGCCTACAGTAAAGCTCAGATACCAGAAATCATCCCAGTGGACCCATGAGAGAAACCCTACATCTGTGATGGTTTGTACCACGAACTTCAAAGCGCAGTGATTCTTGTTTGCTCATTAAACACGTGGTTGCTCGATGACTTAGGGAAAGGCTCCGAGATGTTAATCTCTCTGGAGAGAGGCTATGTCCATCATGTGGGATTGGTGGACACGGGGAGTTGTAGGTTGGCAGTAGCTACCAGAAAGTGCGAGCATGAGGGGGATGCTTACTCAGGGAGCACCAAACCTATGGAAACAGATGCTTGTTCCTGCTAACAGGAAAATCATAGAACTAACTTTATTCAGCTCCTACGATCATCTCCAGATTATAATTTGACTTCTAGGCACTTGCTAATTAAAAGAGAAAAACTGCAGAAGACAGGTCATATGGTCTTTTTGTAGTTTGATTTTTTTACTGTATGTTATGACAGTAAGGAGTGTAGATTATTCGGTTTCTTGAATTATGTTGGTCTGGGGTTTAATCTGTAGTTCAGATAACTTTGACGGTGGCACGATCACTACACATGACACGATGAGCTAGACCCAGGAGTTTGATGATCACCCTATGAAACCTCATCTAGGGCGAAATGACACATTTGTGCAAGGTGAAAAATGTTGCCCTTTCTCTGACTAGGTGTAGCCTTGCACCAGGAAAGATGGTTTAGTGGGTGAAGGATGGATTGGACCTTGCCTTCTACTTTCCCCTTGATTGGTGCCCTTGCTCGGCGACCAGCCAGTGCAGCCACACCAGTAGCCCTGATTGCACCAAGTTTCCTAGCAGTTAGCAGGCCCGATGACATTCTACCTGGCCTTGCTCACATTTTTTTCAAAGCACACTGTATGTATCTTTTGGATTTGTATTCAACTTACTAAAATGGTAAATAAGGGATGGTTATTTTCATTTTTGAAGACTATTTGCTTTACAATAAGCATAAAATTACTTATTTAAACAATCTCCCCCATTATTTAGTTTACAAAACAGTTTAAGAATGCATGTAATAGTTAAAATATATTTTACTTATAAAACGTTTTTGTGTTAAGTCCCACAAAAGTTAACGTAGATGATCTTTGCCACATCACTATCTCCCTGACCAGAATGGCTGCAATATGCAACATCTACTCTTTCTTTCCCTTAGATTTAGAAAGCTTTGAACATACGTACACACAAATATGGCAAAGTGTTCTTTTGCTCCTAATCATTCATTTACTTCTTACTCCTAAGAGGATAATGCATTGTTGTCCCATTGATTTGAGGCTTGGCCATGTGACTTGCTTAAGATGCCAACTCTGAAAAGTTCTCTCACTTTTGTCCTTACCGTGAGAAAAGCACGTACAAGCTGGGCTCTGCTCCTTCAGGCTGGCTTCTGGACTGAGAAGACAAATGACGTAGACCCCATGGACTCACAGCCTGCAGCAGAGCCGTAGCCAGCCAATACTTCTCCTGTAAGATGGGTGAGAAACAGCTGCTTGTCATTGTTAGCTCCAAGATGTGGGGGTGTTTGTTATCACAGCAAAACCCATCTAATACGTCTTTTTAATATTACTGCCGTAACAACTATTTTTCCAATGTTCACAGCGGTCACTGTTACTTTTACAACACTGGGGTTTGTAAACTGCCATCTGATAGATGACTTCCTTTGTGACCCACGACTTCATTAAGGGGAAGTGAGTAAGTTGAAATTATGAGAAGTTCATGAATTCTCCCCAGGTCAAAGTACTGAGGGGCACCTGGGTGCTTCTGTCGGTTAATTGTCCGGCTCTTGATTTCAGCTCCGGTGTGATCTCAGGGTCCTGAGATCGAGGCCAGAGTCAGGCTCCACACTCAGCATAGAGTCGCTTTGTCACTCCCTCTCCTCTCTCTCTGCTCCTTGCCCCCACTCATGCTTTCTCTCTGTCTCTAAAATTAAAAAAAAAAAAAAAAAAAGTGCTAGTAAGTGGAAGGATAGGATTTGAACTCAGGTTTTCTTATTTAAAGTTGTCATTTTTCTGGACCTTAGTTCAATCTCTAACCCACTTTGCAAACTTCTTGAGGTTTTTCTTGAGGACCATCCCAATTGCCCATCACTCCGGCTCATGGTGACCCCATCTGCACAGCGACTTTATATATACTAATACCCTACCTGACATTTCAGAGGCTTCCCACCCGGCTCAGGGGAAAGATCAAAATCCTCAACACGTTCCACACAATTCTCAGTTGCCTTCGTGCTACACATCATCTTCGCCTCAAATTCTTACTTAGTCACTTCCTTGACTGCTCCCTGGCCTTTGGCCACACTGGCTTTATTTCAATGCCCAGGGAGAAATCACGCTTCCTTCGACCGTGGGGTATTGTGCGTCTTATTCTTTTCTGGCAAAACGCCACCGTCTCACCCTAAAACCCACCCTCCCTTCACAATCTGGATCACTCCTATTCCTTCTTTAGCTCTGTGCTCTCTGGGCAATGGCAAGGAAACCCCCTCTGATTTTTTGATCCACATACTGTGAAAGGATGTTCACCTCCGCTTCCGGTTGTGATCAATGTGGTTCAATTTGTACAATGTCTCTAAGTTCTATTCTTTTTCCTTTATTATTATTTTAGAGGTGTTTATGTTACTCACCATAGCACTTAGCACATGATCCGGGACGTACTAAGGAGTCAGCAAACAGTCCTTAAATCACTGACCATGCAGACACCACACTCAATCCCAACCCAGCAGCAGTTGCTGCAACTGAGCTGACGGAAGGGGGATGGAAGGGTCTTAGGCCTTGATAAAGGCAGGGCTCTGTTGTATGGAGCTGGAGATCGTGATGAGAGGAAAACTGGGGAGGAAGAAGCCAACAGGTCATTCGTCCCCATGGCGACATCACCAGGTAATAATCAGAGGGATAATAGAAAACATTCACACTGGATGTGTCTACACAAGGTTCACCACTTTAAGGACGTGTGTACCAAGAACGAACTTACTCCCCTTTACAGGCTCAAGTCGTCAAACTTTCTTTCCAGTTTTCACAAAGGTCTTGTTTCCAGACTTGACTATCCATGAAGCTTAGAGGTTTGCATGTGTTTCCCAAATCCTATCATCTTAGTAGACGTTTATTTCCTGAGGTCTGTCTTTCTCTGTAGGTTTCATTCTTTTTTTTTTCTCCTTTGCTTGAATAAACAGCACATTTTTAGGCCAAATAGAACAGAGGACAAAGTGTATCCTGTCAATCTGTGAATGGCATAAAAGCAGGCCCCATTTTACAGCACACACTCCCTACTGGTACTATGGTTACTCAGGAGGGCAACCTAGCTTAGTCATGCCCATATATTCATGCACTTTTTCCTTTTCTATCCTTTTATTTTTAACACAGATCTATTGAGGATTTTCACTCTCTTTTACTGGGTCTGCTTCCTAATCCTATTTCTTTGACAGCAATATAAAATTTCCATTTAACACTAAAAACAACCAAATTAAAAAAAAAAGACTTCTTTCAGGTTTTCTGATAAAGATAGGTGTGTGTGTGTGTGTGTGTGTGTGTGAGAGTGTGTGTAGGGGAGTATTGGACTCACACCTTCAAAAATAATATGTTGGTTTATAATGATAAAAAGGGAGAAGTGGGATGTGAATAGGAAAAGGAACAATAGTTTGTCTATAAGACTCAGATTAGGTGCAAGAAGTCAATTGGAGAAGGGTGACGGAGGCGTGAGTATTGAGGTGGGTAGAGAGCAACTGCCCGTAGACTAGACCATGCAATGAGGCCAGTCAGGCAATGGGAGATACAGGGAAAGCTAAGACCTCATCACAAAGCTGCACTGGAAGGCACTTGAGTCCCAGTATGCGTGTTTAAATCTCCCAAACCAGTTCTTGTGTTTTACTCAAGAGGACATTCAAGTCATCCCCAGTACAGAGGTACCATTGCATGGCCCAGCCCAGAGTCAGGTCCTCAACTATCCAAAGGTTTCTTCTACTCTTGGAAGCTCAGAGACTGGTTAAGAAGGCTTAGGATTTTTCCTCTTCTTCTTCTTTTTTTTTTTTTTTTTAAGATTTTATTTATTTGACAGAGAAAGTGAGTAAGAGAGAGCACAAGCCAGGGGAGGGGCAGAGGGAGAAGGAGGAGCAGATTTCCCACTGATCAGGGAGCCCGATGCGGGACTCAACTCAGGACCCTGGGATCATGACCGGAGCTGAAGGCAGATGCTTAACTGACTGAGACACCCAGGCGCCCAGGATTTTTCTATTAAAAATGACACATATACATTCTCCTCTTCCATGACATCTACAAAGGATTCCATCAAGTTAACTGAGTGTAGTTTAAAAACAATCCTACCACTGCCACAGTGGGTGATGACACATGTTAAGTAATATAAAATAATAAGATTAGCTAGTATTTGCCATCACACACCATTGATTCATTAAGGAAATTCTTGTTCTAAGTTTGAACCCAGACATGAACAGTATGAGACTCTGTGACACATTCTGTCACCAGCTTGGAGATGTCCCTTATCTGTCCTTCCTTTGCCTGGCCATGCCAATCTTAGGACCTCCTGATGAAGGTCTAACACATATATTCTAAAACTTTACATTTTTTATCTGGTCTCTTTAGTTCATTCTGCTACTATTTCTGCTTGTCTGATTTTTCATGATTCCTTTATGCTTTTCTCCTCTGGTCTCCTCTTCCATCCACGTATAATCTGCCCATCTTCACTGCCAGTTTCCTGACAGATGAATAGATAACCCAGATCTGGTATATACATTCAATGGAGTATCGCTCAGCCTTGACAAGGAAGAGAAGCCTGGCGCATGCTAACATAAGGATGAACCTTGAAGACGTTATGCTGATTGAAATAAGCCAATCACAAAAGGGAAAACACTATATGAGTCCGCTTACATGAGGTAAAGTAGTCAATGACCTTGCAATAGAAAGTAGAATGCTGGTTTCCAGGAGCTGCAGAGACGGGGAATGAGAAGTTACTGTTCAATGGGTACAGAGTTTCAGTTTTGCAAGATGAAAAGAGTTCCGGGATCCGTGGTGGGGATGGAAGCACAACGACGTGAGTGCCCTTAATGCCACCCAACTGTCCACTTAAAAACGGTCGAGATGATGAATGTATGTTATGTGTAAATATTACTATTTAAAAAATTTAGATTTCGCCTCTACCATGTGAAACTAATTATAGATTGTCACTATGTGCCTTATGTTGAACTAGGTACTTCACATACATTATTCCTGATAAACATTATTATTCTCATTTGATAAGTGAGGAAACAGAAGTTCATAAGAGTTAAAATCATTTCATAAGGTTATGCAATTAAGCAGCAGAAATGAAATCTGAATCCAGGTCTCTGTAGTGTCTCCATTACCCCACACTTCTGCTCCCACCACGTGGAACTGACGTACTCGTGTGGATACACACACAGACACACACACGTGTGCATTCACACACTTCTATGTTTTCATCATGGTATATAATATGCATTATTCCTTAGCTTAAATTAATTGTGTTACTGTAAGTACAAATGTTGAGGCTAACCACTTAATTAATATCACAAAGTTAATCCACATAATCACTTTATAGTCCGTGGCATGGGCTGAATCTCATTGCCTCTGAGGGAAAGAGCTGCCTGAACACAAACAGCTTTATTGGTTGCCTCAGGAAGCAGGGAATTTGACTGATTGCTTAGGCTTCAGGCTTTGCAATTACAACCTGGCATTTTGGTAATGGCAATTTAAAATTTAAGTTCCCAAAAGGCTTAAGACCAAGTGCACCATCTGAATTTTTTCCTGCCACATTTTTTTTGGGGGGGGAAAAAAGTAAATTATTTAAAAATGTATCTTGTGGAACTGCTCGAAGATTTTCCTAAGCGTATCCCTCTCTAAACGAACGGAATATGTATTTATCATGTAACGAGAACAGTCTGTCTGGTTATCGGCACAAGCTGGGTCCCTGGTAAACAGAATGGCCTCAGCCTTGCTCGAGCATGTATTTCCTAAGTAGTGGGCACAGAGGCAGGGTAATTGGCTACCTCCTGGTCGTAAGTATAGGTATGTTAACTGTGGGCCCGAGGGGAACCTCCATTTTGGTTTGTAGCTTATTATTAGGTGAGGAAATTACTGGACACCTCCAGCTGCCATTAATCAGCCACAGAGTCAGACTGGAGCCAAGTGAGAAGCCTGTGGGTGGATTCTGCCCAGTGCTGTGGAAATACAAGAAGACAGAGACAAATGTTTTCCAGCCTAGCAGCACTAAACTCTGCCCTTTCACAGTCCTTAACATGCGTGTTCAAATTGATTTAGTCCATTTACCCCCTCAACCTAACCATCTATTTTCCCCGAAGACTGACAGGTTTATGTGTTGCTACCATGTTATTATGTGTTGCTGTTCTACCGGTAGCTATAGTATTTCAGAAACATTTACTTCCAGACATAAAGGATGGGGGGGGGGGTGTAGAGAGAGGGAGGTGAGCTTGCTTCATTTTAATTCCTTTTTTATGGGGTGCAAAACATGCCCATCATGGCACCGACTTTCTTTCTCCCTCTCTTTTCTTTCTTCCTTTTCTGTGTCAATGATTTCCATGAAAAAGGCTTGAATAAAATTTCCCACTTGAGAAACACATCTGTCAGGTGATGTCAACGCCTGGCTTACTCCTCTTCCTGTTGGGTTGCAAACATGGCATTCTCTCATGGTCCTGGAATGCTGACATGGTCCGGTGGCAAAAGCCAAACACAGGTAGGGTCAAGCTGAAAAAATCCACTGGGGGCCTTCTGTCCTCAGCTTAGTTTTGGAGGGAATGGGAAGAATCGAGAAGCAATTTATTATCTCTGTTGCTATGTAAATTCCGAAAAGGGGGGATGGTGAAGATAAAAAACAAGACAGCAAACAGCCCCCTGTCAGCGGCAGGGATGTCAGTCAAGACGTTCATTCCCAGTGCTTGTCCAGTTGGAGATGTTTGCCTCAGGATAAGCAGGAATTCAGATCTGACCCTCACCCTCGACATTTTTGGAACTGGATGAAAGTGCCTTATCTGAACATGTAAGAATATTTCTGGCACTGAAGGCCAAAGACTAAAATTCAGAGTTAAAATAAATACTCAGTGAAGGAAAGGAAACAGTGAGGTTAAAGGTTTGATCAGATATGAACCTCCAAGTTAACTGGCTTTTACCATACCCTTGTTTTATTCTATCCGGTTTTCATGTACTAATCTATGCGACGGCGAGCCGAGAGACTCTCTTTTTTACTCTTCCTGCTTTTGTGTTGAAGGGTAGCAGACAACAATTCCATTGATTTATGTAGACAAATATAAATAAAATAAGCAAAATAAAACTAAATAAGCCAGTTTCAAGTGTGTAACCAGCTAGGAGCGTTTTCCACGATTTCCTGTGCATCAATATTTAGCTATATATAGTATCCGATTCTATCAGATAGTCAGAATTATTGCCCAGTAATAGAAAAAGATTTTAAAATAGTGCCCTTAGAATGACTTGGTCATTTTATGATGAAATAAAATCTGGGGGAAAGACATTGAGTGAAACAGACATATGTTCACACACACACACACACACACACACACACACACACACACACAGATATTTTTTAAGGAAAAAGACTGATTACTTTAGCATGGATTAAACTTGAGGATCGGGGTGTCGTCACCTAGAGACTTTGCAGGTGGGTCCTCCCTGGGCTGCTGGAGGTCACAGGAAGGACTCCCTGAGTAGGTGTTGAGATGGTGTTTGTGGTAATCCTGACACCGTAAGCATTTAGATGACAACCCCTTGTTTTCCCTGCAGTTCTCAGGGTCTGCATGGTTGACTGTTCCTAATCAGAGGTCACTTCAGTGACACACTGAGTTCCTCTAATGCAGGGCACCCGGAGGCCCTTAGGGAAATGAAGCATGTGGTTACTTTAACCAGACATCCAGTCTCCGTTGGATGACTACGGGACGACTGAGAGAGCCTTCCTGACATCCACCGACTTTTCCTTATGCTCAAGTATTGTGGGTTTGGTGCTCAGAGCATTGACTCAGTCCTGCCTTGCGAGGTCGGGGGCGGCCAAATGAATTACCCATATCGCTTTCTGCAACAACTGCATTCCCTATGCCATCCAAATACCGCCTGGTAACACGCATCTTCTCAGGGTGAAATCCTGATAGATCGCGAAACTACTATGGGGAATTTTTTTCTCCTGACAGTGATCACTAAAAGCTACTTAAAATCTCTTTTTAAAGGGCATAAGGACCTAGGTACACAAAACTACTTAGTCATTGAAAAAGTTACCTTTATCGTTTTGGAAATGTGATACAGAAGCTTTTAACACTATCAGGATGGGGAGATTGTGTGACCGTTTGTTCTGAATCCAAAATTGGGATATACATTGTAAAACATCAGGACTATCTTTATAGGAACTACAGAACAGACTGTTTAAAATCAAGAATGTTCCAGAAAATAGGAACAAGTGATTGCCACAGTAATAGCTTAAATAATTAATATTTTGGTGCCTCTAGTCATATTTTATCTGTTTTAATCTTTCCCCAACAAAGTAAAATAAAAGTGAATCCGTAAAAACGTTTCCACTTGAATCAACCAAGGAGATCTCCCAGTAGTCAGCAGAGAATTTAGACAAAGGAAGAGTAATAAAACTGCTGCTTTCTTTATCCTGCCAGAAAGTTAGCCATCTAGTGTGGTTTTCTGGTGCAGAAATTAAGCTTGAGAATGATCAGCAATGTTATGAAAAGGCTGTAATTAAAGACTTGGAGGTTTTCTTTATTGGTTTTATCTTTTACATAAGCACACCTCTTTAACTGTAAACCAAATTTCTCATGGCTGTTTTTATTTGAGTAAAATTAAGTGATGAATCTCTAAATTCTACCCCTGAAACCAATACCAAACCAGGTTAACTAACTTGAATTTAAGTTAAAAAAAAAAAAAATTAAAAAAAAATTCAGTGTTTAAAATTGTTTAAAAATGCAAGTTTTTGTATGCATGAGGTGATGTTTTGTGTGTGTGTGTGTGTGTGTGTGTGGCTTTGTCATAAGTATTCCATCAGAAGACTTGAATCCATTAAAAATGTTTGTGGGATGATGGAAAGTGGCTAAATATGCTACCAAAGAAAGATTTGTGTTTCAAGGGGGGCAGAGAGTGATTTTCAGTTAAATTTTGTTCTTAGTGTAAATTACCATAGCACAAAACACTAACTCTTATATTCTTTCTAACATATTATATTTACTGAAATGGCCAGTGTTTTCCCTTTTCTTGTTTTCTATTTCCCCACAGGACACTATAAATGTAGAAGGGAACTGGTACTCTCGACCGAAGGAAAATGGCCCTGGCCTACCTATAGGTTCGATGACTTCGGAGAGCAAATCCTTAGGGGCAGTGGGCAGTGGGCTGTACTTTGAAGCCCTGAGGGGAAGGCCTTTTGGTTGTAAAGTAGTATGCTTCCTCTTGGTTACGTGGTAGCACAGTGTATCAAGAAAAGAGATAGGATCAAGATAAAGACCTCACTGAGAAAAAATATGAAATCACCCATGTAATTAATTCTTTTTAGTTAAATACTTATGACTAGTTCTGTTTAGACTGCAAGAGGGAAGTGACTTTGGAAGACTTTGAGTGCAGACACTTGTTATCAGTTATATCAAACAGCATCTTACATCGCGTCAACACACTGTAAGAAGACAGATTACTCTCCAGAATTCTAGCAAATACAACTCAGGACAAGTAGGCAGTGATTTCCCTTTAGCTCGTTTGTAATCTTAAATCAGACTATTCCACGTCCTTCAAAATTGAATGAGGGTTAATACGAGAGCCGATTGCCCATCTCACATTCTATTCAAACTGTGGCTCATTTGACCCTATAATTGTTTTTATTATTTATTTATTTATTTATTTATTTATTTATTTATTTATTTATTTTTAAGATTTTATTTATTTATTTGACAGAGATAGAGATAGCCAGCGAGAGAGGGAACACAAGCAGGGGGAGTGGGAGAGGAAGAAGCAGGCTCATAGCAGAGGAGCCTGACGTGGGGCTTGATCCCACAATGCCGGGATCACGCCCTGAGCCGAAGGCAGACGCTTAACCGCTGTGCCATTCAGGTGCCCCATATAATTGTTTTTATTTTTAAGGAGAACTTCCATGCTTGCCTTTCTATTCCGTTTACTTTTTTTTTTTTCATTGTTCCTTGACTTTCCATCATTGCAAAAAAGTATAGTGGTAGCCCCTTCCGGGCAGTTCTTGAGGGCCTTGGGGGTCTCCCTTTCCACTGCAGGAGGGTTGCTGAGAAGGCAGAATTAGTAAGGAGGAGTCCTTTGAAATATTTTTTGATTTTGACTCTGGAATTTAAATCATGAACTTTTATGTCTGACTATATTAAATACTAAGATGTCTATCAATAATTTGGAATAATTTCTTCACTCTGAACCACAATATTTAAGAATGAATACTTGAGAGTTTAATGACAGAGCAATTTAATATACACACATATAATATATATATATAATGATATATACAGTTATATATTATTATATATAATGAATACATTATATAGAAGTATGTCGGTATAATTTATACACACACACATATACATATTTTGCCTTTGTGTGTAAATGTATAATACGAGAAACTCAAGTGAAACAGATTTCCCTTGTGCTTAAAGATAACTTGCTGGATTTAGTATAATTCAAAAACTATTTAGGGGCACCTGTGTGGCTCAGTTGGTTAAGGTCTGCCTTCGGTTCAGGTCATGATCTTGGGGTTCTGGGATTGAGCCCCATGTTGGGCTCCCTGCTCAGCAGGGAGCCTGCTTCTTCCTCTCCCTGTGCTCCCTCCCCCCTGCTCTCTCTGTCTCTCTCAAATAAATAAATAAAATCTTTTAAAAAACCCTATTTATAGAACAACAGCTATATACTAGATGTTAACAACAGAGAGGAAATAAGATATACAGATTTTTATCCTTAAGGTTCTTATGGTGTCATTTAGGAGACGGGAAAATAAACAGAGAATGTTATTGTGTGATCAGGTAAGCGGCAGAAAAGCTATGCAGGCTGCCGTGCGCGGCAGGGGCACACAATGCTCCAGAGGGTGTAAAAACATACGGAGAATAATTGAGAGAAGAGTTGACCTACAATTTGCATTCTGATTTGAGCTTCTCCTTGTAGATGATCATTAGATTTATACAATAACCTTCAAAGCCCACATTGTTGCTGTTGTTGTTTTTATGTTATGTCCCTGACAAGATATAATTTTTTTTCTTTTCAATACTGACATTTTGTTATTCTCTCATGCAAGAAATTTGGTCTAGCTGCTTGTTTTGTGAGAATCACAAGGTTTAGGGGCGCCTGGGTGGCTCAGTTGTTAAGCATCTGCCTTCGGCTCAGGGCGTGATCCCAGAGTCCTGGGATCGAGACCTGCATCAGGCTCCTCTGCTATGAGCCTGCTTCTTCCTCTCCCACTCCCCCTGCTTGTGTTCCCTCTCTCGCTGGCTGTCTCTATCTCTGTCGAATAAATAAATAAAATCTTAAAAAAAAAAAAAGAATCACAAGGTTTAAAAAATAAACAACACTGTCCTTCTCCCCACTCTTATTTTTTATTGTTGTTGTTGACTTTTGTGAATTTCATAGACTTTCACCCGACATATGTTAGAAACAGTTTGAGAGATTTTGTGAAGCATTTAATAAATTATTACCTTGGTACACAACTTTGATGTAATAATCATTATAGAAATTAATGCTTTCAAAATTGCCGAGTTTTGGTTAAGTCTAGGTTACAATAATGTGAATTATGACATGTTTTATCTTTTATTTTAGTTATCAAGACCATCCTGGATTAGCCTGCAGGAAATCTGGTCAATTTTCATGATAAATTGGCTTGGCTATATAATGCATAATTCAGTTGCACAGCTGTTTAGTCTGGTGTGTCTTCTGAGGCATGTAGCTTTACTTGTAGATTTGCATCAAGAAAATCTACTCCAGTAAGTTTGAGTTATATCTCTGAAACATATAAATATGTGCATATTAATTTTTAACATAAAACCAAATTATACACGTTATTATAAACATTGCATATATTTTTCCTTAAGTCTACATGACAGGTTTTGAAAAACCATAGGAATTGTGGAAGTTTTTTCACAACATTCTTGTGACGATCCCTTATTTAGAAAAATCTCACTTTTTTTCTGCTCATAGTTCCGAAAGAAATTCTCCTTAGTGGGTATTTAGATTAGGTGTTGAATTTTTATGGTGGAGAGGCTAGATGGCACAGTGGCTAAGACTGTGAGTATTGAAATCATAGGCTGTAAGTATTCCTTTTCTGTTTTCATAATTGCTAAATGCCATAACATGAACAAAACTAATATATACAAATGGTTTTCTTTCATCCCCATCTGTGGGTGAGATAAGGACAACAGGGGAATGTGGAAATCACACCAGGATGGGTCCGATCCCTGCTGAAGTTACTGTCCTGGTTTAACCTAGACACAGAATACATGTCTATCAGTAAGGACAAAAGATTAATGTGAGTCTTGAAGGTACCGCGGCCACCTGAGTTCAGTGACAACGGGTAGGTAAAATGACTATGAAGCTGTGTGGAAGTGCGCTAAGGGGGGTTTCCTTGAACCTGATGGAAAACCCCTCTGAGCCATAAACAGCCCAGGGCATTCTATGAACCGGAAAAGCCCTGCACAGATGTAGTTCCAACGTGGAGTGTCTGTTCCAGTCACTGAAATAAAATTTCTTCCTCAAGCTTCAGCAATGTGTAGTTCTTAAAATTTTAGAGGACAGGTAAAATAGTGTTTCCAGATGTTTGAAAACTATCTTAGTAGGCAGAATGCTCAGCAAATGAGTTTTTACTTTGCTTGTGCTTACCTTGAGGAAGTTCAGAGATTGCAACTTAAATAGTGGGTGTGAAGTCCATCTTGAATTCAGTTCCGGGTGAGTATTAGGTTCTTTTTAATTTCCTCTTTCATGAGTGACATAGAAATACACTTCTTGACCACCTGCTATATGCCAGGGACGGTGTTGGACACGGTGAGCAAGTTAGTTGCTAAATATCCCCAACTTCCTGCTCACTACTTTGTTATTATTCATGGCAATTGTCATTCTTCAGAATCATCAGAAATAATTAATGGAGGTGATGAAATTATGTTACAATTTTATTCCTTATTAGAATATTAAAATGGTTATCTTACAGAGAGACATTACGTAAAGAAATGTCAAATATGTTTTTAAGATTTTATAGAGATGTTTATTTACTATTACATAAACATTTTTGTGAATGGAAACAAGTTAAGGTTACTGGGTAAATACAAAGTAAAGATTATATTAAATGCTGCTGAACTATTGTATGCATCTAGGCAATATCAAAGACACCTGAAACCCAAATTTTGGTTGCTAAATATCCCCTAGGAGTTATGACACCATTAGAACATAGTCTGTGAACTACATAACTAAATTTCACCAATACTTCCAAATTTTCAGATGGTTTTATTTTATAAATTCACAATTGCTATATTTATCTAGTATAATTTTAAAATGCTGATAATTTACTAAAAGTTAATAATTTTCAGTAACTTCTTTTGGTATGTATTTCCTCTATTTCTCCCAATACTCTGAGATAGAAGAAACAGCAGGTTACTTTACTCCCCTTTCATGCAGAAAAACTGAGCTGGAAAATTAATAGCACAGCTGGAAAGACTAACGAATTTAGCATTTAAAAATGCTTGTAGAGGTTCAAAATCTATCCCTGGGTCCCAGAGGTGGCTCTTTTTGATATAATCAACCCGAACGTGAAACTTCAGAACCATTTAAATAGCCACTGGTGAAATACATTTGTCTGTACTACAACCTTCACAATTTTTTCTCACGATTGTCTTTCATCACTCATTATTTGCTTCTGACAATGTTCATTTCTCATATTCTCTTTAAAAAGACAAGTTGCTAATTGACCGGCAAGGTAGCTGGGCCTGGTTAAAACTCTGTTATTGAATTCCTATAGTGGGAGTGAAAACAAAAATAGGATGGATACCCATGTTATGCCTACAATTAACAGAGTAAACATCTTAATAGGCATAGAAGACACAAACAGATGTTCTAATTGCATGTCTGTGAGAAACTGATGTTTACTGTTTCCACTCTGGCTTGGCCTTTGAGACCTCAGGAAGTTTCCCTCCCAGTGGGGATTTCAGTGATTTATTGATTTCAGTACAATGAATATTTCAGAAACTAGCAGGATTTTTAAGAGGTTAAATACATCCTTACAAAGGTTAGCATTAATTCATGCTTGAAGGGAATGCTTAACTCTGCTTTAAACCAGGCTAAGGATGGTCACATTTGCCACATTCCTGCCTAAGTGGGAAGGAACGCAGACAGGGGAGCAGAAGGATTTCCTAATAGAGAATGTAGAAATAAAACATTAGCACAGATTTTTTTTTTCTCCTAAACTGAACAAAAACGAGAGACGTATGAATAATTGTAAATCCTAAAAATGCCTGGTTGAAATGAGGATTAGTCTTGATCAGAACAGTAAAGATACATTTTAGACTTGTACTCGAGACACTCAGAACTGAATAATGTAATAAGGCTCAGAAATTTGAAAGGTTTTTAAATGCTTAAGAAATGCTTAATTTACCACTCACCTTCTTTTTTTTTTTTTTTTTTAAGATTTTATTTATTTATTTGACAGAGATAGAGACAGCCAGCGAGAGAGGGAACACAAGCAGGGGGAGTACCACTCACCTTCTATATTGAATTTACGAATTGATTCTGATGTAATTGTTTGGCCAGGGTCTACCAGAAAGAGTCTAAAAGTAACTGATGGGTACTTTGTATTCTTCTGCTTTCTTTCTTCTTCATCACATTCATGGACATTGATGAGCTGGTATGTCCTCTTTGGTATTAATGATGATACTCGTTATTTTTCTGGAATACTTACCCAGAATTTACTTCATGCCAGGTACTGTGTAAGTGCTTTAAACAAATTATCTCATTAAAAGAATGCCATTACATCAGATGAGTTAGTATGAAACATCGACAGACTGTTATTCTGTAATAAATGCAAACGATATTTTATCTCCTTAGTGTCCCTTGTAAATTGTGTTCAGTGACTGGTTACTTGACATAGGATCTGGCTGAATTTTTTCTTCCTTAAATTAAAAAAATAGCAAATAAGAATTTTGTGATGGAACAGGTCTCCTGCTTGAATATTTTACAGCTGTAGACCAGCACTGGCCACGGGTGGTTGTGGGGCAGCTGAAACGTGGCTGGTCTAAATCGAAGACTTGGGGTGCAGCAAAGAATTTAAAATATTACCTTAATATTTTTATATTGATTACATGTGAAAATAGTAATAATTAAGACATACTGGGTTACATAGAATATATTACTAAAATGAATTTCACCTGCTTCTTTTTACCTGTGGCTACCAGAGAGTTTAAATTCTAATAACCCGAATTACTTCCCCAGTGAGCACTGTACCGCTTCTCAAATCTTGGAATGGGATCGGATACTGCCAACTTCATTTCCTCTTCCAGGCTAAGTTTTGCACGCTACTTGCTGTTCATCACAAAAACCACAGATAACCCAGTTTCACAAAGATAGGCCATCATCTTAAAATATAGTGCGATCTAACATTGAAACTGTGAAACACCTCGATCTAACAGTTCTCATGGTGTGTAATACATGTCAAGCAGTGCTAGAATTTCCTCAAACATTTAAAGTATCCAGTAGCACTTCAATGTGTTAAGTGAGGTTCCCCGGTACGCTTCGGAGCACAGTTTGGGAACCATGAGCATAGACTATTAGAAATGACCAATTTTAGTTTTGTACATATCTCATAAGTAAGCCGAATTATAAATTCTACCATGGTATCAGAGTACATAATCTAATTCACCTTTATGCTCATTCATCTGTCCGTTCATTTAGTCATTCAAATTTAATCGAAAATGTGCACAACACGGAGGGCTACATGCTGGTGACACAGCAGTGAGAACACAGGCACAATCCCAATCTTGTGGAGTTTGCACTCTAATAAATAGAAACAGAGAAACAGATTTCAAAATCCCAAGTAAACAAAGAAGGCAGTTGCAAATCCTGATAGACGCTAAGAAGAAGTGACGCAGCAGAGCTTTGCTGGGGTGGGAGGGGGATGGTCCGCCAGTGAGGTGGTCAGAGAGGACGTCTCTGAGGTGATATCTGAGCAGTACCCAACCTGGGGGATGGCTAACTGGAAAATAATCTGGAAAGAGCGTTCTGGAAGAAGCAACAGTAAAGACTTTGAGAGTGGAGATAACTTGGGGTGTTTGAGCAGCAGGAAGGAGACTCTGTGGTTGAGGAAGGGGGAGGCTGAGGTGAGAAGTAGAGGGGTTGGCAGGACCGTATCATGCAAGCCTTTAGATGCTACAGTGGTTGGTTTAAGCCTGGCCGAAACAACCGCGCACGATGCTTTACACGTAACAGGTGCCAAGGAAATGTTTGTTGAACTAACGTCAATAGGCAAATAATGGCTGCCAAAAATAGAGACAGGGTCCAGCCTAAAAAAATAAGACTAAAAACCTGGAACACAAAGAACTTTATCTCATCATTCAAGCCAGAATATGCCCAAATCAGGTTTTTTTGGCCTGCACTACTAAAAAGTCAGAATTATTTTTCTAGTTCTAAACTCTTCTGCTTTGAGGCTGGCCTTTCTTGTCTACCACAAACTGCCTCTCTCTTTGAACTTCAATTTCTAGTCCAGGCGTAAATTAAAGTTATCATTCCTGGCAATCCAAGCAGTATGCTGCTTCTGGTTGCCAGTTCCTACTGAATTAAAACGTTTCCCTTTTTATAGCTACTTCTTCCTCCTTAGCTTTCTAAGTTTCTTTTTGATTGATTTGGTTTCTTATTCTTTCAGAAATAGACTTGTTTTACTCCAGGAGAGATAAATGACCAATAATTTATTTTCTCATTTGCAATTAATCCAGATTATACTACATATATGAGGTTGTGGGGCTCGGGAAGCTTCAACCAGGGACCAGCCAAGACTAAAATCCTGTTGTTTGGGGAATTACCTTGATTCAGTGGAAGCCTCTAGGTATACTCCCTCAGATCATCGCAGAACGCATGAAACAAAGACTAAATGAAGATGTTGGAGCCACAAAGTTTAGTAAATAAACTTCAAATATACAGAAATAGCAAAGGAAAGGGGACTGAAGAGATTGACATGCTTATGACAGGGAGCAAGCAGATGGAAGGCCCATCCCACCCAAGTCCTGGGTGATGCCTTGTTCACATGCTCTGGCCTTCCCTGCTAATAGTGTGGTTATGAGAACCAGGTGTGGTAGCCAGAATAGCCCCCCAAAGATGTTCATCCTTTAATCCCCAGAACCTGCCAGTATGTTGTCTTACTTGGCAAAAGTGATTTTGCAGATGTGATTGTGTTAGGGCCTTGAGGTGGGGAGATCATTCTGGATTATGTAGATGAACCTAATCCAATCACATGTACACTTAAATATCGGAGAACATTTCCTGGCTGCAGTCGGGGACAGATGTGAGGAGAAGTTAGGGTCAGAAAGATGTGATATTTGTGGCCGACTTTGAAGAGATAAAGAAAGGAACCACTAGCTAAGGAATGCGAGTGGCCTCTAGAAGCTAGAAAAGGCATGGAAACGGATTTTACTCTGCAGCCTTCAGAAAGGAATGCCGCCCAGCTGACACCTTGATTTTTCCCCAGTGAAATTCATGCCAGACTTCTAACCTACAATACTGTAAGATAATAAATTTGGGTTGTTTTAAGCCACTGAGTTTGTGGCAATTTGTTATGGCTATCGGAAACTAATACAGGAAGTGAAACAAAGGGGCCGGGCAGGTGAAAGTTGCCTGAAGCCCATGCACACTGTTCTACCAGAGCCACGCAAGGCCAAGAGTGCTGGCCAGTACGTGGCTCACCACGCAGCTCTAGCTTATATTTGCATTCTGCAAGCAGAGCACAACTGGGGAACGAATTGCTGGCTGCGCCCAAGATACCATGGCTGTCAGTTTAAGGTGGCGTGAGCTGAAGCTTGTGAGTATTTGTTTCCTTGGTTTGTCCATCCCTTTCTATCTAAAAATAAAAATCATTTGTTCCATTGTTTTTACCTATATTAAACACCGTATATTCCATTTATTCCATCCACATTTAATATGCTTTACTGACTTACTCTTTAACATTTCTTATGTTTTCTCCATTCCATTTTTTTCCTGACTTCCATAGCTGAATTGAATACTCCCAAATGATGCAGCAAACACATATTAAGAATCCCAAAAAATGCAATCCTCCGCAGGTGTGAAGGAGTCGAATGTATTTAGTTGTGTTCCTGCTGTTGAATATAGTCAAGAATGACTTGCTACTTGATGAAGCTCACCTTTGCCTCACATTTCCAGTGGATCTGAGGTGATTGCCTTTAAGAATTTTCTAGCACCTCAGGCTAAACAGATTTCAAATAGATGTTCGGGTTTTTCCAGTTGAGAATTTGTAAATTCTCTGTTTACAGTCTGAAAGCAAAGTAAACTATTTAGTTATGCCAATACATTGGTGAGGGCTTTGTGTACAAGGACAAACTATATCTGTAAGTATTTGTTATATATCTAATGTACACTTGAGGGATCGTGTACTATGGTAATTGTAAAAGAAGTAAGAGCAATTTAAAAACTACATTTGGCTTTGTTTCAAGTTTTCTTTTTTCTTTCTTTCTTTCTTTCTTTCTTTCTTTCTTTCTTTCTTTCTTTCTTTCTTTTGAAAGAGACAAATAGAGAGCAGGAGCATGGGGACAGAGGCAGAGGGAGAGGGAGAAACAGACTCCCTACTGAGTGGGGAGCCCAACATGGGGCTCGATCCCAGGACCCTAAGATCACTACCTGAGCCGAAGGCAGATGCTTAACAGACTGAGCCACCCAGGGGCCCCTGCTTCAGGTTTTAAATATTAAAAAATAAACAACAGATTGTTATGTTTTCAAAGTAATTGCAGATCAAGGAGGTCATTGTCTACTTAACTAGTTTAGAAAAATGTGGCTTTTGATAAAACTTTGAATTCAAAATTAGAGACCAGACTACTTTGATTGTGTTTTCACAAACATTGCTAATAAGTGATTGGGTTTGTCTTCACTTTTCTTCATAAAACTGTTTATGGTGGTTGGAGATGGTCTGAAAGGTGAAGTTTTTCCTGATATGGAAAATCAGTTATGGAAGGAACCTAATGGTTACACAGCAAGAATGAAGTCTTGCCATTTGCAACAACAAGCGTGGATCCTGAGGGTAATATGCTAAGTGAAATAACTCAGACAAAGAAAGAGAAATACCACAGTACTTTACTTATATGTGGACTCTAAAAAACAAAACAAACGAACAAACAAACAAAAAAGCAGAAACAGATCCCTGAATACAGAGAACAAAGTGGTGGTTGCCAGAGGGGTTGGGGGGAGTGGACTGGTCAAAATGGGTGAAAAGGGAGTGGGAGACACAGGCTTGCAGTTACTAAATGAATAAGTCATGGGGATGAGAGGTACAGCACAGGGAATATAGTCAATGGTATTATAACAGCACGTATGGCGGTGACGAAGGGTAGCTACACTTGCGGTGAGCATGGCATAAAGTACCGAGTTATTGAATCACTATGTTGTATGCTTGAAACTGATGTAACATTGTATGTCAGCTAGACTTCAATTAAAAAAAGAGAGAATTAATGTTCTGTTGAATCAAAATATTAGTGGTAATACAGGTGAAAGCACATTTCTTGTTTCAGTAATCTTGATTAGTGGGAAGTACAACCCATTTCTGAAGGGTAGGAATCACATCGTGTTAGCTGAATTTAGTTTAAGTTCAGATTTTCATTTAGAAGTTCTTTTTCTTCTCAATTTGTATGTGAAGAACGAGAAGGCATTATTACTACTTAGTTATCTCAATGGGGTTTTATATCCTGATACAGAGGTCAGCGGCATATTAGGCTCTCTTGAATTATATAGGAACTATTAAATATGTCAGTTTTTTTTTTTTTTCTAAAAGTCAGTCTCTGCCAACTGGTTTTCTTAAGGAATTGGTCAGTGGCCAATATAATAAATTTTTTTTTTTTTGGTTTGGAAAAATTCAGTTAAACTATTCAATTTCATAGGAATAAAGAAGTTTTTAAACAAATGTTATAATAATTGAACTGGATGAGTATTAATTTGATTCAGATTTCCTAGGATCAGCCAAGCAACCGCTACTTGCTAGTCTGTTACAATGAGGCTTAACGTTGAATTTTCAGTTCATGTTGTCACCAGGTTGTTATTTTCTCAGAGATCAGTTCTTAGAGAATTACATAAAGGCCATTTTAGTAATTAGCCCATGAAGGTGTTAAAATTGTCTTATGGCCCATTAGTTTCACTTTGATGTTGCCAGCATCTATTAAATAAATCAAGATTTAAGCAGCAGAGGGGAAAGATTATTGTAATGGAGACTTTATGGCCACTGAGAGTTACAAAAGATGATGAAAAGTCATAATAAGCTTATTTAATAATGGTAATAACACAAAATCTGAATATTATTTAAAAATGCCATTGAAGCACTTTTTATTAGGAAATGGTATGGGAAAGAAGAAGGAACAGACTGAATTCTAGCCCATGTGCACCCAGATGCGGGGTGCATCTGTGCATACCCCACTCCAAATAAACAGCACCCACAACCAAATCCAGCGCAAGTATCTCTACATCACTATTCCATTACAGACCGTTTACATTTTTTTCTGAGTATGAGAGCCTTAGAATTCAAATTTAGAATTCTAAAATCTAGAATTTGCAGCTAGTTCTTTCATTTACAAAAAGCAGAATGTTTCATCTGGCCTAGAGCAACTGCTGCTCAAGCTGGAGTGAGAAGAACTCCACGTAAGGGGTGGCGGGTGTGGTTCTTACCTTGGGAGGACTGACCATCGTAAGCAGTTTGCACGGCTCCCTCCTCTCACTTTAGTTTAGAACAATGTGGGGGCAGGTGGGAGCCAGCTGGAGCTCTAGAGCCTTAGGTAGAGAGGAGAAAAAGAGAAGAACCAAATCGCAGAGCTTCATTGCTCTGCTGTCCCTTGCATCTGCCTCATGCATCTCGTCCATGTTGTATGGACAGAGTCAGCAGTATCTCCAATCATCTCCTGACTTCTACTCTTCCTGATACACACAACACCAAACTCTTCCCGAGTGAAGCTACAAGATTATTTTGCTCCTGTTCCAAAATTGTCTTCAATGATTCTTTACGTTGTACTGAATTAACTTAAATGATTAAATTGACATCTGGCATTTAAGGCTTCTGTAATAAGATTTGTCTCCCCTGTTTCCAGTCATCATGCTCTTGATGTGTGCTCTCCAGGCTTTTAGGCATATGGAGAGAGTGAGTTGACAGAGAAATCCTCAGCTAATATAAATGCATTGGAATTACTACTGATGTAACATAAGCATGGGGTTATGTGAAAATGAATTTCCATGTAAGGTTTTAGGGAATTTGTATATGGCATTATTAGTATCAACTCTATAACGGGCCATCTCAATCTACCAGTTGTGATTGCATTATGCATATAATGCAAAATCCTCTATTTTAACTGTCCATTGTGATTGGTTAGCATTATGGGAAATTTCCTAGGAGATTCAGTGTAATTGCAGAGCAGATAACTCTTGACTCCTGTTTCTTTCTCATATGTTGAGTGGTCTTAGGGTGTCTTTATAATCCAAGGGTCTGACAGTATCTTGACTCTGTAGAGACAGCTGGAATCTATTGTCTGCTGAGAGAAGAGGTGATTGGTCAGAACTACACCGGTGACAGTTACTTTTGAAAGAGCTACCAAGTATCTAAATGGGTTCTTATCTGGCCTGATAAAAAGGCAACTTGCAGAATTTAAAATCTTTATGGTTTAATATTGCCACTCTATGCTGTGTGGCCTTGAGTAATCTCTGAATCTCTGTTTCCATCTTTGAAAGAGTAAAATAAAAACCAGGATTAAAGAGATATTTAAGTAAAAATATTTGGATAAAAAAAGAACTTTGTCAATATCTATTTTTTTGAGAACTAGCATAAGTCACATGCATGGAATGAGAAGTAGCATGTGGTGAAGGAATTTGTATTTTGGCATATATGAGGACAGATGTTGACGATTCAGCCTCCACTGAAAAAAAAAACTCTACAAAAAGATACTTATGTAGATTCACAAATGCCTTGTAATCTTTTAATTCTAGTTCAACATTTTCCTAGTTGGGGGGAAGTGCCATTTAGAAAATTTAGAAACGGCCAAGGGTTAAGAATGGAGATGATAAAAATAGATGTTTCTGCTTTGAAACTACAAATATTTCTCTCACTCTGAAAATAGGTCAAACATAGGTTTTAAATATAATCTATCTTATGGGGATCGCCTGCTAAACAATGCTTTAATGCAAATATTTAGACTTTAATAAAAATAAATGATAAAGGACAGGCCTCTGTTTTGATGTATCCATTAGGTATTTAGACATATTACTTTCTTTTTTTTTTTAAACTAGCCGAAATGTAGTATTCCAGCAGAAATGTAAGTATTTATTTAGCATCTGCTGGGTATTTTGTATGATGCCTGGTGCTGTGAAGGATAACGCCTCTGTATTCTTATTCGGATACATCCAGATACAGTAAACATGGTGTCAAAGCACTAGCTGCCCAGAAAACAAGGCCTGTGGTGAAGCTTCCGTGCCACCGTTTTCTTGGAGGAATAGAATTCTAAGGGAAGCAAGAAGGAGAGAAAAATGGGTGTGAGTCAGAGATGGAAAGTAAGCACCAATGTTACATTACTGTGCTGGTCAGAGCGTCACAAGAAAAGACCGCACGAATGGGGTGGCTCCGGAGAAGCACTGTGGGGTGCTGTGCACTAGAATGGCTGCGAAGCAGGGTGGAACTGAAGGAATTTGCCGGCTCTTCTCTTTTCCGCTCGCTCCTCCCTCTCCTCCTTTCCCTTGAATCTCTTGCACTCCCGGGTTGTGCTCTCGTGCCTGCCCCAGAGCAGCCGGGTCTCCGTGAGCCCCACTGGAGAGGACTTCGGTGTTGGGCACTGTTGCACCTCAAATGTCCAGGAGCCCAGGAGGCCAGGCTGCTGGAAGCTGGGGCGACGTTGAGACACTGTGTCCGGGCTCTCGGCTGTGGGGAAGCAGGGCAAGTGGCCGAGGCAAGAGGAGCGCAAATGAGAGTGGTCGCACCTGGGAAGGTGCGCAAACTGGGCCTAATGCAAATAGTAGTTAGGACTGGACGATGCTTGAAGAAAGTGCCTTAAGTGTTCAGAGAATCAAGAGATCATTGGCTCTTTTGGGATTGTTTTTGGACCTTTATTTTAAGAAAGAGGAGGAAACAAACATCAAAAGTATGCCTGTACTATGCCAAGACTAATTTTTTTTTTTTTTTAAGAAAGTGGGAATAAACACCGGATACACAAACTTTGTAGTGGAGAATAAGATATATTCAAAAAGGATCTAAGAAACTTGGAAGAGTGAAGGGTCATATATTCAGAATACTAAAAGGGATTCAATCATGTTTAAATAAAAATTTGTACAAATGGTTAGCCAGATTTATGTCTTATATTTCATGGTTCTTGTATCAAGAAAAAAAAATCCTCTTTTATTACTTTGATGATCATTCTTATGACACACCAGAGAAAAAATATAAAATCAACCAAAAATAAATTTCTAGTTTTCAAGCATGATGGTGGACAGAAATAGCTAGCCTTTGTTAAGATTTCTGATTTATTTATATACTTCTCTACTTCATGGAAAACAGTTTGGTTACTTTCTTATTGTTCTAAAAGGATAGAAAAGCATTAACAGTTTTTCTTTCTTTTCTTTCTTTCTTTCTTTCTTTCTTTCTTTCTTTCTTTCTTTTTTAATTGTGAGTTCAAAGAACTGCATAAGAGGGCATCTGGAGAAAAAGATCTAGAGATCCAGGCAACATTATAAGTAGGTAATTAGTTAAAAAATTATCCTAAATTATAAAAGTAAGAGAAATCATAAGGTTTGTCTTTGTTTTAGGCTCACTTTTTCTCCCCCCAGAAAATTCTGTATTCTACCCTCTAAGAGACAGTGCTTCTCTAAGGGCAGTGTGCTGTTTGATGCTGAAATATGCAGCATAATCTGTATAAGAAGCATTTTACGTCAATAAATAGAAAAGTCACTCCTTAAAGAAAACTTGTAAAACTAGTTGCGACTGCAGAAAGGAGTAGAAAAGCTGAGATTTTTGCTCGTTCTGTTTCTAGTGAAGTGGCCTCGCAGGTTGAGGCAGGGCTGGGGTGCCGTGGAGCCCGTGTGGCGGCCGGGAGACATCTGTCTTGGCTAATAGCATAATTCTCTCTCTGTAGTGAGTTTTGGGTAACAGTTACTGATCTGGTTATCTGTGGTTTCTGCTTCTCAGGGAATGCTACATTTCTTGGACTTCTTATAAATCCTCTGTAGGATTTTCTTTACCAAATTGGAAATCAAAGGTCAGGGCTTCTTCACCATTTTTTTGTCTCTGTAACAATCACGTGAGCAGCACACACTGGGGGAAAGGGGAGGGTGACACGGGCAAATTAGAGTCTTGGGACTTCACGCCCTACGTGACAAACCTTCCTTACAACTGTGGTGCATTCCTTCCAACCCTTCCCAATGGAGCATATGGGTTGTAAAAATCGAAGAAACTCTTCAAGATTGTGTAGCATAATCTTTGCCAGTTCTGAACAGAGTAAAGCTAAATGTCTTTGCAGCTTTCAAACACATCAAATGAAGTCTGGGTGTAACCTCTAGACTGCTGAGGCAGGCTGCTTGTTGAATAGTCTTTCACAGGATTTGTCTCATTGTGTAACGTGACTGTAGCCGTTCTCAGCCAATCATCGCACTGCCTGGTGAAGTTCTTCCAGCATCGTTGTAGCCCGGCTCTCAGTCAGTAGCACACGTAGCTCTACGGTCAGGAGAACTCATAAAATATTAATGTGGCAAGCTTCACCCCAGTTTGGGTAAGCAAGATATTTTGCAATCTCTAAAAACTCATTAGCATTACTAATATTTGTTTCTTAGGACAGAAATACTCAATATTATTCACTTTCACCATAATGTAGTGTCTACACGCACGCACATCAGATATCCGATTCATTGCTATAAACATGGGTTGAACATCTTTATTTGACCCCGTGTTAGGCCCCGGCATTTAAGATAAGTTAAAATATAAAAGGAGACAGAAAATCTGCAGGAAACAAAAAGGACCAAAATAAGATAAAGCACAACCATCTTTTTAAAACATTTTTAAAAAAGATTTATTTATTTATTTGAGAGAGAGAGAGAAATGGAGAGCACTAGTGGGGGCAGGGGCAGAAGGAGAGGGAGAGAATCTCAAGCCGACTCTCCACCAAATAGTGCAGGGCACTATTTCATGACCCTGAGATCACGACCTGAGCTGAAATCAAGAGTCAGAAGCTTGACTGACTGAGCCACCTAGGTGCCCCAAGCAGAACCATCTTTTAATGTAAGGGCAAAGACATCTAGTCACATCATTAGACCTTGAGGGCATTACAATATTTTAACGCCATCATTTCTGAGCCTGAGAGAGCAAGAAAACTTAATCTCCTTTAAGCATATTCTGCTTAAGAGGGCATGGAACACAAATATATACATATGGAAAACTTCACCAAGTTGTATACGAAAGATCTATATACTTCTTTGTATGTAAATTTTAATTTAATTAAAAGAAGGAAGCATAAAAATGTGTATTAAACTACATTCAACATCATTAAAAAATGTGGGATTCCCTGGATAATCCCTCACCCATTCCCCCACCTATTTAGAAAATTTGTTATCTGTGGGTTCATTATCGCTCATGCTTTCTACGCTCCAATGTATAGACTGCATTAGCTTAATATTCTTCTTTGCTTAATTCATCATTGCTTTTGGTGAATAGTTTAACTTCTTAGCATTACCATTGGGTACCTGCTCATTTCCCTAAATGTTTTTAAATGTGTACAACATAATTCTCATACTGTCCGTATTAGGGTCACATTCTTCAGTCTCATGCGAGAGACTATTATAATTATAAAAAGAAGTTCACATTGTGTCATGCTTTGGGGATTTTCTAGAACAGTTGACTGGGCCAGAGCAATTTTCCACAGAGGCCACAGATCTAGAACAAATATTCTGGTGCTCTGAAGCCCTGGGAGCCCCCCAGAACCCGATTCTGGGGTTGCCTATTTCTATTTAGAACATTATGAAATGTCCTCCCAGACAATAGGTAGACAAATTGCTTTTGTGTTCAGAAAGCCTGTACTTAGATACGAGGCCGCTGAGAATGTGAATTTATGCAGTTTGGAGAAGGCACAGAGATAATGTCAACTTTAATTCCTGTTTTTTTCCAAACACAGAGAGCAGGCCAAAGGTCATGAGTGGAAATTAAAGAAAAATGGAAAACAGATGTTAGGAAGCTCACTATAGGAATGAAAACACAAGCAGCACTGAATATTATTAAAGAAAAAAAAAAAGACCACTGCTTTAAAAAAATAAAAACCCTAGAAAGTGAGAGCTTATGAAAATTCTATTTTCATAATGATATGTTTAAAAGAGATAGACTTCTTAATATTTTACTAAAGTGATTTAATTCCATATAGTCTCTTTCTTATATCTAGAGACACACTTTGGGAGCAAAAGAAGATCTTAAAATCCCCCATTATAAACTGCATCTGCAAAGATGATTCCTGGGAAACAGTTTCTTCTCTACAACTGAAAACAGAGGTGCTTCCCCCACCCAGCATCAAGCTTTCACAAAGAAAGATTTTCTTTTCTTCCAGTTGACAGTGGTAGTTCTTTTTCAAAATACATTTGTTCTTAAATTATCTTTCCATTAGGAAACTTGAGTAAGTTTCCTTGGCGTTAATAAGAGCTGTGCAGATTTACTATGGTAAGAAATAAGCACCTGGGCAGAAATTTCGTTTAGATTACAAAATACATGAAAATGACTCTCGAATGGATGGTTTACGTTTTTTAATTTAAAGAGGATCTGTGTGTTTTGACATGTTTTGCCTTTTATAAGTCCTAATCAGGTAAAATAAAGGAGGATATTGCAAGATCAACAAAAATACATAAATGTATGTATGATGTCTTGAAATCTTATAAACACACACAATGGACATCCAGAGTCTGTCCTCAGCTTTTTCGTTTGTTATCTTTTAGAAATTCAGATAAGATTTGTAAAAATGAAAGAGGTGTTGTGACACGATTCAAAACAATTCCCCAAATTTACAAGACCAAAAAAAAAAAAACCAAAAAAAAAAACCCAGCGGAAGTTATTCAAAATGCATATCCCTCAGCCTATCTTTTGATCCCAAAGCCCCCACTGATGATTTTCTTATGTGTCTATGTATTTGTTTAGTTTAGTATTACCCAGTTGACTAAACATTGACAAAGAGGAGCTGGCATGCATCCGCAGTAGGTATGTAATTAAGAGGATGTAATTAAGGATCATTGCTGGGCGCATTTACATTAGAGATGTAATTATGAAGAAAGTCAGTGCAGTAGCCAAGGCACGAATGCCAGAGTGAACTTGGAAACCCAGAAGCTGAAATGAGTTCCTTTGCAGGGAGAACGTCCACAGTCATGTCGGTCTTGTGCTGTAAGGACATGACAGCCGCGGGATATGGAAGAGCCTGAGAGCCACCATGTCCAGACGCACTGGCCTTTGGCAAATTGTCTTCCCTTGTCCTCTCCTGTTCTAATCCTACCCTGCCAAAAGAAATCCATGGCATACCGTTTTCATGTGCAATTTTATTTTCTTATAAGTAGACGCATTAACATGATGGGTTTAACCATAGTTCATCTTACTTATGAGCCTCTGGTTAAATGTTAATAGGCTGAAGTCAAGTATCAAACACAAGAATTTAGAGCTAAAGACCTTGCAAGTTGTAGTTACTGACTACACAACAGGATCTCGATCCAGCAAGTCCTGTTTCTTCAGCTGTTTCAATATCATCGACAGCAAACACTTTCCATGCGTATGAAATGCCAGGCACAGTTCTAAGCGCTTTAGATATGCTAACTCACTTAATCTTCTGATAATCTCACGAGGCAGCTATTAATATTATCGTTTCCACTTTAAATTTGAGAAAACTTAGGCACAGAGAGGTTAAGTAATTTGCACAGCTAATGATGGCAGAGCTGGGTATGACTGTTGAATCTGTGCCCTAAGCACCGTACCCCCATCTGTGCCTTTCCACAATTGCTGGATAAATAATTTTAGGACCATCTCTTATTGTTGGAAGGAGTCACAATTATTGAATTGGATGTATGCTGAGTTGTTCGTATTGTATAGATGGTGATGGGGCGTTTTCCCCAACTCTGTAGGCCTGTTTTAAGTGTTGAAAATACAGCTTGTACCGTGCCACATATCATTAGACACACTAATCTCATCTAATATCACCATGTAAATTCATCGTCATCCTGTCTGCAGTGTGAATAACTCATAGCCTCAGCATTAGCAAGATAAACTGATTCTTAATAAAACAAGACAAGATTAAGTCTGAAGACTAATTAAAAAGAAGGAAGCTGATCTCATGCCCATTAAATTTCTAGTTTGGTCTGTTTGGAAAACATCCAAAGGGTTAATATATGTGGTTCACTGAAGAGTAATGAAAATTCAGGACTGGTGGGAAATTAGGTAAGGTGAAAAGAAAGGAGACACAAAATACAAAATAAAAAAGACTTCACAGAAATAACCCCTCTTCCCTCACATTATACCATCGTCATATAGAGGAAAAGGTTAACCTTAGAACCATCCTGCCCTGCATACCAGTTATCTTTATTATTAAGACACAACAACTTTATTTCATAATCATTTTCTTCCGGCCAACCAGCTGTGGTTACTCAAGGCAGATTAACTAGAACCTGATGGATTTCAGCCCCTGTTCAGCAATGCCAGCCAAATACTATAATTACACAGGATGCAGGCGGAGATAATGTCGACCTTGTACTTGGAGATAGTCCTAGATAAGTCGAATGTCAGATTTGCAGGTCAGGCTTTCAATCACTGGTGCTGTATCTGTGAAGAGAAAGAGACAGGAAAGAAAGAAAGAAAAGAAATAGAGAGAGAGAGAAGAAAATTCTCATCATTTTAGCTGTTCTGAAGGGTGCTACTACTAGACTAAGACTTCAGGAGCTAGAAGGAGATTCATCATCGTAGATCTTAGAGCTGTCTGGAGGACGTGCCCATGCTGAGGCGAACATAATCTTTGTCTCTTCTGAGCCCGTATATTCTGTGGCTATGGCGTGTGAGAGCCTCTCCATTGAGCAGTTTGCGTGGCACACTGCTGATGTTATGAAATTTACATTACGTTGGAAAAACAGTCCTTGTCATACTTTATCCTTTTGGAGGAAATGGATTTCCTTAATAAGAGCACTGCTTTATTTCCCCAATGAATTCAGATAGAGAACACATTCCTGAATGGCATTCTACCAAACAGACAGACTGCAAGGGAATGGCTTATTATTCTAAAAATTTTAATGACCCAGAAGCAAAATATTTTTGGTCTTTATATTATAGACATAAATTCTTAAATTCAGACATCAAGCGCCAAGACCTCTGAGATATGACTGTTGGAAATCAGCCAAAGATGAGGGATCCAGAGGCTATTTAATAATGGTTAATGAACAAATCCCTAAATCATTTGGTTATTATTACCTAGTTCAAAATGTCTCACCTCTAGGTCCTTGTGACCATATTAAACTATACAAAAGTTCCTTGCTTTAATAAACTTAAGTTCAATGTGAAAATATTTTATTTTATATATCAAATGTTGTGCCATACTTTTCATTTGGTTTAATGCTTTATGAAGTTCTGCATATGCAAATATCTGTACCTTTGTCCATGGACATTCTTTTTCCAGGGATATCTTTGTTCCCACCCACTTTCTAATAGTGAGCATCTCTTCATCATTCAAAGCCTTCATCAGGACTCCCCTCCATCTTTGGCATTTTCATTACCATGTCCCTTTCCTTTCTTCCAGTAATTAATTTCTCCTTCACTTTTGGGTTCACAGTATAATATTCTTGCCTCTATTTTCCCATATATCACTTACCATCACCATCATCATCATCATCATCATCATCATCATCAGTTCATAGGCCATTTCTCCAGCTACAGCTCTTTAATGACATAGAGGCTTATTTGTCTTTGATCACTAGCACAGAAGAACCAGGAGCATGGTAGGCATTTCATAAAGGTTTGTTGAATGCATGGGTGCATGAGTAAACAGGAAAACAAGTCATTCTAAAGAAAGAGGTTGGTCTTTAGGATTGAGCAAGATTGTGTTTTCTAACATGTAAAGCTAATTGTAGAGTAAGAGGCAACTGAAAGACATTGCTCTTGCAAGTAAATTAGAACTGTTCCTTTTAGCTTTCCAGCAGAATTTGTAAGAGTAGGACTTCTAGCTTCTTTCCATGTCCTTGCTCACTGCCCTCTATTGATTTTTGAAAATAGAGAAGAAACAAAGCAGAGTTGGCTCCATGTTTTCTGGGTCCTCCCAATATTCCTGCTACTCTGCTGTCTACTCTCTGTCAGCCGGGAAGCTTGCATCTTTGTTGGGGGATGTATTTTTAATGCAGGGGTTATTTATTATGCCTGCAGAAGAATGTGGCTTATCAGTTAACACAGTTTATCTTTATTGGTAACAAAGGTGCTATTTGACCTTCCGTTTATCTGACTCATATGTCCATCTTTCCTAAGTACCCACATCAGTTAAATATTTATTGCTTCCCTCCCAAATAACTCTACTACAATGTCTCTAGTTATGCGTTCCCAGAATAATATATATATATATATAATTGTGGAATTATAATATTTCAGTGAACTCCTTTATCAACACTGAACTGATTTTAAAATAAGCATTAAATACAAAGTTAAGGCAGAAATATCAAATCATCTTATTTCCTCAAAAGATTATTTCAAAATCACTCAAAACCTATCTCTTTTTGTTCACAGAGGAACATCAGACTTGTAGAGGTCTAAACCCTCATCCAATACAAGTACTGAATATAGCCCACATTCTGTTTGATCAGGCCATATTGTTTCAGCCTGAATCTAGTAACAGGAAGCTCATTAACTCTTGAGATTTCCTATTTGTTTGTTGGTTAACTCCAAGAATTAGAGAGTACATTATTTTATCAAACATAAATTTTCTTCTTCGTAAATTTTACCAGTTCTACTCTCTGGTGGAATAAAAGCAAATCTATATATTTTTTCCACGATAAATCTTTAGATTTTTAATGTATTTCCTTGAAATCAAAGACTTGTCTTTTATCTGTATACTTCCTTTTCTGCTTAATATGAATAAAACAAACATCTTTTGAGCACCAGGCACTGTGCCTGGTGTTGGACATGGAAAAACGAATAAGACATGGTTCCTTTCCCCCAAGAAGGAAAAGTGCACATGTAAAGAAATGCTTACAGGCCGTTGTGTAAATTTCTGTAATGAAAACATGTACAAAATGCGGAGGAACTCAAGAGAGAGGATATAGGAGACTGTACGGGAGAAAGCCACAGGAGGAAAGATTTTTGTGTGAATCTTTAATGATAACTTTTCCAAGTAGGAAAAGAAGGGAAGGATTTTCCAGTTAACAACATCAGCATGAGCAAAGCTGCAGAGGTAAGAAAAATCATAGCACGTGTAGTGAATATAAGTGTTCAAAGAGGCTGAGGCATGGGTGACTGTGTGGAGAGTGACAGATGAGCCCCAAAGTGAAGGTGTCCACGGTATGAATGGTTTCTCATACTCTGCAAAGATATGGATGTTGACCTAATAGGTGAAGGAAAGCCACTGTAAGATTTTGAATAGGAAAGTGGCTATATTAGATATTTTCGTAGAATCACTTAAGTTATTGTATAATGAAAATGGGATGTAATTAAAAGCAAGAAAGCTACTTAGGTAGTTTTTGCTTGTTTTTCTTTTGATCTTTGCAGAGGTCCAGCTGACTGCTGAGTAAGAGTCAGTGGGAAGGGAGATTAAGAGAAAAACCATGAATATGAAGGATATTTAGCCTGTAGAATAAATAGGATTTTGTGGCTGGATGATGATGGGGTGAGAGAGGGAAGATACTAAAACATAAGTCTACCTTGGAACAGATTTGGTTTCTTTGGGGTATTCAAGTGAAAAAAATCCAGAATACAACATATAACATTGAATCTTTGGAGTGTACTGACATTGATAATATTATAGGATTTAGATTCTTTAACAGATGACTAGAACATGAACCATGGGAATGCGCTATGCGAGGAAATACCATGATCAAGATCCTAGGGAACATTAACACTTCAGGGACTGCCGGAAAAAGTAGACTTAGAAGGATTGCTCAGAGAGGTGAGAGGTAACCAAGAGCAAATAGTACTGCAGAAGCCAAGACAGCAGAGATTTTTCTGGAAGTGGGAAGTATTCATCATTGTCAGAGGTTACAGAAAGGTCATGTTAAACAAAGGGTGATAAACTTCTGGTGAATTTCATGATTAAGCCATCACTGATGACCCTTATTCAAGAGCGATCTGAATGAGTTGAAATGTAAAAAAGCAGGGATGCCTTATTGGCTCATGTTATGTAAGTGGATATATAAACAATATATAAATATTTGAACTTCTTTAAGGTCCTCTGCTTGTCTATCTAGTTTGTTATTCTGCCTCATCACCTTTTGAAAAAAATATTAGGCTGAACAGATTTTAACACGAGACTCTATATGAAGATGGGGATATTTGAATCGTATACCTACAACAGGGTTTATTTTGTGGATCTGTTTCCAACATCTTTTTTCATTGCTTCTGTGGAACTAAGTAAGAGTGGCCACTGTCCTGGTCATAATGGAGTCGGTGTGGCCCATGTTGCTCGCCCAGCATGGGAAGAGTGACGGCCGTTATCAAATTCAGTCTGCCCCATGGTGCCCAACAGCCATCACTGGCCTCTTACCTGGAAGGTCTCCAAAAGGTGAGCCACAGAAATACCTACCTTTCCTGAATATAGAAATTATAACATAAAGTTCTCATCTGCCTGTAAAATTCTTTGTGAAAAGATATAGGTAGGTAGAACTTAAAAAAATACGATACTGTATAAGAGGTTTAAAATACCAGTCGAGTAAAATTAGGCACCTTTGAAAGCAAGAAAGCAAAAAAAAAAAAAATAAATAAAAAGATTAAGCAAGGAATGTCTACTCTGTGCCTTATAGAATTATTTGGAGGATTCCATTAATGGCTTGATAATGGTAATAGAAATTTCTTTAAATTAATTGTTTGAAATAAATACTGATTTTTTTTTCAAATTGCTAAGTAATGCTCAATCATGTATGTTTATTTTGTGCTTTGTTAATTGGGGTGGGGAGCCAAGTAAATTTCTAGTAAATTAGATCTCTTTTTTTTAAAAAGTACTCTAAGTTAGTTATCTTTTCATTGTGCAGACAAATTTTCCAGAAAATGGTGTACCGATATGAGATGTTTTGCTGGCTCTTCCACAAATCAATTGCAACCGTCTTTAAGGATTAAGAGATATTGGCCAGAAGTTATATTTAATTTCACTGCAAGTCAACTTGTACTTATTTTCAGCCCGATTTGGTAGGAGTTGGCTAGAGCTATTTCAATGGAAATGATCCTTATTTTTCTTTTTTGACCCTGTGATCTCTTCTTGAAAATAAATCTCTTCAATGACAGGCTCATTTAGAGTTGGTCTCAAATATTTTCCTCATTGCCTTGGTCTTCAATTGGAAACTTGCCTGAATGGCCCTAGGGGATAACAAGCTTCTAAAAGTGTTACAAGATCACTCTTTTTTTGGAAATATATTCTGGTATCCATAGTTTCGATTTCTTATGAAGCAGTTGATTTTGCCATTAAGTTAGGTATCTGTTGTGAGTAGTTCCTCTTCTATTTTGTAGAAAATCGTCAACGTGGGACTTGCTTCAACAGGAGAAATGTTCATTTCTCAATTCTGGAAATGAAATCTGGGGGTAAGCTCTTAAGGTGAACAGTATGGCACTGCCTGGTGGTGGAGGCCAAGGCATTAGTGGGTCTTGCTGCTCCACCACCTTTGACACTATACCTCATGTTTCCAGAACCTCCCCCCCCCAAAAGACGTTTTCAGGAAATGGCACACAAGGTTTTCATTTACATTCTATTGATTGTATTGGCTAAAAACTTAATCACAAGCCCACACCTAGCTGCAATGGGGTCTGGGAAATGTAGTCTTTATTCGGGTGACCATAGAGCCCAGCCAAACTGTGAGGGTTCTAAACTAAGGGCAAAAAGGGGACGCCGGATCCTGCAGAACAACCAGTAGTCTCTGCCACAGCTTTCTTCTTTCCGTTCAGTCTGCCATGTGACTCCCTCCCTCTGTTAAACTCAGGTCATGATTCTCCTACTTCACTCAAGCTTTTTGGATATTAGCCATCCCTTTCCTTCAGCTGTTAGAAAAATGACCTCTATGCTTTTATTTTTTTTTTAAGTTCTCTTCATGATGTTTTTCTCATCTACTAAGTAGTATTCTTTAAGGATGAGGGTCTCATGTATCCCAAGCCCAGTGCACAGTTATGCACCCTGAAGAAATTCAATAAAACCATGACTAGAGGTCAGAGGCATAGAAATTAGAGATAAAAATGAATATTTGGTGGTACTAGTCTTGCCAGATGAAGGTTTTTTAGAAATATTATAAAACCTATCATATATTCCTGGAAAGCTGTTGTACTCCACTGAACCGTTGCTGTGTGAACCTCCGAGGAGCTCTCTTCTGCTCAGGCGCACTGCGGTTTTCCACCGGCCAGGAGATCAGAAGAGGTCCTGGCACGGGAGAGCCGAGGGACTGTGTCCTTGCATATAAACGGGGAGAGTGCTGGGAAATATCTACTCTCCATTGCAACACTGGCTCATCACCTTTACGATTGGATGGATGGTTCTTCATCCTCCCAGTGCACTGGGGACAGATGTGAGAAGGAAAATGAAGGTGAAAGAGTTGGTAAATCTGACTTGTTCATTAAGCCAACTGATGAACGGAGGAATCATGCATCTAAAGATGACGAAATAGCTAAATAGAAATCGCTTTTCTGGCCTTGCCACTTTCTTTACTGGTGAGCTGTTAGTATTTATAAAGATCTTGAAACTCCTACACTTTAAAGTGTTTCCTTGTACTTGTATTTTTAGCAGCATTTATTGACTGAGATTTCCTACGGTTAAGCTGTAACCGTTTTATATGAATTAAAAGCCCATGTTTGTGGTAAACATTTTAATAATGACCCTTAATTAGTGCTGCGAGATAAAATACAGGACACTCGGTTAAATTTGGAGGAGATTAACAAAGAATTTTTTTAGTTTATATATATTTTATGCAATATTTGGGACCTACTTATACTAAATAAAAATTGTTTCTGCAATTCAAATTCAACATTGGCCAAGTTGTAGAAGTTAGGGGTAAGACCGTGTGGTTTCTTCTGTGGGAGTAAGTAATTGTCCCAGGACCATTTGTTGAAAAATTTCTTACCCATTTTGGATTATTTCTCTGTCAAATATCAATTTTTAAATAAATGCCTAGGTCTGTTTCTGGCTTTTGATTATAAAACCATTATTTTAACAGTACTGTATTGTCTTAAATGGTATAGATTTAATAAGACTTAATATCTAATAGATTCAGTACCTCCTGAGTCCCAGATAAAAGGGACCCTGGCCCAAGTCCCACACTTTAGAGGGTTCACAACTCAAACACAAGGGTATTTTGTTTGTTTTCATCTTGATGTCCATAAATTGTGTGTGTGTGTGTGTGTGTGTGTGTATGAAGGTAGACTAATCAATTGAGCAAAAGAGAGGGATTCCTGAGCCAAAACAAGCCCCTAAGAAAAATAAGGGCGTGAAATCCACAGGTATATGTGGGAAAGAGAAAATCTGCTTTGCCTTGAAAACCACAGAACAAGTGTCTTTTTTTTTGGTCAAAGTTGACTGCTCCAAATCACTTGAAGCAATATCCAAGCAGATAGGGTTCCCCAATTAACTTGCATTTATTCCTTCCCTTTTGCTTGGGAAGTAGTTTTGAGATACAGTAGAACTGCCTGGAAAGGCTCAGGTGGGACTCGAGAAAGGAACCTGTTACCTTGTGAGATACAGTAAAAACTCAAAATGATCAGGTCCCCAAAGGTTGACCTCTGGAATCTTGTTCTCAAATGTACCCAGGATTTATTTCAATCAGGTGTTGTAGGACACAGAGACATGGAAATGATTGCTATGAAGGAAAATTTATACTCACAGATCCCTAGAAACAGGAGGTGTGTGACATGCCACATGGGGAAATTCAGTCGGGAGGCAGAGGAGCAAGGGGAAAGCACGGACCCAAGCCTTAATTGTGGTTTTCATGGGAGGTGACTGGCAAGGCAGGGTAAGCAGGCCAAACAGGTTTAGGATTGGCTTTTTGACTAACTTCAACAGGCTCTGAGGTGTCGGGATTGCCCTGGTTGCCTGGTACCCGGCCCCGAGGTGATGTTAGGGCAGAGGCAGAGTGGCTCAGCCTGTGAGAGTTTGATAAAGAAGATATAGCTGGGTCTGAACTCTGGATTGGTCCGTTTGCACATAAAAGACACATCTCAGGTGAGTCCCTTGCTATCTCTAGGGATTAGCTTACCCTGGGAGATGCAATCTCATCAGGATCAGCTAAGACCCAAATTTCAAAGCATTATAAATCTGTATATCATTTTTTCCTCTCAACACAATCTGACTCTTACAGATGAAAGGCATATCTTTCACAATTTTTTTACTTAAAATGAACTTCAAAAGATTATTTTGAGAGTTTAAACCAAACAAATACTTGATCTTGTCTTGGCTGAGTTTTGCCCTTTCCATGAACCATGTTTCAACCTGAGTGGGTGAAGAACTTGAAGAATAATTATTAACAAAAAATACAATGGATTATTAAAAAATATCATTCCACAATAAAGTAATTTTAAACCATTATTAAAATAACAGCTATGGGGTACCTGGGTGGCTTTAGTCGGTTAAGCATCTGACCCTTGATTTTGGCTCGGGTGGTGATCTCAGGGTCATAAGACTCAGCTCCATGTCGGATTCCACGCTCAGTTAGGAGTCTGCTTGAGGATTCTCTCCTCTCTTTCTGCCTCTGCCCCTCCTCCTGCTCATGCTATGTCTATCTCAAAATAAATAAATAAAATCTTGAAAAATTAAATAACAGTTAAAGACAAATTATTCATTTCTTACTATGCCTTTATTTTTGCTACTAAAGCACAAGTTAATATGTACAAAGGTAGAACTCATGCAAAAAATTCTCCTGTCAGTTGAATATGGTGCTAACTGCATGTTTAATATAGTACAGATAATTTTGTGTTTTGCATGTTTATAATCCCATTTGATTCTAGGGAACTTATCATTGGGAAATATTCCTATTAGATAAGGTAATTCAACAGAAAATATTAAGAGTTATGATCAGATTCAGTTTTTAGAACAAAATCCTGCTGCAGGAGCCTGCAAACTACACCAAATGGGCCAAATCTGGCATGCCATCTGTCTTTGTAAATAAGTCTTATGGGAACATAGTCATGCCCATGAATTTATATATTGTGTATCTCAGTTTTCGTCTCTATCAGCAGAACTGAGTAGACAGAGACCTACGGCCTATAAAACCCAACATACTCTAGTCCTTTATGGAAATGTTTGCTGACCATCGCTCTAGGGGACGGATTGAAATGAAAGAGAATATATTTGCATGAAAATGAACAAGAAGTTAGTGCAATAGTAAGATGGCAACTGTCTGAATGAAGACAGTAGCAGTCAAACAATCAGATGATGTGGAATACTCAGAAATTGATTACTAATTGGATAGATAATGAAGTCAAGGAAGAAACCCAAAATGAGTTTGATGTTACTACTCAGAGTGACAGAGTGGAATTCGATGCCATTAACTGAACTAGGAAGTATATGATAAGCCAAAAGCAAACAAGTGTGTGTGCGTGGGTGTATTGTAAAGTAGGGGGTGGGCAGTGAAGATACATAAGAATACAATGGAAAAAACGAAGATTGGGAGCAGTTTGGATTTTTGATAACTATAAAGCAAGACATACAGGCATACTTTGGAGATACTGTAGGTTTGTTCTAGACTATTGCAATAAAGTATTACAATAAAGTGAATAAAATAACTTTTTTTTACTTTCCTAGTGAATTTGGAAGTCATATTTACACTATACTGTAATCCATTAAGTGTGCAATGATATTATGTCTAAAAATGTGCATAACTTAATTAAAAAACACCTTATTGCTAAAAAAAAATGCTGACCATCGCCTTAGCCTTCGGTGAGTCATCATCTTTTTGCTGATGGAGGATCTTGCCTTGATGTTGATGGCTCCCGACTGATCAAGGTGGTGATGGCTGAAGGCTGGGGTGGCTGTGGCAATTTCTTAAGGCAACAGTGAGGTTTGCCACATGGATTAACTCTTCTGTTCTCAAGTGATTTTCCGTACAACTGGGTCCTGTTTAATAATTGCCTTTTACCCACAGAACTTTTTTCAAATTTGAAGTCAGTCTTCTCAAACCCTGCTGCTGCTCTATCAACTATTCTAAACACCTCTTGTCATTTCCACAACTTTCACAGCATCTTCATCAGATGTAGTTTCCATCTCAAGAAACAACTTTCTTTGCTCCTCCCTAAGAAGCAACTCCTATTCTGCTCAAGTTTTACTGTGAGATTGCAGCAAGTCAGTCACTTCTTCAGGCTCCACTTCTAGTTCTAGTTCTCTTGCTATTTCCACCACATCTGCTGTTACTTCCTCCACTGAGGTCTTGAACCCCACAAAGTCACCCAGGTGGGTTACAATTGACTACTTCCAAACTTCCGTAATGTTGATATTTTAGCCTCTTCCTATGAATCATGAATGTTCTTAATGATATCTAGAATAATGAATCACTTTCAGAAGTTTTTCCTTTTCCTTTGCCCAGATCCATCAGAAGAATCCCTATCTAGGCCAGCTACCGCATTATGAAATGTACTTCTTAAACAATAAGACTTGGAAGTCAAAATGACTCCTTGATCCATGGGCTATAAAATGGTTGTTGTGTTAGCAGGCATGAAAACAATGTGAATCTTGTTGTCCATCTCCATCAGAGTTCCAAGGTGACCAAGTGCATCGTCAATGAGCAGTCATATTTTGAAAGGAATCTTTTTTTTTTTTTTTCCTAAGAAGTAGGTCTCAACAGTAGGCTTAAAATATTCAGTGAAGTGTGCTGTAAACAGATGTGTTGTCATCCAGGCTTTGTTATTCCATTAATAGAGCTCAGGCAGAGTAGACTTACCACAATTCTTCAGGGCCCTAGGCTTTTCAGAGAGATAAATGAAGACTGGCTTCAACTTAAAGTCACCAGCTGCATTAGCCTCTGACAAAAGAGTCAGCCCATCCTTTGAAGCTATGAAACCAGGCATTGACTTCTCTCGAGCTCTGAAAGTCCAGGATGGCAGCTTTCGATAGAAAGAAGGCTGTCTTGTCTGAATTGAAAAATCTGTTGTTCGGTGTAGCCACTTTCATTGATAATTTTAGCCAGATCTTCTGAATGAACTTCTGCTGCAGCTCCTACACCAGCATTTGCTGCTCCATCTTGCACTTTGATGTTATGGAGGCGGCTTCTTTCATTAAAGCTCATGACCCAACCTCTGCTAGCTTCAAGCTTTCCTTCTGCAGCTTTCTCACCTCTCTCAGCTTTCACAGAATTGAAGAGATTGGGCTTTCCTCTAGATTAGGCTTTAGTTTAAGGGAACATTATGGCTGGTTTGATCTTCTACCCAGACCACTCATTTCAGCAATAAGGCTATATTTTGCTTTCTTTCATTCCCTGGAATAACACTTCCAATTTCCTTCAAGAACTTTTGCTTTACATTCACTACTTGGCTAACTGGCACAAGAGGCCCAGCTTTAGGCCTAGCTTAGCTTTCAACATGCCCTGTTCACTGAGGTTAATAATTTCTAGCTTTTGATTTAAAGTGAGAGACATACAACTCTTCTTTTCGCTTGAGCACCTAGAGGCCATTGTAGAGTTACTCACAGGCCTAATTTCAATATCGTTGTGCCTCAGGGAATAGGGAGGCCTGAGGACAGAGACAGATGGGGAAAAAGCTGGTTGGTGGAGGAATGAGAACATACAAAGCATTGTTGATTAAGTTTGCTGTCTTATGTGGGCATGGTTTGTGGTGTCCCGAAACTATTATGATAGTAACGTCAAACATCACTGATCACAGATCACAGTACAAATATAACAACAACGAAAAGAATAGAAATATTGTGAGAATTACTAAAACGTGACACAGAGACCCAAAGTGAGCAGATTGTTAGGAAAATGGAGCCAACAGACAGTCCAAACAGGGTTGCCACAAACCTTCTTTTTTTAAAAAAACTATTCAGCATCTATGAAGAACAATAAAGCAAAACACGAATAAAACAAGGTATGCCTGTGGTGAGTCCTTAGGAAGAAGAATCTTTAACACCTAGAGTTCAGGGAAACTAGAATATAGCTATTTTTTAAGAACAGAGGAAAAGATGAATCTGTCCAGGCAGGAGTAAGTAGAGTGGTGAGAAAGGAGGATTAAAAGTAGAAGGCTTGGAATCAATAAATTTAAATCTTTTCTCTACATTGGGTACAGAAAGAAGCAGCGAAGGGGCTCTTAGAGAGGGGACACACTTCCCCAGGACTGGCTTGCCCTCCATTCCTTCTATAGCAAATCCCAACTGTGTGCACTTCAAACTTTCCACAGCGCACGGTTTTAGCAGATGTCTCTTCAGTCACCATCAACGAATGAATGCTCCGTAGATGATTAATACTCAGCTCCGAATAATCTCCCTTTCTACTTACTTCCCTCCGGTTATTTCTAGTCACCTTTTAACCTCATAAAGAAAGACATTTTTAATTTTGTAGTTTATACAACGCCTTGTGTAGTGCCACGTACATAACCGATGTTTAATAAAAGGATGAATAAAACGCTAACCCTGATATTCTTTTTGCCTCAGTAGTTACCCCAGCATATCAACACCCTACAAAGGGACAGTAGCTTTGAGGAAACAGCATGTTTTGCTGGACTCCGGACAACGAGCTGCAGGAACTTGTGCCTCTTGGCATAGTTTGCAGTTGTGGTGAGTTTTGAAAATGAAAGCACAAGGGTCCTTCTTGAACTTGTCAGAACTGTTTTTTTTTTTCTATCTTTCTTGTTGCTGTTAATCATTGTCTTATTTTTGAAGATGTAACTTAGAAAAACATGTTTTATTTTCTTACATATAGACTCATGTGTTTAAAGGAGTCCAAGTGACGATCAAAACCTCTCCATGAACACAGTATCGACGAGCTCATAATTATAGAACGCTATTGCGTTTAGTTTCCTTTTTAGTATCTTATCTGACAATTTTTTTCTTTCTTAAAAATTTTGAAAAAATGACAAGGGAAAGGAGCGATTCAAATATTTCTAATTGAAGTAGAAGCACTTCTCAGTGATCTAATCTTCCAAAAAAAAAAAAATCTGGAAAAAGAAGAGCACATTAAACACAGAGTGAAGTAGAAGGAAGAAAGAAATATGAACCAGAAAGCAATTAAATAGAAAAAAGTTGAAAAAAAACTAGAGAGGTAAAAGAAACCAAAAGCTGTTTTTTTGAAAATTTGTAAAAATCCAGCCAGGCTATTCAAAAAGGAATGAGATCAGAGACAGAGACAGAGATAGAGACAAAGATAGAGAGAGAGAGAGACAGAGACAGAGATGGAGACAGACACAGTAAGACCTGAAGTTCTGGTCCTGGTTCAGCATCTCTAGAGCCGCATGGCAGCACTGCTCATACAGGTATGACAGACTAGAAGCAAACGGGGACGTTACATCTCTCTTTGCCAGACCCCCTCCCCAGGGGCTGGCTCACTGCTCAGAACTGCTCTGACTTGATTAGTTCAGAGGGTCCCTCTCTCCTAATTGGAACGTTGTCTGAACATGCCTACTAATTCCTGTGTCCTTCTCTTCGGTCTTGGAGCTTGCACTTTTGTCTCGCTGAATCGCTTTCCATATTTATTGATCCACGTACGCATATAAACCGACGATTTGTTCCTTTCTGGCAGCGGACTTGCTTGCGGTATCTAGATCCGTTTCTTTGCCTGTGAGTGAAAGCAGTAGACTATATGTCATGGTTATTTGTTCTGACAGACCACCCCGAATTTAGCAATGTAGGACAGCAAACATTTTAGTATGCTCGTGGATTCTCTGGGTAGGACTTCGGAAAAGGGACGACCTTGAAGGCTTGCTTCTGTCTAGGGCCACCGCGGGGAAGACCGACAGGCTGCGGCTGCCTTGAGAAATAGAGCTGGAATCATCTGAAGGCTTGTTTCTTTGAATACCTCATCCCTGGACAAGGAGAATCCAGACTGGGGCTGCCAACCAGAGTGCCTATGCTTGGTCTCTCCAAGTGGCTTGGCTTCTTAATAGCATGGCGGCTTCAGCGTACATGCTGGCTCAGGACTCCAAGAGCAAGAGTTCCAGATAACAAGATACAAACGGGATCATGCAGCTTATCCTAACCCTCAGTACGAAGCCTACATACATTCAGGTGGCAGTTCCTCGCCCCCACCTTTCGATCAGAGTAAAGGTCTTGCTGTGGATGAAAATGTAACGTGGGAGATATTGGTGGAAACTCCAGTCTGCCACACTCTATGAATAGAACCGGCAATAGAATTTTAGCATCCATCTTCCTCACACTACCCTCATTTTCATCCCGATGGTGGCCTCCCTCACTTTAGCCATATTTTATGGTAATAGTGTGAAGAATCAAATGGGATGTCAACTTTTATAATTACATAGTTCTCTGTGTGTGTGTGTGTGTGTGTGTGTGTGTGTGTGTGTGTATTTTCTATAGCTTTCCAGGGATGAAGAAGGAAATGTATTGTTATAATTTTAAAGACTTACTGCTTTGGAGGTCCAGATTTTGTGGAGAGTAAAGCTGAATATAGAAAGAGAATTGCTAATCAAATCAACTTATAACATTTATTTTGAAAGTTTGATAATCAAGAAAAAATTTCCCCTTTTAATTGCAAAGTAAAAATCCAGGCTTATATTTTAATGAAAACAGGAGTCATAATAAGCCACTTTTTAAAGAAAAAATATTATGTATTTTAATTATTATGATCCTGGATGTGAATTTCAGTTGAAAAATAATTAAATGCATACTTAACCATTGTGTCCTGTGTTTCCTTCAGACACTATGTGAGCACTGGGTCTGCAGGGGTGAATCACGTGTAGACTGATGCCTTCTCTAATGGAGCTTTCAGCCTAGCCGGGTAGAAAATGCAGGAAGGGGTAATGAGAGTCGTCATATAAGTAAATGCAAAAATGAATATGCAAGTCGTGATAAGCAAAGGGAAGAAAACGGATCGGGTACCACAAGAGAGAATAAAAAGGAAAGCCTATTTAGATTAGATGAGTCAGGAAAGAAATCATTGAGAAACTGACATTTAGCTGGTACCTGAATGATGCTAACTAGTGTGGCAAATTTAGGAGAAATTTTTAGGAAGAGGGAAGAACTTTTTCAGAGGATCTGAGTCAGATAAAACTCTGTTAGATTTTATTTATTTCCGGAACTGTGAAAAAACAAAACATTGATTTTGTTGTTGTTGGTGGTGGTGTTTTAAGAGAGGGAGAGAAAGAAAGAGAGGTGGGGGAGAAGGAGAGAATCTTAAGCAGGCTCTGCGCCCCTCACGGGACCCCACGCGGGGCTCAATCTCACAACCCTGAGATCGTGACCTGAGCTAAAATCAGGAGTCTGACACTTACCAGACTGAGAGCCACCCAGGTGCCCCCAAAACACTGATAAATTTTAAACAGAGAAGAGAAATGCTCACATCTTTTTCTCCAGCTGCTGCTATGCAAAAAAATAGATTGGAGCAGGGCAAGAATGGATTGTCCTTGCTGATATGCTTGTGAGGATGAAAAGAAAAATTAACTGAGAAAATAATTTATAAAGAAGAAGAAATGGAGGACTTTCCCACATTTCTGAACTGCATAGAAATCACTGAACCGCTAATCTCCTCTAAGAGGCATAAAGGACTGGATGAGTCTATATACAATACCACAAGAGAATTCCCTAGGTTCCTTGCAGATTTCCTGAATTCTTACCTCCCGCTTTTGCACACAACGTTAATTATAATCCCAGAGAAAGCCCTCCTCTCTCTAATTATCTGAACCATCTTTCAAGTTTCAATTTAAATGCTTCCTCCTCCAGGAAAGGCTGATGCCCCTACCCAGATATTTCTTCTTTCCCGACTCCAACTCTCTTGCACTTACTTTTTAAAAAGATTATTATTAAAGTATAGTTGATACACAATGTTACATTAGTTTCATGTGTACGACATAGTGATTTGACAGTTCTATACATTAGTCAGTTCTCACCACAGTAAGTGTAGTCACCATCTGTGTTTCTTATGTCATTTTTCTATTGACTGCAGACATTTACTTCTGTAGTGCACTGTTCTGGGTTTGATTCACTGTTACAGACTCAAGGCCTAGCCATAGTGTCTGAAGGAGAGGTGATATTCAGGAAATATTGAATGAACCAATTAATTTACAACCAAAATTTACATCCTGAGACATTATTATGAAAGTGTATGATTTTCTACTTTTTTAGAAGAGTGGATTATTATGACTCCTTTTTTCTTTTCTTTTTTTCCCTCTTCCATATTTATTCTTTAATTAAATTCAATTAATTAACATGTAGTATGTTATTAGTTTCAGGGGTAGAGGTCAGTGATCATTCAGTCTTATATAACACCTAGTGCTCATTCCATCATATGCCCTCCTTAATGCCCATCACCCAGTTACCCCATCCCCCTACCCACCTCCCCTCCAGCAACCTTGGTTTGTTTCCTATGATTAAGAGTCTCTATGGGGGCGCCTGGGTGGCTCAGTCGTTAAGCGTCTGCCTTCAGCTCAGGGCGTGATACCAGCGTTCTGGGATCGAGCCCCACATCAGGCTCCTCTGCTAGGAGCCTGCTTCTTCCTCTCCCACTCCCCCTGCCTGTGTTCCCTCTCTCGCTGGCTGTCTCTGTCAAATAAATAAATATAATCTTTAAAAAGAAAAAAAAGAGAGTCTCTATGGTTTGTCTCCTGCTCTGATTTCATCTTGTTTTATTTTTTCCTCTCTTCCTCTATGACCCTCTATTTTGTTTCTTAAATTCCACATGAGTGAGATCATATGATAATTGTCTTTCTCTGACTGACTTATTTTGCTTAGCATAATACCCTCCAGTTCCATCCACATCATTGCAAATGGCAAGATTTAATTTTTTTGATGGCTGAGTAGTATTCCATAGTACGTGTGTGTGTGTGTGTGTGTGTGTGTGTGTGTATACATATATATATATATGTATATATACCACATCTTCTATATCCATTTGTCTGTGGATGGACATCTGGGCTTTTTCCATAGTTTGCCTATCGTGGACATTGCTGCTATAAACACCGGGGTACAGGTGTCATTTCAGATCACTACATTTGTGTCTTTGGGGTAAATACCCAATAGTGCAATTGCTGGGTCATAGGGTAGCTTTACTTTCAACTTTTTGAGGAACCTCCATACTGTTTTCCGGAGTGGCTGCACAGCTTGCATTCCCATCAACAGTGTAAGAGGGTTCCCCTTTCTCCACATCCTCGCCAACATCTGTCATTTCCTGACTTGTTAATTTTAGCCATTGTGACTGGATGAGGTGGTATCTCACTGTGGGTTTGATTGGTATTTACCTGCTGCCGAGTGATGTGGAGCACTTTTTCATGTGTCTGTTGGCCATTTGGATGTCTTCTTTGGAGAAATGTCTTCATGTCTTCTGACCATTTCCTGATTGGATTATTTGTTTTTAGGGTGTTGAGTTTGATAAGTTCTTTATAGATTTTGGATATTAGCCCTTTATCTGGTACGTCATTTGCAAATATCTTTTCCCATTCTGTCATTTGTCTTTTGGTTTTGTTGACTGTTTCCTTTGCTGTGCAAAAACCTTTCATCTTGATTTTTGCCTTTGTTTCCCTTGCCTTTGGAGTCGTGTCTAGCAAGAAGTTGCTGTGGCAGAGGTCACAGAAGTTGCTGCCTGTATAGGATTTTGATGGATTCCTGTCTCACATTTAGGTCTTTCATCCATTTTTGTGTATGGTGTAAGGAAATGGTCTAGTTTCATTCTGCATGTGGCTGTCCAATTTTCCCAACACCATTTGTTGAAGAGACAGTTTTTTTCCCATTGGCTATTCTTCCCTAGTTTGTCAAAGATTAGTTGACCATAGAGTTGAGGGTCCATCTCTGGGTTCTCTATCAACTCCTTTTCTCATAAGTCATCTGCAATCAATCTCTACCATGTATCTTCAATAGTGCCTCTATAGTCAATAAATTAAAATTAAATATGACTCATATTTTATTTTAAAAATGATTAACTAGAACTTACTCATTTACTTGGATGGTATGCACTCCTTTCTTACTGCCATTCTAAAAGAAAATTCGTATCGATAAAAGCTATATTAAAAATGACACATAATTTTGTGCAGTGGCAGTATGGAAGCTAACGAGGTCTATTTGGAGCACGATTATTGGTCACTGAAAAATGACACAAACTCACAAAATAAAGTAAAATCTGTCCTAAATATCATTTTCCAACCTAGACATTGCCTAACTAAGTAAATTGGTTAAATTGGTGAGAAATTTAAGTTATCATTCATTCCATCTCTTAATGCCTTTAAGTCTATTTTTATTATTTAAGTCTCCAGTTCAACTGAATTATTAGAGGGGTTACTTGCAAGCCTAGAGTTCTGCAGTATTATGTAATATTACTTGGTGTTTAGGATTAAATCAATACATGTGTAAGAGATTAAAAAATAAAGAATGAGAAATCAATGGTATTTGTACAATATAAACAACACAAAATATTTTGTATTTAAAATAAAATAGTATGTTTAATTTAGGAAAATGTAAAACTTATGTGCTAACAAGCACCTCGTATGGTCCAGGAGGAACTATGACCAAACGACCAATCCATACAGGACCTGACTGATGTTTTTTCAAGGCTCGTTCAGTATAATCCAAGCTCCACAAAGCCTCTCCTAGATATTGCCTTTACTAAGTGTACCTTACAGTATATTTCCTGTATTCACAGTTGCCTGCAAGTTTATTAAACTGAAGAAAGAAAGAGATAACACTCATATTTCTTCACTAATTCATAAGCAAATAAACAGCAGCCTTATTTGGATCTCTTCAGAATTTCTTCCTTTTGCATAAATACTATTTGTGATTTTATAATGGCTTAAACACAGCTGTACTCAGTGTGGCATAAAAAGAAACAGCTATTTAGTGGAATGAGGGATGAAAAAAGCAGTGTAAGAAGTCACATGATTCCAATCTCTTCCTGGTTCCCTCGTTCCCAATTATGTAAGCTTGAACTATTTTTTTAATAACAAAGAAAGAACACAACATAAGAAGACCTGTTTTCTTCTTTTGTCCGTTATCGTATTGCTGGATCAATTAACCTTATTGTTTTGTTCCCTCCTTTCTTTCCATATACTGCTTCCGAGTATGGGAAATGACAGCACCAACGTTCCACTTGGTCACTAGCAATGCCTCAACACTTTGTCAGTGACCTTATGTGGCAATTTGCTTTAAAATTATAGCCATTATTAGTTTTATTTATATCTAGGCTGATGGTGGATTCGTGTATTTGAAGGAAGGATTAAGTATTTTACCTGCTTGCATCACAAGTATGTAAAGAGCTCTCTGGACAATATCAGGTAATAGATAATTAGTTTGGCACCTGACCAGAGTGAGGTCCAGGCACGAGTATTTTATTACTTACCAGCACAAGTGAGCATTCAGCTTTTGGGTCAACTCAGATACCCGAAAAAACAGCTACTCTGGCACGTTTACAACCTGGTGAACAAATTTATGCAATTTTACGTCCCTCTGCTGATTTACCTGGAAAGACCATTATGTAAGATAATGAATTTAACAGATGAAAATCAGTAAGTGCTTTTGCACCCTGTCACTTTATATTATAAGGGAAGATTTGGCATTTTCTCACCTAAGCATGTCCATCCTCATGTGATCTACATATTAGAGGTGTGGCTCTTCTTAAATATTCCTTGATTAATTTTCCCTTGACTATGGTATATATGGAACCAGAGTGTTTTTACCTGAGTCAAGTGCATGTATTAGCCAGACATCTTCAAATATTCAGGCTAAAATGGCAATGCAAACACAGAAATTATTTCTTCTTTTCTCTATTTGTACTTTAAAAGATAGGTGAAGCTCTAGCTACTGTATTCCTTGAGATGGGGTTAGGATTGGGGTAAGAGTAGAGGTTGGGGTTGGAGTGAATAAGGAAAGTAGCAAAGAGAGGGTATTTTCTTCTTTCAGTATCTCATACTTTTTCAGGAATGATGACCTGGGTTATTCATTTAGACATTCTAAGATTCACCAGTAAATCTAAGCTAATTAAACAAGCACGCTCACTGAGAGGGGGAAAATTGGAACAAACCGCAGAAAAGACTAAGAAATAGACTAAAAAGAGTCAAATAAAATTTTACTATTTTCTATTATTTCAGAAAAAAATACATCAATAGCAATTGCAAACCAGCAAACATAAGAAGACAATTCAGAGTGGGAACATAGAAGAAATTGGAAACAGACACTTGAAGTCTCTTTTGAAAAGATAGGGAAGACAAGAGTGAAGACAGGAGAGAGAATGAAATTAAAAAGTTGACATTTTAAGTAAGCTCAAGTTACTTTATTAAGGAGCGGCTTTGTTTGTAACAACTGTTAGTGGGAGTGACAACTGTGATTTTTTTTAACAATCTTGTCAATATACAAAAAAAATGAGAGCTACAATCACTTAGGTATCTTTTATATTAAGATAATCTCTGGATGTCATTCTTGATTTTTATAGTTTTTGAACATTATAAAAATAAGCATTAAGAGTGAGCAGTCAAGGGGACAAACTGTTGCGTTTGAACCTTGGCTTTACCATTGACCATCTCATGACACTGAACCTCCTATGCCTTAGTTTTCTTATTTGAAACATGGGGTATAAGTGTATCATCCATTTCTCAGAATTCCTGTGTACCTTAAACGAATTAATACATGTTAAACTCTTGGAAAATAGTGCTTACAACATAGTAACTATTATCTAAGTTTTATTATTATTTTTGGATGAAGTCTTTTAATAGTGCATAGTATTGTCCCCGTCTTCAGAATCGAACAAGTTATTTTTCTCTTCATAAGGAATCTCAATAATTTTGCAAGTTGTAGGGTATCTCCTTGATCTTTTTTCATGTTTATATTTTGGACTGAGGGGCAGGTGGTTTTTAAAAACTATTTAAATTATGGAGATGATGAGGCAATCATTTTGAGGAGTTCTGTTGTAGATAACTAGAAACAAAAGGAGATGGTTTGGGATTGTCAGCACAAAGTCTTCATCTGTTCATTCTTTGAATGCAATTTTCTTTACTTTAAATCTCTTTGCCCAAGAGTGGTCAGGGAAAACACTGGGAATGAGTTTGATTAGAAATTGAAATAAATCTGCTGAAAATCTAAAATTCGTGTTGGTTTATCGCATTCTTTCTGTAATCTAATGTGCCTCGAGGAGTGATACTGGATGATTAGAATTGCTGGTTTATGAAAGCAGCTGGTGTGGGTTTAACAGTTTAAAACTGCACTGAGAGCAGAAACCAACGTCACATATGTTTTAGCTTAATCACATGTGAGTTAGCTTAATCTCCTGATATGAGTTGAACTTATTTGGAAAGAGTTAATCAGAAGTCACAATGCATTCATGTGTGCAACAGTGACTGGCCATAGCATTAACTGACAAAGAGAAGTACATTATTGAGAAAGAATGTTATATTCAGTTTTTGTTTCTGGAATTCTCCGTGTGACTGGTAACAAAAAAGTTTTGCTTTTTTTTCCCGCAACAATAATAAAAAAGCCATGACTGTGAATACTACTGTCTTTGCTACTATTACTTCCACCAACCAACAAGACAGCAATAGTAGCCTTGGTTGATTAAGCGACTGCTGACAGGCCCATGGTAAGTGCATTCTAAATATAATTTCACATAATCCTTAAAAGAACTTTCCAAGGTAGTTACTCACAAACCCATTTTAGGGTGATAAAATTAAGGATCAGAGCTCTTAAATTATTAATCCCAAGTCATCCAAATCATAAGTAGTAGAGTGGGGATTTGAATCCAGTCTATATGACCACCTAATCACTTGTACTTTCTATTATACCAAAGATTCTCATAATTTTATATTTCATAGGTCTTAAAAATGTCAAAGTAATTTGGAGCCCTTTATAGAACTAAGTCAGGGTCTTTCTTAAAATTATCAATTATAACCTCAGAATAAACTGAATATACTGAATTTTTAGTTTGTATTGATGTGTTTCTATAACTGAATATATTTAGCCTTATGATGCTAACTCTATTCATTGTTCACATTTCTTATTTGTATACATACTGATGAGGACTCTTCTGGATTGGCACTGGCCTGATGATTTAACATTTGGAAAGCACTGTATGACACCACAGTGACTTGATTGCTTCTGGTTATATGTTAACTCCATGTTTTATATTAAAGGAATTATTGGAAAAGTTGTGTGTAAAATTACTCTGCCTGTATTAGACTGCATACTCTTGTTTATTTCCATTATGCCATTATGATTGAGAAATGTGTTTTTTAAAAAGTGCTGTGGCTCTAACTCATAATACACTGATGCTTAAAGATCCTGGGATCCTTATGATGTTCATAATGTGAGGCTGATTCGCATTTGTTTTTAATCACTGAGACATGTTAAATAAATAGTCAATATGATTTCTCATGTTCTTTCTAAAGTAAAATATTTTAAGTGTTAGCATTTTAAATGTTTAAATATTTTCATTTTTTAAAAGGTTTTGTTTGACTTCATGTAATTTGAAATTGCAAATAACCTGGAATAACAGTATTTAGCTAAGTTCCTTAAAATCCTTTATAATTTTTCAAAGAGCATATATAGATAGCACTTGAATTTTTTAACTCTAAAATTGAACACCCAAGAGTACATTACTGTACACATAAATGAAGTGTTTTCCAAAATGGTGTCTCTAAATAGAGCCTAGTACATTTTCATGATTTTGCTTTTCTGATCTGTTCCTAGATTTTCAATATAGGATTTCTATGTTCTCTTTTACTATCAAATATCACTACGTGGAGTCAGCTAATTAGCTGGTCTTTCTCAGAACAGTGACTTAAAAGGACTAAGCTATGTCTACCAGCCTAAGGCCAATATCATACATGATTTAAATATTCTTAATCTCTGCTCAGTTTACCCCTGTGGGGACTGAATGATTGTGCTCACCACCCCAAATTCATATGTTTAAACCCTAATCCTTGATGTATATTTGGAAATAGGGCCCTAGGGAGGCAATCAGGGTTAGACGAAGTCATGGGCTTAGTGCCTTTATAAAAAGAGACACTGGATTGCTTGGGAGGACACATGTAAGCCATGGAACCCTGGAGAGAGCACTCAACAGACACCGATCATGCTGGCACCCTCATCTCCAAATTCCAGCCTCCAAAACTGTGAGAAAATAAATCCGTGTTAAGCCACCCAGTCTGGTATTATTTATGGAGCCCGAGCTAAGACAACTGCTAAAATCTGGCTTCTGGCGTTTGAATGTTCATTAATCTTAAACTATCCCAAATTTAGCAATTAAAAAAAAAAGTAAACACCGTCAAGAAAAGGTCTTAAGAAAGCATAGGGGCATCTTCAAACACCCTGCCAACGAAGAACTGGAGTGTTAGCAATTTATTTGAGGCTGAGCTACCAGCAAAGTCACCCATGTAGTCCAAATTGGGCAGCCGGTCAGCAAGCCCGCTTAAAACCTGTATTTTCACCTTTTAAAATCTATTCAATAGAAAAGGAATGAATAGTATTTGTTTAAAGGGAATCTTAAAAATCGTGAAAAAGCTTCATTTATTTTATTATTTTGGAGAGAGGTATAATTTCATGGCTAATGGTAAGCTTTAGGAAATTTTAGCAAAAACCAACTTAGATTCCCATATAATGTAGTATTCAAAGATGGTCTTGATAGATCTTTAGGCATTTTAAAACTGAAAACATGGCTAAATTTTTAAAATGCAAGACAATTTAAGCAACAGATAACACGTAATGCTTACTTTGTTCTAGATACTGTTCTAGAAATTTACATATATTTACTTCTCACAGAAACCCTAAGAGGTAGGTAGTACAATTACTCCATTTTATAAATGAGGAAACAGAGGCACACAGAGGTTAAGTGACTTGTGCAAGATCGTGCTGACAGCGAGTGGTAGAGCCGTAATTTGAACCTGGGCAGTCTGGCTTTAGACTCCATCTTTTCACTACTATGCCACAGGGGTGTCTTTTCTCTGTTCTGTCCTCTGCTCTGCCATGACAGGAATGCTTAGCAGTAACTCCTTATATATTTTCTGAACATGTTCTGTTTAGCATCAGTATCTTGATATTGTCTTTTCCTAATATGCAACTCCAATTCCTTTAAAAATATTGGGTTTTGCCATTTAAGCAATTTTAAATGTTAAATAGATTCCTTTATTCTTTTTCTGTTACTCACTTCTCATAAATTATTAATTGATAATAAGTATTGAATGGTAAAACCATTTCACTGTAGGAATCAACAGGGGTATGTGGAAATAGACTGAATATTCTACTGTCATAGGTAAGCCTTTCTCTAGTGTTAGAGGTATCAGGGCATCTTTTCTTGTTGCCATTAACCATTAGATTTTAGATCTTTGTTCTGTTTTGTGTGTGTCACTCATTAGTTTTTGGCTTTCAGTTTAGAAAAATCAGGTTAGGTCATCCTGTTCTCCACCTAGGGAAAGAGGATGCCATATTGACTTCAGGGTATGTTGAAGTTACTTATCATTAAAATTAATTTTAAAATTACTTATTATTATATAAATTTCCAAGTATGACTGATAACAAACATCATAATAGTGACCAAAGCATGGGTTCTTCTGAGGACTGAATGAGCCAACCTATAGGAGGAAGTGCTGATCAGTGTTCAGCCCGGTGGGCACTTACCAAACAGTACCTGTCGTTATTATCATGGTCGTTTTGGGGAGAGGGACTGGTCGACTGACTTTGAGTATGTTGGTACCTATGATAGCTTTTATTTATTTTTTAACAATGAAATATATACATTGGTATTCTGGCTTTATAAAAAAAAACTAAAAAAATAGCATTTAATTCTTATAATATCATATAGGTTTATGTTCAACATAGGTCAATAAGACCTATTAAGACCTGGGTATCACCATCACAGACATTTCAGTAACACTGGGGGAGAAATAACAAGCTCATATGAACAGTGAATACCATGAAAAAGTACATAATTAAGTGTGGCATAAGGATTGTGTGGTGTTCAGGAGAGTAAAAGCAATTCAACTGGAGTTGAAAAATTTATGAAGAGGGGTGGCTTGGTGGCTCAGTCGGTTGAGCGGCTGACTCTTGGTTTTGACTCAAGGTTATGATCTCAGGGTCGTGAGATGGAGCTCCACTTACAGCTTCATGTTCAGTGGGGAGTCTGTTTCTCTCCCTCTCCCACTGTCCCCTCCCCCTCACTCTCCCGTGCTCTCTCTCGAAAATAAATAAATAAATCTTAAAAAAAAAAAAAGAAAAATTTATAAAGATCTTGTCATGGTAGTGCTTGAAGATGAGTTTTCCTTTGAAGAAAAGGGATTGTCTGGCAAAGAAGGAAAAATATAGGCATAAACATATACACAGAAATAATGTGGTTTATATTTGTGGAATATTTGTAACACTAATGGGTAAATCATCATTGATTCTTATGTCTTTCTCTTTGCTTATAGCAGACACTAGGCAAAACTTTTTCCCATGAAGGAGAACATAATTTTCAAACAAATCCCAGATCATTGTTTCTGTCAGATTCGATGTAACTTTCTAACTAAATGCTGAAACTAATGGCTTTATAATTCTATTTTTGCAGACTTTATTTATTTAAATAATCTCATAGCTATTAAATTACTACATTGGATCTGGCAGATGAAAGTATCTGTGCTTTGCTTTACAAATTTGTTTATATCAAAGGCTGCCTCTTCAAAAAAGAACAATGACCTTGGGTTGGAGTGATCATGTCATTCTATTCTAAATAGGTCTGTGTTTCTCACTTATAAATCAAAAGGGCAGGGTTGTGGACTTAAATGCACAAAGAGTCATAATTCATTCTGAAATATCTAGGCTGGCATTCATTTGGGAAAAAAATATACAGGAAAAAAAAAAAAACCCACACAGAAACATGTACAAATGAGAGCAGTGTTTATACAAAGGCATGGAATAAGTAGGTATGAATGGATTTACACCTGCCTCTCTCTCCTCCTTCCCCTCTTTCTCCTCCTCTTCTTCTTCCTCTTCTTCCTCTTCCTCCTTGCTCCCTCTTCCTTCTCTAGTCTTTCTTCTTCGTGTCTAACCTAAATTACAATTATCTGAACATCTACCAGTTTTATTTTCAGAGATTAACCCCCACAAAATGTCTCCCAGCTGGAATTCCTTAGGCTGTGGTTTTATCTGTGCTCGAAAACAGACTCCTAACCTGCTGTGTTCCTGTCACCTTGCCTTATTTTCTTCCAGGTAATCAACTAGCTTCTCTAGTGAGTCTGGTATTTTCTGGAAAATCTGTCTACCATCTTTAATCACCAGAGTGACCATCACCTTGGTCTTGGAAGGAAAAAATATCACTCATTCCCTTGGGATAGTCTCCTTTTCTGTAATTTCCACACATTGAGAACAGATCTCATTTTTAATGGGGTTTATGGAAGGTTAAGGAATAAAGGAGAGACACTACATTAGGACAGTAACTTATGGCTACATCCTGTCCTCTCCATGTGAGAGGGGTTGATCACTTCCCATGCTTGGAGCCATTTCAAGCAAACAGGTGGCAAACAATTGGGTCCAGCTTAGCTCATGCCAATCTCAGTCCAGTCCCTCTCCCATATTTCCCAACTAAAGATTAAAACAACTTCGGTGTCTAGACTCATGTGGAGTTACTTAATACATGTATTTATGCCTCTCCTAATCCCATCTAGATTTTGAGGCCACTTTAGCAATATGGGAACTCTACTGCAAAATAAGAAATCAAGCTAGAGAAAACAAGGATAGAAATAAGAAATGGGTGAAAGTGATGCAGAAAATAGTGCACAGATATACATACTATAACCTCCAAGGTTGACCAGAAATTTGTCCATGAGCTTTCTTCTAGACAAAGAAAAAGTGGAGACATGTTTTTCATTACTGAGGTCTTAGAGCGTTGACTTGTGTGGACACTGCTAAAAAGAATACTGAGTAATAGAGGAATAACACAAAGAATGCAGGAAATGATGTCTTTAACTTCCCTAAAATGAAGTTACCATTTTATATCTCCTGCTCTATCAACATGCTAGTCCAAGACTCCATATTCTCATCCTTGGATTACTTAAAACTGCCTTCTAGTTAGTCCCCTTTTGTTCTATTCTTAGAACTCATTATTTTTTTTAAGCTTTATTTATTTGAGAGAGCGTGGGGGTGGGGTGGGTAAGAGCAGAGGAAGAGAATCCCAAGCAGACTCCCCACTCAGCATGGAGCTCTAACCTAATGACTTTAGGGCCAATGTTTTCCAGAAAGAAAGGGAAGAGGAAGTGGTCATTGTGGTTTCAATATTCATTTCCCTGATGACTAGTGATGGTGAGCACTTTTTCATGTTTTTGTCCATTCACACATATTCTTTTATGGAATATCTATTCAAATCTTTTGCCTATTTTTAAATTGAATTATTTTATTTGTTGATTTTAAGTGTGATTAATATATTTTGGATACACTTCTTCAGATTACATATGCTGTTAATATTTTTCCCATCTGTGGCATGTCTATTGATTTTCCAAGTGATGTTTTTTGTGGAGCATAATTTTTTATTTTGGTGAAGTTTAATTTACTTTTTTTTTAGGTTAGTGGGATCTTTTTCATCCAATTGAAGAAACCTTTGCCTGCTCCAAGTTCACAAAGACACTTCCTACATTTTCTTCCAGAAATTTTATGGTTGTGAATTTTACATTTAGATCTGTGATCTGCCTCAAAAAAATTGGGGGTAAAAATTAGATAGCAGTTAAGATTTCTGTTTTTCTATATGATGTCCAATTGTCCTGGTAATATTCGCTTAAAATACTATTAGAGCACAAGAGGCATGAAAGCCAGGAGAGACAGAGGAGAGTATGGTGTCCCAGAGAAGAGATCAGAACTCAGGAAGAGTGACCAGATATTTGGTGTCAGAGCCCAGGCAAGGTGATGAAGCTTCCATGTGGTAAGGTGACCAAGAGTGAGGTGTCAGAACCCAAGCAGGGTGAAGAGGGCATCTAAATAAGAAGAGGCATGGCTTGGGATACTGAAGCATGAGTAGGGTGACATGTGGAGACAACCTGCCTTGCCTGAGAATTTGGAGCCCAAATGAGGTGAGGAGAGAATCTTTGTGAGGGAAGAGGTGTTGGCAGATGGGTGATGGGTCATATACAGGAGGATTCCTCAAATCAGGATTTGGGAGTCAAGTTTCTTGCTATTGGAGAGGGTATTTGAAAATATGGGTGGTTCTATAAATGTGTACATACAACATAAACTGAACAATTAAGATCTACCTATCTATCTATCTATCTATCTATCTATCTATCATCTATCTATCATCTATCTACCTATCTATCTATTTAGTGAATCCTTAAGTCAAAGGATGTGAATGAGTTAGGGAAGCCTAAGGTAGGCTATCTATACCTTTCTCCAGCTGTCCAGGAGTCCTTTTGTAATGCCATCTCTACGAAGAAAGTACATAAATAAGGAGACTCCATATTTTTGTATCATTAATAGTTATTAATTACAAAAAGTTGGAATCAATTGATCATGTTTGATAAAAGAAAGGAAAGGAGGGTTTTTTTGTTTGTTTGTTTTTCCCATTTTGGTTACACACTGAATCTTCAGGAGAGCTGAAGAACTAAATTTTGAGGTCCTTTGGCCAGATATCAATCCACAGAACTAGTCCTAGTAAGGATGCCACTACCATCTCTGGGCACCAAAGTGGCAATTCACACCCCAGACCTAGACATGGCTGCCAGAACAGAACCACCGCTGCATTCAGACACTGGCTATAGCTACCACAGCCACCGTCCCAAGATGGAATGGATTTGTCATTATACTTTCTCTTTGCCCCACTAACTTCTAATTTAGTTTACAAAACACTAGGTCAAGAACAGATTCCATTAACTTTCATTAACTCCATGATTATAAAAGTTATCAAGACAGAACAAAAAAGAGAGGCAAAATTTATGCAGAGTTTCCTTTGGAGGTGAGGAATGGTGGAATGCTACCTCCTTCCCATCAGACCTGCTCTCCATCAAACCCTCAAAAACTTTGAAATGTGTTTTCTACAGATGAGAGACATAGGCCTGGAACCTGATTCTGGACTGAGAAAAGGAAAGTGGTCTTGACAGTAAAAGTGGCTGCCCCGGCATCAGCTTAACTCCCAGGAAATCTCTGAAGCAAGAGATTCATGGAGTAGATGTGGGCCAGTGGGAGAGTAAGCACTCTGGATCCTTGATAGAAGCAGAGGGGTTGAAATAGGCTATCAGGAATAGAATGGCATCTCTCTGGATCAATGAAATAGTGAAAGAGATTCTCCTACAGATTGTTTCACAAGAGAAAGTTAGGTTTGAAATACAGTCAATCCCAGAGAATGGGAAGAAAGCTCTTCAGAATATCCTCCAACACTCCACCCCTCATGGATTGTGAGGGTAAAAAAGAAAGATGTACTACATAGAGAAGGAGAGAAGGTGCTAAGCATCCACACCTCTCCTTCCCAGTCTGGTCTTCCAGGTTGCCAAAAAGAAGCAGGCCTAAATGGTAAAGGGGGGGGTTATTAAATCAAATTCACAATTCTGATTAATATACTTTGGAATAAAACTTCATCTTCTTTTTTTTTTTTTGCCTTCATAATGATTTTTTATTATATTATGTTAGTCACCATACAGTACATCCCCGGTTAAAACTTCATCTTCTGAGTTGACACTGTGTGACTCCTCATTATCTAAGAAAAGGGTGAAAAGTCATGGACCCAGTGGTATTTTTTTTATTGTTATGTTCAGTTAGCAAACATATAGTACATCATTAGTTTTTGATGTAGTGTTCAATGGGTCTAACACCCAGTGCTCCTGTGAGACAGGAATCTATCAAAATCCTAGAGAAGAACATAGGCAGTAAACTCTTTGACATCGGTCACAGCAACTTCTTTCAAGACACGTCTCTAAAAGCAAGGGAAACAAAAGCAAAAATGCACTTTTGGGACTTAATCAAGATAAAAAGCTTCTGCACAGCAAAGGAAGCAGTCAACAAAATTAAGAAGCAACCCACAGAATGGGAGAAGATATTTGCAAATGACATTACAGATAAAGGGCTGATATCCAAGATCTATAAAGAACTTCTCAAACTCAACACCCAAAAAACAAATAACCCTGTCAAAAAAATGGGCAGAAGACATGAACAGACACTTCTCCAAAGAAGACATCCAAATGGCCAACAGACACATGAAAAAATGTTCAATATCACTAGTCATCAGGGAAATACAAATCAAAACCACAATGAGATAACATCTTACACCATCTAGAATGGCAAACATTAACAACACAGGAAACAACAGATCTTGGTGAGGATGTGGAGAAAGGGGAACCCTCTTACACTGTGGGTGGGAATGCAAGTTGGTGCAGCCACTCTGAAAAACAGTATGGAAGTTAAAAATAGAGCTTCCCTACATCCCAGCAATTGTACTTCTAGGTATTTACCTCAAAGATACAGATGTAGTGAAAAGAAGGGGCACAAGCACCCCAAAGATCATAGCAGCAATTTCCACAATAGCCAAACTGGAAGGAGCGGAGATGTCCTTCAACAGATAAACAGGTAAAGAAGATATGGTTCATGTATACAATGGAATATTACTCAGCCATCAGGAAGGATGAATACCTACCATTTGCGTCAACATGGATAGAACTGGAGGGGATTATGCTAAGTGAAGTAAGTCAAGCAAAGAAAGACAATTATCACATAGTTTCACTCATATGTGGAACAGAAGGAATAGCATGGAGGACCACAAGGGAAGGGAAGGAAAACTGAATGGGAAGAAACTGGAGATGGAGCAAACCATGAGAGACTCTGGACTCCAGGAAACAAACTGAGGTAGGGGAATGGGGTAATTGGGTGATGGAGATTAAGGGATTTTTATGTAAGAACAAGGAAAGTAATCCTGTTGAATAAATTGTGAAGAAATAGTGAAATAGATTTTTTAAAGTTGCATCTTAATTGTAAGGGTATACCTGTATCAGATGTCTATTGTTCTATCACAAACCACCTATGATAATTGTTTAAAATGGCAACAATTTAATAAATCTCTCATAATTCTATAATTGGCTGAGTCTTGATTAATCTCACCTATTTGGTCTCATTTATCTGAGGGATGACTGGGGTTCAGCTGAATGGCTGAACTTCTCTATGTGATTTTTCATCCCTAAGGAGGTAGAAAGGACATTCTCACATGATGGCAGCAGCTTTTTGGAGTGCAAATCCTAAAATGCAATTGCTTATCAAGCCTCTATGTGTGTTGTGTTCAATGATATCTCATTCGCCAAAATAATTCATGAAGCTCAGCACAGAGTTAATATAGGAGGGGAATATATGAGAATGTGGATACTGGGAGGTGTGATGTTTTGGGGACCATTCCTGTAGTGATCTACCACAATCTACCTTCTGGTACCAGTGGTTCTCATGTCTCCCATGTGCACTTACCTCCTTTCAAGTCCCCCAAATCTCATCAGACTAGAAGTTCATGATTTTGTGAATTGCATCAGGTTCAGAGCCAGATAAATCTTGGATGTAGCTCCTCTTGATCTCAAGATCTGTAAATTAAAGATAGTTATCCTCTTACTTTGCCTGCCCAGTAGGAAGTAGTGGGTGAAACAGGAATAGGACAATCAAAATAGACACCCCCATTCAAGATACAGAGAAATGGGAGGCACCTAGCAGTCACAGGGCCATAGCACCTCTGAAGTCTGGCTGAGAATATATTGTCCAGGCTTTGTACTGTGGATGCAAAGAATGTGTCGTACTAAAGCTCGGTTTTGTTCCCTGGGATCCATATGTCTTCTGGGTTCTTGACTTTCTCAACTGAGCTAACTTTCTTTTTCCATAAGAAAATCTCTTGTCTACCACCGAGTAGTTTTTTAAGCCTATCTCTTGCCTACAGAAAGGTTGGGGGCCCAGACACCTCTTTTAATTTTGAACACTCTCAGTGCCTTTTAGGTCTAACATGGTAATGCTTTTGTAACTGAAGCCGAGTTCAAATGCCCAACACACAGCAAAGCCAACCACTAAGACATGGAGTGTGCAGCAAGGAAAGGGTTTATTCGAGAGGCTGGCTCAAATCTGTCTCACCCAAGTAAGATAACAAGTTTCCATAATCACAGGGGCTAAGATTACATACATACTGATGAAAAGGGTGGGAAAACTTATAACTATTCATGAGGAGAGATAAAGCATGCACATTGAGTAGACACATATGTAGCATACATCCCGTGTTTACTTTGGGGTGGAGACTTAACATTAAAACGAGGCAAAATTTGGCCCCTGACATCAGAAGGTCATCTGTAGGGCAAGGAGATGGGCTATGTGCTTGCTCTGAGAGCAGTTGCAAACTGGATGGGCTCTGGAACTGGCTATCTCAGGGAAGGAATACAGGACCTTTTTGTTCGTAGGCTGGAACCATTACCAGTGACCTTTATTTGTCAGTCCAGGCCTCTGTGGAAACAGCTTAGTGGATTTGTTAGTTGGGTCTGAAAAGGAACAATAGCTGATTAAGGGGAAGTGGGTCTCTGAAAAATAAGCTTTAAATTTTCTGTTAGTCTTAACTTCATTACCCCTATGGGGCACGGTTTTGCTTTCATTAATTCTATTCTCTTGACAACATTGAAGGTTTTCTATGAATCTTATTGGAGTTCACATCCCACAGCCATATCCATAATTCTTTCAGGAATTTTCTACAGTAAGCAGAATAATGTCCTCCTAAATTTGTTCACATCATAATCCCAGACTGGTGGATATGTTATCTTACATGTCAAAGGGGAATTAAAGTAGCAGGTTAGGTTGCTAACCAGTTAAAACAGGGAGATTAGCCTGGATTATTCTGGTGAGCCCAATATAATCACAGGGTGTTAATCATGGAAGAGAGAAGCAGGAGAATCCGAGTGTCAAAGCGATACAATGTGAGAAAGACTCAAATGGCCATTGTTGGCCTGGAAAAGGAAGTGAGCCATGACCCAAGAAATGTGGGCAACCTCTAGAAGCTGGAAAAGACAGAAAAATGGATCCTTCACTATATTCTTCACAAAGGAACACAGCTCTGCGAACACCTTGATTTTAGATTACTGAGATCAATTTTTGATTTCTGGCTTCCAGAAACATAAGATAATAAATCATGTTGTTTTAAGCCCCTAAGTGCTAATTTGTTACGACAGTAATAGGAAACTAATGCTTTAGTCTGTGTTTGGACAACACCCTTAAGCTACCTAAAAGCCCTTTATTCAAATACTGCCTACTCTGGGTTAATCTCAGGTACTAGAATTTAGATACTAGAAGATGCGAGCAAATGATTTCACGGCAACATTATACATGGTACAAAATTATGAAGAGAACCTTTAGAGACACCTGGGTAGCTCACTCGGTTAAGCATCTGCCTTTGGCTCAGGTCATGATATCAGGGTCCTGGGATCAAGTCCTGCATTGGGCTCCCTGCTCAGCGGGGAGTCTGCTTCTCCCTCTGCCTGCTGCTCCCCCTGCTTGTGCTTTCTCCCTCTCTCTCTCTGACAAGCAAATACACAAAATATTAAAAAAAGAAAAGAAAAGAAAAGAAAAGAAAAGAACCTCTATGCTTATTGCGAGTAGAATGGACAAAAAAGTTCTGGACTATCCATAAGATGAACACGTATTTTCAATTAACATTTGGCAAATATCTGTGGTGTGGGATTATGAGGAAAAAGTAAGTCCTCCTTGAAAACAAACCATGAAGCTTTTATATAAAATTCAAAAATATTATGTTGTATAAAGACACTTGCATGTGTTCTAAAGCTGTAAGGAGCAGGGGAAGGACTTATCCAGAATTCAGTATTGGTGGCACCTGAGGGAAACGTGATCAGAGAGGAGAGCACAGGACTCTCTAAGGTATTGGTTTCATTCTACTCCTTCAGCTGATGAATTTACAAGTGACGGCTCCATCATTCTTTAAACTATACATTTATATTATTGAGGCCTCTTCGTATATAAAATTCACAAAAAAGTAAAGAACTAAAAAAGGAAAGTAAAAATTTGGAAAACATACAAATATTTCCCAAAGAAAGGTGACATAGTACTATGACTATTAGACAAATAAAAGGTATTTTGGCAAAAAAAGAAAAAAAAAGGAGGTACATTAAGCATAACAAAAATAATTCCCATAGAAGATATAACATACCATAGCCCAAGTTTCGTTTTGTTAATTCTTATACTTCTCCAGTGAGTGACCATTATTGGGAAATGTATAAGATTTATAATAGGTTTTAGAAAACCGAGTAGTAATTATTTGTTGTTATACTACTTTGGGGGCAGTAGTCTTATGTGTTGGGGAAGGTTCATTAGAGATGACAGAGAAATATTTCAGTAGGATATTGTAATGTTCATTAATACAATTTCATAATTTTAAGTAATTTATTCTGTAAAACCCTTTTGGAATGGGTAAATTAACAATGATTATAGCCGAATACAATTTGTATTTCTCCATTATTTACAAAATAAGAATGAAATCAAAACACAAGATCATATCATAACATGCCTTAAATTTAAAAAGCCAAAGAAGGATGCTCTTCTGTTCTTTTGAAGGCTTAGTTGGTAAAGTATGAAGGGAAAAGAATTCAGGAAGACGGCTGCAAAATTTTTTGATGATCTTAAGTGGATAGCAAGAAATTTAATAGTATTAATTAATACCAATTTCATACTAAAGACATATCTTAAGACTTAGTGTGGACTTGACTTGTTTCAAAAAACAGGAATTTAAAAATGGGCATCAAATAAATCAGTCAGATTTGGGGGATCTTTAAGATTAAGATTAAAGTCAATTCGTCACGCATGTTTTAGCGTTAATGCTCAATGGGAGCCAGACGATAGACGATGGCCAGCGCTTGGTCTCCTAGCACCTCTCCGCGTATTGTCAAGGAGCTGTTGGCACAAGTGTGTGTGACTTACACAAGGATGTGCGAGGACGTTCAGGAGCACCACTGTGTTTGGCGTGGTGCTCCATTACTCATCACCCGCTGAAGACATACTAATCATTGCAGACCCAACGTGCGACTTAGAGCAAAGGCATGTGTGAGGCACTTAACTACTTGTTGACGGACTGGATGCAAAATTGCATATTAAAAATAATAAGGTAGTAACTTTTGAGAATAAGTTGTAATTACATTACTATGAAGCATAGTTCTTTAAATATTAGTTATTGTGGATGATATGAGGACTTTATTGCAGGTGTGCCACTGGCTTGCAGTGTTATCTCAGACAAGAGAAGGAGCTATACTGTTTTTGTATCTTTATTTTTTTCCTTGCAGTTCTAAAATGTTACGACTCATTTGTCTCATTTGGCCTCCTTTTGGGAATTGCAATATGTAAAACTTTAAAGGTTTATTTATTCTGTTCTTAGGTAGAAACTAATGTAATGATCTTGCCATTTTACATTTTAAAAAACAGAGCAGTTAAATGACTTGACCAGGTTAAGCACGGGAAAAAGGAACAGGCCAGACTTCACGATGGGCAGAAGTCTGGCAAGCACCTGATGCTGTTCTGTGGTTTTCCTAGCTTTTTGCTTTTTCTTTAGAAAAAGAGCATTTTCATAATTTTCTCATTAACAAAGTAATACATGTTCAGTTCAGAAAACAGAGGAAAAAACACTAACCAAAATGTCCTCATACTTCCATCACACACAAACAACCAGTTTTAAGGATTTTATTATATCTTTTCCCAGCCTTTTTAAATTTTTGCATATATTTACAAAGTACATCTTTTCATACCTAGAATTTGCTCATTTTATTGGGCAATATGTCAGGGACATTTTCGTGTCATTAAATTCTTGAGCTTAGTAAATAATGTTGATTTCAACATAATTTAATTAATAATATTGATTACAGTAAGTTGTAAAGATTACAACAATTCACTTAAGTAAACCCCCTATTTTTGAACATTTAAGTTGCCTTTACATTTTCACCATTGTAAATTGGAACTGTATTTGGGAACAGATTTCCTTTACATAGGAGATTGTTTTTAAAGTCCTTTTTCGAAGTATTTTTATTTATTTATTTTTGTGAGAGACAGCGAGTGAGTGCCCCAGCACGAACAAGCTGCAGGGAGAGACAGAGAGAGAAGCAGATTCCCTGCTGAGCAGGGACCCCAGTATGGGGCTGGATCCCAGGACCCTGGGATCAGGACGTGAGCTAAAGGCAGATGCTTACTCGACTTGAGCCACCCAGGGGCCTTATTTTTAAATCTTGATAATGATTTGTAGATATCCATATTGAAGACATACCAAAGTTCCCTTCAACTTCTGTATTTTGCCAAAATCTGATTTTTATGTTTGGAAGGCCGGATTTCCAAATATTTATCTCAATATATCGTCTCTGGTTTATCTAAACTTGGGCAACAGCAGTGATCATGTGATCTCACAAATTATAACTACCATCTTCATGTTCTTTCCTTCTTGTTTGGAAAACTACTTACTGGGGAACTGGGCTAGGCACTGCAAAACAGGAAAATAATCCCAAATATAATTCTTGCGCTGGGTTCCAGTCACATGCAAACATTGATGGCTATTCCACCTGTTTCAATGAATTTGAGAATAATTTTGTCTTACTGCCCGAAAAGGCCATTTGAAATTTCTGTTTTTATTTTTTATTTATTTTGAAATTTTTATTAAAATAATATTCCCATGAGGGTGTATTGTACAACATGATGACTCTAGTTAACAATACAGTATTATACATGTGGAAGTTGATAAGAGTAGATTTTAAAAGTTCTTACCACAAGAAAAAAGAATTTGTAGTTACGCATGGTGATGGATATTAGCTAGACTTACTGTGGTGATCACTTCTCAATATACATAAATTGAATCATGTTTTATACCTGAAAATAATACAGTATTATATGTCATTTATGCTTCTAACAAATAATAGCCTTGATATGTTGTTTAATAATAGGAAAATACTTCTTATATATTCCTGAACTTATTTCTAAACTTTAAATATCATCTATAAACATCCAGCTATATATTATCTATAAACATGCAATTTCTTAATATATTCAAGTCCCTTAAGTTCTTTAGTTAAATGTTGCCATTTTCTCTTATAGATTCTGTAAGTAAATGGCTAGTAATTCTCAATTGTACCATCAATTATTCAATGTTTGCTAGATGCCAAATATTATGCTGAGCATTTTACATGAATGATCTTATTTAATACCCACAACAACCATATGGAATAGGAACAATTATTATTCCTGATACAGAAATGGGGAAACTGAGGCTTGAGGAGGTTATTCATCTTACTGAGGGCAAAATATGAAGTAAGTAGTGGAAGATTTTGAAACCAAGTCATTTGGAAATTTTTAAGTAATTTTTTAAAAAGATTTTATTTATTTGAGAGAGGGGGAGGGGTGGGGGAGGAGCAGAGGGGGAAAGAATCTCAAGCAGACTCTGCACTGAGTGTGGAGTCTGATGTGGGACTTGATTTCACAGCACTGAGATCATAACCTGAGCAGAAGCCAAGAGTAGGCACTTAACCAACTGAGCCACCTCAGCGTCCCTGAAGTATTTTGTTGTTGTTGTTGAAGTCTAATGTATATAGAGAAATGTGCAAAATAATAAATGCACAGCTCGATTGTACACATACTCATGTACATATGTCCACTGAGATAGGGATAGATGACATTACTGCACCCCAGATGCCTCTCCCAGGCTCCCTTCTAGTCATTAACTCCCTGTGGGGTGAGCACTGGTCCAGTTTTTATCACTATAAATTAGATTGCCTGATTTTGAATATCATGTTGCTGGAATCATAGAGCATGCATGCTTCTGTATCTAGCTTCTTTTTTTTTTTTTTTTTTAAGATTTTATTTATTTGAGAGAGAGAGAGCAAGTCCCAGCTAAGGGAAGGAGCAGAGGGAGAGGAAGAAGGAGAAGCAGCCTCCCCACTGAGCAGAGAGCCCAACGTGGGGCTGGATCCCAGCACCCTGAGATCATGACCTGAGCTGAAGGCAGACGCGTAACTAACTGAGCCACCCAAGCGTCCCATGTGTTTAGCTCTTTTATTGAACATTGTCTTTCTAATTTCTTGTTGGGTTTAGCTACAGTTTTTCTTTTAAATTGTTGAATAGAATTCCATTTTATGTATAAACCACAGTTTATTCATTCTGGAGTAGGAGGCATTTCAGTTGTTTTCAGTTTTGGACTACTACAAACATTGTTGCTATAAACATACTTTATATGTCTTTCGGTATATAGATTTTTGTTAGTTCTGTACGTAGGCCTGTAATTGCTGGGAATGTGTAAATTCAGCTTTAGCACGTATTCCAGATTTCCAAAGTGATTATACAATTTTCCCCATTTCACTGAAATTTATGAATTCCCGTTGCACTAGAACTTTTGCCGCTGTGTTTTTAAATCGACAATTTCAAGTAGAATAGAAAACTATTTTTTTGTATTTTTCATTGTATGTATTCTGCTATGTGCTTCTTATACTTTAAAAAGTGCTCTGCAACTCAGTTCTTTCTCCATTTTTATTTCTAATTTTGTGTATTTATACATTTTTAAAAATTTTATTTATTTATCTGACAGAGAGTGCACATGTGTGCAGGAGGGGCAGAAGCAGACTCTCCCCTAAGAGGGAGCACGATCCCAGGACCCTGGGATCATGACCTGAGCCGAAGGCAGATGCTTAACTGACTGAGCCACCCAGGCACTCTTCATACATTTTTATTACACTAATAGTTTTATCTATTACTGGTTTGATTTCTAGCAAAATATCTATGAGGATTGTTTATCAATTCTATTGTTTTGCAGTTTTAAAAAATCAGTATTTTCTTCTTTCATCTTTGTTAATTCTAATCTCTCTTTTCTGAAGTCTATTTTGTTTATTTTCCTAACTCCATTTGCAGAATACTTCATTTGCTTTTATTGTATAATAGTAAAATTATCTCTGCTCATGGAGAGATCAAGTTGAAGAGAAATCTGCTATTGGTATTTTGACTATTAAAGATTTTTTTTAGTCAAAAGACAGAGTGGGAGGGAGGGAGAGAGAGAGGTGAATAAGGAATTAATTACCCCTTTTCTTCTCCAGGCCATCGCCACATCTCCATGTGCAGATGAAAAGTGTGATTTTAATCTTGAAGCTAGGAGGGCAGTTAGCTACAGGGATAATTGCAGAGTAGAAAACTAAAGATACTTTGGTCTCTTCTGACATCGCAGAGTCAGTGCATTTCTTTCAAATGTCCTCTTTTTCTTGAAAGAGCAGTAAAAAAAAAGAAAAGGAATGTTTTCCCTGGTTTTTACTGTTTTGATTTCTGCTTGCTGCTGTTGTCCAAGGGATCCTGATTCTCTATACGTATCTTTATTCATTTTTGTTTTGCTTGATTTAACAAGGACTGAGAGGTATGATGGAGTGTCCTGCTACTGTTATTATTTTCCTTTTTTTAAAGCCAGTTTTGATTTATATCATTCTGAATTTTATTATTCAGCTTCAAGGTTTATGAGTTATAATTTCATGTTATAAACATGCTCTTCTCTCCTACCATATCCTTTTAAAAATATAATCTATAGGGGCGCCTGGGTGGTGCAGTTGACTAAGCATCTGACTCTTGGTTTCTGTTGAGCCCCTTATATCGGGGTAGTGGGATCGAACTCTGCACGGGGTTCTGTGCTCAGCGCGGAGGCTACTTGAGATTCTCTTTCCTTTGCCCCTCCCCCCTCTCTTTCTCAAATAAATAAACAAATCTTTAAAAAAATAATATAATCTATGATTTTGTACCCAGCGTCTTATTTTAAATAAGATATTATGTAATAGGTCAACTACTTTTCTTTTTTTTTTTAAGATTGAGCGATTTATTTATTTATTTATTTATTTATTTATTTATTTATGTTAGAGAGAAAGAGGGAGAGAGCACAAGCAGGGGGAGCAGCAGGCAGAGGGAGAAGCAGGCTCCCTGCTGAGCAAGTAGCCCGATGTAGGGCTTGATCCCAGGACCCTGGGATCATGACCTGAGCAGAAGGCAGACACTTAACTGACCGAGCCACCCAGGCATCCCCTCAATTACTTTTCTTTCCAATACTGCTAAAATGTACAATCTGATAAAATATTGTTAAAACAATTGTTTACACTTAATGTTATGTTTTAATGTTTTCTAATTAATCTCTTCTGTTCTTACACCATGTCCTCTTTCTTGTATACTTATATATCTTGGTAGGATATTTTCTCAAGTAGTTTTTTGGTTGTTCATTTTCAGGAAAAATATATGGGTGCCATCTTTTTGGTTACTTTTATACTACCCTTGTCATTAAGATCAAATTAAGAGAGTTCTAGAGGTTCATGATGATAGCAGCAAATATGTATCACTTACCCTAACGAATACAAATGACTGTCCATTAGGTCTTTCAACATAACGATCATTGGATTTAACCAAGGCGCTTTCATTTCCTGTTGACTGCTGCATCAAAGTAGTGTCCCACCACTTTTGTGTAATGCTTCTCCGGCTTACGTGCCCTCCACACCCCATTTAGTTCGGGTTCTAGTGTCTGGACTAAAGCAAGGTGGGAGACACAGGATTAGGAAGAGGGAGATGCACAAGAGTGATGCCCCAACACAGCAGGGTGCTCTGGAGTCAGAACTGCCATCCAGCCATTTTGTATCAAAATGGCTGGGCCTTTGTTGCTATTGGGCTGAAAATCAGGACTTTGTATTTCCGCCTCACCCCAACATCACATAGCTGCTCCCAGCTGGGAGGCACGGTGGCTAAGGCTGCGTCTACAGCTGAAGAAGCCCGGCAGGAGTCAGCAGCTAGACACTACCTGCTGGCCTCACGCCCAGGGGCCAAGCAGAGACTTCCACCAGATTCATCTCCTTAAGCTGGCATTTCCCCTCACACACTCTTTTTTGTCTTGGGCTTTCCTACCTTCTAATATGCCATTTTCCCCCACTGTAATATCTGGCATGACTCCTAACAGTTCTCTGGTTTCCTTCTGGTTTCCTTCTCATTAAGAGAAACTGGCAGTGTGTAAAGTTTGTGAAGAGCAGAGGAGATGCCTTGGAACAAGTAGGTGTTTTTTTTTTTTAAGATTTCTTTATTTATTTGAGAGAGAGAGAGCAAGGGTGGGGGGGAAGGAACAGAGAGAAAGCCGACTCTGGGTTGAGCAGGGAGCCCAATGCAGGGTTCAGTCTCATGACCCCGAGATCATGACCTGAGCAGAAACCAAGAGTCAGATGCTTAACGGACTGCATCACCCAGGAGCCCTGGAACAAGTAGCTTTTGATCATCAAATAATTACTTAAGAGTTTGCCAAATTTACCTAATTTATTTGGTATTTGAAGTAAATAATTTTTTCACATTCCCTTCTCTGTTTAATAATATTACTTTTAGTAAATTTCATAAGAATGAGATGAATAGTAATAGACAGATTTTTAAATTGAACTTCACATATATAAACACAACAGCTTAAAGTATTTAAAAAATGTAAAACAAAGTAATTAAAGCAAAGATAAAATAAAAAGAAAAATGGAAGGAGAACACAACAAAAAGTAATCATAAAATATAAAAAAGGACAAAAGCACAATTAATAGTTTCATAGCTACATAGCAATTTAACCTTGAACTTTTAATTATAGTCTTATAAAATAATTCTGTTAGTAATGGTTTGGTAACTAATAGATGAATTATAGTAAAAACAAAACATCTGTAAAAGTTAAAATTTAAGCAACTACTAAATCATACCCTTGATGTAACATTTTATTTTTATGATTTATTCATTATTTTGAAAACGAGCAACACTTCTTAAAAAGTGAAACATGAATTTACCATATGACTCAGAAATTCCACTCCTAGGTATATCTGCCGGAGAAATGAAAACATATGGCCATCCAAAGACTTGTACACAAATGCTCATAGCAGCATTATGCATAATAGCCACAGGTAGAAACAATCCAGTGCTCATCACCTGGTGAATGGATTAATAAAATGTGGTATATCCTTACATGGAATATTATTTGACAGTAAGAAAGTGTGATGTACTGATACATGTTACAACATGGATGAAACTCAAAAACATTATGCTGTGTAAAAAAAGCCAGATGCAAACTATTACATAGTGTATAATTTCACTTAAAGGAAAAGTCCAGAAAAGGCAAATCTGCATGTTGAGACACAGATCGACGGTTGCCTGAGATTGAGGGTGAGAAAGGGGATTGATTGCAATGGGCGCAAGAGATCTTTTAGGGCTGATGGAAATGTTCTGAAACTAGATTGTGGTGATGGTTACACAACTCTTAATTTTTTAAAATTTTGTCTATATTTTATCTATCTATGTATCTATTTTTGAATATAGTTGACACAATGTAACATTAGTTTCAGGTGTACAACCTAGTGATTTGACAAATTTACACATTATGCTATGTTCACAAGTATAGCTGCCATCTGTCCTGTTATATTACTTTTACAATATCATTGATAATTCTAAATTTCTCTAAAAACATTGTTTGCTTAAAAATGGGTGATTTTTATGCTGTGGAAATTATACTTCAATAAAGCTATTAAAAGCAAAAAAAAAAAAAAAACCCACCAGTGAAAAATAAATGAATAAACAACTTAAAGATATTAAAACTAGGTAAAATATTTCATTCATTTGTACTAATAAATATAACACTTTGCAGTTCATACACTGTTTCACTGTTTTATTTTATTTTTTTTAAAGATTTATTTATTCATTTTAGAGAGAGAGCTTGCAGGGGGAGGGCAGAGGGAGAGGGAGAGAAAGAGAGAAGCAGACAGCCCAGTGAGCATGGAGCCTGATGCAGGGCTTGATCCCAGGACCCCGAGATCATGACCTGAGTTGAAATCAAGAGTTGGACACTTAATTGACTGAGCCACCCAGGCACCACAGCTGTTTTAAATTTTAAACACAAATAAAAATGCTAAGTGTTCACATAGAATGACATAATTTAAATAATTAATAATTCATTTTTATAATTACTATGCTATCATTATTTTGAATCGACTATTAAAACATGCAAATACGCAGCCAAAGAACTGGAGACACAAATAACACCTGAAGTGAGCATGGATGGTTCTGGAGCTTTTGAATTTACAGTCTAAATGAATGCATGATGCTGAGTTTGCCTGTGTAGGGCAGACTATAACTTGACACTCCTCTGAGTTAACTTTCTTATAAAACACAATGTTTATGAAATGACAAGTAATTAAAATATGCTCATTTAAAACTGGTGTTATTAGGTGGCTCCTGGGTGGCTCAGTCCCATTAAGGGTCTGACTCCTGGTTTTGGTTCAGGTCATTCTCTCAGGGTTGTGAGATCCAGCCCCACATCTGGGCCCATGCTGGGTGTGAAGCCTGCTTAAAATTCTCTCTCTCCCTCTCCTTCGGCCCCTCCTCTGCCTCAACTTCTCTTTAAAAAAACAAAAACAAAAACAAAAAAAACATGTTATTAAAACAAAGCTGTTTTCATAGCAATTGTTTGTAACAGTGCATTCTATTAATAAATAAAAAGAGAAAAAATATTTCAATAAATGTCAAAAAGTATCATGTTATTGAATTAGATATACTTATTTTAAAATGAACATAGTTTAAATATACAAAAAATTGTTTTGCTTCAAAAGGAAAGCTAATAATTAATGCTCATTCACTAAATGAACCATCATTTTAACTTCTTTGATAGATATAGATATAGGTATACAGTAAACTATCATTATTTCCAGATTACAACGTTGGATTGTTAACCAAGAAAATCTAGAAGAATCAGTTAAATCATCAGTCACTAAGAATATTCAGAGTGGCAGCTATTTTCAAAGGAGTGAATTTAGAAAAACAGTTTTTTTTAATATGCAAACAAGAGCCTAGTAGAAAAAATAGAGGAATTTTCCCTTTACATTTCCAACCTCAAACAGAAAATATCTAGAAATATGCCAAATATGAGATATGTAATACCCAAATGAAATGAAGGTAAAACTTTTCAGAGGCATAATAGATCATTGAAATTAATACAAAGACACTTTCTATCCATATATATATGAACATATATATCTCCTATATGATCAGTATTATAAAGACATCAGTTTACCTAAATTTATTTATAAATTCAATATAATCCCAATTATTAATATAATGCTCATAGGATATGTTTACTGATAATCTAATGTAAAACTCATCTGGAGGAAGAGACAAGCAAGTATATTCAGGAGAACTCTGAAAAAGAGAATTAATACTGATGAACCCACCTTACTGTTTCTAAAGTATATATAATAAAGCAACAAAAATAAAAAATTTTTAGTCCTTTTGAATAAATAGACGGTGACAAAATGCTACCCAGGAGCAGTCCCAAACACATACGGAAATTTAATTTATAACAAAGTGACAAATATTTAGAACAAAATTAAGTAAATCTGAATCTTTATTTTTCTCCTTATACCAAATATTTAAGCATTTAAAACAAAAACACAAGTTCTAGAAGAAAACAATAAATAACTTTGCTTATTATTTTAGAGCAAGAAAGGACTTCTTAACTGTCCTCGAACCCAGAATTCATAAAGTGTCCATGAGAATCCAAACCAAGCCATTCATCTAAACAGAATAAACTTCTGTCTGGTGCAAAATATTGTCCACGTAGTAAATACAACTGACATTTTTTAGGGGGAAAATTATAACCCTTATGGCAGAAAAAAGTCTAATTTCTTTGATTTATAACAAACAAATATCACTGGAGTCAAAATCGTATCATTTAAATGAGCAAAGACTTAGGGGTTATATGCAATCCAATATACATGGACTATAAAAAAGGAAGGTCTCCAAAAATGTTAATATTTATTTTCATTGTTTTCCCTTTTGTGTCCCTGATTATGCACCAAAGATTTTACTTTGCACCTCAGATTGCATTCTTTAAAATGTCCCCGTTTCCTTGATTTTCTGAGCTACTTTCTCATTTTTGTTGCTGATTACAAAACAACTGAAAGATAAAAAACACATGTTTTCTCTATAACTGTTTTTAATTAAACTTTTGGTAAAACAGAGATGATTGCAATTACTCTTTCATTATCTTTAAGAATCTTCTCCAGCTTCCTCAGTTTCTCAGATCATTCCCTGGCAGCAAAGCAAACAGGAAGAGGAAACGTTTTTAGCTGGTGGCAGCTGGCGGATTCGGAGCTTTCTGGGCTTTATCTGGAGGGGGTTCTTGAAGAACATACACTCTACATCCTTCCTTTTCTAAGAAACTTCCCCAATCTATTTGCCATGGCCTTACTTTCTTCCTCCTCTGTCCCTGAACCTCCACCCCGAGGGTAAGGCGCACACCTCATAAACTCATACAGACGTCACTTAAGAGACATGACACACCCCCAATCTTAGGTAAAAATTTGAAGTCCTTTTATGTGTTCATTTTTTCCCCCTAGAGAAAGGGCTCTGGTGCTTGTATCAGCTTCTCAAAGTTGTCTTTAACATTTCCCCTGTCCACTCCTTCCCCCACCCCAAAATTGAAGAACCTTGCTTAAAACTTAGGATCAGAACTTTGGCTCCAGTAATAAAGGCTGTGTTAATGTCTTATAGACCATTGGGTCTTACTTCAGAAAATAAAGCCTCCAAAGGGACAAGCTGGAAAGTTTTAGTGATTGGTGGGTTACCATAGGCAGTTAGTGGGTGGGGCCCAGGAATCCTAGACATCCTGCAGTGAGAGGGATTGTCTATGTATATGGAAGAACTCTCCTATGTTCTAACTGACATTTAAATGTCCCACTGGATATAACTCTAGGTGAAAACACTGTGATTATCTGAGTCTCAACCTGTGTTTCACATATACACATAAATAAGTTTCATATGTTTTTATTTTACATTGAATATATGAAAATATAACTGCATTTGTTTTTATTGCTGCATAACAAATTGCCATATGCTTAATGGCTTAAAACACATATTTATTATCTCACGGTTTCTGTGGATCATGGGACAGTAGTCTGGGCACACTTAGCAGTATCCTCTACTCAGGGTCTCAAAGGCTGCAATGAAGATGTCAACCCCGGATACAGTCTCATCTAAGGATTGGATCCTCTTCCAAGTGCACAGAGCTGGTGGCAGAATTCCTATCCATGCAGCTGCAGAAGTCACGGCAGCTTCCTGCTTCAAGGCCAGCAACAGAGGGGGTTTCTGCTTGAGTCTTTCCCATCTCTACATTCTCATTTAAAGGGCTCCCCTGATGAAGTCAGACCCACTCAAGATACTGAGATAATTTCTCTTTGGATGAATTCAAAATCAACTGATTAGGCATTTTTTAAAGATTTATTTATTTATTTGAGAGACAGAGATAGAGTGAGTGGGCACACAGAGAGAGAGGGAGAAACAGACTCCCCATTGAGCAGGCAGCCCGATGCGGGGCTCAACCCAAGGACCCGGAGGTCATGACCTGAGCCAAAGGCAGATGCTTAGCCAACTGAGCCACCCAGGTGCCCAGGGATTTTTTTTTAAGTAGTCTCTACACCCAACATGGGGCTCAAATCCACAACCCCAAGATCAAGAGTCCAATGCTGGTCTGACGGAGCCAGCGAGGTACCCCTGATTAGGGACTCTTAATTATATCTATGAAATCCCTTCATCATTGCCACCTGGTGGGACATAATCACCATGTTGGTACCTTTTTGCCTTTGTTGAACCTTTGGTAGGAAGCAGGTCACGTACAGCTTCCTTCCTCATTCAAGGGGAGGCAGTCACAAGACAGGAGAAGAGAGCATGCACGACTAGGCAAGGATGGCAGGAGAGAGATCTCATGGTTTCTCTGACAACTACGGGCTTCTCACCCAGGCAAGGCGGAGGAGTCTGGGATGAGGACTTCGAATGTGGGAGTTGCAGGTAGATATGGAGCCCCTGCGAAAGACACACAATGGTGAATATGGTTGTTCAGCTTAGGGTGACCCTGATTAAAACAAGACTAATCTGTAGCATGAAACGTTGCATTGTTGATTTTGTTTTTGATGACCAACGTATTCTGAAACTAAATAGATCACTTCTATACTGTTATAGAAGTAATAATACTTGTATATTGAGATACATGTAATAATCCCTAGCTTTGAGAAGACTACCCCCCCCAATAATCAAGAAACTCTCGCTTTCTCTCTCTTTCTCTCTCCCCCTTCTTTTTTTTTTTTTTCCCCCAGTCTCTTTCTCTCGAAACTCGTCTTCCATCTTTGGAAAGATCAACAGAGTGTAGCTAACAAGCTGACATTCGGGTCACAGTAGCTACCATGTACTAGTTGCGTAGCAAGACTGTGGCTGATTTGCCTAGTGGGCAGAGCGAGTAATCAGGGGACCTCATGGAAAGAAGCAGCCACTCATCATTGCATTGCTCTAGTGCTCATCTCCACTGGCCCAAAGTCTCAGGGAGCCTGAGGGAGTGGCCCCTTTGTGCTCTGTTAAGAAAGCCATGTTCCTGGCCAGTGGTGCTTTCTGCCTCGCTCGTTGAAGACACCTGATTTTGTGAGGTAAAAGCTTGAGGACTCTTATGTAAAGAAAGGGGTTTAACACTTGTAGAAGAAATAGATTCTTTAAATGTAGGATTAAAGCAAGGGTTGGGAAGCGTTTAAGGGTAAGAGAGAACACTGGGAATTTTCTGTCACAAATTCTCATTTTTAATTTGAACACGACCTCAGCAAGGGTGGTAAGATTGTAGGAAGCCTTAGAAAGACATTCAAATATCCTCATTTCTTGAGACTTGAGTAGCTTATCAATACATAATTATATGGTTATGGAGAGTGTAGCTGAATTTGATCATGAAACCTGGCCTTTTGGGTAGAGGATTTTGCCTGGAAGGGCCTCATTAATGGCATTTATATGTAAGCTTAAAAAGCTAACGATTTCCTGTAAAACCACACAGGGTCACTTTTCAAAGATAAGTTTAGGTTCTTTTTTTTAAGCTTTTAAAAATTAAATTAAAATTTTAATTAATTAATTTAAGCTTAGGTTCTGAATATGAATTTATAAATGCTGTAACCCTAGGAAGTTGGCAAACATTGCATTTGATAGTAATCTTTGTTAATGCCATTTTCATACTAAGAAAATGCATTGCAGCCAAGCATCAATGTCGTTCTAGCCCCCAGCTTCTAACAGGCTCCCTGGATGCTTTTCTTTTTTCTCTGCTCCTTATCTTCCTACAGTGGATAATTTGAAAAGTAAGGAAAAGATATATATAGTGCAGGGACCTTTCCGCCCGACGATAACGATGATGGTGGGCTTTGGCCTGTCTTATGATTCCTTGCATGAGCTTGGCTGACAGTTGTGTGTAAAACCAACTGACCTTTTAGATCTGCTAAGCATCTTTGGCAAGGATCAAATGTTAAAAGGACAGTCCATGTGATGAGAGATTCAAAGACTGAAAAATTAGCCGCACAAATTAAGTCAGCAGCAGTACCAGCAGCAACAAAGGGCCATTAGGATAGACAGTGTATGTGTGGCGGGGAGGAGGGGGTCAGTGTGCTCCTATCTCACTCATAAAGCTTAGGTACTTTTCAGAGGCCACGCACTGTTTGAAGCTCCTCAGAAGAAGGAGGCTGATGTCATGTCTCTCTAGGCACCCATGACCCTCGTGGGTGGAACAGACTTGTAACAGCCCCCCATCTGTTTTGTGGAATTCTGCTTCTAGAGCAACTCACCAAGAGCCTGTTCACCAAAGGATCGATCTCCAACTCACTGATGTTTCTGAAAGTTCAGTTTTCCCTCAGGCCTGCCTCAGCTCCTAGATGAGAACTGGTGGACAGTTTTTTAAATGAAGTTGACTTTCTTCATTTTGTGAACGCTCTTTTCCGACCTGAAAATGTACCTGCATGTAAATTATATTTCACATATAAAACAGTGGAGGCCGTGGCTGCTGACGGGCAGGGCAGGGGTAAAATAAACTTTGAAACAGTTCACCAGTCATCATTCAACTACTGAATTTTTGCAAATTGGGTTTCAGTGACTACATTTGATTTTGTGGAAATCTAAAGCATGCCTCCTGGATTTCTGAAAATTCCCAGAATTTTATTTTCTTCTTGGTTCCTCTAAGGGACATGTCTTGCTTTTCTCTAGCTGGTCCCTGGCAAGAAACACAACAGTACCTTTATATCTTCCAAAAAAATCCAATTACATAAAGCATTCCTAAGCAATATAGAACATCACGAGTTTTAGTGAAACTTACATAGGAAGAAGGAGAAGAGGTTTACACAGCAGCTAAAGAACTTATTCCAATAGATAATCTAATCTCTGCACTTGGTAGCCTCTTAGGCAGTGGATGATTTCTATCCAGACCTTTCATAGCACTGGGCCTGGAGGTGGGACAGATGTCCTTCTTCTGTTCCTCACTATTTACAGACCATTCTCCATAACTCCTACCTCTCATGCCCCTCCCCAGGTTTGTCTCTTACGCTATCAGGCTATACCACCCCTTTGCACCCCTTTGACATGATTATTTACCGCCTTCAAACTCTCCCTTACTCATTCCTTGATGACTGGCTCACTGTCACTCTCACTGAAGACATTCCTATTGTAATTCTTGGGATTTTAAAATACACATGAAGAATCCTTCCAATTGGCTCCTAGATTCCTGACCTCCAATGATATTGTTCTCTAATCTATGTCAACCACTCTCTCCCACAGAGATACCCTAGAACTTGTTGTTCCTAATAATGGAAACAGCTCCATAATCTCATTATCATGCATCCTACTCTCTGACTACCTCTTTCCATCTTTTCAATTTTACTACCTTTCAGAATGTGACTCCAAAAATAATCCTTAGACTCCACTGGGAAATAAAAATCCATTAACTTTACCACTTTCTTATTATGCATTATCCCTCAGCAAATCCTAGTTTTCTCTTTACCCAGGTAAAATTCCATGGCCCGTGATTGAAAACATTCTCTTGCCCAAAGCCTCAACCTCCTTCCCATCTTAGTATTCACTTGATAAAGCCACCATCCTGTTAACAATTAAATTTAAGTTTAACCTATTCCTACATGACTGAAAGTGGCTGGAGAAAAACTCAACCATGATAACTTGTGTCACTTAATTTCAGGGCACCCTCCTCAGCTCTTAGAGTTGCCCAGCAATCTTGATATATTTCCCTGACACATTTCACTGTCCCGCTTTGCTAGATGATGATTCTATGCTTTCTTCTCTCTTCCTAGCTCTTGTACCTCTTCCTTTTCCTTGCCTCCTGCTCTGCAGATGACTTTGTTTCCCTTCCCTCCCCCACCCCCTTACAAGGGAAGCGATCACAAGAGGTCCATGGTCCCCACCATGGCTCTTCCTTTCTACCTACATCTGCCCTCCACACACTGGCCTTCTCTCTGTCACTATGAATAAGCTGTCATATCCCAGCAAAGTCAACAATCCCACTTCTACAACAAATCTCATCACCTTTAACCTACTAAGGCACAGAAAATTTCAGAAAACTATCTCCTCTCTATTTAACACCATCATTCCTTTCTCTCTCTACTGGATCTTTACCAATCAGCATGTATCTGTTCCCTTATATCTCTCATTTTGAAACAACAACAAAGAGATATTCTCAAAATCCCCTTCCCTTCAGCGATTGCAATATTTCCATCTTTCTTTTTATAGCAAAATGACTCATTTGTCTATTTTCACTGTCTCCAATTTCCCTCCTTTTCTTTTCTTTTGAAATCATTCTATTTATGTTTTATCCCTAACCCTTCATCATAACTGCTTATGTTAAGGTCTCTAATGGCCTCCCTTTGGCTAAAACTCATTTTATGCTGCTGCTTCCTTTTTGGTTTTCAGAACATCACTGTCTCTTGGTTTTCTTCCCACCTCACTAGCCATTCCTCCTTGGACTCCTTTCCTTTTTCTTCCATCTCTTCAACCTCTTAATGTTGGGAGTTCCCCAGAGTACCATCTTGGATTTGTTCTCTTTTTCATCTATACTTCCTCCCTTGGAAACATCATTTTATTCTCATGGTTTTCAAGACCATTTATACATTATTAATCCCATTTTTTAAAAATCTTCCATCTGACCCTCTTCTCTAAATGGCAGTCTTGGGGATATCTAACAGTCTACTTGGGGTTTCCACTTACATATATAATTTATATCTCAAAATTCACAAATTGAAAACTGACTATTCCTTCACCCCAGATCGGCTTCTCTAATGTTTCTCATTTCAGTTAAGACAACTCCATCTTCCAATTGCTCAAAACAAAAACCCTAGAATTTTAATGGATTTTTTCTCCCACTTAGTTCTTGTTTAGTTTCTTAGCAAATCATTGGACCTCTAACTTCAAAATATATCCATAACGCTCCCCACCATATCCATTGCTTCCCAATTGGTCCAAGCTACCATCGAGTTTCACTTGTATCATTCAATAAACTTCTAGTTGGTCTCTTTACTTCCTTATTTTTTTTTAAAGATTTTATTTTATTTATTTGACAGAGAGAGACAGCCAGCGAGAGAGGGAACACAAGCAGGGGGAGTGGGAGAGGAAGAAGCAGGCTCCCAGCGGAGGAGCGTGATGTGGGGCTCGATCCCAGAAGGCCAGGATCACACCCTGAGCCGAAGGCAGACGCTTAACGATGGTGCCACCCAGGTGCGCCTGGTCTCTTTACTTCCATCCTTGCTTTGCTTTAGTTTATTCTCAACACAACATACAGAACAACTCCTAAAAATTTAATTTAGACTTTGTCACTCCTTTACTCCAAACCATCCATGGAATTACCTCCCAGTCAGAGAAAGTGCTCCTAAATGATCTGGACCCTCATTACCCCTCTGACTCCTTTGCTCTGCTCCAGCATTTCCAACCTCTTCAGCCTTCTCGTGCCTCCTGACACACACCAGGCACATTCCATCTTCAGAACCTTTACCTGTCTGCCTTCCCTGACTGAAAGGCTCTTCCTCAGATACGGTCATCCTGTCTCCCTCACTCGCTCCATCTCTTTTCTAAAGCGTAATTTTTTCAGTGAGATCTTTCCTGAAAAACTTGTTTATATTTGCCACCCTTTACCCTATATTCCCTATCCTCCTCTGTGCTTAAATTTATCTCCTTAGCATTTTTCTTATACCTAATGCCCAAAACCGCCCTCTATCTATCTATCTATCTATCTATCTATCTATCTATCTATCTATCTATCATCTATCTATCTATCTATCTATCTATCTGCCATTTATGTCTGTCTGTCTGTATGTATCTGCATCTTTTTGTCTAGTTTACTGTTTGACTTCCTCAGAAGAGTGAAAGTTCTTGAGGAGGGGTATTTATTTCATTGTTCATTTCTATGTAACCAAACCTAGAATAGTCCCTGGCTCATGTTGAAGTGTTCAATAACCCTTCATTAAAGAAGTAAAAGAAGATATCACTACAACACTTGTTGGCAGCCCTGTGTTGGGTCTCCCCAGCTCCTTGGCTCGCTGTTGTTTTCTATTCTACAGGCTCCTCCACTTCCCTTTGTCTTTTCTCTCTGGCCTTCCCTTTGCACATCATTTTCTCTACTTGCCTTAAGCAAAGCCGTTCAGAGATCTTTTGCTGCTTCAGGATTCCCTTGTATTCTTACCCTCAATTCCATGTAGGTTTTTCAAGTACTTTTTCAAAGCAAATATTGTGATCTCCCCACGGAAGATAAAAGGTCTCTATTTTCTTTCATAATATGAGATATTAAATATAATTAGCTAATTAAGTAAATTTTAGTCAAACAATAGTGAGAAATAAGGATTATATTAATTTCCAGATTCCAGATTAGTCCTCTAAACAAGTTTCTCTCTCCAAAAGTCTTTCTATGGATGCATTTTAGAAAAGTATGAGATAGCTCCTCACAACATTTTATTTGTACTGTACTCCCAAACGTTTCTGGGAATAGCATATACGGTGTAATCATGTTGACCAATATTAACTAAGGTTCATGGTACTTTAAAATAGGATAACTAGTGGAAGATGTTTCAAGAGAATATGGAGATCTATTTGTAGAGACTAGATTATGCAAAATTATTATTAGAAAAATTTGAAGATAAGGCAGCACATAAATGAATTTAACAAATGATATTAAATTATGAGGTACTGTAAACATCACCCAAGTCAGAAACTTTAGGCAAGTGGAATAGAAGACCAGAACAGAGGACCAGAATATAGACAAGAAATGTATCATTCGACATACAGATAAAATTCGAGGGATAAAAACAGTATTAACAGCACATATTTGAAAATTGGTTTGTAAAATCACGAATTCCAGGGAGCTTTAAAAATGATAACGTTATACAAGAAATGAATTTTCAATGAGTGCACCCTGTGCGGTGCGAAAAAAGGACAGCTCTGCTTACCAGGATTTCCGAATTAAATGTCCATTTAATTGGTCTGATGAAAATATTTCTCACAGAATAACATTCACACCAGTTAAGAACAATGCAGAAGTAACATGGAAAGTCTGCAGCAAAAGAGACCGTGAAAGCACCAACCCAAGTGCGGGCCGCGTTATTACTGAGTCTTGCACACCGAGCCTGCGTCGTCGTCGTCGTCGTCGTCATCGTCGTCATCGTCGTCATCATCATTATCATCGCTCTGCCCTCTGCCGACTGCTCTCCTCTGATCGTTCCGCCCTCATCCGCTCCTCCCTGTTCCTCTAGCAGCCGCACCTCACTCAGGTTTCACAGCTTTGTACCTGCTTTTTTTCTCTTTGTCAGGAATGTGCTTCACTTTTGTACCTGCTTTTGCCTTTGACTGGAAAGTTCTTTCCATAGACATTCAACATGACTGTCTCCATGACACGTTTCTCCACCACCCTAACTAAATTTCGTGGCTTTTATTCCTCTCTCTGATTTCTTTTTTTTTTTTTTTAATATTTTATTTATTTATTTGACAGAGAGAGAGACAGCCAGCGAGAGAGGGAACACAAGCAGGGGGAGTGGGAGAGGAAGAAGCAGGCTCATAGCGGAGGAGCCTGATGTGGGGCTCGATCCCATAACGTTGGGATCACGCCCTGAGCCGGAAGGCAGACGCTTAACCGCTGTGCCACCCAGGCGCCCCCTCTCTCTGATTTCTATTTCTCCTGAGTCCTTATTACAGTCTAACTTACTCTACATTTTACTTATTTATTTTGTTTTATACATTAGTATGAAAGCTTCATGGAGACAAATTTTAGTCTGTTTTACTCACTGATAATAGTGAATTGGCACGCAATAGTTGTTAATTAATATTTGTTAAATGAATAATCTAGTAAAGGTAAGTTTAATTTTTGCTGCTTTGTAGAACAATGTAAGAAGGGTTGAATTGACTGTTAGAAATTCTGGGTTTTAGTATCTGATTTTTCACTTACTGGCTCTGCTGATGAAGTTAAACACTTAATTTTCCACATCTATAAAATGAGGATGATAACATAACCGCGACTACCGCTACAATGTTGGGAGGAACAGATATTTGTAAAGGAGTCCCATTACTGGCACTATTTAACCTACAATTATTTGAATTAAATATCAGATTATAGCCTGGATTTGTATAGATATTTCCTACATATTATCCTGTGTAGGATACTTACATGTATTCCCCTCAAAATTGTCAGCTGTTGGTGAAGGCTTTCTAGTAAGGTGACATGTTTGCATTTTGGAGACTGTCTTCAAGATCAGCTGGCAAGTGCAATTTGTCTTTTGAGAGGGAGCCCTGGGCCACAGATCCCCCCGCAGCAGGGCTCTTCACCTGGGTCGATTTTGGCTCCCATTTGGCAATATCTGCAGATGTTTCCAATTGCCAGGACCGGGTGGAGGTGGTAGTGTTACTCGCATCTAGTAAGTAGAGGCCAGGAATGCTGCTGACCATCCTACCACACATACAGTGGTCTCTGACAACAAATACTTAGCGAATCCAAAATTCTCTAAAGGCTTTTGGAGCTAGAAAATTTGCCACTCTCAGAATCATCTCCCTGGATGAGTCACATGGTGAATTTCTTTGATGGAAAGTTTTCGCAGTGATCATTTGGGAGCCTCTGGGAAGTAGGAGTGTGTCAAGGAGTGCATAGGCACTAGTAAGTAAGAAGGAAACAAACCCCCAAACCTCTGCATATTCAAGCTAAGACAATAAAAAAATCAGTAAATACTATATGGTCACGTATCTGTTTTAAGGGCTACAGAAAGGATCACATGATTATACAGTGTAAGAAAAACGGCTTTGACCTCAAGTCTTCTTCAAAGGCTAAAATGTGAAGAGAAAGCAATGGTAATTGTCAGTCTTTTAAATGGGAATTGTGGGGGTTAAGATCTTACTTTATTTGAGCATATTTTTCATCATTAAAATTACGTTTCTAGACTGCTACAAATGAATTTTCTGAAAAGAGAGAAGAGTGATAATTATTCCAGTGGTCTCAACTCTGTTCTTTTATCAGAGTAACAATTCTCTAAATGTCCTAATAGGAAATTGGATTCAATTCTGAACCAGAATAAATATGGCAGGAAAATTTAGATGGAAAATCAGGCAATCTGAATTATATAAATAAATATTTGTACACTAATCTGTAAACAATTGTAGCAACAATGCACTTAAACAGAGCTAACCTTATTGCACAGTGATTCTTGGTAAGAAGGGGCCTTTTCTTTATAGAAACCCAAACCGCAAGAATTCCCAGTTCCAAATTCTTTCTTTCTTTTGTGGCTAATACTGATTGAAGAAGCCCAAGGAATGCAGAAAATGGTATTTCCTGAATAGGCTTATTTCTTTTTTATTTTAAAGGAGTATTTATTTTTTATGTAGATACATATCCGAAAGATAAGGATGAAGAGTTTTAAAAATGTGTTATTAACAGCAAATGTGACTTTTTGCCTCTGATTTCAAACAGAAGGTGCAGATGAATGACACCCAAATAAACTAGTGTTAAATTCGAGGATGTGTTCTATGGATGTGTTTTGAAAGATTGTTCTTTACATTCCTTTTTATATGACTTCTATACATGAAGTTTTTCATACTACAATACACACAGGCTGAATTTGCTCTCCTTCATACTTACCTAAGGATTTATTGTGCTTGACTATGTAACATTAAAAGACATTGTTCTTTCTTCTTCCCGTGTTTAGAATGTAGTTCATGAATATTTAATTCATGGCAACACTCAAGGGATCTTAGGCTCATTTAGAAAAGACTGAATCTCATAAATGTATTAATATCTAGTGAATGTGCCTTATCACAGCATGTCTGGGTTTTTGCTGTTCGTTTCCTTGTGATAAGATTCCTGGGCAGAGCAAGTCTTCGGAAGTAAGCCCACAGGGCTGCCTGGCAAGTTTATTTTGGGAAGGAAATAATCAATTTAGAGCTATTACTGCAAGAGTCCTTATCGAGCTCATTTCCTCATCTAATGCTTCACAAGCTAATATTACATGTTTAGTAGCAACTTCAAAGGAACAGAACTGTGCTTTGGTAGGTTTTATTAATGTGAAATTTCTCTGAGGGCACCAAGTGTTTGCCATTAACATGACTACACTCCACAGACTCGCAAACATAGGTCATAAAAGCTGTACCGGAGCCCCGCGCCGCTGCAGTCACGTGACTCTCTTACTGTCGATTACAGGGGCTGGGGGGGGGGGCTGCTATTGTGCTCACAGTCTTGACTTTTCTGCACTTCCTCTTCCCCATTCCGTTCAAGGTAGTGAAAATAGTGATTTAGCCTAAGAGCAATGCGGCCAAAACAACGTACAGAGAGGGTCTTGTCCCCACTCAGGTAGCAACAATGGGATAATGGCCTACATTTCAACGTATCCTGTACATTGCTTTGGCGTTTTGTTTTTCGTTTCTAGACGGTCCATTGAAATGTAGGCCAGGATCCACACAGAGAGACATTTAGTGTTCCTGAGTAGAATCGCAGAAAAGAAACTATTTAGACATGGTATGTGAGACCCTTGAAGGAAGGCAGAAGGAGGTCGCCTCAAGGCCAGAGCGGGGATTTCTACTGAAATTTCGTGAGTAGGAGCAAGAGGGATTATACTTCTGCCAAAGCAAGGTGTCTTGGTGCCCACTTCTAGACACTGCAGCATGGTTACCTTTTGACCATACGGATGAGACTATTCTCTTCCTTTGCTCCGTGTTTGACTGGACTCCCCGGGCGGTCGTTTTCTCCGCCAGCCAGTACCACCCCCCGCAGGGCAGGAGTAGGGAGAGCATTTTGCTGTCTTGTCTCATGGAATTGCCCACTTGAACACGATTCCTTTTCCACCTCGAAATACCACCATTCCGTTCTCTTGCCGCCCCCTCAAGAAGCCTTCTTTGTCATCGATCGGCTAAACCAGTTCCAGAAGAGCCATGGAAGCAGGGCCTGTTCTCAGGGCCGGGTAGGCGGTGTGGACGCTCGCTGCAAATGGGCTGCAGCTGCGCGTTAGGGCGGGTTGAGGGGCCCGAGCGAGAAAACCAAAACATCCCCTGGAATTTGGCTAGTGTTTTAGGAAAAATACGATAAAAATACGGAAATTATAGGAAAATCATTAGCAGTTGTTTGGTCACTTTTTCTGTGTCAATAGACTTTTGTTTAATATTTCAGATATTTGAGCAGTACTGTAAGGGCTTTTGTTTAGTTTCCTTCATATTAAAAATAGCAAGTTGAGCCGCCAGCTTTTCAGAGCAGGGTTGTAAATTAGGAAAAGAAGAGAGAAGAAAATGATATGGAACCTCTAAGTTAAATAAACCCTCTTATCCAAGCTAAGTTTCGAAAGGGGAACAGATACATCATAAGGGAGACTTTTTTTTTTGGTCCCCCCGTTAGCTATCAAAATATCTCTATAATGAATATTTGTTTAGAACTCAGAACCTTATTAATAGGGGACTATTTTCAGAGAGGGATCTTCTTTCTGATTCGAACAAAAATGGCAAGACCCTAACCAAAACCTATGACAAGAAATTAAAGACAGACAAGCATTTTTTTGAACAAATTATTATTTTATATTTTCATACAATCCTTTGAAGGAGGTGTTTTTTGGCATCGCTATTCTGAAACTCAGATGCCATAGATCTGTTGTATTTCATAAAGCAGGTCAATTTTTAAAGAGAAAAGATCCCAAATAAACTTGTTTTTAACATTTTTCCTTTTCCTATAACTTTTTTCATTTTGCTACACTCAATTCTAATGCAATATTTGATTTAGCACAGACAAGCATTTAGCTTATTTAAGTTTATTTAAGCTTTATTTAAGTTTATTTCAGTTTACTAATGACTTGACTTAATAATTCCATATTTCATGGTGTTCTGTCAAATGGCTCACAGCATCCGCGTACTCTGCCGCCTGAGCTGGGACTCGAGTGCGTACACTTCTCCTCAGGCCCTCTATTTCTTGAGCTGCATGAGATCTTAATCTCATGGAGTTTATAAAGAAGTAATGAACTTAAATCACAAACCTAAAAACCTCTAGAAACAGGCAGAGGACAGTTTAAAAAGAATCACTTGCCCACGAGTTTAGGTTTGATGCTGAACGTTCCCCCATTTTTTCCCCAAAGTTTTTGACTTCCCCTAGAGTTTCCTTTAAATCTTAGCATCACCACCACTCATGAGCTCTTCCCTTCTTATGGTTATTTTTAAAAACACGCAGTTAGTTTTACATCTTGTTTTTTGTTTTTCTTATTCCACTTCTTCCTCTTCTCCATTTTTATCCACGACTCTTTTTCTCTTGGAGCTGATGAAATGCCTATAACTCTTACCCTATCCTGTCATGGAACACGGCACGTTTATTCCCATCAGGTGCCTCCGCGGGTGTTGGCTACAGGAGAGAGGATGTACGATTTCTACCAAATATGGAAGAAGTCAGTGTTTTGTTTTGTTTTTTCAGAAGTCAGTGTTTTTTTCACTTTCTGAATTTGTAAATTCCATTGTAGGATATATTAAGCTACTATAGAAATTGCCTTTTTTGTGGGTAAAAAATGGCCAAATACTGCCAATTGCATCAGATTTATGAGTTTGAATGTCACAGCTGCCGTGACATTATCAGAGATGCTATTCTGATTTCCATTGTTTTTCATTACAGTAAACCCCAAAATATAAACATCTATTTTATGTTTATATTTAGAATTCTCCCCATCCCAGCTTCCTGGGAAAACCACACTAAATATAATTAACATCATTTTAGATGTTGAATTCCCTGATGCATCATTTCACAATTACATATGGTTTTTCTAAAACTTCAATTGCTTTCAGTTGTTACTGTAAATGGATGGAAATTTATACTATAACTTGCTGATTTTAGTTCAGTACCACAAATACTTGAGAAAAAACTTGTACATATTTTACAACGAGATACCCGTGAATGCTTTAGTGTCATAGACTGGCCTGTCTGATGATACCACTTTTCAGCAACCTAATGAGCAAAATGCAATTTTCTCTCCTGTAGTTCTGATGATTCATAGGTCCCTTCCTGCCTCTGGATCAAGACCATATTTTACCAGGAGTCCTGTTACACCTTCCCTGTTCACTTGAGAATTGCTTCCAGCAATGTTCTTTTTCCTGTTAACACCTGTACCAAGCTGTTGAGGAAATAGTTTTCAAAGCATGCCTTGAAAAAGAGATTCTTGTCTCTTTACCTTAATGGAGGGAACATTTCATCCAAACAGAAAAGACACTGCTTATAAAGTCAAACTTACTCATAGTTTTATCTATGTATTTAATTTTAGTTATGTTAGTAAGACTACTTATGATAGTGAAAAATTTCCATCCACATAGCACACTGAAAATAGAACCCATGTCTCAATATATCTTATTTCTATATCATTTATCATAATATATTCATGAGTCCATATATTTTCCACACTTGAAGGAAAAGAAATATAACTTATAGTATTTTTTGCATTGGTACCCAATCGTTGTTGTGGCTACATTATTATGAATAACTCATCTTTGGAATAGTCGAAAGTAGTTTTGAGTGTATGCTAGATCCACCCATCCATCCATCTGACCTGTCCATCCATCCCTCACTGTGTATATTCTCTATGTGGAGATATCTGAGACTTTAGGATCTGGAGATAACACATCACATTTTCTGCAGAACTAAAGACAAGGCAGAGAGTTTGGCATTAGACAGGGAAATGGACGCTGGAGTATAATTCTACATTGGTCTCTTGAAGGATGTGGTCATTAAAACTCGGGAAAGAGGAAACAGAATAAAACACACCATTTGTTGAAAGAAAGCCCACTTAAAAACAAAAATTACTGCAGTTTTACTTCTACAAACAGATGTGAAATGCATCGCAAAGGAACTCAATAATCATGTCGCTCCAGAAATCACCAGTGTGCAACACAGAAGCCCTCTGACATTTGTCTCTGCTTTTCTAATAGGAAATAAATCTTAGTAACAGCTGAGAGATAACGGAAGGATTATCAGAGGAGGCTAAGTACCCAAATCAAGATCTATAGAATGAAAAAACAAATACATGAAAAAAAAAAGTATTTTTCCTAAAGGAAAAAGAGAGAAGACAGATGGCAAGAGAAACACACATTTTAAAATGACAATAAATATGAAATTGATTCAAGAAGGAAAAATATAGGATTTGGACTTAGAACTGGGTAAGAATCTCTAGTTCTGTCTCCCTTTGTACACTCAGTAAATTATTTAAATACATTCTAACATACATTTTTTTTTCAATTATCAAGTGAACCTAAACATTTTCTTGAGAATTAAATGGGATAATGTATGAAAAATAATTAAAATTTTGTCTGGAAAGGCACTCAATATTTATTAGATTCCTTCCTCACATTACTTTTGGCTCACATGTCAGGACTCCTAGTAAGTTCTACTCAGTGTGGTTGGGCACATGGTAGCCTATGAAGTACACTTTATAAAATTATTGAATCCTCAGGTTTGGATTGCTATCTAAGTTCAAACTTTTGAAGACAAATTCAAGTACACCAACTTCCTTTCCCAACTTCTTTTCAGTCAGCCTTCCCAGTGAAGGCTGTGTATGTGTATGTCGGGTGAAGGGGAGGAATCCCAAGTATTATCTGTTCTTTTCCACAAATCTGCATTCTTCATATTGTTCAGACTGGAAAAGAGGCAAGAGGAGGAATCTGAGATAATTCTTGCTTAAAATCTCAAATAGAGGCTTGCTAGGGAACAGCTGAGACAGTAATGGCTTCCCTTGAACTCTTGGCTCTGAAGCTGAGTCAGAGAGAGCAGAATAGCAGCTTTAGAATCCATGGTTTCCACTTGTCTCCACTTGCTCTTTCCTTTACATCCCAGTTCATCTCTGGCTGTGTACTGCGATGCTTTCCCTGATCACACCAGGGGAGGTATCCCTATTTTTTCCCAACTTAAATGTGACCTACTGTGACAACACATATTTGTTACTTTAAAAGTGACTTAAATTGTCTATTACATTTTATGTTTATACGAATTATTTTCCTAAATAAGCAGAAAGGATATCTTCTCAGGCTTTACCCACACAGTATTCTGTACGTTGTGTGAAAATATAAATATTATGTACATAGGCTCTTTACTCATTTTAACTTGATGATATAAATTTAGGAATCTTTTTCTCATTTTCAATTTAGGTTGGGTTTTCTTTCTTGATCACATTTGGCATTTTATTAGTTTAATTTAAAGATTCAACACTTTATATACGTTTCTGCTTTACAATTTATCAGTATTTTCTTTATTATTTTTATTGTTTCCTACTTCTCTGGAGATTGCTTATGATTATTTTAAAAATTTCTAAAATTGAATGCTAATTTATTTGCATTCATTCTTTCTCTTTTAAGCATGAAAGATTTTTAAACTATGTCTTTGTCTCTAAAATCATCTGGACCCTGTCTCCTAAAGTTTCCTAAAAGTATTCTCACTTTTATTATGTTTTAGCTTTAGTTTTATCCTTTATTGCATTGTGGCCAGAGGAGAAAAACTGCGAATTTCACTTCAGACCATTTATTTGAGATGTTTCTTCTGTCCCGCACATGTAGTCCCTATTTGTAGCATACATTTTCCATATTCACCAGATTCTTGGCATTCTTATTTCCAATATTTATAGTATTGACATTTACGAGTGACCCTTAGGTTACATAACATAATTTTTTTCGGTTTTCCTGAGGCATGAATTTGAACTTCATGTGTCGTAAAACTAGAGGACAGAGAAAGGGTAACTAGGAAGTCAGTAGACCTAGTTGTCCACTGACTATCCTCTTTCATTCTTGATTTTTGAATTTGGCCTTAAATTCTACTTTGACTTAATACTGTCTCTCAGTACTCTTGTTTTTATTTATTTATTTAAGATTTTATTTATTTATAAGAGAGAGAGACAGCACGGGGAGGAGCAGAGTTAGAGGGGCAAGTAGACTCCGCACTGAGCATGGAGCCTGATGCGGGGCTGATCTCAGAACCCTGAATAAATAAATATGTATAAAATTAAATATTTTAGTTATTTCCCAGAGAGAGAGAGAGAGAGAGAACAAGCAGGGGGAGTAGCAGGCAGAGGGAGAAGCAGGCTCCCTGCTGAGCAAGGACCCTGATGCGGGACTCCATCCCAGGATCCTGGGATCATGACCTGAGCTGAAGGCAGACACTTACCCAATGAGCCACCCAGGCACCCCAATTCTTTTCATTTTTTAAATGTGAAATTGGGATGCATCTTAGAATCCAGGGTTCTTAAAATTGAGTCCTCTGAAGAGGATTTGCGTTTGCTTCTGCCAGTCATCTGAGGTCCTACTAACCTGAAATTACTCCAGGTTAAATGGTCTAGGTTAAAACTCTTCTGTTTTTGAACTGCATTGATAATGTGAATTCACTCCAAAACCTGTGCGAATATGAGCTTATGGTTTGAATTCCAGGGGGGAGATTATTTTTCTCTCTTCAAGTAGTGTCAAGTTTAAGACAAGCTAGTTTCCCTCCTATCTCTCCACATGGTGGGTTTTCATTTACTTTTAGTGAGGATGGAGCAGTTTGGTGACTCAGTATATGTGTGTGTGTTATCAGTTAGATTCTCAGTCTCCATCGTTTGTCCTTCCTCCTTATATAAATTGCAAATTGTGATTGACAGTTTCTTAAATTCGATGAAATGTGCTATGTTAAGAAATTTCATTCAATGGGAAGATTTGTGTTTTCTTCTGTGTTTTTGTGGTCTTTGGGGATCAAAAGCTTCTGCCAAATTGTTGGTTAAAAGAGAGATAGCAGGCGTCATTGCAGCCATTCACATTAAGACCATTCTTCCTCCTCCACCATTTAATCTCAGATATAGGCCATCACTAATATGAATTGCATCAATAACAGAGAGGAATATCAACTTTCACTTGCTTGAACGTCAGCACGTATGACAAGAGTGTAGCTTTGCCATGCAATCTGGACTGGTTGCTCCCTTTATAAGCAACCAGGCCATTCCCTTCCATCACTTCTCTTCTTGTGTTGGACCACGTTGACTATTGCTCATGTATTCTCTTTCATGGTCAACTTCATTTCGGTAGAGCATCTCGCCAATGTTTCCTGGGAGCAGAAGGTGAGAGATAACCTTTCAAAGGTAACTTATGTCTCAAAATGTCTTTATTCCAATCTTCCTATATTGTTGTTTTGGATGAGTACAGGATTCTGGATTGGAAATAATTTTTCTTCAGTATTTTGAAAGAATTGCTGTGTGTCGTTAGTTCCCACTGGTGATGTTAGAGGGTAGAAGCTATTATCATTCCTAATTCTTTGTATTCAACTTGCTTTTTGTTTGCTTTTGTTGTTGTTGTTGTTTTACTTTTTATTCTAGAAGCTATTAAGTTTTTCTCTTTGCATTTTTGTACAATATTACAGCAATGTGCTTTACTGTGGGTCTGCTTGCTTACATTGTGCTGGGCACTAAGTGGACCTTTCCATTTAGAAACTCATGTCTTTGAATACTGTGGCATTATCCTAAAAGATTTTATTAATGATTTTTCTCCCCCTTATCACTCCATTTCTCTACATTCCTTTGCTCTCTTTGCAACCCTTATTATTCAGGTGTTGAACCTCCTGGGATGGTCTTCCAGTTTTCTTATCTTCATCTCCTATTTTTCATCTTTGTGTTCTTTTGCTCTATATGCTGGGCTAATTTCCTTAACTTTATGCTCTTTGTTTATTTTTAAATTTTAAAATTTATTTTGTTTTGTTTATATATTTTATTTCAAAATATTTTTCCTATGGTGCTTTACATTTTAAGAGCTTGTTTTTGTTCTCTAAGTATTTTTTTCTTGGAGGATGTACATCTTACTTCATGGATATAATTTATTGTCTTATCTCTCTGCTGATATCAATGATTATTCCTTTTTAACATACTATCTTTTAAAAATATGTCTGCTTAGTTTCTATTCATTCCAAATTTCTTTTACTCTTTTGGTTGGTTTGGTCTCTGCCTCATATAGGAGAAGATTTTCTCAGATGGCAGTCCTGACATCTCTGGCTGTGACCAAGAAAAGAGGAGTAAAAAGTGATTGGAAATAGTAGACATATGGATGAGACTGACAGCTTCAAACTTCATTGCAGGGTGACCTAGGAGAGCTAAGGATAGTTTGCATGTCATGTTATTCCATATTTTCATTAGTTACTCAATGCCTGGAATATTCCTTTCCAGCTAATTTCTCTTTTACCTTCTCCAGACAACAAAACTTGGGATTTCTTGGGGTGCCTGGGTGGCTCAGCTGGTTAAGCATCTGCCTTCAGCTCAGGTCATGATCTCAGGGTCCTGAAATCAAACCCTGGCTTTGGGCTCCTTGCTCAGCAGGAATTCTGCTTCTCCCTCTCCCTTTGCCCTTCTGCCCTGCTCATGCTCTGTCTCTCTCAAATGAATAAATTAAAAAATCTTAAAAAAAAAAAAAAGAAACAAGATTTCTTCAGGGATGCAGAAAGACTACCACCTAAAGTGATGGAGTAAGAGAAAGTATCTCAGGCTTTAGGGATCTAACTACTCCTTAAGCACCTTTCTTCCATCTCTCACCTTATTTTAACACCACACCCTTCTCTCCAATTCTGCCACATCTTGAGGCTTTGGGAGATTTTCCAGTTTAAATTGGATTGTTCCTCAGATAAATTGCATGACTCCCCACCAACTTTTGTTTCTTTATTGATAGCTTATAATTTTATTTCCTCTAGATGCTTGAGAATTTTTCTCTTAATCTTCGAAATTAAAACTTTTTTTCTCTATATTTCTCTATATTTTAGAAGGACTTTTCAATTTTGTCTTCTATGTCATTAATTCAATTTTTTACAAAACAAATTTGTCTCCAACATATATTTTACTTGAATATTGCATTTTTTTTGGATTTTTTCCACCTTTAGAGAGATACAGTTGACATACAACATTGTATAAGTTTAAGGCGTACAATGTGTTGATTTGTCACACTTATATATTTCAAAATGATTACTATTATAGCATTAGCTAACACCTGCATCACTTCACATAATTACTGTTTTGTTTTTATGCTGAGAACATTTAAGATTTGCTCTCAGCAACTTTAAAGTATATAACACAGTATTATTAGTGATAATCACTATGCTGTACAGTAGATCCCCAGAACTTAGTCATCTTAAAGCTGCAAGTTTGTATTCTATGACCAACATCTTCCTTTTCCCCACCCCACCCCCTATAACCCCTGATAAGCATCATTCTAGTCTGTTTCTATGAGTTTGGCTTCTTTGGATTCCACACGTAAGTGATATCATACAGTAATTGTCTTTATCTGACTTATTTCACTTAGCATTATAGTTTCAAGTTTCACCCATTTTGTCACAAAATGCAGGATTTCCTTCCTTTTTAAGGCTGAATAATATCCCATATATACACACATACATACATATACGTTTTGTATATGTTATCTCTTCATCCATTAATGGACACTTAGCTTGTTTCCACAGCTTGGCTGTAGTGAATAATGCTGCAATGAATATGGGAATGCAGAAATCGCTTTGAGATCCTGTTTTCATTTCCTTTGGATAAATACCCAGAAATGGGAATCTTGGATCATATGATGGTTCTATTTTTAATTTTTTGAGGAACCATCATATTGTTTTCCATAGCGAGATACCCCTTACCTTCCTACCAACAGTGCATAGGAGTTCCCTTTTCTCCACATTCTTGACAACTTGTTATCTCCTGTCGTTCTTATGATAGCCATCCCAACGGGTGTGAAGTGATAGTTCCTTGTGGTTTTGATTTGCATTTTCTCAATGATGAGTGATATTGAGCACCCTTTGATGTACCTCTTGGCCATTTGTATGTCTTCTATAGAAAAATGTCTCTTCACTATGGACTCTGAGAAACAAACTGAGGGCTTCAGGGGGGGGTGGGGGAATGGGATAGGCCGGTGATGGGTAGTAAGGAGGGCACGTATTGCATGGTGCACTGGGTGTTATACGCAACTAATGAATCATCGAACTTTACATCAGAAACCAGGGATGTACCGTATGGTGACTAACATAATATAATAAAAAATATTATTATAAAAAAAAAAAAGAAAAATGTCTATTCAGGTCCTGTCCTTATTTTTTAGATCAGTTTGTTTGTTTGTTTGTTTGTTTGTTTATTTTGCCATTGAGTTGTATGAGTTCTTTATATATTTTGGATATGAACCCTTTATCAGATATATGATTTGCACATGTTTTCTCCCATTCCATAGGCTGCCTGTTCATTTTGTTGATGATTTCCTTTTCTCTATAGAAGCTTTTAAGTTTGATGTAGTCCCACTTATTTATTTTTGCTTTTGTTGTCTTTGCTTTTGGTGTCATATCTAAAAATCACTGCCAAAACTGATGTCATGGAACTCACCCCTTACATTTTCTTCTAGAAGTTTAGCGGTTTTCAGTCATATGCTCAAGTCTTTAATACATTTTGAGTTGATTTTTGTGTGTGATGTATGATAGAAGTCCCATTTCATTCTGCATGTGTTCAGTTTTCCCAACACTATTTATTGAAGGGGCTATCCTTTCTCATTTTGAATATTGCATTTTTTGTTTCTTTGTGATCTCTTCTCACCTCATTCTCTCATTTAATCTCTCTTAATTTCTTTTTAATCTCTTCTTTTTGAACGTATTGTCATTTCCATCTCAGGGGGCCATATAATTATTGTTCACTCTAGTTCTATCAAGCTTACCATGGGTAGAAATTCCTCTTATATTCTGGCAAATATTTGATTGTTACTCCTAGGTTTGATTAATTCCTGTAATTTCATAGTATATAAAGATAATTTAGTAAGAACTCTGGAGATGCTTTACAGGACAAATAAATTCTATATATAAATTCTATATTAAATTGGTAATTAGGTTTTTTGCACATATAAGTTAGCAAAATTGAGTACTTTTTACTTGATTCCATCACCACTTCATGCCCCTAACAAGAATGTATCTCTCATGGTAGTAGACTCAGGAGATGTACTGGCATAGCATCAAAATAAAGCTCAATTAGGAGGCTTGTCAACATTCCAGAAGTAACTAACGACATACAGCATAGTCTCAGATGTTCTCAACTCCTTTGTACCAGTGCTATGGAATCACTGAATTGTTGAAAAGCAGACTTTGAGGCGCACCATTGTTTTATTAAAATATAAACCGAGGTTAAAAGTTTAAAAGAAGGATAAAAAGAAGGTCTTTTAGCTAGTTTGGTAGGGAAGAGACTAGAAGTTTGAGTTTTTTCTGTCTAATATTCATCTCATGATGAGTGGTATTCTTATAGAGTGGGAAGCAGAGGATGGAAAGCCTTGCTTGTGGTTTCTTTGTAATTAAAGCAGAGACTTACTCATTAACTAACTCAGCATGGGATTCTCTTTTCAAGGGGATGACTAGAGGATGACAGAGTCCAGGGCTTGACACACCTTTACTGAAGCGTTAAAACCTAAGGGCTTTAGGGGTGCCTGGGTGGCTCAGTCAGTTTAGAGACCAACTCTTGGCTTTGGCTCAGGTCATGATCTCAGTGTTGTGAGATGAGCCCCACTTTGGGCTCCCTGCTCAGAGGGGATTCTGCTTGAGGTTCTTTCCCTCTCCCTCTGCCCCTTCCCCGGATCTCTCTCTAAAATAAAAATTAAAACAAAACAAAAAACCCTGAGGGCTTTGAACCATTTTCCAGTGGGGACCAGTCTAAGGCAATTCAGGGAATGTATGGTACAAGTCTAGGAAAAACAGTTATGAGGCTTAGCTTATGATTATCCATGCAGAGACAAATGTTGAAAAATTATCTTGTGCTCCCTTTGGCAGCACATTTATTAAAATTGGAAAAATACAGAGTTTAGCATGACCCTGTGCAAGGAGAACAGGCAAATTCATGAAGTGTTCCATATTTTTTAAAAAGAAAGAAGGAGAAGAAATATTATCTTGTATCTTTCTCCCTTTCCCTGTTAGTCTGCTGTCCAATGAACATATTCAGAGCCCTGTAAATAAAATCCCACTCGGCTCAAAACAAGGTGAGTCTTCCTGTCTGACCCCAGTTCCTAAATTCTCAGTGGAGCGTCAGTGTATTGTTTGTGAAAGAAAGTCAGTTCTACTTTATCCTGATTTCTCTTTGAATAAACTTCAGAATCACCAAAGCAAACCTAGTGATAATTTTGCAATAGATCAGTCATAGAGCTTTGCTGAGGGGAAGGTCTAAAAATCAAATGCAGCCGACTTGATTTGTGCCCTGGTTTGTTTTAGACATCATGGCCATCTGCTCATCACTTGCATGGATTGGAAATAAGAACTGATTTCTCTTTCGGGGCGGGGGGTGGGAGGAAGCAATTAGATTGTATAATTTAGGGAAAGGAGGTAGAATAAGGAACTATCAGAGAACAGAACTGAAAGATAGGAATTGTAGCATTTCTGTTGCTGTTGTTTGTTTACTTGAATCTTGAGGCCACTTGACTTGGATGGGGATATTTCAAGCTTCGAAAACCCACAGAATAAATTTGGCAAATATAATTTTTAAGTAAAATCGTTTAACTTGTTCTCTTTTCCTCCACATATTATATTCCAGGGTACCCAGATTCTTAAGGCTTTGCTTATAAAGCCATTCAGAGGTCTCTGGATTACAATAGGACGAATTTTGATTCCATTTCATTCATAGTTTTTAATTAAAAATATGCATTCTTGCATTCCTTTTAACAAATATATATCTTGATGGAGTACCTCAACATAGGGGCAATGCACTTTGCTTGGCATACAAATCTAACTACTACACGGCTCCTACCCTCAACAACTTTACAGTCTAGTTCAGGAGACAACAGAAGAAAAAATGTGGGAGTAAAATATGGAACATACAGACGTTTATCTGTATGTCACAGGAATTACAGCTTCAACTGTACATCACAGAAGGTGGTATAAGTGCCAAATGGCTTTTATTGGCTCATATAAATGAAATGTTCAGAGGTAGGTCTTTTATCATGTGCAAAATACATGCCCATGGGTCCTCATCTTCAGGCCTATCAGAGTAGTCCTGACTTGGCCAGGCTCACATCATTATCACAGCCTGTCTATAGGAAAATAGAGACTCTGTTTTCCCCTATTGCCAAAACCGGAGTTTATTTCTTTTCTCCCTCCCTCTCTCTCTCTCTCTCTCTTTTTTAGAGAGAGGGAGAGAGTGGTGGGAAGTGTCAGAGGGAGAGAGAGAATCTTAAGCAGACTCCATGCCCAGGGCGGAGACCGACGTGGGGCTCAATCTCACAGCCCTGAAATCATGACCTGAGCCAAAATCAAGAGTCAGACACCAAAACCAGAATTTAATTTCATCATCAAATTGGTCTGATTGTTTTGTGAATGGCTCCCTTCATCTAGAGCTTCATATGCAAGCCCAGGCACACTGGATACTCTAGTAATACTGGTATGCCTTGAGTAAGTCGTACATGTGCTGAGATAGTGAATCTCTTCTGCCTTGAAGTGCAGCCTGGCAGACACGGGGCCGGTCATCTCCGGCTGAGAGCAGCTCCATTCTTTTATGTCAGTGTGGTATTCTAATAACATTTTGTATTTGTTTTTGTGGCCCATACCATGGACAAAGATTGGGAAGTGCTGCCCTAACTCATTTCAATCACTGGAGAGCTACAGCACTTTGTTCAGCCCATCCTTGAAACTCGATGGTCTCAATTTAATGCGAATTCTGTGGCTAGAGAGTGGGGGGAAGGGGTGTGATTCCTCTGGGACATTTGAGAGGTTGTTAGCAGAGTTAGGGAGCATAAAATAATGAATGGCCTCTCAATACAATGGTAGAGGTCTGATTCTATGTGTCATTGTCAGGAAATTGGAACTTTTCTTGGGCTTTAGAAATAAAATACAGAGTTTACGTTTGAGATGTTTCTCAATGCATACCTTGGCAAAATATTTGGAAGAGTGCTGCTGCCTTTCTACATTGTAATAGTTAAATCTTAGCATAGTCTTCTAGAAAAATACTAGTTTTTAACTTGCAAAGAAATAAGCAATTTGCATTAGTTAAAAAATACAAAGGGGGAAGATTAGGAGGGGGAGGGCTTGAAGCAGAATCTTTCAACAAAAGGCCACCCTTGTGTGCAGTCCTCTGCTCCACAGGCTTGACAAGTACCTGGTGACTTCTGCACGGCCATCATTTATAGGCCTGGGACATGCTTTTAACTGTCTGGGGGACTGCTAAGAAACCTGTTCTTTAGGGTTATTGCAAATAAGAAGATCTGATTAGCCAATTATTCCTTTGTCTGAAAGAGGCCATTAAATTTGATGAAGGAAGCTGTCAATGCATTAAAACGTATGGTTGAGTGAAAGGTGAGAACAGATGCTGACAAGTATGGTAAACATGAGACACACCTGACAAGACACAGGACAAGCTGAGCAAAGGGCTCATAAAGCTGATTTCGCAGGAGGACAGTAAAATCCTTCCTTTCAAGTGGTTTGACTTTTTACTAAGCATTTATATGGAGACAGGGTCTACTAAGGAAAGTGGACTGCATGTTTGTACTGGATTTTGCAGACATCAGTCTTGTATAATCATTCTTTATTATAGTACTAAATCTATTAAATTCTTATGGTCTTCTTCCTTTACATAAACATTTTCTCTTACTAAAAACAGATATTTGCTCTTTCTCGAGCACAATAATTGTTTTTGACAGTTACTCTTCCATATCTCTTTTAAAAGTCACGAAGAATTGGGTTTCTGCTGTAGTGACGGTTGACATAAGGTAATGATTTAGAAATAATTACAAAGAGAAAGTGGCCTGAGGAAGACCCAACAACTTCCCTTTCTACTAAGAAATTTTATAGCTACTGCTTTATAACTCTAGTTATAGATGATTTCATCCCATAACCACTATAGTAATAGTCATTATTAATATAAAGGCCTCCAAAGGATTAGAGATTTATTTTGTTTTTAAATAAGCATCGAGACATTTGGATGTTTATTCAAGGGTTATCTGAACCTCATTGGTCTGGAAAACGTTTTAATTCGTGAACATTTGGTAGCTTCTTGCAAGATTTGCAGTTTTGGGTCATTTTGGGAGACTTTGGGTCGCTTTGGAAGTCGGACTTCTCGGTAATTTTTCCTAGTAGTCTGATACTCTCTCATCGTGCTGTCTAATGAGACATCTACACATTTATTGGTGAAGACTGTGGTCAAATGTTGAGTTTTGCCTTGTGGCTTGGCCATCAGCGCTACCGGGCAAGGGCTGCTCTCTAATTCGTACTCCTTTATTAGCAATGTCATGTTAGCTACTGAAACAAATAAAGCCCAGATTCTCTGTGGCTTAGCATAATAGACATTTATTTCTCACTCCTATCAGGGCGAAGTGGCAGCACAGGCTCTCCTCCCTGCAGCATGTAGGGACCAGGCTTAGGAAACGCTTGGCATCTGTGACTCTTAGCCTCAAATCCAGCCTGCAGGCAGGAGAAGGGAGAGTGGAGAATCTCATGACAGAAATGTTAGAACATACATCACTCTGGCTCACTTTCTACTTGCCAAAACGGAGTCTCAGGGGTCCACCAAAGATAAAGGTGTTGGCAAATGTAATTCCGTACTGGAGAGCTGCTTCTCACTGACAACAGCACACGAGGGAAGAAAATCCCAGACATTTGGTGACAAGAGCAGCTTCTCCCACCCTCCGCAGGACACTGGGCTCTGTAGTGGCAAGTGTTTATGGTGTGTGCGTCTGAATGACCAAAGGCCTTGGGAATCAACCTTCTCCACCTTTCAGCGGACCTTCAGTTTGGAAAGTCAGAGAAAGTCCCCTCTCATTTTTTTTTTTTAATTTAAATTCCAGTTAGTTAACATACAGTGTTATATTAGTTTCAGGTGTACAATATAGTGGTTCAACACTTCCATACACCACCAGTGCTCGTCACAAGTGCTCCTTAGTCCCTATCACCCCCCATCTCCCACCGACCTCCTCTCTGGCAACCATCAGTGTGTTCTCTATAGTTAAGAGCCTGTTTCTTAGTTTGCCTCTCTCTTTTTTTCCCCCTTGCTCATTTGTTTTGTTTCTTAAATTCCATATGTGAGTGAAATCATATTGTATTTGTCTTTCTCTGACTGGCTTATTTTGTTCAGCATAATGCCCTCTAGCACCATTCATGTGATTGCAAATGACAAGATTTCATTTTTTCTGTGGCTGAGTAATATTACATTGTATATATACCATATCTTCTTTATCTATTCATCAGTTGATGGACACTTGGCTGCTTCCATAATTTGGCTATTGTAGATAAGGCTGCTATAAACATCAGGGTGAAAGTATCCTTTTGAATTAGTGTTTTTGTATTCTTTGGGCAAATACCTAGTAGTGCAATTGCTGGATCATAGGTAGTTCTATTTTTAGCTTTTTGAGGAAAACTCCATACTATATTCCAGAGTGGCTGCCCCAGTTTGCATTCCCACCAACAGTGCGAAAATGTTCTCCAATGTCCACATCCTTACCAATGCCTCTTATTTCTTGTGTTACTGATTTTAGCCATTCAACCCAGTGTGAAATGATACCTTATTGTAGTTTTGATTTGCATTTCCCTGATGATGAGTGATATTGAATATCTTTTCATGTGTCTGTTTGGCCATCTGTGTCATCTATGAAAAAATATCTCTTTGTGTTTTCTGCCCATTATTTAATTGAATTATTTTCTTCTGGGTGTTGAGTTTTATCTGTTCTTTATATATTTTGGATACTAATGCTTTATCAGGTATGTCATTTGCAAATATCTTCTCCCATTCTGAAGGTTGCATTTTGGTTTTGTTGATTGCTTCCTTCACTGTGCAGAAGCTTTTTATTTTGATGAAGGCCTAATAGTTTATTTTTTACTTTGTTTCCTTTGCCTCAGGAGACATATCTAGAAAGAATTTGTTTCTGCCGATGTCAAAGATCTATGTGTCTATTTTTGTGCCAGTACCATACTGTTTTGATTACTACAGCTTTGTAATATAACTTGAAGTCCAGAATTGTGATGCCTTCAGCTTTGTTTTTCTTTTTCGTTTGCTTTAGCTTGTCAGGTTCTTTTGTGGTTCCATACAAATTTAAGATTGTTTGCTTTAGCTCTGTGAAAAATGCTGGTGGTATTTTGATAGGGATTGCATTAAATGTGTAGATTGTTTTGGCTATAGACATTTTAAAATTTGTTCTTCCAATCCATGAGCATGGAATTTCTTTCCATGTCTTTGTGTCATCATCAGTTTCTCTCATCAGTGTTTTATAGTTTTCAGAGTACAGGTCTTTCACCTCTTTGGTTAGGTTTACTCCTAGGGATCTTATTGTTTTTGGTACAATTATACATGGGATTGATTCCTTAATTTCTCTTTCTACCTGCTTCATTATTGGTGTATATAAATGCAGCAGATTTCCGTATGTTGATTTTGTGTCCTGCAACTTGACTGAATTCATGTGATAGTTCTAGCAGGTTTTTGGTGGAGACTTTCAGGGTTTCTACATAGAATATCATGTCATCTGCAAATAGTGAAAGTTTTACTTCTTCCTTGCCAACTTGGATGCTTTTTCTTTTCTTTCTTTCTTTCTTTCTTTCTTTCTTTCTTTCTTTCTTTCTTTCTTGTTTCTTTCTTTTTTTTTTTTTTTGGTCTGATTACTGAGGCTAGGACTTCCAGTATTATGTCGAATAAAAGGGATGAGAGTGGATATCCTTGTCTTCTTCCAGACTGTTGAGGAAAAGCTCAGTTAGTCCCCATTTAGGATGATATTAGCTGTGGATTTTTCATATATGGCCTTCATTATGTTGAAGTACATTCCCTCTAAACCTACTTTGTTGAGGGTTTTTATCATGAATGGGTGTTGTTCTTTGTTAAATGGGGTTTGTTTTTTTTTTTTGACATCTATTGAAATGATCATAGGGTTCCTATCCTTTCTTTTATTGATGTGGTGTATCACATTGATTGATTTGTTAATATTGAACCACCCTTGCACCCAGGAATGAATACCACTTGATTGTGGTTAATTATTTTTTTAATGTGTTATTGGATTTGGTTTGCTGGTATTTCATTGAGAATTTTTGCATCTATGTTCATCAAGGATATTGGCCTGTCGTTCTCTTCTTTAGTGGTGTCCTTATCTGGTTTTGGTATTAGGGTAATATAAGTATTAACTCTTCTTTAAATGTTTGGTAGAATTTACCTGTGAGACCATCTGTTCCTGAAATTTTATTTGTTGGGAGTTTTTTGATTACTGATTCAATTTCATTGCTGGTCATAGGTGTATTGAAGTTTTCATTTCTTCCTATCTCAGTTTTGGTAATTTATATGTTTCTAGGAATTTATTTATTTCTTCTGGGTTGTCTGATTTGTTGGCATATAGTTTTTCATAATATTCTCTTATAATCATTTGTATTTCTGTGGTATTGGTTATTTCTCCTTTTTCATTTGTGATTTTATTTTTTGGGTCATTTCTCTTTTCTTTTTGACAAGTCTGGCTAGAGGTTTTATCAATTGTATTAAGTTTTTCAATGAACCATCTCTTGGTTTTTTTTAGCTTACATATCATTATTTCTGCTTTAATCTCTATTATTTCCTTCCTTCTGCTGGCTTTAGGCTTTGTTTGTTGTTCTTTTTCCAGCTTCTTTAGCTATAAGATTAGGTTGTTTATTTGAGATTTTTTTTCTTGCTTCTTGAGGTAGGCCTGTATTGCTATAAACTTCCCTCTTAGAACTGCTTTTGCTTTATCCCAAAGGTTTTGAGTTGTTGTGTTTTCATTTTCATTTGTTTCCACATACTATTTTATTTCTTCTTTGATTTCCTGTTCATCTGTTCATTGTTTAATAGCATGTTATTTAACCTCCATGTATTTGGGTCTTTCCAGATTTTTTCTTATGGTTGACTTCTAGTTTTGTAGTGTGGTAGTCAGAAAAGTAGCATGAGATGACTTCAATTTTTTGTATTTGTTGAGGCCTGTTTCGTGACCTAACATGTGATGTATTCTGGAGAATATTCCATGTACGCTTGAAAAGATTGTGCATTTTGTTATTTTAGGATGGAACATTCTGAATATATTTGTTAAATCCATCTGGTCCATTGTGTCTTTCAAAGCCATTGTTTCCTTGTTGACTTTCTGTTAGATGATCTGTCCATAGTTGTAAGTGGGGTGTTAAAGTCCCCAACTATTATTGTATTTTTATCAACTAGTTCCTTTTGTTTGTTATTGTTTTATATATTTGGGTGATGACATGTCAAGGGCATAAATATTCACAATTGTTATATCTTCTTGTTGGATTGTCCCCTTTATTATTATATAATGCCTTTCTTTGTCTCTTGTTACAGTCTCTATTTTAAATTCTAGTTTGTCTGATGTAAGTATTGCTACTCCAGCTTTCTTTTGACATCCATTTGCATGATAAATGTTTTTCCATTCCCTTACTTTCAATCTGCAGGTGTCTTTAGGTCTAAAATGAGTCTCTGATAGGCAGCATATAGATGGATCTTGTTATTTTATCCATTCTGTTACCTTTTGTTACCTGTCTTTTGATTGGAGTGTTTAGTCCATTTACATTCAAAGTAATTATGATAGATATGAATTTATTGCCATTTTATTACTTGTTTTGTTGTTGCTTCTGGAGATGTTCTCTGATTCTTTCTTGTCTTTCTTTCATGTTTTACTGATTTTCTTTAGTGATATATTTAGGTTTCTTTCTCTTTATTATTTGCATGTTAATTAGTAGTTTTGATATATGGTTACCATTAGATTCATATTTAACCTTTTCTGCAAATGGCGGTCTATATTAAGTTGATGGTCTTTCAAGTTTGAACCCGTTCTTTTCTCCTCTTCACGTTTTAGGTATATGTTATTATATCCTATATCCTTTTGTGTGTGTGTGAGTTCCTTGACTGATTTTTACAGAAATATTCATTTTTACTGCTTTGATGTTTCCTGCCTCTATTTATTAATTATTTTTTAAAAGATTTATTTATTTATTTATTTTAGAGAGAGCAAGAGAAAGAGAGAGAGAGTGTGAGCCGGGGGGGGGGGGCAGACGGAAAAGGAGAGAGAGAATCTCAAGCAGACTTCCTGCTAAGTGCAGAGCTTGACATGGGGCCTGATCCCACAATGCCGGAGATCATGACCTGAGCCAAAATCAATAGTCAGAGGCTTAACTGACTGAGCCACCCAGGCACCCTGTGTTTCCTGCCTTTATACTATCACTTTTGGTCTCTCCTTTCCACTCAGAGTCCCCTTTAATATTTCTTGCAGGGCTGGTTTAGGGATCATGAACTCCGTATTTTTTATTTGTCTGGGAAACTCTTTATTACCCCTTCTACTCTGAATACTAGGCTTACTGGATAAAGTATTCTCAGCTGCAGATTTTTTTCCCATTCAGCACTTTGAATATGTATGTCATGCCACTTTCTTCTGGCTTGCCAAGTTTCTGTTGAAAAATCTCCAGCTAGTCTTATGGATTTTCCCCTGTAAGTTAATGACTTCTTTTGTCTTGCTACTTTTAAGATTTTTTCTTTATCACTATATTTTGCAAATTTAATTACACTATATTTTGGTGTGGGCCTGATTTTATTGATTTTGATGGGAGTTCTCTGTGCCTTCTGGATCTGGATATATGTTTCCTTTCCCAGATTAGACAAGTTTTCAGCTATTATTTCTTGAAATAAATTTTCTGCCCCCTTTTCTGTCTTCTTCTGCAACTCCTATAATACGAATATTATTACATTTGACAGAGTCACTGAGTTCCCTAAATTTATTCTCCTGTTGCATAATTCTTCTTTATCTCTTTTGTTCAGCTTCATTGCTTTCTATTACTTCATATTCTAAGTCATTAATTCATTCATGTGCTTCTTTCAGCCTGTTATTCATTGCATCAAGGGTGTTTCTAATCTTGTTTATTGCAATCTTCATCTCTGATTGATTCTTTTTTAACTCTTTTAACTCTGTGGGAAAGGTCTCACAGTTGTCTTCTATTCTTTGCCAGTGACTAGTCTTATGATCTTTGCTTTAAATTCTCTATCAGGCATATTACTTATATCTGTTTCACTTAAATCTCTGGCTGTGGCCTTATCTTATTCTTTGATTTGGGATAAATTCCTTTGTCATCACATTTTATCCAAGTCTCTGCCTTCTTCTCTATGTTAGGGAAGCCAGTTATGTCTCTTGCTCTTGAAAATAATGACCTTATGAAAAAGAAGTCATGTAATGTCTGGGGCCTGGCATTTCAGGGAGTATCTCCAGTGTGTACTGCATGTGCTCTGCTATTGTGTTCTGGCTTCTCTTTCTTCAGGCCAGTTGTTTGTAGAGGCTCTCCTTGCCTGTGGGCTGTGTTTGGTCCATGGCCTGAATGTGATGGTCTGTTTGTGAAATGAGACCTGACACTTCCATGAGATCTGAGGCCCTGCAGAACTCTCTGATTGGGAGACATGTTGTGGGCAGGGATTTGTCCTGGTCTTCTGGAGGAGGGAGCCACTGTACTTGGGCTGAGGCAAGCTTGACTGAGAGGGGCAGTCCCATCAAAGCATGGTGTTGAGAGTGGGGGAGCTTGGTGTAAGCAAGTTAGGCAGCCAGTGTCAGTGCTGTGGGCTTCCTGCAGGTGACTCCGTGTTTATGCTAAAGGGCAGAAGAGGGAAATGTCACCTGCCAGCTCCACTGTTCCTGGAGAGGTGTCTCTGTGAATGCTGCTTCTCAGGATTGTGCTCTGAGAAGAGTGAATCATCTCCCCTTGTGTGTCCCCACTATTTTTCAGATTGCTGTTTCCACACTATCTGCCTCAGGTTATTTGCCTGCCTTGACTCCAGGAGCAGCATGGTGCCCTCTGGGCTCTATCCTAGCTAAGCCCACTGACCTTTAAAACTATTTAAGCCTCATTGGTTGCAATGACTAACAAATTTCAGCCCCTCATTTTCCAATCCAATGATCTTGGGGAAATGTTCTTATGCGTTCCTCTGTGTACGTCTGTTTCTCTCACCCTTCTCTGCAACCATGCTCCCCACTCTCTACAGCAGCGGTGGTCTGTTTCTTCCCTAAACTAGGTCTTCACATTTCCTACCTACTTCAATGTGGCCTCTTCTCTTCCTTTAGTAATTGAGTTTGTTCTACCAGTGTTCAAGTCAATTTCTGAGGTATTAGGATGATTCGATAGTTATCTAGTTGTGTTCATGAGATGAGAAGAGCCTAGGGTCCTCCTACTCTGGCACCATCTTCCCGTTCCCTCTCCTCTAATTTTTTTTCCCTCCAAATTTCAGGTACAGTGAAAAGAACATCTTCAAGTTGCAAGTGCCTAAAGGTCTTAGGAATCCATACAACCTCTGAGAACATTCTCTCCTCTATAATGACCAAATCTATATGACAATGACCAGCGTCCCAGTCTTCCTGATGGATCACCCATAGTTGGGGAGTGCTTTTGGCTTTTTAGTGACCTGAAGGTCTCCCTGAGTTCTAGCTATTTGCTGCCATATCCTGAAGATTCATGTTAAGCAATTAGGCAAACAAAACTAACATCATAAGTTTTAAAAACTAAGATGTTCCTATGGTATGAGATTTGTGTTTTTGGTATAAGCCACATGACTATTTTCTCAGCTCACTCAGTAATAAAGCTAATGTTATTAATAGTAGTAGTATGACCACTTATACAGGGCCTTGCTCAAAGTGCTTTGGAAGTATTAACTAATTTAATCCTCAAAGTCATGTTTTGAAGTATCATTATCATCTCCATTTTACAGATGAAAGCTTTGAGGTACAGAGATTTTCCTAGTGGCAGGTCTCTAGGAAATGAGAGAGTCAGTGTTGCCAGAGAGTCTGGCTGGAGTCCAGGTTGTAAACCACCACACTGGGCTGTTTTCTCCTCCATTCTTTTTTAAGCTGGTTAGATCAAACTCATTGTTTTATGAACATTTGTTTTCTATTTTATGAGGAAAAAAATAACTGTGCTATCCTGGGACCCATGATTAATAGAAAGCACTGATATTTTTTTATTCTGGGGCTGTGATTATGGTTTAAAGGGTTTGGTGGGAATCTGGGCCTGGAAGTTGCTAATCAGATCTTTGGCTGGAGATAGGTAAGATAAGGTCAGTATACAGTTAGGAAGAATCAGCTAAAATTGGTATTTATGTGCATATACAAATAAACAAAACAACCCCTAGCAGGATGCTACAATTCCTTAAAGGCTAAAAGTACATGATTCTCATCTCCATGGCATCAGCCCTTTATATCAGTCAGACCCCAGTCTGCCTATCCCATCTCTGCCCCTTTATCCACAACTTAGCATGGAATATCTTGTCTCCACCTCGTTTCCAATCTAGCTCCTCCACAAAATACTCTAGACCATTTAGGTGTCTCTCTGTTGAATACCTGCAGATTTATTTAGAAACCATTGCTCAGATGTTGTCTTTTAAAACATATAAATATTCCTGTTCTTTCTCTCAAACTAGATTCGAAATACACTACTGTTAGAGAATACATATTTTATTTCCTTTTAATCTCCATACATCACTTAGTGACATACATACTTCATTCCTAAGTTAATGAAAACCATGATTAACTTTTTACAGAGAACCATAGAGAATGAAAAACCCTACCTGTATTAGAGCCCTGTAGAGATGTCAGTTCTTTCCAAAGTTCTTCCTGACTTATGGTTTCCCTCAATTCAGTATTATCAACACTTTTCTCAGATGCTTGAAATAGACAAGAACATACTTTAGACCAAAAAGTTTTCTAGTCAGATTGCTACACCATTGTTTGCTTTGTTGACTGGGAAATGTTCTGATTCAACCATCAGGGCATTTCTAATTGTTACAGCTGTTAGAAGCAGAATAAATGAATAAGATCAAGATGCTTGGACTTTTCACAGAATCTTAAGGCAGGGTGCAGCAGAGAAGTGCCTGAGTGGCTGCACATGTGCTGGGAGGGCTTGGGCACTCAGTGCCACACTGCAAGTGGTGTGACCAAGTAATCACTGTCAGCTTTGTCCCCACTCCTCCAAACTTGGAATGAGCTTCAAATGCTTGTTTAAAATTAGAGTAGACTGTCCCATTTAAATTTATTTTTTATACTTACATTTCAGAATGTAATTTGACATGAAAAAATATATATACTTCTAGTAAAGCAAACAAATGAAAAAGGTGCAACACTCTGCAAACATTTGTGACTATATTTTTCCTGCTGGGTGGTTATAGGACACAAATCTAATATATTTATTACAGCAATTACAATTATCTAGAGAACCTTCTGGAAATACCATACTGATGGTGTCAATTACTCATCACCTACTAATCTAGAAAGTATCAGATGCCAATTATTCTGGAACACCCGGGCCATTTTTTGAGAATCCAGCACTGGACACATTTACAACATCATTGATCGTACACATCCTAACCACCTTCCTCTGTTCTTAATAGCATGGAATTTTGAAACAAGACTACTCACTGATATATGTCACAATCCCTTAGGAAAAGTTTGTCTTTTTCCACAAGTTTTATTTTTGTATTTGGAGTTAAATTAAAGACTATACATGTCAACATCGTTTATTTTTAGGAACTGTTTCTGAGAATATTTTTGCATGTATATTTCCAAAATATCTGCAATCCCATAAATCATGAAGTTAAGTCAATTGTTATTTGGGCAACAAAAGTTCACTTGCAGCTCTAAAACTCATATATTTTCCCAAAGGGTGAGCTTTTCATACAGATTCTTCACTCAGCAAATATTTATTGAATGTCTACCATGTGCTAGGAACTATTCTAGGTACATGGGGTACGTCATGGGGAAAGTAAAGGCCTCAGTCCTTGCCGAATTGATTTAGTAGCAGAAAGAGATTGGCTATAAACAACCAGCATAATAAATTGTAAATCATATAGTCTGTGATATATGTTATGGGGAAAAAAAATTAAGTAAAGCCGTTAAGAGAATTGCTGGGTGAGCAGTGTTCCAATTTTAACAGGCTGATTTGAGTCACGATAATAGAAAAGCAGGCATTTGAGTGAAGACTTTGAAAGAGGTGAGAAGATTGGCCTTGTGGATATTTTGAGAAGAGTGTTCTAGACCGAGGAAACAGCAATGCAAAGTTTTAAGCAGGCACTTGCCTGGAAGTTCAAGGATAGCCAGAAAGCTGGTGTGGCTGGGGCCAAGTGAGGAGGAAAAGAGGTTGGAAAGGTAACAGAGGGGTGTGAAGGAGCAGGTGGTTCAGGAAGGGCCTTGTCAACCACTGTGAGGACCTGCTTCCACCCTAAGTGAAATGGGCAGCCAAAGGGAGCTCTCATATTAGCTTCTCATGGCTGCCTGGTACAGGTGTATGAAGCATTACCGCTTCATCTTATGCATGAAGAAATGGGATGCTGAAAATTGAGGTAATGTGCAAAGTAATCTGCCTTAAATTATTTAATTTCTCATGGAAAAGAAAGGAAAACATTGATAAAAGTCCACTTTTTTGACATTCTTCTTTAAGCCTCCCACTGTTCCTGTTTTCATCTTTTTACTCCTTACAACTAATCATATGATTGTTAATATATCTCCTGTTCAACAAATGAAAGAATGGAGCTTTAGAACAGGTATACAATTTTCAGAAGTCACATAGCTAGTGAACATAGATTCAAGGTTAAGTCTCTGGACCCAAATACAAAAATGTTTTGTAAAGTTATTTTGTTTTAAGTTTATATGTTTTAAAATTTTGACTAGGAAATCATTTCCCACCCAGAAAATAAGAAAAGATCAAAGTACCCACAGACACCTACAAGATTCAAAAGATATTAACCTTGGGGTGCCTGGGTGGCACAGCAGTTAAGCTTCTGCCTTTGGCTCAGGGCATGATTCCGGCGTTCTGGGATCGAGCCCCACATCAGGCTCCTCCGCTGTGAGCCTGCTTCTTCCTCTCCCACTCCCCCTGCTTGTGTTCCCTCTCTCGCTGGCTGTCTCTATCTCTGTTGAATAAATAAATAAAATCTAAAAAAAAAAAGATATTAACCTTTTGTCATGTTTGCTATAGATCGCTTTTTTTCTCTTACATTTAGAAAATAAAAAATTTTACTTTTTTTTCCTATTCGATGGAGATAAAATGCTATATTGTCATTATGTTAATTGGAAGTTTTTTGATTATTGGTGAGGTTAGTAATCTTTAGGAGTTTTTATTGACCATTCAGTTTACCTGTTTTGTGAATTGACTGTTCATATTCTTAGCTTATTTTGCTATTGGCTATCTTTTTCTTATTTACTTGCGAGAGCCCTTTATATATTCTAGTTAATATTCATTTATCTGTTTTAGGTCTTGCAAGTATTTTCATGCAGGCTGGTATTTTTTTCACCATTTGTTATGAAATATACAAAAGGTTGGATAAGATGTACATGTAGCCTTAAATCCCTTTTCTGATCACAAAGGCAATATTTCAATTTTTCCTCATTAGAATATATTATCTTTAGGTGTCTGGCAATTATCGTTATTATATTAAGGAAGTTTCTAAAAGTGGATGTTACATATTATCAGATATGTTTTCTGCATTTATTGAAGTGATTATGTAATATTTTTCCCTAATATCTTGATATGGTGAATTACAGTAATTGATTTTCTAATGTGCCAACAACTTAGCATTCCTGGAATAAACCCAAGTTGCTAATTACTGTTTTAATATATTTTTCTATTACTTTTGTTTGCTTAGTATTTTATATCAATGATCCTGAAAGCGATGGCCAGTAATTTCCTGCTAATTTCTTTGTCCGAGCTGTTATCAAATTTACAGTAACTTCGTAAAATAATTTGAGTAGTGTTCTTTCTGTTTCTGTTCTCTGAAAGTATTTGTGTAATATTGGAATTATTTGATCTTTGTATGCTTCATGGAACATGCTGTTGAAGCCAGCTAGATCTGGAATTTTCTTTATGGGGAGATTTGTGACTATTATTCCATTTTTAAAATGGACTGACCTATTTTTTTATTTCTTCATGAGTCCATTTTAGTAAGTTACATTTTGGGAGGATTACTTTATTTTTTTTGAAATCGTCCATTTGTTGGAAATGTTTGTTCATAATATTATCTTTTTAATATGTACATAAGTAATAATGATGTCCGCTTTTAAATTACTGATATTTGATTATTTTGTGCCTTCTCTTGTTTTACTTGCTTAATCTTTCAAGAAGTGAGCCAATTGTATGTTATTTTATAAAAACCCACTTTCAGCTTTGTTGACCCTCTATAACATGCTCATTTGCTATTTCATTAACTTATACTTTTTACTTCTCTTTTATCCTTCCTCCTTTCTTCTTTTTTTTTCATTTGTTATACTAGCCTCTTTCTACTTCACTAACATGAATAATTCATTAATTTTCAGTCTACTTTTTTTTTTTAAAGATTTTATTTATTTATTTGACAGAGATAGAGACAGCCAGCAAGAGAGGGAACACAAGCAGGGGGAGTGGGAGAGGAAGAAGCAGGCTCATAGCGGAGGAGCCTGATGTGGGGCTCGATCCCATAACGCCGGGATCACACCCTGAGCTGAAGGCAGACGCTTAACGACTGCGCCACCCAGGCGCCCCTCTACTATTTTTTTAACAAATGCTCAACTATCCATTTTTGTTTAACTTCTGCCTAACGGGCAACCCTAAAGTTGGCTTGTATTTCAGTTCTAAATATTTCTAATTTTAATATGAGTTTTTGAATGAATCAAAAAGGAAATGTGTTTCCTAATCCCAAACTTAAGGGCTGTTTCTAGGTTTTTTTTTTTCCATCAATTTCTAATTTCTAGTCAGAGAAAATGGCTTGTGTGATTTAAATTCTTTGAAATTTGTTGAACATACTTTTTAGCTTAAGATATGGTCAGTTTTTATAAATGTGCACATTATAAAAGCATGTGCATTCTATGGTTGTTGAGTGAAAGAGTCTGTAAAAATCTACTAGGTCAAATTTTTAATCAAGCTATTCAAGTTTTCCATATCCTTTTCGTATTTTTCCTTTTTATTATATCTTTATAAAGAAAATTTTGTTAAAATCTCCTACTCTGATTTTTTAAATTTGTGTTCTTATTCTTCTAGTTTTATCAATATTTTTAAATTAAATACAGAAAAGCTTAAAATTTTATAACCTCTAGGTGATCTGTAGTGTATTATATCTTTTCTCATTGTGAAATGACACTGTTGAAATACAATAATGTTTTTTGCTGTAATATCTTTTTTATATTGTTATAACTAAAACCCCATTTTTAGGGGAATTAACATTTATAAGGTATATCTATTTCAAACTTTAAAATTTTTAATCTTTCTGTATTCCTACTTTTAATATGCATTTTTAAAAAAAGCATTTATTTGGCTTTGCATTTTTTAAAAGATTTTATTTATTTATTTATTTGACAGAGAGAGAGACAGCGAGAGGGGTAACATAAGCAGGGGGAGTGGGAGAGGGAGAAGCAGGCTTCCAGCTGAGCAGGGAACCCAACATGGGGCTCAATCCCAGGACCCTGGGATCATGACCTGAGCCTAAGGCAGACGCTTAACAACTGAACCCCCCAGGCACCCCTATTTGGTTTTGCATTTTAATCTATTTTATCTTTGCCTTTTAATTGTAACATATGGTTCATTTATATTTAATATAATTACTGTTCTATTTTGGGTTAAATTCTACAAACTTTTTTGTACTATTTTTACAACTTGTCTATTGTTCATTAAATTTTTTTTCTGCTTTCTTTGTGATTGTGTTATTTCTGTTGCTGCATTTTTTTTCATCCTCTAGTTGTAATTTATAACTTTCTATTCTTTAGTGGCTACCCTACAAAATACATGACACTTAAATACAAAGTTATTCAGCACATTTTTTTTTCTGAGGGAGAGTTGGGATTAAAAACCAGTCAGCCTCCAGAGGCAATTCTTTTACCACCTATTTTCATTTACATTGCAGATTGAGAGATTAAGTTCACTTCACATAGCTGAACTTGACCTCTATTTTTCTGATGCCCTAGGTCAGGTGCATTCCTCGATAAACTAAAATTTACCTCAGAAACCTCATAAAATCGTGAGAATAAAGTCTATTACTTTGGGTATCAAGAGGTTCAAAATCTCTTATTCGATTCATTATAATGAATTGTGAATTACTTCAGAATCCCATATGTTGTTTTTGTTTGAGTAAAATCTGAAATATATTAAAAAATACCTACTGCTGTGTTGCCTATTTGGTTTTCTCTTTTTAAATGTCCTATTGAGAAGCGCTGCAGAAATTTTGTCCTGACATGTGGGGGCCCAACTATTTCCTGCCACACTCAGCTTGGGGGACATAGCCTCTGGGTTATACTCTTTTGAAATTGTCCTGCTGAAGTGCATGTTTTGATTTTGGGATTTTCCAGATGCTTCACAAGCAGGTCCCATGTGTTAAAATTTTTGGAAATTCAGCATGTTTCTCAATGTGAGGCATTTAAGTAGTCCACAAATTTAGGACAGTTACTCTATTTGCTGAGATGAGGAGATTGCTATTTAATTTCATTCTATTGTTTACATATTATATGTTTCTTCTTCTTTGCTTTATTTTTTATTTTCTGGGTTTTTAAAAAGTCTCTGCATTTAACATTTTGAGCAATTTTATTTTTATGTATAATTATATCCTCTGGGTACCTCAACTGAAGACACATTATAAATCTAAAGCAAATTCAGATAAATAAATATATAATGCATGCTCATCTGAAAGGAGATTATCCTTATGCTAAAATTTTCTGCTTATTTCAAGTCTCAGAATCATAGCATTCCATAATTAAAAAACTGGAAAGACTGTTAGGTACCATGGCCACATTCTTTCTCACTTTATGGATGAGGAGCTGAGACCGAGAATGTTTAACAGGTGGGTGATGGCTGAATTAGTCCTAGAACCTGAATTTCCTCATTCCTGATATAAAGCCCAGAAACATACGTCATATGCCTTCAAAATAGTGGTTTTAGACATTAGTGAAGTGTGACTCTGAAATATTACAATTTTCATATAAGTCTACCATTTAGTTTTTGCTCAGGTATCTGAAAGTTAATCTTGTCTTAAAATTTCTTATTGTGTCTAAACCAGTCACTTTGATAGGCACTGGGGGAAAAAAGATGTGATCTCAGCTTTCAACAATTAAGAAATCTTACAAATAAGTGTGAAATTACAATTGATATAAATATTCATCCCCTGTCCCCAATTCACTCTGGTCCCCTGTTATTTGAACTTCAGTCCAAACTTCCTCTCTTGGGCCAAGCTTTCAGATTAGGCCAGGTCAAGCACCCTCCTGTCATCGTGCATGTTTTTATTCACTCTCATGGGAGTGCACATATATTTGAGGTGTGTGAACTACACCACGGAGGGCCTAGTAGGCCTAGTAAGGACTTGGGTTTTTAACCTGACAGGATGAAAAGGCTTTCAAAGGCTAATTTGATATTCTTATTCAAATAACATCTATGTTTTACAAAGATTGCTTGGCTGCCTTCTTGTTAGGCAATAGGCATGGGTGAAGGCAGTCCCCCTAGACAGCTCTTGCAGGAATCCAATGGAAAGGTAATGATAGCTGACCCTAAGGGAGGTCCCCAAAGAGAGAAATGGATGAATTTCAGAGATATTTAGGCATTAACTTGAAAGGACAGGAGTAAAGAAGTATTGCGGGCATGGCAAATAGCAAAATAGGGACAATACGTGCAAGTCTTCCTCTATTGAATGTAAACTGGCCTCGTGACCAACTTTGATCAATGGAACAGCCACAAATAGAGGCTTAGAAAGCATTTGCACATTAGGGATCTCTCTCACTGAGCTTGAAACTGCACCATATGCACAAGCAGGCTGGCCTGCTAGAGGGTAAAAACCATGTAGCAAGAAGCTCCAGTTAATCCCCCTGTTCCAGCCAAGGTCCTTGAAGGAGCTTAGGAAACAGCAGTCAGCTCAGACCACACCAGAAGCCCATCAGGCTGAACACAGCCCAAACTGCTAGCAGGCCAGCTGATATTTGAGCGAAATAAATGTTGTTGCCTGAACACAAGAAATTGTGGGGTGGTTCGTTACACAGTAAAGTCTAGCTGGTACTGTATGTGAAAGAGAAAGAAGTCTATGAAATGAAATAAAACATATTATTTTTAAAAAGGTGTATACTACTTGAGGGTTCCTAAAGTATAAGCTCTGCCTCCTCTCATTCTTGTTTGAGGAGTTCCAATTTAACTAAACGCATCTGGTTAATAGCCCATTTGATATACATCAGTTCCACTAGGCTAAAAAGTTTTTCTTTCAAAGGTTTATTTCCTAATTCATCTTTTATTTACTGCAATTTTCCCTCCTTAATACAGGTTTTTGGCTTTTGGGTTTTTTGGTTTTTGTGGGTTTTTGTGGGTTTTTTTGGTATTTTTGGATTCTTCCTTGGTGCTTAGAAAGCATTTTTAAAAATCAGATGTAAGTGTCAGTGATTGAAAATGTGGAAAATGCTTTCAAAACATAAATAATATATATGTCTAAGTAGCTAGGGAAAGATTTTATTGGAAAGCTTTGATGTGAAAATCCTTTATGCATATTGTTGTTAATTAAAAACATTTATTTACAAATTGAAAATGATAACATAATTTCTTGACATGATGGAAACTTCTGAAAATGTTTGGGATACTTTATATATCTGACAGCAAGCATTGTAGTCATACTAGCTTTCAAATTGGTTTTAAGATCCTACACAAAGAATAGAGAAAATTCTGTCCTCTGAAATATATTCTTTACAGATCCGGGATAATGTTAGTCAGTTGTTATGTCTATCTGAGATGAATAAATGGTTTCTTTTCATACATAATAAATTTTAGCAGGGGAAAATATTAGACATTGAAATAAGTATAATTGAAAATGATTTAGTTACCACTTTCGTGATAGTTAGGAGAGTTTTCTTCACTACCATGAATGCCAACCTGATTATTTTGGGACACATCTGTCAAATTGCTATTTCCTTTGTAACATGAAGATTTTTCAGCCTTTCATAGAAAACAAAGAACTTTGGAAAGAAATTCAAACTCCCTAACTTCTTTGTGATTTTACAATGCCTCATATATTGACCTGGTTGATAGTTTCATGCTACCAAAGTCTAGTTGAAAAATCCATCAAAGATTTTGGATTTTCCTTTGTTCTAAAGGTAATACCAGCAGTGTGTAATTTACCTCTCCATTTGAGAAATGGTTAAACTAAACAAAGCATTTAATGCAGATTTCTATAATGTGATAATGCTTACTTTACCTTGCAGTGACAAGACAGCTTTACAGTGTCACTTTATTAAAATTGGTTTTAAAATTGCTAACTGGCCGAGTTAATTATATATGACGTCTGGCTATTCTGAACTAGAGAACACATTCTACAAGGTTTTAGTATCATTTTGTCCAAAACATGGTCCATGAACCCACTTTCACTATATACACTTTCATTTAAAAATCATATCGTGCATTACATTACGTTAAATCAAATTTGAATTTTGGTGGCTATATGGTTTTGAAAACAGGTGATCATGATCATTTGCTGAGTACTAACTATATGGTATGCACTGTTACATATTTATCGTTTTATTTAATTTTATAATCTATAAGGTGGATCCTACTGTTATAAACGGGGCACAGGTTGGCTAAGTAACCTGTGTGAAGCCAATACGTGGTAGAGGCGGAGCCACACGAAGGCATGCTTACCTATTGGCATGATTTTCACCTTGAAAGATCATTATAACTTATTGTAAGTGGCATTTATATGCTGACACCTACGTTTAGTAGTATCTGTCCCAATCAGGAGGTGAAGAAGCTACAGGTATGACAGGTCTATTCTTTGATTTATGGTTGCACATATTTAAGTAAGATTATAACAAAACTAGTTTAAATCAACATGAGAGAGGGAGATGTGAGCTTAAATAACTTTTTCCTTTAAAAGCATCCATATATTACTCGGTTTTGACACACGCTGTACTGGTCCCATCCAAGTTCAATATTCTATGATTCTGTGATTCCTTTGGCTGTGGGTTTTGGTCTTATAGGAAGCATTTCAAAGTACTTCAGTGGCTGTTGTGTAATCCTACTGTACTAGGAAAGAGTTAGGCTCTCTATACACCGGAGACTGTGTTTATTAAACCCATCCACACCCTGTGGTGTGTTTTTATGCACACTCCCTTTGTCTTCTGAAGGAAGTTCTGCATGTGGGAGAAGGGTGTGAAGGAAAACAAAATCCTGGACTCTGCCTGTATGATGAATACAACTGAGACACAAGAACATCTGCTGGGTTAGAGGCACCAGCTGTGGGCCATCCAAGGCCGTTGGTCAGGAAATGAAGAAAACTGTGGCTCAAACTGTGAAGAACTTTATAAAGACTAAATATTGCTATACACACTGACATTTGATCAATACAAAAGACTTAAATAAAATATACTTATTTCAAGACAATTTCCTTCTCATTCCCTCTATTTTTATCACTGGTTTTAGTCAAGTAATTTTGGGATATTCTCAAAAGGGAATGAGCTTAACAGTATGTAAAAAACCTGACCTGTGATGAAAGAATTTTCTATCTTTAATTAATCTTTTTTTCTCATCCTCTCCAAAGAAACTTTGTTTATATTTTGCATCAGAAAACACTTCTGAAATTGATTTCATTTTTAATTTGTAACTATTGATCATCCTGACTTTCCCTTCATCTGTAGCCCTGATTAATGAAACAGAAGGTCTGAATTTCAAAAAACCTATGCACCTGTTTACTTTTAGGACTTATCAACAGTATTTTTGGAAAATCAGTGAGCTATATTTGTATTGACAAAACACCCAAGTTCCTGAAGGGCTGTCTGGTAATGTGTCATCATGGTAAATCACATTTGATTGGTGACTCAGAGTAGAACAAGTCTTATAACTCCTTGAAATGTGGAAGGCTTAAATTTTATAAAATAAAGAAAGGATTCTGAATTTGTTTTATTTGATAAATTATTTGTATTTAAGTACAAATAAATACAGTGGAGAAACTTTCATAATTGAGCAAATACACTTAGCTTTAAGCATCTTAGAAACTCTGGAAAATGCAAAAATAAAATAGATTACAGAACTGATTCTCTATTTATCAGAAGCAAAGAAACACTTTTTTACGGGTCTTAAGTATTTGGGCAGAAATACTTCACTTTGATTCCTAATGTGCTATCCATCCGGAGCGATATCTATTTGTATAACGCTTCTAGCTCCTGGTTGCCCAGCCTACCATTGTTCCTCCCAGGGAAGTCAAAGGGATTACCTGTACGTTCGGCATCTGCCTTTGAACACTGCTTTTCAGTGAGATGGGGCTGGTCTATTAGATGCTTGCAAATGGTGGTGGGGGTGGTCTCTTTTTTCTCCTTCTTTCTCCATCAGGTCTGGAGAGAGGAAATGACCTGGGGAAGTGTGTTTGCTCTGCAAATTCAACATTTCCTTTGGGTAATTTTTCAAGACCAAAGCGGCCAAATTGGAAGCTAGGTCTGCTCCACCACATAACTTCCTCCAGCTTAACATTCCTAAAATGAGAGTTTGGGTCTTCATCTGCTGACTCTATTGTCTTATTCACAATTGGGTACAAACTGTACAGAGATGAGAAGGATGCTTTTTATGACACCACTTTCACCCTCATCTTGGTATATTTGATTCATTCCTCAGGAACACTGTGAAACAGAGACAAGGCATATAATCTGTAGATAAAAATACATATGGAGAGACCTGGGGTAGGGTCAAGACTTTGAGCCTTGCATTTTAGTAGGAGATTTGGTGGACCTTCAGTTTGGACACTGTGCCATGGCCTGTGTTGTGGATTGTGGCTGGGTTTCCACTTGGCTCTAGGATTTAGGCTTAAGACCTATGAAAATTTCACTGTGAAAGACCATTGCAGCTCATGGTGAGAGACACTTTCTATCGGTAAGTATCAATTTCCATAGAGGTAGTAGGCCTTAAGCAAAGGAGTAGGACTCAGTAAAGGCAAAAGACTATGCAAACATAGATGGGCCTTAAGAGCTTCAGTACAGAGCTTCAGCTAAGAGGTCTGGGATAGCCTGGGAAACCTGTGTAAGGACAATACAGCCCTTAGCCAAGTTATAAAGTCGGTTTCAAGTGTGTATATATATATCATATATATATATGGTATATATATATGACTACCCATGAGCAGGCATATGATACCTAAAACATTCTTCATGCCCAGACCGGAGCTTTGCCACCATTGGCTGTGTTGGCTATGTTGCCAGCTCTAGGTAGGAAACATTATTTACTGTTGTTTGACCCGACTTTGGAGCCAAAAGAAAGTACAGAGAAGGAATAATCTGGGATTCAAAAGACCTGGACTGACCCAAGAATCACTTCATACTACGAAGTCCCACATTGCCCTGGATTTGCTCGTTACAAAAGCTCTAATCATGGCATGAAATTTTTCAAGACACAAATAATGACCTCTCTCAAATAAGAGTGGTAGATTTTATTACTAACTCAATAAAAGGCACAGAAGTTTTATAATCATTTAGTGATTTGATCCATTTTAGAGCTTCTTAGAGTGTTTTCTAGCAGCACCATCTTCACTGAGCACCAGAGGTTGTGGAGGACACCCAAAGGATCGGACCTCGGTATTAGGGCAGAGGCTTCATGAAGACAGGGGCAGGAGTGCCTTGATTTATCTTTAGTATTTCACTCTCCTTCACCTAAAGTGCCTGATATTTTGCCAACAAATATGCGAAAGCGTCAACTGTATTTACGCTTAAAAAAATCATCAGAGTTTAGTAAATAAGTTACATAATAAAATTAACAGCTTACAGCTTCCTGTTTAGGGTTTTGTTTTTTAATATCATTATTCTGGCCTTTTTATTTAGAAAGAGACCCACAATTATATTACTGTTTCCAGACAGGTCTTGAATCTTGATTTACAGTTGAGAGGGAGGTGTGTATAACATTTGGAACTGAATTTATTTCTTTTGTGATGTGACTGAATTTATCCCACGTCTACAAACAATAACTTAATTAAGTCGCCAAAATGCCTTAGGGTGACAGAGGACAAGACTTAACGAATTTTGAGGCATTGCAGAGTAACAAAAGAATTTTAAGTCATTGTTCCTCAGCTACAGGAGGGCCTTTTAGTGTCTTCTGCTTGGAGGGGCTCGAACAATAGTGGTGCTATTCCAGTCCTGAGTTTCCAGTCCTGAGTTTCCTTAGCAGAGACACCAAAGCCAAAAGGCACTAATGACCTGTGCCATCTGGCTTGTCGGCAATCAGTTTTAGTGAGGTGGTTACGAAATGTAGCCACTATTTATGTATTCTGGCCCTATTATTCATTTCGATAAATTTTTCCAGTGTTTCCACTGATTAGTCAAGATCAAGACCCTGCCTGTGTCTTCTTGAGCATGTCCTTCCTGTGAAAGGTTTTAAACTTAAGATAATTTTGTCATTCATTTGAATAGAATATTTTTTTCATAAGAAACAAATGTCTTTTTTGTAATTTGGTAAGCTATTTAAAAATGAGCTACGTAAAACATTTCATAAAGTCCCACTGTTCCTAGGTTAATGTTTGTATTTAAGACTGGAGATATTTGAAGCATAAATAGTGTAAAATGCTACAGTGGGTTATTTATAGTTTCTTCTTCCTAAATCGTACTCAAATTTTCGTGTGATTAGAATTGATGGCCACTTCCTTCTAGATATAGAAATTCAGTATGAGAATGCATCCTTGTTTTCAAAATTATATTCTCATTCTCACAATTTTAAAGCTCTGATAAATCTAAATGAATTTTTTTTAAGATTTTATTTATTTATTTGACAGAGAGACAGCCAGCGAGAGAGGGAACACAGCAGGGGGAGTGGGAGGGGAAGTGGCAGGCTCCCAGCGGAGGAGCCTGATGTGGGACTCGATCCCAGAATGCTGGGATCACGCCCTGAGCCGAAGGCAGACACCCAATGACTGAGCCACCCAGGTGCCCCTAAATGAAATTTTTTTAACATCATCCAGTTTTGGGGAAATTGATCCAAAGACTAGCATTGGCCCCTCCTAGATTTCCTTTGCTGAATCCTTTTTTACTAAACTGCCTTTAAATTAGGGGTTTTTCAAGGGGTAGGTTCACATTTCACATTTCACTATGAAGAAATGAGAGGTACAGAGAAGATAAGCTACTGGACCGAGGTCACACAACCATTAAGTGGCAGAAGTGAGATTTGAATTGAGGCTTCACGAGATTCCAGAGTCTCTGATGTTATAATTTCTCATACGTCCTCCTGAAAGTTTATGACTTAGCAAGTCTGAGTAGGGCTGAGGAATTTGCTTTTTTGTTGCTTTTTGTTTGTTTGTTTGTTTGTTTGTTTGTCTGTGTTTTTCTAAGCAGCCCAAATGAGGTGATTTTTCTCTTCAGGAAAATTTGGGAAATTTACCCCAGGGAATAAGTGTGTAATGTCCATCCTAGAAATAGCAGAGATTTTCAACAGTAATTCTGGCTTTAGTTAGAAACGAGAATGCATCAATGCAAACTTTAAGTCATGTATGTTCTAGTCCAGGTTCCAGCTGTCTGGATTCTAGATAGCTTTCTTTCTTATGAGTAAGTTGAGAAAAGTTGTTTTTCCTAACTATTCAGGAGAATAACCTGAGACTAATAAAAATGGCCTAGCAGAAATTAGGCAGTAGGTCTGAAAAAACTGGCCCTGGGTTGCTTTGTAAGAAAGTACTGAAAGAGGAACCAGCCGAGTTATAAGGATGGACATTTTTCCTTTGTTTAGAATCTTTCGTGACCTGCTGGGTTGAGCCAAGAACAGGAAATGTGAAAGTCTCTGTTTTCTTCCAGGACTCTCTTTGGCCCACTGGGTATACAGGAAGTGGTAAAAAGCTGTATGGTGGCTCTGTAGGAATTGAAAGTCCTTGGGCAAATCAATCAGACCTGACTCTCCACATCAGCAAGCCAGGATAATAATATTGGCTAAACTTATTTAAATTCCATCTGGATTTACTTACTGGCAAGTGTAAAGTGTTTTCAAAATACCAAATATTATATAGGGCATCCAAGCAGCTTAAATTTCACTGGTCCTATCCTTTCCCTTCCTGCAAAACCCTGTACACTGCTCAGTGTGGTGGGATACAGTGAAACCCCAGGTCCCTGGGCTCCCAGGGCCTGGCCCAATACCGTCCTCGTGTGCTGCTCCTGCCAGTCGAGACCTGCCTTTGGGCCACCTACTCTCTGTTCACCTCCATCAACAATGTTGACAATCTGGAAGAAAATTTTGCTTTCAGACTTACTGGTATCACAGTAAAAACATATGAATACTCTGAAGGTACAAAAACTTATGATTTTTACTGAAAATGTTTACCTTCCCCAACATGTAATTTGGGGACATTCTCCCCACTCCTCACCCCCAAAACCTAGTACTGTCAGACCCCACGCTAACTAAAATACTTGAGAAATACACATGCCTCTCCTTTTCTAATTTAGTGGGCATCACAAATCACATAACTGATGTTAGATGTCTCTTTGCATGGCTGCCAGGAAGCTCAGGGCTGTAGATGCGCTTTACACGGAAACTTGCTACACATGTATTTGGATTGTAGACCGCAGTACTAGCTTGATCTTATATTTCCTGCTTTGCTTTTCCTTTTGTTCTGTTTGTTTTTTTTATCCAATTAATAATTTAACATTGTATTATGTGTCTTCAAGCAGCCTTAAACTCTTCCTGGAAGAGAAAGCATGGTTGACGAAGAAGCAATTAAACAATACTGCTTGGCAAATCCTTATATCCAACCTCTGGATGTATAAAATATTTTAAAACTATCTCTAGTTTTCTTGCTGCGTGTATTTTTTTCACTAGAAACCACAGAAAGCTTTATTTCTCTACCTTTTCTGATATGTAGGGTATCTGGGAAATGCAACTTTGTGCATCTGTAATAAATTTCCACGGATTTCATCTTCTTGTAATATCTAAAACCGTTTACGTGAACTTTCTTATGTTGATGGCCTCAAAATCTGCTTGATTTCTATTCTCTGGGAACTCCAAAGCAGAAGAGCAAAGGTAAAGAAACACTGGATTAAAAAAAAAAAAAGCAAGTGAATTCAGGTTGAGGAAAATTCAACTTTGAGAAGTTCCCCTCCATCTCATTGCCTCATTCTCAGAGCCTATTCAGTACTTGGAAAAATTCATAACCTGGCAAAATAAAAGCATTCATTCTCCTCCAGGCTGTAAGCCAAATCAAACCATTCTTTTTAATTACAGGTGAATAATAACACCCTTAAATTTCTTACAAATAACGTCAGCCTCCTTTTGCTTTTTGACTGATGGAAGGTGATGAATGAAGACCTTTTAATTCAGCACAGCTGGATGTCTTTTGTTGCACTTCCTCTCAAATGTTGCTGTGCAGATCTGGCCTATTTTGTCAGATGTGCTGAAAACAACCTGCCTGACTGGAGGTGGAAACAGCCTTCAAACAGAAGACATTTGTGTGATTGAATACCCTGCCGGGAAGGCAGCTGTGGCAGTCAATGTACGAGGTGGAAGATAGGCCATTTGTTTGAAAGAGAAAGAGACAGTGCGTGTGTGTGTGTGTGTGTGTGTGTGTGTGTGTGTGTGTACAAGTGTCTTTTGATTTGATGGTTCTCCCAGGACAAGAGAAGTCCCCTTTAGTCAACTTTTGAGGCTGGTATGAAAGTGACTAGTATGGCTGTCAATTTTGAGGCCGTCTTGTAAAATAGAAGGCTTACTGTCTGGACTTAAAGTCTTTGTTCTCGTATGCCCGGTAAGGCAGGCCTTCCATGAGCACATCAGAAGGTCTGTGAGCTGCAGACTTCTGTGACATGTGCATAAGAAGTTGACTTGCTGCAGGTTGCAGGTTACTCAGCCTCTTTCGAGAATGAATTCATAACATTTCCCTGGGAAGATGGTGAAAGAGTTCAGTGGCAACCCTTCCCCATTCCCCTTGCTTTCTGTAGGCTTGACTGAAATGAGTGATCTGCAACAGTGCATCTGGACCTTATCTCGGTAGTGCTGACCTGTGTCCACACAGGCATGAGTGCAGTCGCCTGTAGTAGACAGCTCAGTGGACTCCAGTTTACCAGGGATATATTCTTTATGCACAGGGGCCAACTCAGTGGGCCAAGAAACCAGTTTCCCGACATAGAACAAAGCCTTGGACTATCTACATTTTTTTTTTTTTTTTTTTGCTAGACTAGGTGGAAGCTGTTTCTCAACCACCTTGTGAGATAAGCATTATCTCCATTTTACAGATTTTTTTTTAAAGATTTTATTTATTTATTTATTTATTTGACAGAGATAGAGACAGCCAGCAAGAGAGGGAACACAAGCAGGAGGAGTGGGAGAGGAAGAAGCAGGCTCACAGTGGAGGAGCCTGATGTCGGGGCTCGATCCCAGAATGCCGGGATCACTCCCTGAGCCGAAGGCAGACGCTTAACCGCTGTGCCACCCAGGCGCCCCGATTTTACAGATTTTTAAAAAATGATAATAAAGTGAGGCTTGGAAGAGGGTTGGGAGAACAGTATTGTGAATTTAGGAAGTGATAGATCCAGAGATTCACACCTAGGTCTAGCCTGAAACCCTGTGCTCTTAGACAAATTTGACTTTGTTATCATTTTATCAGTGCATCTAATAAAACTGAAAGAGATTATTTGAAAAAAGAAACCACATACTGTACTTTAAGAAATGTATAATAATTTTGTTCAAAGTGCTTTAAATTGTTAGGATTTATTTGATATGCAAACATAATTTGCTAGATTTTTTAAAATGGCTTTCTTCTTCTATTCCTTTTAAATGAAGCTAACTCAAACAATGGTTACTAGATAGTATTTGCACACCAGAGTGAGAGAGGAAAAAGAACACAGATGGTAGGGGAGACTCCCTTATTTGGAACTCTGGTTTCTTTCCAATTGTCCAAATTTCTCATGTGGAACCACACAACATGATTAATTCACTCAACAAACTCAGTGATTGATCATCGCTAATACGTACCTAGTATGAGCATAGGGAGTTTAATGCTTCAGGTCTGAATAAAAAGGCTGACTTTGGAGGAACTTTGAATACGGTAAAGAAATGTCCTTAATTAGCTGAAACTCCAAGTAACTGAAGTAAGGCCTATATGTTTAAACTTTATTGCCTCAGCACTCCAGATATTTTGCAATGGATTTGTCTGTATTTTGAGGGACTGTCCTGTGTATTGTAAAGTTTTTAGCAGCATCCTTGGATTCTATCCACTGGCTGTCAACAGTGCTTCTCTCACAGTTGTAAAAATAAAAAAATGTCTCTAGATATTGTGAAATATCTCCTAGGAGGCAAATTGCCCTTGGTGGAGTACAACAACTTTAAAAGATTTGTGACCATATAAGGAAAAAATTAAATCAATTTTGGAGATTATACACACACACACATATACATATGTGTGTGTGTGTGTGTATACACATATATACACATAAGCATAGAGAACATAGGGTGATAATTGAATTACATTGTTATAAGTTTCCTATATATTCTATATGAAGTAGTTCATTATTGACTCTACATAGTTTGTAATAACTTGAAGATAGACATTGTAAGTCCTAGAGCAATAACTAAAAAAAAAAAGAGAGAGAAATATTTGAAAAGCAGATAGAGAAATAAAAGTGGAACGCTAAAAATAATTGTTTAACTCAAAAGAAGTCAGGAAAAAAGGGATGGATGAGCAATAATAACAACAACAAAACAACAATGTGAGAAAAAATGACACAAAATCGCAGATCTGGAAGCAATAATATTAACAGTTGCATTAAATGTAAATGAGCTAAGTTTTCTAATTAAAGGCAAACTGTCAAGCTGTATAAAGCAGCAAGACCAACTATGAGATATGAATGATACTATTGCATTAAGGTTCTGTAGAGGAGCTATATATATATCTCCATATATATGTATATGCATATATACATATATATGGAGAGAGATAGAGATAGAGATAGAGATAGAGATGAGAGAGAGAGAGAGAGACTGATTTATTATAGGACTTGGCGCATATGGTTATAGAAACCAAAAGTCGCAGAATCTGTTATTTGCAAGCTACAGAACAAGGAAAACCAGTGATGTAAGCCCAAGTCCAAAGGCCTAAGATGGATGGAGGTTGGGGAATGGGGGGAATGGGGAGAGTGGTGACAGCTGATGGTGTAAGTTCTGGTTTAAGTCAAAGCCTGAGAACCAGGAGCACAGATGTCTGAAGCTGAAGTTGGATAGCTCAGCTCAAGCAGAGAGAGCAAATTTGCCCTTCCCCTGCCTTTTTGTTTGGACCTGATTCACTTTACTTGGATAAAAGATCTCCATACCTGAAGACTTTGTATCAAGACTTTTGGCTCCATTTCGCCAGTTTTCCACATGGTCTAAACTTGTTCTTAAGTATAGATCTTGTGCTTCAGTCACTCAAAATTTGTTTTTTTAGGGGGTTAAGACAGTGTCAATGTGTGAGTCTTCAAAGACAATACATTGGTCTCAGGAAAGTATTAGAGAACATGGGAATTTCTGCAATCCTGAGTTCAAGCACAGATTTTAGTTTCAGTACTCTTAATGCTCTTTGATTAAAGGGACTCCTTCTTAGTGAAATGGGAGGCTGGTGTAAGGCCAGACTACGAGTGGTAAGATTGCCTGATCAAAGTCAAGCAGGTTACCCAAATGGCCAGACAGAACTCATTGCTCACCAGTGGACATCCATCTATGGACCAGATCAGTGTACCTATCCCTTAACAGAGAGAGGAAGACACACATAAATCGAAGACCTTCTATTCCCTGCTTCTGTGAGGTCACATGGGAACCCTTCCCTCTCCATAACCTCAAACTAGAGATTGAAGTACACTAAACTGTTCAAGTGTGAGGATTTTGAGATACCATTCATTTATAAGTGGAAGCTTCTCTCATCCTTCCCATCATCTACAATTAGGCACCAGTGACGCTGCATGGGACAGCAATATGGTGATTAGATTAATTAAGGAGGAAAAAAGAAAACTGCATTTCCTTTGCAAATAAGAGTAATTATGTGTTACATTTGTGAGTCTAACATATGACAGTCTCCTTTAGGGTTAATGACATGTCACATTCCTTTAATTTGATCAATCAAATTTAGTCTTCTTTAAGACACACGCCCCTGCTTTCCTAATTCAAAACCCACTTTGCACAATCATGTGAGAATCTTACGTTGTATTATTGAGGGCCTAGGAATAGGTCTGAGTCTGTAATGGTTGGAGGTTCCCACCATTTCTCTGATTCCTTACGTTACTGAATGTGCTTCCATTATTGCTTTTCAACCATTCCTCAAGCTGTTTGCTTTACTGAGATTCATGTAAGTTCCACCAAGTCATCCATTTATTTCCTTGCCTAAAGATGTGCTCACAGCTACTTTCACTTCTTCTCTACTAGCAACAGTTCTTAATGACCAATCTCTACAGACACTCTGCTGCAGTCTCTTACACAGGGCCTCATACACAATTGTGTGCTGGTCTCTGACCCACAACCACCTTCCCCCACAATATACCCCTAGTCCCTTTGTCTTTGAGGATCTCTGCCTCACTCAGGTTGGACTTCCTTCTATATAATGCTGAGTGTTGTCACCTTCATTACCTGCTTTTATTTCTGTAACTTAGGAGTTGTTAACATTGGCTTACAGTGGTGCTATCTCAGTGTACCCAAACATTTTGGGGGGGTGACTGGGGAGTGGTTGGAAGAAAAGCTTGACTTCTATATCAGTTAAGAACTGAGTTTGGCTTAAGAAGTTGGGGTTTATTTTTTCTCACCTAGAACAAGGCTAGTATGGTAGCTTCACGATGCCTTTTGGGACTCAGGCTCTTTCCATTTCTCTGTCACCTGGACATTATGAATCTTGTTCTAATGGTTGCAAAATGGCTGATGTGCCTTTAGTATCATGTCCATATTCCATGCAGAGATAAGTAAGAAGGAGGGCAAAGGATGTGTGCCAACAATTTATTCAACAAATTAATGACAAATAAGTATTTTTAAATCAAGAAAGCAACAGCTTTCCTGAAACCCCCACCTAGTATTCTTCTGCTTTCATGTCATTGGCCAGAATTCTGACACATGGACCATATCAACATTCTAGAGTCTGGGGAAGTAATTAGTTTTAACTGGGCACATTGCCATACCAGGAAAAAAAAAATGATGGTTTTACTAGAAAGGAAGAGGGAGAGATAGATGTTGGTTGGCACCAAGTGGTATTATCACAGCAACCTCCTAGGATAGATATAAAGAAACTAGTACAACCGCGAGAAGATAAAAATTCTCCAGTTCTGTTTTATGAAAAAAAAAAACAATATGTGAAAAGTGACGATGAAAAATTTTCAACTGTTTTTTTCAAAATATTGTAAAAGAGTCAACTTAAGGAAACCTTTTTGACTTGGGGATAGGCACTGACTAGCACATTTTTCCCCTTTCTCCCCACCCCATCCTTTTTTTCTAAAATGACAAATGTTTACGAGTCTCTTCTCATTGCCAGGTGTATTGTTCATGAAGCTGGGCTCTGAGGCATCCTCAGCCCCTGCCACAGGGAAGCTGGACCCAGAGCTTGTGCTCCAAGGGCAGCTCTGCTTCGGTCAGAGCAGCTCCACTGTGGGAGCATTTCTGTCAGGGCTCTTTGGCTAAAAGAATTGGAAAATCACCCATTCAAGTCTAACTCTCTAATTGTACAGAAAAAGAAACCAAGCAAAAGTTCAGAAAATTGACTAAAGGCCCAAAAGAACATCAGAGGCTTAGCCTTGTTTTTATTTATCTTTCTTGGTATTTCCATCCATCATCTTCTAACTCATCTTCAACAGCTCGTTAGTAAGTTATCATTATGATGGTTATTGAAAGTGATGGGCCTAGTAAAGGGCTTGGAATAGAAATTCTTTTCCTGAATTTTAGTCCAGTTAATTGCTATATGATACACGGTTAGTGAAAAAAAATCTTTTTAAAACAGACTCATTATTTCCTATTGAAGTTTTATTTATGCAAAAATCTCACTATGAAATAACATGTACCTACATTTTACCTGTTTCTCCCCAAATCCTATGCATTCAAATTAAGGCGCATGATTTATCTATGTCATGACATATACCGCAAAACTACATTACCAGATACTGTGTTAGGCACTTGTGCCCTCCGCCCTAGGGGTTCAAAAACTTCTTTTGTGCCTGGAAGGGTACAGTACCAAATAACCTAGTCATATGAATAGAAAAAAATATATATATATTTTGCATTTCCACTAATTTTCTCCAGGATTTGGGGCTGAGATGTGAAGATTTTGATATGAGACATGATAACAATGATAGCACTGGTAGGGATATTTTCCTCTAAGAAGAAATTAATTGCATTCACTATTTTGAATCTGCACTGGCCAAAATGATTTCCGCTTAAACCACAACGATGAAGCTAGGAAGTATGACATTTTCAACTTCCCCATCAAAATCAGTTTAAAATCTTATTTTGAATTGATATATCTTATTATGATGAAATTCTTAAAGGTTTTAATTTATTTGACATGATTTTAATTATATATTCATTTTTCTAACAGCTTGCAACTGTTCAGCATTTTGTCAGGATGGCAAGCAAGAATATGTGTATCCCTTAATAACATTTACTCTGATTTCTTTGTTTATTATTTTTAATAACTTCTTGAAAATCTTAATCAGAAAGGAGTTATAGAACAAAGAACTCCAGCCTTGACCATAACATGAGGAACTGATTTTAGCATTCTGAAAATATGCTGAAGGATGGGACCAGCAAAAATAGGGTGGTGCTTCAACAGACTCCCTTCTGTGAAAACAACAGCTGGACGAGCCTGTTGCCACTGGTGGGGGAGGGGAAGGATGGAAGCAACATTTTTCTTTTTTTTAGAGTTGGAAAGTTTTCAGTGAAATCATGATGTCATCAGGATATGTTTTGTCTGTGACTGTAATTTGCATAAGTTCTTTCCCATGGAACTATGTAAAAAACAAAGGAATGTTTCATTGCACATTTTGTGTCTATAGTGCCAATACTTTTAAGAGTCCATGAAGGAGACATCATGTACGAAGAATTTCTTTTGTAAATTGTCTCAAAGGAAGAACTTAATGAGAAAGGAAAGAAACAGGGCATGCAAATACTACAGCTTGACATTGTACTCATAGAAAGACTGGGATTGTTTTGCATTCCTGTTCATTGACTAATATTTTAACTCTGTACTATGTATTTTTGAGAAGAGATCCTCATTTCCTTTTATATTTATGGCTTAAGATATATATTCATTTTATTATTCTTTCTGTTATAATTACCTAATGCATTTTGTCAAATTTCTGTCTGAAAGATTTTAATCATCACGCAACTTTGCTTGTATTTGGCACACATATTTGGAGATTTATCTTGACATCAAGTTAAGGAATGTTTTGCTGTGGAGCAGAGATATTCAAGTATCAAATGTCTGGTAATCAAGAGCCATTGAGTTTTTAGCATTCCACACAAGAATTTCAATTCCAAAAACCCTACTTGAGCCTTGTGTATGTGGTTCAAGTTGGCTTGTCAGTCCCCATGTAAACCAGAGGATATAAATAAAATAATGGAAAGAGGAGGTGGAGGCAGGTGAAGTGGGTGTGTATTAATGTCCCAGATATATCTGATTATAAACTCTTTAATACTTGTGCAAATTTCACATTGAAAATATTTTTTTTACATTTATTGATGACTTTAATTCGTGGTAACATGACTGACTAGTTATTTGAATCAACACTCCCGCCAAAACAAGTAAAAGTGCTGAGTAAAATATTTTATAAAAACATCATTGAAAGTATCAAATAACCAAAAAAATTTGAAGAAATTAATTTAAAACTTCTCAAGATGACATCTAACCAAAAGTAGAAACCTGGAGCAGGAAGACAATGACTGAAGCCACTTCTATACTGAAGGTCTTTGTTCAATGAGGTGAACCTGACCTATAGTTATGAGGTCTGAAGTGGGACAGAAAGAATTCAAAGCTCAGGGGCTGTGCTGCCTGGGGAGCGCTGGAAATAGACACAGCCAAAAGCTAGAGCCTCCGGGTAAGGGTGAAGAGGGATTAAGCTATCCTCATCCCTCCTTACCCCCAGAAGAATGAAAAAAACATCCGCTTCAACCCTGAGCCAAACTGGAGGGGAAAACAGCGTCCTGAGAAGTTGTCATCACATGCCAGGTCTCTCATGGATTTGTAGCGTCAATTAATACTGCCTGTGTAATCATACACAACTTAAACTGTAAATTTAATTTTAAATGATTCTTTAATTATTTGAATGATTCGCAGTATTCTCAAGAACCTGTCAGAAGCAAGTGTGGATACTTTTTGGAGGAATCTACCTTCATCTGAGGCTTTAGAAATTGTCACAAATTAAAAAAAGAAAAAGTATATCACATAATCAAAAATAATTATACACAGAAAAAAATTCACAAGAGCAATAATACAAGCAGAAAGAACAGACAACACAAAGATACCTACAAAAATCTCTCCTATTCTTGAAGCAAATATGAGAAAGAAAGAGTTCTCTAAGCCTTATTCTCCTTATACCCTCTGGCAGAATATAATCATAGTATTTCTCCTTTTTTGTCACTTTCATTGTTCACTCATTTCTGTGTTTACAAGAAGGAATAAGATTGACTTAGGACCTCATTCAAAGTCCTTTTGAGGAAAATACTGGTACAAAAGCAGGTACCGGGAGGCTTCTGAGTTTATCATACAGAAATTCAACTGATCTGTGAAATAGAAGCTATTAGATTGAACCATATAAACTTGTCATTTTTCCAAGGTCAACAACTATTGGATGAACCTCAGCAATTTCATATGGTTCAAACTAATATACGAGTTGAGCTAAGCTGCTGTTTGAAAGGGTCCTCAATACAGCGCACCAAGCACTATGGCTCAACTCTCTCACAGGTGTGATCATTTTGTGATTGGTGGAGTGACTCTTATCCTCAACATAAGTCTTTCAAGTTTGCTCTACTTTCCCCCATTTCCTAGCTAACAAGCAGAATGAAAGATGAGGCCCAGGGTAAGTATCTTTCCCTGAAAAGAGAGAACACAGAAGTTGAGCACATCTCATTTGCTTATATCTCAAAGCTTGAACTAACCATGGCACATGGCTGCCCCTAATTTCAAAGTTCACGTTCTCAGTAATTCTGTCATCTTGTCTTCTTTCTTGAGCTTTCAGCGCTGCTAATGTTTTGTTTGGTTAGAATCCTTTGTCTAGGAATTGCCTCCAGGGGAGTACATCTTTTTAAATATTTTCTGAATCTCTGCATTTTCACACGTTATCTTTTTTTTTTCTTCTGGTGAATGATGAATTCCTTTCTCACTTCCTTCATTGCAGATAAAAAATTCAATGCTAAATGTAATTGTTTTTCCTTTGCAAATAACCACTTCTTTCTGTTTGGAAGCTTATGAAGATGCCTGCCCAGAATTCAGGAATTTCGTCAGCATGTATACAGCATTAATACGTGCCTTTTCTGCTGAGCCCTTCCTGGAACTCAGTGAGACCTTATAATCTGAAAATTCAAGTCTCTCCTCTGCTTCGAGAAATTTAAAAATGTTATTGGCTTAACAATTTCCTGCCCAACATCTGTTGCTTTTTGTCCTGGAACTCCTATTTTCCCATTTTAGGTTTCCTTGCAGGATGGGCTCTCTAGCTGGGCTCTCCTAGAAACCCCTGGGTAACCGCACAGCACTCAAGAAGGTAATTTGATCAAGCTGTGTTAGGCTGTGGAGGCTGTGAACATGCATGACAAGCTGTTTCAGACCGGAGCACGGGGGATTGTACTGTAGAAATCGCACTGTGCATTGAGTACCTCAAGATTGATGAAGTGCGCTTAGCCCAGGTGAGGAGGTCTCCAGCAGGTTTCAGACACGGCTCCATCCTGACGTGCTCTAAGCTTATGTGTGTAAAGCAAGGCTTAGAAGAGAACAGGTATGCTCTCAGATGGTCTGATGTGAACTTGATTCACTCAGATGCTATTAACTACAATTATGTAGGTTTCAATAAGACCTTTGGAGACCTTTGGACAATGTTGCTGATCTCTCTGCTGTGTATTCAGGTTCTGCTGATGTTCTTCTGAATCCTTTAGGCGGGCACAACTTATTTGATATACCCAAGCAGTTTTGGCTTCCATGCCTGATATTTCTGTCAATTATAGCAGTTGTGCAGGTTTATCAATACATAGTAGTCATGCCATCCGATTCTTGTATATTTTTCTGTATGTTTGCCATATATTTGTATTTCTCCATCTGTATTATGAAACCTCTCTTCCACCTGATCCTTCAGTTCCATTGCAATTGTTTTCTTTTCAATTCACCATATTTTTAATTTAAAAAATCATGTTGTTTCCTAAGTCCCAGAAAGATTATGTGTGTGTGTGTGGGGGGGGCATGCATGTGCTGTCATGAACTTTTCCTATATGTGTTTTTGTTACTATTTTATGGGTCAATTGTCTTCTTTTCCCTCTAACAGTTCTATTTTGCTCTGCACTATCATTTCTGGGTCTTGTGTCTGTTTTTCCTCTAGCTGGCTCCTGTATCCCCTTAGATGCATCACAATTGTTCTTTGCTTGTTCCTTGGGCTTGGTGCTGAAACCATAAGTCGCAGCATCTTGTGGGTGTGGTGGTAGGTGTAGCAGTCTTCTCTGTTGGGGGCAGGTGACATATTGGTCAGGAAGGGGTAAGTAGCCTAGTGAGGTCCCTGGAGGATGTCTCTATGTTCCTTGTTCTTCACAGCTGTAAGTACTCTCCTTGCCTCAACCAATGTGCCCACACTCCTGGTGAAAGTGTGTGTAGAGACAGCTAGGAATGGATTCTTCAAGAAACCTCTCATGAAGGATAGCACCCCCCTTCCTTTCATGGACCATAGACGTCCTCAAGCCAATTTCTTTCCAGAATGCACTCTGTTCTGACACTCACCTCAGGCCATAATTGGTTGAAACAAAGTAGGGAAAATAATGAGTTTGGACCCCTTAATAAGATACCACAGATTCTGAAATTTCTTTACGTTCAGCAGCAGTGCTGTGCTGAACCATATTGGAACTTGAGACATAAAGAAAATTCAGGAATACTGTTCATGCCTTTATCAAAATGTTGATATTTTGTTCATCATGACTTTTGTATTAATTTTGAGTTTTTAAAATATTGCATTAAAGTTACTGAGTTTTTTGGCATTTTCAGACCTGAGGTGAGTACCTCACTCGCTTCACCCTAGTCCTGGCCCTTTCCCCTGACAGGCCCAGCCGGCTTCCACAGCTTTGGAGGCTCACCAAGCTCAGGAGCAGAGCTAGTGTTTGGACTGGAGCAGGGAGAGGAAGGCAGGAGTTTCCAAACACCATAATGGAAAGCGCTAAAGAGATTTCTTTAAAGACAAAAAGGAAAAAATGTACATAAATTTTCATCTCATCCTTAATATCCCAAATTGTGTTGTTTTCAAATTTATATAAAATCAACTTAAAAACCAGTCTTGTCTGGGGGGGAAGAAATCAAAACACACAGAAGGATTAAAAATAAAAACTAAAATTCTAATTATTTTTCCTCACTCAAACTTTCTTCCTCAGAGGTAAACATCTAACCGTTTTAGTGTAAGATTAATTACTCTCCTCAGTTTTGGAAAATTCCATCTTTATTACTTCTTTGATTAAGCCCCTCTACCCTTTGTTCTTTTCCTTCTTTCAGGAACTCTTACCTGTTAGACTTCAGATCTGCTGACCTGAGTTCTCTTAAGTTTGCTTTTCGGCGCTGTTCTTGTGCTCTTTGTCATAAGCGGCTTCCTCAAATGTATCTCCTAGCTCTTGGGTTTACTTTTACATCTTGGTTGTTGTAGTCGTAATTTCCGTTACCTCCATTTATCCTACTCCTTTTTTATAGTGACTTGCTCTTGTCTTCCGAATTCATAATCAAAATTAATAAAGTATACTACAAATAATGGTACATAAAATCAAGGACTGGTATGGTTTGAGAGTTGGGACTGAGCTTCCTTGGGAAATGACATTTGAGTGGAAATCTAAACAATGCTAAGAAATTATGTGTAACAATTACCCAGTCAAGGGAAGATGGGGTAAGAGTAGTCCAGAAATAGGACTGTGAATTGAGGACTTCGTCCATTCAACAAATTCTTTACTAACCAACATATTTACATTTATGATTTCAGCTCAGCACAAAGCTTTTGGTAACACATAGAGTTGAAATGTAACAGTGTCATCCCTATTGTCTAAATATTTTTTTTTAGTTGTAATTTTATATACCATATTGATACTACAGTTATTTAGGAAACTTCTTCAAATTTATACATGTTTACCTATTTATGGTTACTATTTTATGTATAACTTTAAAATGTTCCTCTATTATTTGAAAAAATATATAGATATACTTAGCATTTTTGGACTGATTGAGTTTTCTTTTTCTCCTATGACAAATAACATTTGGAAATGTACTATGGGACCTCAGTAAATATTTATTCATTTTAGAGTGTACTAAGACCTATGCATATCTATTATTAAGTAACCAGATTCAGATTATATGCAGATCTATATTTTCATTGATTTTGGACCCACTTAAATCATAAAAGATTTAAATACACATTGAAGCCCCCACTACGATATTTGCAGGCTTATTTTACCTCTTTTTTAAAAAGAGTTTTGACTGTGTTTCTCTATAAAATATTATTCTGCTTATAAACTTTCATGGATGTTATCTTTTCTTACCAGTATCAGATGATCTTTTTACCCTGTTTACCAAGGTTTTAACCTTGAAATCCTTTTTGTCTGAATGGATTTTATAACATTTCACTTTTCCTAATAAATTTTTCTCTTGCTGGTACTTTTAACTACTCTCTATAACTTTTAAGCAATTTGTGGGATAAAAATTAGGGTTAGGGTTTTTTTTTTCCACATGACATGAGAAACTTTATTATTTTAAACCCAGATTAGTACACTAAACTATTAAATTTTAAATTATGTATTTTCTCTTTTAAGAACACTTTTTAAAGCTGTGCCTTTAATCTTGTAGTTAGATTTACAATTGTTTAGATTTACCTGTATGGTTAACTCTTTTCAATTATATTATGTCCTCCATATTTTTCAGTTCTTAATTTGTATTCATTTCTAGATCCTCATATTTTAAAAGACCACCTGTGTTCTATATTTTATGACCCTTTGCATGTAAGTTGCTTACAAATACAAAGGACACGTTGGTTATTGACTTTTTCTCTCAAAACTAGGTAGTCATTGCTCCATTTGTTTTTGAATATTTTGTGTTTTACAGAAGGATCTGAGACAGGCCAATATTTTTCCTTTGTAATTAATGCACCAGCTCTGCCTGGAGACTTTTCATGCCTTTATGTAGAGTCATCAGAAATGTTTCTGAGTTATATCTAGGTATAAATATATTTTCCTGGAGTTCATGGTAAGCTGTTTCAATATTACATGCATAAAAAAGAAAACTATATGTGTATGTGTGTATAGATAGATAGATAGATATACATATGGAAAACACCGATAAAAAGCTTTCACAATACATTAACACCACAATCCTACAAGCTCTTAAATGAATAAAGAAGAACATTCAAAGAAGTGAAGTGATTTTTCTAATGTTAGATAGTTGATAGTAACAGCTTTGGGACTGAATCTAAGTTTTAACTCTAGATTTCACTTTTTTTTTTTAAATTACAAACCATACTGCTTCTTTACTCTTTATCCATTGGCTAATACCAATAATCAAAATAATACCCATACCTTACCCAGACAATACTCTGAAAACTAGAATACTATAAAAAAAATGATATCATTTTCTGAACCAAATGAATAAAATCCATACATTCATGGCCTAGACTTTAAAAATTAAATTAATCATAAGAGAGGTTCAAGATAGATGATTAAGCCACAATGACATACTTCTAAATGAAAGGCTGCAAATGTTGACAATAAAACTCTAGTGACAAATGATGACTACTCTTATGACAGGAAGATCTTTGAAAATTCAGTAAAAGTGAAAGGGTTTATGACCACTACAACTCCACTTATTAGAAGACTGCTCACAGCAATGTGTGTGATGAAGAATTAAGGGTCGATGCAGTTGCATTCAGTGAAGGACTCATGTCTTTGGCTCACTGTTGTTTTTATGATAAATGTCTCATGCTATTCACTCGCTGAATATTTTAAACAGTATTTTACTGACCCATAATCCTTCTCCATTCAGCAGTGTTTTAAGAGGTTTGAAAGGAAGTGACAACACAAATCTCATTCCTACAAGACAGTAGCTGAATATCCTTTTCATTCTTTTCTTTCTGTGCGTAAAATTTCTTAGGTAAATACAACTCAGAGGAAATAGGTGCATCAAAGGGGCCTAATTCTGCTAGTTTGGGGTCTTTTGCAAAGGAGGGTTGCTCTCTTTGAAAACAGAATGTCTGGAAGACAAGAAGACTTAGGCCAGGCCACCTGCTGGGTGGACTCACAGGGAACAGCCTGAGAGTTTCCCATTGCCACTGGCAACCAGAAAAAGCATTTTCTACCCAACTGCCTTCCCTTTGTTACAGGAGTTTAAATGGTGGTGTGCCCTGCTTTCAAGAACAACTGAGGTTTGAAAAGCATACCTATCCTTCCAATCAGAAATTCTGTACCTAGGAATCTATGTTTCAAAAAAAAATTATAAGGATGTAATATATAGCATGATGAATATAGCTAATAATACTGTATTGCCCATTTGAAAGTTGCTAAGAGAGTGAATCTTAAAAGTCCTATCATAAGAAAAAAAATTTGTAATGTGTATGGTGTAATACGTATGGTGATGGTTAACTAGACTAATTGAAGTGATCATTTTGCAGTATATACAAATTCCAAGCATTATGTTGTACACCTGAAACTAATATAATGCTATATGTCAATTATACCTCAAGAACTTTTTAAAGATGAAAATGAAAAAAAGAGATTTCAAAAATATAATAACCAAGATTTTGAGATATATAAGGAATTGGAATGAAATGCTAGTTTGTCAATGTTGACTATTTAAACACACACCCAAGTCCCTGACTACATCATTTTTATGCCATAGATCATGTGTACATGAGGAGTGTCAAAGGTTTATCCAAGGTAAGGGTTAATTACAAAACAGGAATCTAAACTCCACAACAGAACCAATTTTTAGATTTACCTTAACAGCCAGTTTTCCTTTACCAATTCCAAATGTATTTTAAATTTTGATGGCTGTATTAGTTTACTAGGGCTGCCGTAACAAAATGCCATAGACTGGATGGCTTAAAGAATAGAAATTTATTTTCTCACAGTTCTGGAGCCTGAAAGTCCAAGATGAAGGTATCAGCACATTTGTTTTTTCCTGAGGCCTCTCTCCTCACCTTGCAGATGGCCTTCTCCCCGTGTCCTCACATGGTCTTCTCTTTGTGCTTCTCTTCTCTTCTTTTTGGTTCTTTCTCTCTTCCTAGAAGGTCACCAGTCATATTAGGTTAACGATCCACCCTTGTGACCTTATCTAACCCTGATTACCCCCTTAAAGGTCCTATCTCCAAATACAGTCACTTTAGGAAGCAAGGCTTCAACACATGAATTTGGGGAGGACAAAGTTTAACAGTGAACTATTTTTGGTTTGTATCAAAAGAGAGAAATCTCTTGTGCTGAGAAAATTTATTTAGAGCTTATTTTTCCTAGGGGATATTCTACTTAGTGTTTCAGTCAAATGAAAGCCTTAGAGGATTGTGCCTACTGACTGAGAGATGCAATTGTGCTTTTCCTCCCATCGTTCTCTTCCATGTAATTAACACTAAAAGAGATTCAGTGACACTTAGCATCTCCATGTGTGGAGTTTGCCCTTGAAAAAAGTGCATTGCCTCACCTCACAGATAATAATCTTGAATCTTGCAGCTTTATTTCTGTTGTTAGGTTCTGATGGCCTAAATGTTAGATTGCATATATTGCATTATAAAAATATTTTTTGGTTTGTGGCATCCAGTCTGTAAAATGATCCCCAATGATTTCTGCCTCCTTGTTCCCTCCTTGTATAATCCTCTTCCATATTGAATTGGGTTTGCTCCTTTGTGACCCATAAAATACAGTACAAGTGATGGGGTATGATTTCTGAAATTTGACCATAAAATTCATTACAGCTTCCGCTGTCACCTTTTGGACTGCTTTCTCTTAGGGAAGGCAGCCACTATGCCACCAGCCATACATATTCAGACAGTGGAGAAATGGGGCCACTGACAACCAACCAACACTAATTATTAGCTGTGAGAGTAAGCCACTTTGGAGATGAAGCTTCCAGCCCCAGACAAGTTTTGAGAAGACTGCTGTTCCAACTGACATCTGACTTCAATAGCATGAGATGCCCAAGCAAGAACCCCTCAGTCAAGCTCTTGACAAATTCTGGACCTGTAGAATCTGTGAGCATAATAAACAAACTAAGTTTGGAATAATTTTCTGCATGACATTAGACAGTTGGAACAGGTGTAATATTATAAGTATAATGTAACTTCATGATTTTTTTAAGCTATCATTATCTTACTAATTTTAAATCCATTAAATGTCAATTTTCTTTTAAAGGATTTAGTTTATCATACCCTGAGTATTTCCCCCTGTATTTCAGTGTTCAACATGTCTAAAAATATTTTCTCCCCTTTCTTTTCCCCTTCTCAATCCCTTTCCTTTTCTCCTTCCTTTCCTGTTGTTCCTTTCCCTCCTTTACTATTTATTTTCTCTGTTCTACAAACATTGATTTAATATCTATGATAAAGATTGGACACAAATTCTTTGCACTCCTCAAATTGAAAGATAGAGTCTTATTTCCCCACATCCTGAAATCTGGGCTGACCTTCTGGTTTGCTTTGACAGATAGAATGCAGCAGAATTGATGTGCCATCTGGATCTATGCTTTGAGGGACCCTGAATCTTCTATTTTTGCTTTCTTGCCACTTTGAGCTCAAAGGTCTTTGAGGTCTCTTGTTGCTTGGGAGGAAGCCTAGGCTAAGCTCTTGAAGGATGGATGGATTTGGGAGACAGACACCTTGCATTTTAGTTGTAAATTATCAAACCGTAAGAAACACATTAGGACCAGAGATCTCAGAATTGGAGCTAAATGCAGTAATTGAAAAGACCTCAGGCTTATTTCTTGGTCATAACGTGGGTATGTCACATGAAGGAAAAGAATATGAAAGTCTTTCTGATAGCCAAAGAGGCAGATTTTGTCAACAATTAGTTCTGTGCCAGTAAAACTATTCTTCTCACCTTCCTCCTCTCACTTTCTAGCTGGCCCATAGAGCCATCCCTGCTCACACTACAAGACCCACCAGCATCCAGACAACACATAGAGACTGCAGCCTCATTAGTAATTCCATGACTTAGTCAAGAAAGACTTAAAAAAGAACCACCCAGCTGAGCCCATGGCACCACGGGCAAATAGAATGGTGGATTATTTTAAGTCCACCATATTTTGGGAGGATTTGCTATGCAATGATAGAAATATAGGAGAGAATATATAGAATAAAAAATAGAATGGGGGATCCAGGTTGGCTCGGTCGGTAGAGTATGAGACCCTTGATCTCAGGGTCATGAGTCTGAGCCCCCTATTGAGGGTAGGGATTACTTATAAAAATAAAATCTTAAAAAAAAAAAAGAAGGTAGAATAGACTAGGGACTATTTCTTCTTCACATTATAGGTTGTATTGAAATTATTTATGAAGCTGTATTATCTAGGAAGTTCATTTCAGGTTAGAAAAGGTATTATAATGTATTGGTTATTAAAAGAGAATTGTTATTAAAACAATGAGTTAACTAGGCCTGACAGAGTTGAAATGTATGTTGATTTAAGTAAAACGACAACCTAACTGCTTGCGGCACTTATCTCCATGATCATCTGAAACAAGATCATCTTTTATAAAAGAACAAAAGCAGAATTCCTATAAAACAACAAAAAATGACCACATATTTTAATGCACACTCTGTTTGGGGGCACTCTGCTTTACACACATTATCTCAAGTAATTCTTACCCCAACACTCTTATAGGTTTGTGGCCCTGAGCTACTAATCAAAAGATGCAGGTGGAAGTCCTGATTCAGTCACTGTCTATTATTTGGGGGAGTCACTTTTTTTCTAAGTCTCAATTTTCTCATTAACAAAATGGTTGAAAACGATAAATGAAACGCACAGGAGGAAAACAGTACATGTAGACTGACGTGAGAATATTCATAATAGTGAATAGTCTATAAAGATCTAGTTTAGGATTCTGGTTGAGTACATTATCACATTGGATACTAATAAGTAATTGTAGAAATGATAATATATTCAGCATAAAATCTATGTAAAAGCAATAGAAAAGAAATTAGTGTGCATAATATTTATACTTTTATTATATACAAATATTCAAACACATTTTTATTCTTCAGTTTAAAGAAGATTAGCAAGACTATATTCATCCTTTGTAAGAATCTTGTCAAGTCAGAGAATAGACTATAATAATACAAAATTTTCTATTTATAAATTTTGAAAACTTGTGTTCATGACAGAAGTATTAGGTCTGGAAATTGGTGAGAAGTGAAAAATTCATTTATAAGGAGTATTTATTTAATTTAGAAATATTTGTTTATGGTATAAAACCCCCAAAACTAAAATTTCTTATATATTATTTGTGTGTGCATAAACACATATATACATACATATGCATTCCCATAATAATGGAAAGTCACATGACAAAATATACATAGTAATTATTTTGGATTGTAGGAATATGTATGATATAAATATTTTTGCTTATGCTTTTTGATTATTCTTCAGCATGCATTTTTTAAATTTAAAAAGAAAAACCTGGTCTATTAAAATCAAAGCAAAAAAGCTATAATTTTTTTCTATTTTATTTAAATATAAAAACCTAAGTATAGAAAACACTTGGGAGGGGCGCCTGGGTAGCGCAGTCATTAAGTGTCTGCCTTTGGCTCAGGGCGTGATCCTGGCATTCTGGGATCGAGTCCCACATCAGGCTCCTCCGCTGTGAGCCTGCTTCTTCCTCTCCCACTCCCCTGCTGTGTTCCCTCTCTCGCTGGCTGTCTCTCTGTCACATAAATAAATAAAATCTTTAAAAAAAAAAAAAGAAAACACTTGGGAAAAAATCTTAAAAATCCAATAATTGGGAAATGATTTAATAAATTTTGTTAAACTTTGTGTAACCATTAACATGACAGTAATTAAAATGCTAATGATATAATTTTAAGTGAAAAATGGTAAATACACCATTATAAACATGTCATGATTTTAATTTTATAAAAATTCTGTTCACGTTACCTTCAGTTGTGTGCATTATCTAGCATATACGTGAATATTTTCTTTAGTGATTTTTAGTGTTTTTGAATATTTATTTTAGAAATATGACTTTGTATTAACCCCAGGTATTTGTCTTATTTTCTCTGAAAAAGAATCATCTTCCTACTTATTTCAGACTCTCCAGCAACTATTCACCTGTGTACAATTCTATTAGCATAGTGTTCATTTTTATTGCCTTACAATGGATATAATGATAAGACTGAATAGCCTAGGTCTTGGGAAATGTGTTAGTATCTAGTTATATGTTATCTGATTGTCAGGACTACTGGGCAAAATTACAACTGTTTCACTGATGGTTATGTACATGTCTAACCCTTGGGTAGGAAATTAGGGAACTTTTGAACTGAGGGAGGGAAAAACTTACTCTGGGGTATGAAGGTCTAAACTCTAAAGCATGGGGGCCACATCTCTAGGATTCATTATCCTCAACTACAAGTGGAATGTCAAATAATCTGTAACATCTCTATCTCCTCAAACTCGAAGATTTTACTACATAGATTGATAACTAAAAGACTAAAAACATAGGAACACATTATTTGTACAATAATTACATATTTCTATGATTAGCTTTGTCTTCATCAATAAGCATGATCAGTGTAGTTATGATTAAGAAATTGGAAATAGCACTATTGGATTGAATGGGCCATTAAAATGACATGTTAAAACATGATTTTTCTCTTTTCCCTTTTCTTTTTTCCTAAACATCCTGCCATCTTTATTTTGGACTACCTTTTCTTTTATTATTTTTTTAAGATTTTATTTATTTGTTTGAGAGAGAGAATGAGGGAGGGAGAGAACACAAGTAGGGAGAATGGCAGAGGCAGAGGAAGAAGCAGGCTTCATCCCAGGACCTTGGGATCATGACCTGAGCTGAAGGCAGACACCTAACCCACTGAGCCACTCAGGAGCCCCTTGGACTACCTTTTAGCTAGTTCACTGATTAGTCCACTAGTTAGGTAGTCCATAATAAGATGTCAAATTTTCTGTGCAAAAAATATTTGTATAGAATTTAGAACATATTCTTAATAAGTACGTTTCATATATTACTTATTTTAACACTAATACTCCCATGAATACAGAATTTTGTGAGTTAAAATTATATATGTATGATTAAAACATTTGTACTCTTGTCCGTTATACTATTTGTACTAGTAGATCATTATAGCTTTTCCTCTGACAAGATTTTTCCAATCGGTACCTATTTTCTGTTTAGCATTCTTTGATTTAAGCCATTGGATAACAATCTCTGAATATCGGGTCTTGCAGTGCATGGCCAGACAACGGCTCTCTTGCTTTAGTTCTGATTTATGTGCATAGAGATCTTGGGACTTTTCATTTTTCATTTTATTTATTTTAACTCTCCTAAACTATTTCAGCCTTAGGTATTAGTTTTATTTTCTAAAAGCTAGTTGAATTGTAAGGACTTCAAGAAGTTCTAGGAGAGAAAATAAAGACCATAAAAAGTGGGGCTTTCCCTGTCCCCACTCGCCCATATAATCATGGCCTTCCAGCCATAATAAATTAACCTTTTTAAAAACTGCTCCTGGGGCGCCTGGGTGGCACAGCGGTTAAGCGTCTGCCTTCAGCTCAGGGCGTGATCCTGGCGTTATGGGATCGAGCCCCATATCAGGCTCCTAAGCTATGAGTCTGCTTCTTCCTCTCCCACTCCCCCTGCTTGTGTTCCCTCTCTCGCTGGCTGTCTTTATCTCTGTCAAATAAATAAAATCTTTAAAAAATAAATAAATAAATAAATAAATAAATAAATATAAAAACTGCTCCTATCAGCTGACTTGTAATTGCGTATTATTGGTGTTTTCATTAGTTGATCGTCATTTTCCTGCCTGGACTGTAAGCTGCATGAGAACAGTCATTGTTTCATGCAGTACTGTATAGCCTGTGTCTAGCACAGTGCCTGTCACACAAAAAGAAAATAGTATTTGTTAAATCAATGAAAGAAACATGAAAATATTCAACAAGGATCATTTTCAAAAGAATGGAAAAGAATTTTGGTTAAAAGGACAGGAAGAAAAAGACTTAAGGAAGTCGTAATAATTTCAAATTAAATTAATGGCAGAAGTTCTTAAATATTTCATATGTTTTTGGCTAAATTTTGGGGCATTACTCTTTGTTTTATTTCTCACAAAGGCCATTTAATGTCCAGTTTTATTGTTCCCCTTATTAAGGCTGATGGAGTTTGACAACTTGTCTGAAGTCAGAGTGAGCAGGAATTTGCATATTTGACTACAGAGATGTGAAGGATGAGACTGTATATCCCAAAATGCATGTATTGAAGTCTAATCTCTAATGTTACAATATTTGGAAATAGAGCCTTAAGGAGGCAATTAAATTTGAATGAGGCCTTAAAAATGGGGCCCTAATCTGTTAGGACTAGTTTTATAAAAGGAAAGACAACTTGGGTGCCTGGGTGGCTCAGTTGGTTAAGAGTCTGACTCTTGATTTCAGCTCAGGTCATGATCTCAATGTTGTGAAATTGAGCCCTGCATGTGGCCCTGTGAGGGGCGTGGAGCCCACTTAAGATTCTCTTTCTCCCTCTCCCACTGCCCCTCCTCCCCTCTTCTCTCCCTCCTGAAAAAAAGAAAAAAGAGGAAAGATACCAGACACACACAGAGAAGAGGCCATGTGAGGACACAGTGAGAAGGCAGTTACCTACAAGCCAGGAAGGGAGGTCTCACCAGAAACCAACACGGACGACTCCTTGATCTTGGAATTCTAGCATTGAGAAAATAAATTTCTGTTGTTTCTGTTGTTTAAGCCATTAGCCTGTGGTATTTTTTCATGGCAGCTGAGCTGACTAATACAAGAGGAGAAAGAGAGAGAGGAAGAGAGAAAAAGAAAGGGAGGAGGTGGGAAGAAAGGAAGGAAGGAGGGAGAGAAAAAGAATTGAAATCAATAACAATAAATAAGTTCTTTATATGAATTTGGACACAGAAAATTGTGGAATCTTTTCCTTTGAACAATTTCAGGAATATGCTGGGCTTTTATTTATCTTGTATGGTTTAGATTTTATTCTTCTTGGAGGCAGTGGCATGAATTAAATCATCCATTAAAATAACTGCTGGTCTATGTTTCCAGGGACTAAAAGAAATAAAAAGATGGTTCTAATGAAAATCAGACTTTAATCTTAGGGGGAAGACACTTTATTTTCTTTCCCCTTCCTCTCCCACACTTGTTCCCCTATGCTCTTCTCACCTTTCTGAAACCCTGTCTTGGTGATGACACTACCACAAAAAAAAGTAGCAAGAAGTTTTTCTGAGTGAATGAGAGGGAAGATAAGCAAATACTTAAATGTGGGCAGTGGGAAAAGAAAATTATAATGAATCGGATCCTGCAGCCCATCTTGGACCTAGCAGAAGTCTTCTGACTTCTCAAATGAGGACTTGGAAAGCACAATTTCATAGGGGATCCCTTGTCTTTGCAGCCCCAACAACTCTGGAGGTTATGTGGACACAGGAGCTTTACAATGGTTCAATTGTTATCTTAGTTAGGCCGGGGATTGGGGGTGTTTAGATGATTAAGCTTCCTCCAGCTTCTCTTGGGTCTTTCCATTCTTAATCGGCAAACTAACTTGAGCATAGGGAAAACATGGTTTTAACAATATGGTAAACTTGCCTCCTAGGCCATAAGCAGAAAAAGCAGATCTTAACAAAGTCATATACATCTATATATCTAGCATCTAGCAAATCCCCATGTTTGACATATGCTAGCTTAGACCAAAGTTCTTCTGACGTTTAAAATCCCTTTGGAGGCCTCAGTAAGTAACATGTTTATGCATTCATTCACTAAATCCTTTATTTTCTTGTTTATTTTATAAATATACTTTCACATGTACTATGTATCAGACATGCACCAAACAGTGGGATTAATTAACAAGACGATTGAGTCTCTGCAATCAAGCAGCTTACTTTCTTGAAAAAAAAAAAGGAGAAAGAGAAAAGTAAACACATTCAAATCTAAATAATGACAGATTAAGAACAAAGCCAGAAGGAATAAAAGAGGCTACGATAGTAAAAAATAAGGTCAAGGTTGTGTTAAGTCAAATAAGATAGAGGTCTGTAAAGGCATCTTAGAGAAGCCAAATACTTCAACATTCTCAGATTTTTCTAACAAGGAGAAACATCAGACCCAGCGGATACATTGTGTGAATTACAACCAAATACAAGCAGTCATTTAAACAATTGTTTCACCCTTCATTCTTCCAGATAACACCTGAAAAATTTTGCCTTGCAAACCAAGACTTTTGGCCATTTGATTTGTGATAATTTTTGCTCATTCAGGAAAAGGAAGGCTTGGGAAACTCTCACTAGCTATGTAGGGCATGGGACCGAAGTAATCAAAGGATTGCGAATGTCTTCCGTGCCTGAGATCTTCACTCCGTGATCCACCATGCATCAACTCAACAATTATCATATCTTAGGGGCTTTCATCAGCAGTAACACAATTCAGTTATTAGGACACTTTGTTAGGATAGGCCAGGATTTGTCAAGATAACAAAAAAACCCAATTTCAGTGGCTTAACATAACAAAGTTTCATGTCTCACTTAGGTCACCTGCAATTCAAGCCACTGGTCCTTATCCTTTAAGTGGTGACTCTGGCATCAAGCTTCTTCCTTCTGATGAGGTTGCTAGCTTAATTATGTGGCCTACAGAAGGGTAAGAGAGAACAGGTATGGGGTTTTGTAACTAAGACAGAAAGAGATGTACATTACTTCTGCTCATGTCCCATTGGCCAGAGCTGTCTCATAGCCCCAATGTACCTCAGGAAGAGGCTCCAAAATGCAGCCTTCCTGTGTGCCTAGGAAGAGAAGTGGAACCAGTGTGTGTTTTTTCAGTCTCTGCCTTGGTTCATCCTTCAGATCACCAAACAACCATTTCACTTTTCCTCTCATACGTAGAACACATATCAACCCTTCTCTGACTGGGAAACTCAAAGCATCATCTAGTTATTAAATCCAACAGAAAGTTTATCATTTTTAGGTGTATTAGTCAGGATTCTCCAGAGAAACAGAACCAACAGAATGTAGGTATATGTTATGGAGGGAGATTTGTTTTCAGGAATTGGCTCATATGATTGTAGAGGTTTGGTGAGCCCAAAAATCTGGTGGAGGAGACTCAGGGAAGAGTTGCAGTTTGAGTCCAAAGGCAGTTTGCTGGCAGAATTCCTTCTTCCTTGGGGGGAGGTCAGTCTTTGCTCTATTAAGGCCTTTTACTGATTGGATGGGGCTCTCCATATAATGAAAGTTAATCCACTTCACTCAAAGTCTACTGGATTTAAATGTTGATCTCATTTCAGTTCATTCCCCCTTCTGTTTACCCCCCCCTTCATTCATCCCTTCCTTCTCCTACCCATCTCCCTGCTATTTCTTATGTTCCATAAATGAGTGAAACCATATGAAAATACTTTCACAGAAACATTCAGGAAAATGCTACACCAAATACCTGGGCACTGTGGTCCAGCCAAGCTGACACAAAAAAATTAAACATCGTATCAGGTAATAAACCACTCTGTTATTGGGTTGAGAGACGGTCCCTCTCAATGCAGTTATTTATGAGTTAAAAGACAGTTATTTTGCTCACTTCTTTGTTCTTTTGCCTCCAAGCCATTTCTTTCCATTTAACGACAGCTACTTCAACTTATCTGGAAACAAAATAGACGAGGAGGGTGTACCCTTCATCTCTTCTTTTCCTTTCCCTTTATTCAGCCGAGAAGTCTTGCTGAAGAATTGTTGTTTATAGTTTCATTAAAAATCCATTTCCCATCTCTTTGAGTTTAAAAGTAGCTAGACTTCCCAAATTTTTGATGTACCAAGCTCTTTTTCCCTAAGATAATCATTTGCAAAATAGACAATTCTTTTCTCAACTCATCCTTTCCCTGTAATGACTTGTTACACACAGCCAATAGTAGTCAAAACATACAAATATGGTATTTTCCACACTTTTCCCCTAGAGCTTTTCACTCAGCAGGCCCACGGTCTGCCTCTCCAGTTATTGCATGAGACAGCTTATCCAAATATTTTGCCATTGTGTAACACTGATCGTCAAATGTTAAGCTTCTCATATCAGTTCTTCGCTTACTCCACCTAAGAGCTAAGCTAGTGTCTTGTATTTTAGCTTTATTACTTCAGCACTCTACTTCAGGCTATCGGTCTTTGGAACACGATAGAATAGCAATAACAAACAAATCCCCAAATCTTGGTAGCTTGACACAATCAGTGTTTATCGCTTGTTTATTTCACAGTCTGAAGTGGGTTGGGAGGTTCTTTTTGGCAGCTCTCCTCCACGCAGTGACTCCTGGCTGCTTCCATCTTGAGTTACTGCCATCTTCAACACACAGCTTTCAAGGTTGATGCAGAATGGGAAAACAGAGTGAAATGGGGAGGTTTTAATGGTCATGCCTGGAAGTGGCATACATCACTTCTGTTCACGTACTTTTGTCTAGATCTTACTAAATGATTCCAGCCCAACTGCCAGTCGGGGTGGGCAATTTAGACTTCTTGTGTACCCTGAAAGTGAAAATGAGATAGGAATTCTCATAGATATGTTTATAGGTGATAGAAATATGGCTTATTTATTTTTGCTCTGTGTGTGTGTGTGTGTAAGAAAGAAAAACAGAGGCAGAACACACAGAGATATGGTGAGACAGAAATGGAGACAAGAGAGAGAATTAAATGGAGTTTTCTCTTATTTTTGAGTCTCTTCTGAAATCCCAAACTGAGGGCAGATGGTAAGTGCCCAAATATTCTACAGAAAGTGGTAGACAGATCCCCACCAGAGCAGTGAGGGATTGGACAGTCTGGATGTCCGGCTATCCATCTGCATCGCACATTGTCCTGAATGATAGGCACTCAGAGACCTTACGTGAGATTATAGGAAGAGACTTGTGGGAAGAGAACACTGTGGTGGAGTGGAGGAGGTATGCCTCCCTCTCCATCCTTCAAGCCAAGGGAATATCATAGCAGGACACTTCCTTGGACAGATGTGGGAGACTGGCATCTTACTTCCTATTGCCCACTTACTGAGCTGCAAATATGTGGAGGTTGTGGGCTGTGAGCAGGGCCTTGGGGTAGCTGGCTTTCTTCCTATGGGACATAGAGATATTGACCTTTGCCCAGAAAAGTTCAAGGCAAGGATGACTGTGGCTCACAATGGAAGAGTGAGGAGAGGGGAGCTTCCAATCAACTTGCAATTTCGTACATAGCCTGGGGTGCATCAGTCCCTGGCCGAGAGCTTACGCTAAGGATATAATAGGAAAACATGTTTGTGACCCTGCAGGCTTTAGAGTAAACATCAGAGGACGAGCAGCTGGGAACGCCCAGCTTTCTCATGGTGGAACTCTGCCCTTCCCGAAATCCCCTCAAATAATGAGCGGCCAGGAACTCCTGGTCTGCTAAGGGCTGAATGCAGCCCCAACCGAAACCTATGAGAGACAAACTGAGGGCCTCAGAGGGGAGGGGGGTGGGGGAATGGGATAGACCGGTGATGCGAAACCTGATTGCTCTTGACAATAGCCCGCGGGGTCCAAGAAACATGTTTAAGAATGGGCCTCACCTGCTAAATGTTACATCATCTAATCCGTGACCTTCCCTGTGATGTACTACTATTCACTAGGATCACAGGAGTTCCCTCGATTGTCTTTGATTGTTTACTGCCAATAAATACGCGAGGTTGCAGCTGATCAGGGCGAGCACATGCTTTGCGGTCGTCCCCTGCACCCATGCTCTCTTTCGCAGCTAACCTGTCTGTGCCTCGTCCTTCTCTGGAATCACGCTGGGGCTCCGTGGGTGGTGTCGGGGCACTGGGGCCAAGTGGGGGCTGGCAGACATGACTCATTTTGAAAGAGTCACGGTAAGGTATAGTGCTGAGGGCCCCACTGGAAGGAAGCATGCAGAATAATCAACCAAATCATCCCATGATAGAGAACAAGTGGCTGGAAGCGTCATGGCAAAGGGCATCAGACAGTTACAGAACACTATGAACTCCGTTGGCTAAGTCATGGACTATTGATCCCGTCACCTCTCTCCCTTGCTTCCTATGTCCCTGGGCTCCAGGGGATCCAAAAGTGGCCCAGTGAGGTTGGAGGTAGTGGGGCAGGGGCAGGAAAATAGCACATATGCTGCTTGGCGTATGCCTGTGGCCACCTTGTGGAATCACTGCTCATGCCTCCACTGGAGCTGAGGAGATAGCGGATGCTTTTATTTAGACGAGGCTAGAATTCTCAATATCCACAAATGAGGCTCTGCCAGGTTTGAAACGAACCGGATAAACCGTAGGTTCTACCGGAGATGGTGTCCAGGAATATTACAGGATGATTCAAGTGAGTACACGTCTGAAGGCAGACGCGAAAAATCAAATTCATTCGTAGCCACTTCATCTAGCCCGTCAATAAAATGATTGCATTTTCAAATAGCATTTTATTTTATGTTGAAATAAAGGTATATTTGATATAAATCAATAAAAGGTATGAAGGGAACTAAATTTTCTATAAACTTTTCTTAACAAAATTATTATTCAAAAGTTATTGTTTGGGAATGAATTAAAAACAAAAAAATAACTTTTAAATTTCAGAAGGTAAATTTTCATTGAATGTTTCACTGTGGACTTAATTATGTCAGTGATTGCAATAATAGAGATAGAAAGCCTTCAAATAGCAAACTCTCTTCCTAAGTATCCCTTTTAGACAAACAGTAAGATTAGGCCTTTTGGGGAGGGAAACCCATTCATCTGGGCTGGTAGATCTCCCTTAAAACACTTTTTTAAAGACGCTAAGGTAACTTGAAACAGACTAGTACTCAAGACTTTACATTTCTCAACAGTTCAGAGATCACATTAAGGACTGTCCAGCAGAAATGCCCTTGACATATGTTGTCTTTCAATGGGATGCATCCCCTCGAAATCACATTGGGGTATTTATTGGAATTGTAGTTATGTATCGGTTAATCTGAGCAGAAATGGCACCTTTACAATGTAGAGTTTTCTGATTCAGGAACAGCATTTGCGCTTCCATTTAATCAGCAAAACCAGGCTGACACAGTTGAAGAAATGTCTCTAATGTTTCACCCTTGAGTATCATATTCTCTGCTGTTCTTTGATAAGTACTTACTTTCAAATTAAGAAAATTGACTTGCTGAGAGTCTTTTTAATCCTAACTTGCTCAGGTTCTGTTATGAGGGATAAACATTTTTCTGTCAGTTCAGCATCTAGTGATAATGTTTTCTCCACTAATGTAGCTGTTACTGCATATTATTATCAGTTATTTCTTAGCACATAAAGACTCATAAATGTCCTTCTTCTAGGTAGTGTCAAATAACATTATAAAGGCCCAGGTTGACCTATCGATCGATTGATTGGCCTGTCTATCTATCTATCTATCTATCCATCTATCTATCATCTATCTATCATCTATCTATCTATCTATCCATCTATCTATCATCTATCTATCTATCTATCTATCTATCTATCTATCTATCTATCTATCTATGTATCATCATCTTTACCTATCCTTTTCCCCTTGCATTAGACCATGGCCAGCACTCTCAGTGGGACTCCTGTCATGGATGCATGAATCCACACATTGATTTCTTCCAACTGCAGAGAAGAGGCAGGGCTATATGGACAGGTGAACCCGGTTTTGGATTGCACAAGCAGGAAACAAGATGGCAATACAGAGATCCCTTCAACTGAGAAATAGGGAAGGACTTATCCTAGAAATAGAAAGATTTAATGAATTTTACTGTGTGCTGAGCTTCTTTCCTTTTTGATTTCTACTTTCTTTCTCATTATTGGATCTATTATAGTGATCTGCAGAATATTTCTGTTTTTCTCTCTGGCCTCATGCTAAGAAGCTTCATAGTGGCTCTACCACTGTACTTTGAGATCTTTCTCTACTTGAAGTGAACACTGGCTGGATGGTTTACATATGTTGATTTGGTAAGGGAAATCATTGTACTATGTCACCAACAGCCCGTTGGACTGCATGCATTTCCAGCCTCTCCATGCTTGCTCTTGTTTTTTTTTTTTTTTTTTTTGCAGAGCTCAAGTAGAAAAATTTATGATAGTCTATTCTTTTAAAGCTTCCGTCTATCACAAGAGCTTTCTTCCAGTTGCTTTTTGTTTGTTTTGTTTTTAATTTAATCCCATCTGCTTTATTATCTTCCAGAAACTCCACTAATGGCTCCCTTCCTGTTTTTTAGCACTAATATTAATATACTCTTATTTTTCTATTTCTATTTGATATGAAGAGTGAAGTTAGGTAAACATATGGGCTCAGTTCCTCGTCTCGGACTTTTTTTTTATTTTTATTTTTCACTTTCTTGGATATCAAATGCAGAGTGTTAAGTTAATCACACACCTTAGTTCAAAGCCAACTATCATCATTTTCTGTGATGACACAAGAAGGCCTATTTTTATTTTCTGTGTTATTTACATGTGTGTGTTATTTTTCCCCTTCATACAAATGCCCACTCCCATTTCGTATCTCCTTTATTGTGGGTGCCCTTAGAATTTTCCTTTCTTTTGCTTTCTTTCTTATGTTTCTTTCTTTTCTTTTACTTTTTTTTTCTTTCTTTCTTTCTGTTTATTTTCATGATTCATTTACTTCTCTCTTGCATATGTGGCTCTTCTAGTACTGTGTCTTAGGGAAGAGGCCATGGTATTTTGCCATTTTTTCAGAAACAGAAGGTGAAAAAACATTAATATCAATGAAAATAGCTACGCAGTTTCCTTATTTTGACCCTGAGATTGACGTTGTCTTGCTTCCCAAAGATATAATTGTTGTTTTTTTTTTAAAGTGTGTCTTTAGACATGTGTAAGAAAAATATTTCTCTTTAGTAGACTAGTAACCATTTACTTGATATGTTCTGAAGAAAGATCTAGAAAACAAATTTCAATAACTTTGATCTAACTAAATTACACCTGGACGATTATTAGAGAAACCATTATACAAGATTCCACAATTCTGAATGCATGCACAGCAGGAGCTGTTTGAAAGTCTTGTGGACTTCTGTGATTTTTAGCTCTGTGTTTTCAAAAACTGTGTGAAGTAGACACAATTTGACACAAATGTAAACCTCACACATGGTGTTGGCACTTTGCGCTTTATGAGCTCAGAAATATCCAGAGACGATTACTTGAAGGATGTTTACTATGACTCTACTCTTAATGAGCTGAATGGCCAACTACAGAGTCCTTCGCATGAAGTATTACATTATGAAAGGCTGCGGCAGTAGTTTACTAAGCAGTACCTTAGGGACCTCAATTAATGAATCTCTCAAGTGACCAATTGTTAATCCAGAATAAACCAAACTCTGTCTATACCAGGCGAATACTGCATGTCTGAAGCCCTGAGGTGATTTGTTTGATTCTGCTCTCCATAGACCCAAAGAGAATTATTCCTTAGAATTTGTTTATCAGCTTTAGTAGAAATGTACATATAAAATTGAAAAGCCTATTAACAAATCTGATTAGGTATTTTCAAATTTTGACTTGAAATAATAATTGTGTGTTTTCCTGGTTTATACATGAACTTCATGATGACAGAACTTCTAGAAACTTTGCTTTTGTCTGAATTGGATTGATAAACAAGTTCATTCAAATTTTACATTGTGAATTCGCAATTTTTATAAGTATATCATAGTTGAAAGCCTTGGACATTAGACAAAAAAAGAAATCGATCCCCAGAACGGTATGGTGATTTTCTTCTCAGCAATGGGATGACTCTTCTTATTATTTCATGGGACTATCATAGAACAACAAAGAAAAGAACAACCCTTGAACACATCGATCGGCAGACTTAGTGGTTGGAATCACTGCAATCAGTGTATCTGTAAGTTTTCTTACAGTCTATGGAATTCATAAACTTGCTCTATATGCTTTCTGCTCTTTTCTGTTTGCCACCATCTTCCTTTTAAATAAACACTACAGCAAAGGCATTTAGAATTTGTGGTTGACAGATATTTTAATATATTCAGAGACAGTAATGAGCCTGAATTCAAAAAGAACGTAGACATGTTTTTCTTTTTTCCTTCCCTTGCCTTCTACTGTTTTCTCCCCTTTTTTCTTTTCCCTTTTCTGTTTTCTTTTTCCTTTCTTTCCTTTCTCTTTTCCCTTATCCCTCCCTTCCTTCCTCACCACCACCCCATTTCTCCTTTTCCTTTTTTCCTGTTTCTTGTTTCCCCTGTAAATAAAAAGTCCCAAACAAAGCAGCATCAGCTGTGATAACGGTCGTGCACAAGATGCCCATCGCCTCATCACCATCGCTTGGGGAGGAGCCAATGTTCTTCATGGTCTGTGTCTGCTGCAAGGTCCCAGTGACCAGAGGCCGCAGCTTCTGGGGCAAAGAGGGACATTCCAGGGGTTGGACCAAACCAGCAGTTCACTGAATGAGCCTGAGCCTGGTGATGACCTCACTGTTTCAGAGAGAAGTTGGGAGGAACTGTGCTGTCAACAACAGGAAGTTGGTGAAAAATGAAAGATGCCCTTGGGGAGTGAAATGAAGAGCAGATGGCTTTAATTGTTAGCCTTACTGTGACAACTGACAAAAGAAATTCTGCTCTCTTGACATTTAAAAGATACCAGAAATACCAGTGACCACATTCCATAGCTTCTTGAAGGTTTCCATGTCAGGGAGTTCAAACTCCTCTCTATTTTCATTACTGAACAGTCCATAAAAACTGCAGGTGATAAGATCCCCAATGGACTCGCCTTCTGCTAGTTTGATAAGTCACTGAAGTGCACACCATGTGAAGGAGTAAGCAGTCCTAGGTGAAGGGAGACACCTGTGCAGAGACGTTCTGAGGGGTTTATTTGCTGCTGCAAGGAAAAACTAGCCCACAACTCAGGTGGAAAGTGAGATCTATTTCCACACAGCCTCTGGATCTTTTCTTTCCTATGACTGTTTACAGAAATCTAGTTTAAATTTTTATTTGGCATATCATGGAATTGTCCTCCCTCCAAAAAAAAAAAAAAAAAAGAAGTGAAAGATTTCTATGGAACCTCTGAAGAAATACGGTAAAAGAGAAATGAATGTTAACTCAGATATATGCTGCCTTATTTGCACAGGCAGTTCCTACGTAGGGGTTAGAATGTCCAAGTATAGAAGATGACAAGTGCAGTCCCGGGTAAGGGCCATCTCGGGGTGATGAGAAGTGGAGATGCTGCGTTACATCAATATATGATTGTTGGATTAAATGTTCCTGGTGCGTTTGCACTATTAATGATTCTCTTACTCCCCTAGTGACATGAAATAAGAACATTTCGCCATTCTGAAATCTTATTTTAAGGGCTATCAAAATAGAGTTAAATATGAAAAATAAATATTTATTTTTTAGCCACATGTTACGGCACCTCTATGACAACTATAACAACACAATTTTCTAGTTTTTTGTTAGGATTTGGTGTATGCATCTGCCAGCAACCCCAGCCCTGGGTAGGATAGTACTTTATCATCTTTTCTGCCCTGGCTCCCAGAGGACCCCAGCAGGACTGAGCTCCAGTTACCTACACCGATAACTGGCTTGAAAATGCATGCTTTTTTGGCCTCCCTCTCTTCCCTGTATTAATTCTTCATTCCCCTACTTTTGTTTACTGACCTCACATCTTATTTGGGCTGGAATCTTTGTGTTAGGTCTGAAAGAACCCAGATTCTAGAAGAACCCAAAGTAAAACACCTTCCCTAACATACACACCCATTCTACGCAGTGGTTTTAACTGTGTTCCCACATTCCCAATGACATCATTCCCATCACATTTTATTTCAATCTTTGGTTATTTGTTTCATCTTTTATTGCACTTTTTGAAATGAAAAACTGTCATTTAACTCTTCATGTTTGGATCCAAGCAATGGCTGGCATATAGATATTGCCTATAAATGTTGTCAAATGAGTGAAATGTTCTTTTACCTCTGTTGTCCTTCTGGGTCTACTCAGTGACAAGTCTTGGTATTTCTTCATTCATATCTCCTGGTTCAAGTTTCCACTTCCTTCACCACCACTCGGGCTCAGGTCCTTATCATTTTGTGCATACACTATTGCCATAGTTTCCTACTTGCTGCACACTCCAAACTACAGGACAGCAATCCTTCTGAAAACATCAATTTCACTTTAACTCTCCCCTTTTTAAAAACATCCAATAGTTTCCACCAGCATTTTGTCTTTTAGTCTCATGTTTTGGTAAGGTTCTCATCTGTGGTGTTTTCTCCCTATCTAGAAAAAAGTTACACATTGGAGATGCAATATATCACAGTGGTTAAGAACAAAGGCCCTAGAGGGGCCTGTCTGATCAAATTCTAGGCCTAATCCTGTGTTCAACTGAATGTTGGGCCTAAAAGATATCAATCAAGACCGAATCCCTGGAACCTGTGAATGTTACCTTATATGGTAAATGTTTTAAAGGAATTATTAAATTAAAGATCTTGAGATGAGATTACATTGCATTACCTGGATGAGTTCTAAATGCCATCGCAAGCACCCTTATAGGAGAGATGCAGAGGGAGATTACACACACACACACACACACACACACACACGCACACGCACACGGAGGAGAAGGTATTGTGAAGGTGGAGCAATGAGAGATTTGGAGAGGTTGGCCTCGAAGATTGGAGTGATCTGCCCACAAGGTGAAGAAGGGAAGCAGCCTCCAGAAACTGGAACAGTGAAGCAGGAGATTCTGCCCCAGAACCTCTGGAGGGAGCACAGGCCTGCCAGCACCTCGGTATCTACTCAGCGATTCTTATTTCAGACTTCTGGCCTCTAGAACAGTGAGAGAATAACTTTTTGTTGTTTGAAACCACCAAGTTTGTAATAATTTGTTCCAGCAGCTATAGGGAGTTGATGCATACCCCTTGCTGGGTGTGACCTTTGGCAACCTCCTCATGCTCCCCAAGCCTCAGCTTCCTCCCCTATAGAGTATATCAAGACTGAAGGTCTTCATGCTTGCAAAGTTCTTAGCAGTATGGCTGGCACATCTTGAATACTGAACAAATCTCACATATTTTTAGGGTGCTTTTCATGTTTGTCTATTTGCTTTCTCTAAGGAAGATCAAAGACTTCTCCATATACTTCAACATTGCATAACATTTCTTAGTATTATATACATTGTGATTAAATTTCAATTTAACAAATATTTATTGAACATCATCCATTTGTAAGACTAGGTTCCGGGATACAATGTAAAGTAAAATATGATGTATGAAATTGATGACTTTAAAATGCTAAAACCATTTTAAATTGATTTAGGGTGAGAGAAAAAAAATTTATAAACTATTTTTTTCTGATTTCAGAACTTGAAGACGTAACTAACATGGTGTGTGTGTGTTGTATTTATATACATATATTTTTTTCTCCCTCCGAGTATCAGTGAATTGACCAAATTTGAAATATATTTATCCTTGACCAAAGCAAAGTGAGCAAATATTCTACTTAGGCTTCCTCTATATTTGGAAATTCTGTAGTATAAAGAAAGGGATAAGGATGATCAAGCACTTTCATCAATTACTCTGCAATTTTCTGGTTAGTTGCCTGTGTCTATCACCGAAGGTGAGTTTCAGGGCTTCGCACCGGTCTGAGCTCAGTGCGTGGTACACACTAGGTGGTACATTTGAAACATTGAATGCATGAACAATGCTCTTAAGTACCTCTGGGTGGGTGTGCTATAACTTCTCAGACCCTGGCCAAAGACTACCAATGGCAGATGCAGTTGTCCCAAGTGGATTTTGATAAAATTCTCCTTTCCCATTTATTGTTTGGTGGGCCTTTGATACTATGTGCAAACTTTAAAAATAATAACATTGAGGAAAGGAAAGTTGAGGATCCCAGCTCTGACATAGAAACACTATGCCTTAGCATTCCTAAAGTTTAATGTTGGTGACTCTCAGGAAAGCAAATATTTCATGCAAGGGTAAGCCCTCTAATTGCGTTTGTGTTGAATGCCTGCCAGATGCATGTGTAGAGGGTTCTATAGGCATATTTCTGATCTCACCCTCCCATCTGAGGCCATTTCAAAAGTGCCTGTGGGTGGAAGGAAAGAGAAGGAAAGTCCAAAGCACAGGAAGAAAGGCAAACGGGTAGAGAGGATGGAGGCAAGAAAAGGAACAAGTGAAACCCTCTTGGGAAGGAAAGCTGTGTTTCATTTTAGTTGCTTGGTTTGGAAGGAAGCCTGTAGAAGATTAAATAACATAAGAAAACATACTGCTGCCCTCTCTTCTCATTTTCTCTGCATGTAAGTAGAATTGCGTTAGTAAAACCCAAAATGAAAACTCTTATGAAATTGTATGGTTTAACAGCATAATTATTCATAATTTGTGCAGAAAAATTAATCAAAAAGCCATAGAATTTCACCTCTGGAAAATAAAGTGCTAAGCTGCTTTTAATCTGTTAGCAAAGATTCATTCAAATTAGTTGTTCACTATAATTTTTCTTCCTTACTTTTTGCCAGTACATTAGACAAGGCTTTACAAAAATACATTTTCATAAAAAGAAAAAAATGCGACGATACTGCCCGTGTGTCTTTTAAGTTTCCATTACTATGAGATAATAACAGCATAAAATAAATACTGAGAAAATGCTTTATCCCAGGGACAGTTTTAAATGAGGTCGTAAGTCTTGCTTGGTAATTGGGTTATGTGAATTTGGACATCGTTATTTACTAAGCTTCATTTTTCTGATTGCCAAACTGAGAATACCAATTATATCAATTTCGTAAGAGTTCTGTGAGTATTAAGTGTCCATGACAGAATGCAGGCACATAGTAAGTGCTCAACGAATATCAGCAGTATCCGTCTTTGAATGGTTTCAACTTAACTAGGACAAAAACATCAAGAATAAACACAAAGAGCAAATATTATAGATTTAGTTATCTATAAGAATTATGTGCATATCTGATGGATAAGCAACAGGTTTTTGAGATAGATATTCTATTCACTAACTAAATAAATTAATTCCATATGTATCGAGAAACTGTTCTATGTTGAGCATCGTTTCAATGCCTGGAGTTCCAGGGAGATACAAAATGGAAACGTCTTCACTTCCATTGAACCAGGCTTTCAGTACTGGAACACAGACAATGATTCAGTAAAAAAAATAAATACATAAATAAATAAATGAACAACGTATTATCAGATGGTATGATAAGGGCAACGAAGACAAAAATAAGGTAAGGAAATCATTGGAAAAATAAGGGTGTTACACGGGATAGCCAGATTTCACAGAAAAAAAAATACAAGACTCTAAACTAAATTTGATTTTCAAATAAATAATAAATATTTTTTGGTATAAGTATGGCATATTGTGCTAAAAATTCTTTGTTGTTTATGTGAAATTCAAATTCAGCTGGGCATTCTATATTTTTATCTGGCACCCTGGAGAGGGGTGAAGATCTGAAGATGAAACTTTATTTTTTTTCCCCAGTGTTAAGTATATGTGACAAATAGAATTGTAGTATTTTTAAAGTGTACAATGTGATGACTTGATATATGTTTACCTTGTGAAATGTTTCCTATAATCAAGTTAATTAACATAGAGTTAATTCCAACACCTCATATAGTTATTTTGTTTGTTGGTTTTGGGTGAGAATGCTTACGATCTACTCTCCGAGCAAATTTCAAGTATATGCTATAGTGTTATTAACTATAGTCACAATTTATACATTAGATCCTCAGAATTTATTCATCTTATAAGTTCAAGTTTATAGATTTTTAATACAGATTTTTAATGCCTTTTATCCTGTTTTAGTGTGGGGGTGGAGGGGTACACTTCAACCATCAGGATTATTCCCCTGCTCACATGCAAGGAAGTCAATACTGTGCCATAGTCACACAAAGCCAGCCCCAGTTTTTTTCCCTTAAGAGCATAAAGTGTAAAGAAAATTCCTATATTGTCGGGCAATAAGCACAGAGGCCATGTCTCCCTGTACTGAAAAGACAGGACGCCACTGAGAGAAACCTCTATTTGAAGTTTAGTGTGAAGAATTCTTTTTTTTTTTTAAGATTTTATTTATTATTTATGTGACAGAGAGACAGCCAGTGAGAGAGGGAACACAAGCAGGGGACAGGGAGAGGAAGAAGCAGGCTCCCAGCCCAGGAGCCGGATGTGGGACTCGATTCTGGAACGCCGGGATCACGCCCTGAGTCGATGGCAGATGCTTAACAACTGCGCTACCCAGGCGCCCCTAGTGTGAAGAATTCTATGAAGATGTTCTTTTTATCATCTGCAATAATATCACTTTAGGTAAGTAGCCTGCTTAAAAGCCCCTGCTGGTCGTAACAGACTTAAAGATATGATCTTGGGTAAGTTTGAGTTAAGTGTCCCCTTGGCTTAAGAATTAAACTAACTTGTGGTGAAATAAATGGATATAGCGTCTACCTGGGGTTGAGTCCTGAACTCTCATTCCCCGCCTACAATCAGTCGGTTTGTGACTTCAGTGAAGCCTGGAGGCCATACGCACCAAACCCAGGGGGCAGCCAGGACAAGCCCCATCCTGTGACACCCGCGGTAGAGCCAGATTTGCGTGACCGTGGCCTGAAACCTATGCTTCTGAGTGTGGAGAAAAGGCCAGTGGAAGAGGGTGACAGGCAGGAACTGCAATCACATTGGCACCACTGTAGTGGGAGAGTTTGAGGGGTGTTTGTCTCCTTCCTTCCTTCTCTGAGAGAAGTACTTCAATATGAATGTTTTTGACTTGAGGAGACGCAGGTTGTTTTGACTTGCTGGACCTCTTCCGGGGTATAGGAGGTGGAGAGAGAGAAAGAAAAGAAAGAAAGGAGAGGGTGGAAGAGGAAGGAGAGAAAGAAGGAATGAAAGAAGAGAAATAAAAAATAGTGGAAAGAAGGAAGGAATTTATTTATTATTATTTGTTAAGAAATTACATATGTCCCCTGTGTTAAAATATTGAAAATGAGACTATTAATAATGTATATTAAATTGTAAGTTTCTCTCCCAGTAGGGAATAGGAGGACAAGAGAGGGCAAAGTAAGAAATCAGAAGTGGTGTCTAGGGACAGGTGACGGGAATTTCCAGGCAAACTTTATGTACTGCTTTATTTTGTTTAATATAAATAATTCCCTTTAGGAATTCAAGCATTTTATTTTCACTCCAGCTTCTAGAAACTACTTCTCTATGTTACAATCTTTTTTGTTTTACTTTATTTTTGAATGGAAGTGAATTCTGATGGATTTCCTTTGGAAAGGAATACATTTACATATTATTGCCAGTGTCTCGTATCTCTCCCATTTATATCCATGTATTCAGACGTTTTCAAAAAACAATTACTTTTTCCCGCCCCCTCAATAGTCTTCTCATCATCTCTAAATTTCACCATCGTCCTCATTCATAATTGCCAACCTCCTCCTCATCATCCAGTCTTACTCTCAAGCCTCCATCTGCCCACGTTGCACTGTGACAGGAAGTATGCTGTGCAGCTCTTCGGCTGAGTGGGTGACCCCACGGCCACTTCCTCCACCAAGATGGGCCTTTATATTACGTTGCTCAGGCTGACCATTAGGAGACAGAATTGGTCAGTTGTTACTGTTAACACATAGAAACTGGTTTTCTTTCTCAGGCTAGGACCTAGGTTGATTTCAGAACTCTTTACAACATCACGACTTAGTGACAGGAAAGCCCGTTCTCCAGCAGTCTCTGGCCTTCACTTATTTCTTTCACTCCCACCAATTTATCTTCGCAGTCCTAGGGAATGTTGCCAAGTCCCCTCTAGATGGGGGTAAGCACTGTAAATCCCTAATTCCCAAACTAATCTTATAGCAGGGGACATGTTCTGGGCAGCCTTCCCATTCTGCTAACACCACACGTACTTTTTTCTTCCTAAAGTGTGTTCTATATCCTGCATGCTTACTTATCCAAAAGTTAATTATCAAATTTACTGCATATTAAAAAAAAAACCTGGAACACCTGAACCTGGGACAGCACACATTATTTTTATTATACAAACTGAGAAATCAGCTTAAATTTTTATTTAACAAGTTGAGTCTAAGTTTCCCTAAACTGGAGACCATTGGAAAGAGTTGAGTTCGGTGTATTCAAAGACAAAAGAGTCCCCATAGATCATTCAGCAGATCTTATGAACACGTGCCAGCCCTCAGTTATCCAGGAGTAGATGGTCCAGGATTTTCTGTTTTTAGAACTTTCTTCTGTGTCTAGGTGTTTTACTTTTGACCACTAGCTGTTTATTATAGTCGCTATCAAAAAAATGGAGAAAAATAAGCTGCTATTAAAATCCCAGTACGTTGCGGTGTGATCTACCAGCCAGTATTCGTAGAAACGAAGGGCAAATTTTTATATGATTTGAACAAGAAGTTTAAGCAAATGATAATAATAAAGTTGAAAAGACTGTGCAGCTTTAATGGGGCCTGAAAAAGTACAGTCTTACCACGATGTATATATATATATTTCAATTTTTTATGCAGAAATTGTTTTCTTTTAACTTATTGAATATACTTTATTTAAAATAATTTGTACAATTTAGAAAGCATTGATCACATTTAGCTGATTTTACAAATATGTTTTTAATACTGCAATTGTTGTCATAATGAATACTTTCTGGCATTCTACAATAGGAATTTTTTTTAAATTACCATTAATATAACAATTAGATTTGTATGTTAGAAATTTTATTTTAAGTGGTATTTGGCAGATAACATGAGGCATGCCACAATAATTTGGAAATGACATGATAATCTGAGAATTAAATTTTAACTAATGGATTGGAGCAGAGCTATGTAAAGTTATTTAAAGAAGAAGGAGAAGAGGAAGAAAAAGAAGGAAAAGGAGAAGAAGGAGAATGATTTCTAGGATAGAGGGGCTAGACAGTAACCTGTTGTCCCTGAAAAGAGGGGATACCAATAGAAATATTATTGTATAGCAATAATATACAAATAACCTTAAGAAAATATTAAGAACAAAAGTAAACAACTAATTGGAATAAAATGTTATAGAGTCTGAATCCGTAGTCTGCCACATAAGTAAATACAAATAGTCACTAACATTTCGAAAATATTCCAATTTGACTAAAAATCAAAGAAATGCATTAAACAATGAAATATCATATTTTACCCATCAGACTGGAAAAAATTAATACTCCACTATCAAGATGAATAGTGTAGTTCTACTTTATAGACACACAAAAATATGGAATGAAATAAAAATAGGTTATAAAACAGTATGTGGAATATAGATATCTTTATCATAAGGGTTCTATCAGGCTTTGTATCAGGCCACGTATCTAAAATACATGGATAGGTACATGGATTGGATGGGACTGCAGGAGATTACGCTAAATCAAATCCCCTCTTCAGAGATGGACACTTGGTAAGCTTGAGTCGGTGAAAATTACCTTTAAATACTTATAAAACTTTAAATTTTATTTTAAACAAATTAAACTTAACATGTGTTGGGATTAGAACAGGTTTTTTTAGAAAAACTTTGAAATATGATATTTTTCTGAATGATTTGTTGACAATAAGGGTAAATATAAGTGCAGCCATGAATTACGAATTCAATTTTGGTAGAACAAGTCACTTGTCTACAGAGAATTTTTGAAGGGAGAATTAAAATTAATCAAATTCACCTAACAGAGTTAGTCCTATGCTGCCTTCCCCGACACAAATCAGTTTTCTGTGTGTTTGGTCAACCTTGCAATGAGAATTAATACAGCTTTCATTCTTTTCTTTCTCAGTAAGAATAGTCCAAAAACTTAAGCCACTGGAAACTCTTCCTATTGGTAAACCTTCTGTTAAGTTTCCTGGTTGCATAATTCAACCCCACATGCTCTGAAGACTTTCTCAGTGCCCATGTTCTCTTCAGTCAGCACTCCAAACAAGCAGGTGCTAGACTTTTGTATCTTCCATGGGGAATGGGCTAGACAGAGCCAACCAATGGAAGAGCTCTGCTGGGAAATTCATATGGCCAGCAGCTGTGGAACGGCGATCCGCCGTAATGTGCATTTTCTTTCAGCGTGGTTCTGAAGGGTGTGGCGAGTGGCCTCTTTCCCAGATGGTCTGCATTCTAAGATGACACCATAACTACATGACACCTCTTTTCTGAAGATGGGACATTTGGCCTTTGGATAAATATCATTCCCAGAACTTTGAACAGACTAAACTACTTTTACTGCATGGAATGTTTTTCTTATCTGTAGTTAGGCAAGAACAAAAGAGGCTTCACCATACTTTTTAAAGTAGCACTCACTTAAACATCGCTGTCAGAATAAACTGTTTTCAAATTATATCATTTCAAATACCGCCTTTAACATTGTGTAAGTGTGCTGTAGGAGGTGGGGGGTAAAAAAGGAAGCAGGGTAGGAAGCAGATAAAGAGAAGAGAATGCATTAAAAAAGAAAAAAGTTAAGAATTATATATTGTTGATATGTCACAGAACTTCGTATATTGAATGTCCAACATGTTCCCTTTTTTTGCCACTCCCTAATCACTCTGTGTCATCCTCAGAATTCTTTAAGTATTCAAAGTCAGGACATTGACGGTTGAAACATTGTTTTGGACTTCTGTAATTCTGTGCTATTGCTCATTTTTTGTTTTGTTTTCTTTTTTGGGGTTTTGGGTTTTTTGTTTGTTTGGTTTTTTGTTTTTTGTTTTTTTTTCAAGCTATTGGCCATGATTTCCCATCAGCAGTGCCCCAGAGATGTCTCTGCTATTAGTTGGAATTTTCTCCTTTATATCAGAACTGGCAATTGCTACATAGCTGTGGATTATAAAACTTCCCATCAAGTGTTTATATATATATACACATATATATATATGTGTGTGTATATATATATATATATATATATATATATATAAATTTGAGATACATATATATATCTCAAATTCTAGTTTATATGATATAGATTACCCAGTCCTCAAACTCCTTTACTCATTCAATAAAATTTTTTGAATACCTACCAAGTGTCAGGTGAGGGACACTTGTGGGGATATAATGATGATATTTGGTAGGGTTATTCCCTGTTCTCTTTTTAACATCTCATAAGACCTTTTTTTCAAATTCCTGTGAATTCTGACTAGATTATGTGTATTTTATATTATTTTCTGGTGATTTATTAGAATATGTAATTTTTTTGTCCTAACCTAGTTTTTAATATTCCCATAATGCTTAACATCTTATTAGACACACAGGAAATATTTGACAAAAATGTATTAAATAGAGAAAAAATTCTTAATTAGATACCATCATAGAAAATAGGTTTGTATGAAAAGTTTAAGCAAGGAAAAGAAGATAAAACAATGGTCATATCATATATGTCTAGTGTTGAGCCAAAATCTATTTTAGCAGTATTTTGGGTATTATCTTAAAAATGAGCACATATAAAGATTTATATCAGTGAAAGTCAGACATAGGGAACCAGTAAAAATTGCCTGATAAACTTTTTCTCGTTTGCTCCTCATTAATAAAAATTGGCCAAGGGTTTTCCTCAGGGAGTTGTGTCACCTATTCTAAGCTTACGTCTGTGTTTTTATAGTACCAAACATTTGGATTAAAAAGTGAGAAATTACGCAGATCTCTTGCTTAAATGTTTGGGTAATTGGTACACTCAGATCATGGACTAGACTTTTTCTTTCTCCTCTAGATGATAGGCCTCAGGTTGGAGCTAACCTAACAGTACCTTGGGACTAGTAGGAATTGGAGGGACTTCCATGAAAATACACACTTAGAGTGGTCCCTTTTAAACTCTTGAGAGAAGAGGAAAGAAGAGGTATTTTTAGTCAGAAAATAATGCATGAATGTATAATCTAGTTTCTTAATATATGGCCCTTCGGGCAATAGAGGAAAACTAAATTTCACTTGAGCCACTTTAATAAGACTTCTTAGCTACATATTTTGTTTCTAAACATTCTGCTCTTTTGGAAAACATGCTTTAAAATTTTCATGCAATGGAAATTTCACTGTGATAGTACCCTTGCCAAATTTCTAGAAAGTAATGTATATATAAAACTCTTTATTTCTGCCAAATTCTTCTGCTGAACTAGGAAAAAATACATTATTGCAAATAAAATATCCACTTGATTATAACAACAGTGTCTACACTTGCAGGAATACACCATACTTACACTAGGCAACATGCACTATTCCTCACCTGCTGTTGGCTGGTGTTTTGACTTTTAAAGCAATTTCAGAGCCTCAAATAAGTGGCTTTTTTTTTTCTTTTCCTAAACTGTGGCCTACCCAGGATGTGACAAGGTTTCGCTTGGAAATTTGTTGAATGTTATGTGAGCTAATTTTTTCTCTAACCAAATCTTTTTAACATGGTCTGTTACAAGGATTCAAAATGATTACTTTTGCCTTGGGTTTGGTTTTGGTTTTGGTTTGGTTTGGTAGATCTTTTGGTGGAAAACTACTTGGCAGTGAAATTGTCAAAAATTTAGCAGGAAAAAAATGTAAAAAGAAAGAGAAGGCAGGGGCCTGTTTAATTTTCAAATTTAATAATAGTCTGTGGATAATTGAGAGTTGGCAGATATAATGTTCCCAGTCAACCTTGCCATCTAGAGAAAAGTATTTCATATCTGCACCATACACAGAGCACAGACAGTGTCCAGGGATGCTGCATGAAATTCATCTGTTTCCAGGATTTCAAAAGTACATAAATCCATAGTGTTTTGAATGGCTTTGTTTGTATTCAATTTTTCCTTCCCCCCCCTTTTTTTTTTTCCGGAGGAAAGTCAATCAATCCTATCCTTATCTTTTACTGCCACTCGTCACTAGAATATGAGTCAAAACAAAATTATGCACTTAGGTAATTATCTGTGATCTCAGAATATATTCATTTTAAGTTTCAAAGGATAAAACATTAAAAATTAGAACAAAGATAAAGTTAGAAGTGAGAAATAGAAACACTCCATGGTGAATAATGAAAGCCTTTCTGCTCACTGGTGATGCTTTAAATTATAACCCTTCCATTAATAATTGTTAACAATCACACTTAATGGAGTAAATATTATTCTCATAACATTTATTTAGCAAATAACATTGTATACCCAGCACTATGCACGAGTTTGTGTTATTCTCACACTGACTTTAAACATAATACGCATGGCAGTTGTACCTAACTTTAAAGTTGTTTAAAAGAAAAAATGAAAAAAATCAATTTGTGAATCGCTTTGCTCAGTTGTGACTTGTAATAAAGAGCTCAATAATGTTAGTTTAAAACATCTTATAAAATCAATAGTCTTGGCTATTTCGTGCTTGTGCAATAAAATTGTACTTTCAAATAGGCCAAAGTTGCCCACTGTGATCAGATTGTACATACTCTGTTATTGTTCTTTTTGGGGTCTTCTGTGTTGCATTTTTTTATATCACTGAATAAAAAAGAAAAATGGTTTTTAATAAAAATTATATACTTGAAAACATGAAAGAAATTAGTGTTATACTATAAGCATTATATTACAACAATAATTAAATTGAGACACAAACCTATTCATAATATTTAATATAAATAAGGTACAGTGCGTATTTAATTTCCAACACGTGCATTTTTTTTTTTTATGTTAACAATATGTGAACTTTGTTTTGCTTCGATACAACAAAAGCCTGGTGATATCCCATAAAACAAACAGAAACATATATTGAAAATGTTTCAAAATGCATTTTTGTGCCTTTCTGTTGGTTTGTTTGTTTCCCTTTTTTTTTTTTAGAAGAGATATATTTTGGTTCAATGTCTGATTGCCAAATCAAATATCTTTGGTTAATAATTAAATATCCAAATTTCATTTTCTCAATCACTTAAAAGAGGAATATTTAAGGTAAGCCTTTATTTCTATGGTTCTGCCTATTCTGGATTCTCAGGGATGTCTTAACTGTTCTCTGTGAAGAGGACTACCTGGCCATGATTTCTTCTTGGGTGTTTTCTTGTTATCAGCTTTAGGAAGACCTTGCTTTTTTTCTTTTATTCTGAAAACATTGATCTGAGTTCTCTCTTCCATCTATACTCACGTTTGGCGTTTTGGATTTTGTTTTTTATTCCCCCAGGGTAGCATTGACTTGCAGACGCTTCACATTTTTATGACACTATTTTTATAGTGGAAGAATATAATTTCTTTTCAAAAGAAGATGGAAGTGCTTCTCTCACTGGCATTGCAAAAAAGCACCGCTCTCAGAATCTGATTGGCAATTGGAGAAACTATCCTACAATGTTACCGGATGCTCACTCCATTGGTGTTCAACCTTTCAGTGCATGGGTCCCTTCTATGGCATGGTGTGACAAGGGGCTCTTCAAGTGAGTACCACGGATGCCACACAGCAGCCTATTATCATACAACAGCGTAGGGAGCAGCAGGCACAATGCAATGCAGAGGCTTTTCGCCATGCCATGATTGATCACAATGCTTAGAAGTCAGCATCCGCACATTTGGTCCGCAGCAATTCATTCAAAATGTATTAGATCCATTGTGTAGCCAGCAGTCATTGGAGGACCATGCAAATACACACGATAAGAATGTCAGCACCATCTACTACTACTACTGAATGCTACTACTGAAACTAATATTACACTATAGGTTAACTAACTGGAATTTGATTAAAACTTTTAAAAAAATGTGTTTTTTGAAAAAAAAAATAATGTCAGCACCATGACGTTATACTATTCTCAGTTGTAATGAGTTTATAGGTGTAGCTTTAGACATCATTTCACATTATTTAACATTTAACTACATTTAACAGCTTAATGATTTGGGAGAGGACGACCTGTTATGTTCAAGTGCACGGTGCTATAATCTAGAGTGCTAACATGTGAATGCATATAAGCCATGTAACAGCTCAAGCATGTGGAATTTAGATTTGCTATGAAAAAAAAGTTACACTAAATCTTCAGGGGGAAAGAAGATGTGAACAATTGTGAAATCTTACAGAAAGGTTAGAACAAAATCATGTTTAGTTACCTTATTTGTGTGCTCTGCAAAAGTAAATGATACGAATGAACGCTTGTGGACCATCTTGATTCTGATAAGACCATGCTAAAACGTCTACAGTATTGTGAATTCATTTCTTTAAAGGAGCAACCAGTTGATGGGATGCTTGAGAAAAACCGGACAACTAAGGCAATGTGAAGGCACTGAAGTATTAGACAAAATTCAAGCAAACAAGTTTCTTCAGGCAATCAAATATGAATTGTCAGGCCTCACAAAAAACAGATCACATTTTCCAGCAAAGAAACCAGGACCAAAATAGCAACAACACTTAGTACATCCTGTACAATTAAGCACATTTGCACACTAACATTGAAACTGCTGGAAAAAAAGTGTCTTGTTGTGTCTGTCTATATCCAGCTTGTTTCCTGAAGAATGACTAGGGGAAGAAATAATTGATAAACTAAATATCTAATATATAAACATATCATTTAAAATGTTTCTGCTTCCTGATTTATCAGCAAGGGTCCCAAGGAGGGGAGGGAAAGGCTAAGCTCCCATTGTTTACAGTGGATTTAAAAATTACACAGTAAGAGGAAACAAAGGATATTCTTGGAATACTCTGTTAAAAAAGTTTTCAATGAGAATTCCAGAGCAGCCATGATGTTAAACAGATGTATTATTTTCCAGACTTAAAGTAAGAATGAACAACAATCATTTTACATATACACAGAATACCTTGTCTTAATATTTTCCCAATATAAATAGAGAGAAAGCAGTGTGGTAACACTGTGTTTGAGATGATAGAATGGTCAGCAGTTTATTAAAGTTTAAATCTTGAGTTCTGATTGAATTTTTCAATGCAGCTTTTCTTAAAATGTCATTTTCAGAAGAAATTTGGAAATGACAATTTCTAATAAATTTTTCACTAGTCAAACTGAAAGCAAATCTCCCTTCAAAATCCATTTTTTTCCCATGGAGATGGATATAGGACTTTTTGGATTTCAACATTGTCTCTGAATTAGCTAACCTACCCAGCAACCTACAGCACTGTAATTTCAAAAGGGAATGAGTATCGGAGTGCAGATATCACTTCAAGATTCTGACTTTAATTCTTTTGAATATATATATGCAGAAGTGGGATCTCTGGATCATATGGTAATTCTACTTTTAATTTTTTGAGGAATCGCCATACTGTTTTCCATAGAGGCTACATTTTACATTTTACAACGTTTTACAACAACCATAAAAATGTACACTAGTCTCATTTCCCCCAAGCTATTTGTTTTAAAGAATTGACACATTGGCCCATTCCTTGCTCGGAAGTTTGCTAAGTATATAGAATAAGTATACACCAGCTTTGATTAGTGACTCGGCAAATTCCCTTTTCCCCCATGTTACCAGTTTTCTGATGATTTTCATGTACTCTGTTATTTTTATGATGGTGGAAAAGGGGAATGGCCCTGCTGGTGAGAAGGGCAGTCTGGATAAGGGGGGCATCCCGATTAGGCCTCTGCCATGTCCTAAATGCCTTGTTGCCCCTTGGGCCTGCTCTTCTTTTTATTTTGTTGACACCTTGAGAATCACTGCCAAAACCTTCCAAATTTTATCAGGGGTTGAGTTTTCTCTTTCTGGTTACCATCTATCTGCCTTCTCTCCCAAAGCAATGTCCACCTTCCATCCTGACTGCCATTCAGTATTGTGCCCCGTGCCCTGCGCAAGCCCACCCACTTGAAGCTATCTGCAATGCATACTTATGAACTCTCACTGCACACAGCAATATCACTGGAAAAGATGGTTTAGAACAAATTACTCTTAAAGAAAACCTCTCTGTGCTTCTAAACAATGTATGCCTTTAGTAAGGGCTGCAAATTATTTTTTTAAAATACATTTATTTAGAAAGATTCAGTTACAGTGTAATCCTTTTCCCTTCAGCAGAAATACAAAGTGGCCTTCCTGGTGTACTTCTCTTTTTGTTGATTTTGTCATTTATGATCCATATGCTTGTAATGATGACCAATTATTGCCAGGTGATTAAGTTCCACAGTCAGAAATAAGATTTGCTATTGAGAAATACCTGATTATCTATTATATATTGGGGACAAATAGATAGTGATGGTGTTGGTGAGCTTCATGAAAATTAAAAGATTCAATTGCTCACTTTGTAGAACTCATATTTGTTTTGAGGATGAAGTGAAATAATACTATAGGAAGGATTAAATATCAGCCTGTAGAGTAATGGTTAAGAAAACGAAAGCAATGGGAATTCTTCTGATGTAGCTTATTCCATTCTCATTGGATTAAAAAAAAAAAGGAAATTGAAGTTTTACTGGTTGGTTATTCAGCTCCTCATTTTGCTTCCACATTATCCCTGAAGACCTTCAAAGATGCTGTGGTGTTGGGGCACCTGGGTGGCATAGCGGTTGAGCGTCTGCCTTCGGCTCAGGGCGTGATCCCGGCATTAAGGGATTGAGCCCCACATCAGGCTCCTCTGCTATGAGCCTGCTTTTTCCTCTCCTACTCCCCCTGCTTGTGTTCCCTCTCACGCTGGCTGTCTCTATCTCTGTTGAATAAATAAATAAAATCTTAAAAAAAAAAAAAACCAAAGATGCTGTGGCGTGACTGGAGTATGCCAATGTCAGATGCTGTGATCCTGTCCTATTTGTGATTAGGGACTGCCTTCTACTTTTTAAATGACGTGACGTTCTTTATATTAACCTAGAATAATAATCATCCATGTGGCATACCCCAGTTGGAATCGGCTTTGTTTAACTTGTATTAAAAAAAAAAAAATCCGAGTTCCCATAATATACTTCTTGTAGTGTGAATACTGTATATAGTTACACAGCAATAGTGGCATTTATTATCCATCCTTCCACCACCAGAGTATTCTTTTTTTTTTTAAAGATTTTATTTATTTATTCAACAGAATAGAGACAGCCAGCAAGAAAGGGAACACAAGCAGGGGGAGTGGGAGAGGAAGAAGCAGGCCCACAGCAGAGGAGCCTGATATGGGGCTCGATCCCAGAACGCTGGGATCACGCCCTGAGCCAAAGGCAGATGCTTAACCGCTGTGCCATCCAGGCACCCCCACCATCAGAGTATTCTGAAATCTTTTTTGGCCAGATATGTTTAGTAGGACTGTGAGGATCACGGTTCTGCTCAGATGTCTCATTTCTTTTAGTCTCTTTGTTCTCTGATATCTATTAAGTTTCCTTTTGTCTCAGGAATCCCATGCTAATTCACATGGACCTGGTTACTTTCTTATATGAATACCAACAAACACTATTAAAAATCCCCAGTGTCTTGAACAGCAGATGCTCAGCTTTTAGTTTTGAAGATACAGAGATGACAGCAACTACATGTTAATTCACGTCGCTATTTCTTCCTGACCACTGAATGCAGCCTGCAGGTTGAGTTGAGGCAGAATGTGTGCTCTATAAGGTTGTCCAATTCAGCTACCAAGGGATGAATCTTTTCTCCATGACAGAAGCCAGGGAAAGAAGGAGAAAAAGTAGCTTGTGATTTCAAAAAGTCTTAAAAAATAAATGTCTTATTCAGAGAACCTCATTTTGTGATGACTTCTTGAAACACATCATCTAATTTCACCCTCATCCTGTGTGGTCTGAGGTCTTGCTCTCTGACACAGGGCCCACAATAATATGTGTCAACAGCGGCATTGAATTCAGGGCTAAGCAACTAATAATCCTTTATACTACTTAGAGCCAAAGTACTTCTGCAAAGTAATTTGCAAATTTCAGATTTTAATTGTCATATTGGGACAAAAAAAGTCCTTGAGTTGAACATGTAACAATGGAAAGACTACGGCTTTTCTACTTAATTGCAGTAATAACTGAATATCCAAGCAATTCCTCTAATAGAGTTAGAATTGGCTTCTGTTTATTCATTCATGCACTACAAGTTTTTTGAGTTCATTTTATACAATGTCATGCTGGGTTTGGGGGGCGGGGTACAAACAAGCAGAACACGGTCTCTTTCTTCAGAGACCTAACAGTCTAGTGGGGAAGAAAGACTTAAAAAGCAACAGTTATTATTTATAAATATTATCCTAGAGCTGTTATTCTTACCCAGAAACATATGGGAGTTTCTTTTAATATTAAAAAAATACATACTTGACTATGCCCTTTAGGTATATGAATTTTGAAAAGCTTTACTTTGATTCTGATATGCATGTCTATTAGAGTCATATAAAGATGATGCTAGCATTCAGCGGTGGGAAAGATTAACTCAGGATGGGAGGCAACTTTTGGTCTAGGGCACTCTTAATCTTGGTCTTGAGCTAACATGGAAGCTCACTAGGTAGAGAAAATGGAAAAGGCATTGGAGTCATAGAAACAGTAGATGAAAAGGCATATAGGAGTGTTTATGAATAGAAAAAAAGATTATCATATTTAAGGATAGTATGTCACAGCAGTGACTTCTAGAAACCTGTTGTAAGGAAAAACCTAGACTTATGTTCACCAATCACAACACAAAATGTCCTTGGAAGTCAACATGTCAACAAGAATTTGACTCAAAGTCAGTAACTGTGTCTATTTAAGAGCAAAGTTTGTTTTCTAGCAAGGACAAAACCAGTACATATGGTTATAGGCAAGGATGACAGTGTACAAACTGGTTCCACCCTTTAAAAAATTTTTGTTTCAAAACATTTTTTCTCTAGGGAATATCCTCCTGAATGCATGTCATAGATGAAACTCTGCCTTCTCTTGACTAACATTCTTTCTGGTTTTGAATAAACCAGAAATGAGGTATAAGTTGGTGTGTGAGGTCAATGAGCCTATAAGATAGCTGTATTTATGCGCCACACATTTTGCTAAACATTTTTAAAACATTGCTTTACTTTAACCTCTCTACTGTAGGGTTTATTAACCCCATTTTGTTGATGAGAAAAGCAGGGGCTTTGATAAAGTGAATAGCTTGTCTAAGAGTACTTGGTATTCAAACCCCCACAGACTCCAAAATCTGGCTTCTAATGATTCTGCTATACAGTCTTCTTTTATGATTTAGAAACACTTTTCTCATAAATACTCAACTTACAAGGAGGAGTATGTCAGAAAACACTTATTAATTCCATAGAACAAAGTACAGTGTACTGTATGTAGGATAGAGAAAAAGCTACCAAACAGTAATGTCTTCACCTACAAGCATGTATTATTTTCAAGTGTCATCTTGGGAATTTAAAGGCGAATTGGTAACTTCCATGACTTATTACTCAACTTTTTCTTCAAATTGAACTTTAAGATGAAATACATTCTATACCAGAAGGAAACTCTTAAATGGAACTTAAGAGGAGGGATAAGATAGTTCTTAAATGTTTACTGCTTCTTTTTCCCCAGCTCAGAAAACTGGTCTGAAGTCCTCTTTTCTCCAGTTTACAGGGTCAGACCATTTTCTTCATGGGTATGTAAACCCTCCAGTTCCACATTGGCTCAAATGTCAGCTTTATTATGCTCATCTTTTTGGATCTATGATTGACTGATCCCTTGTCAGTCCTCCCATTCACTGAAGGATTTGACATGACTTTTTTCTTCACCCCAGATGTCTCACATAATCAAGGTAGCTTTAACATTTATTGAATCAACCAGTATTCTAGCTTTTCATTTTCTGTATTTTGAGAGCAGTAATCCTCTACTTCAATCTTGAAATCTGGACTCACATCTCTAAATTCCTAACCTCACCTCTTCAACTTTCCAACTTTCCCATTCCATTAAAAATGGAGTGATCTCCTCTCACAAAGCCAGTAGACATTACTCTGTTTTTAAATGCTTTGTTTGGCAACATCCTTATATTTGAAATGTTCTTTTCCATAAGCTTCTATGATACCATACTCTCCTGGCTTTTTATTCTTTAACTTTTCTGACTGTTCCTTTTTAATTCCTCTTCATAAGTTTATTTTCCTTTTCAGTTTTTCAATGTCAGTGTTCTTTAGACATTCACCCACAGCCTCTTCTTACTGTAAATACATTCTCTGAGTAATCTCATTTGTATTTATGATTTTTCAGTCCACCCCCTACCTGGATAACTGTAGCTCCCAGAGACTTTGGAGATACATATCCAACCATCTGCCAGACTTTATAGTTTGGCAAAGGATTTTCAGGCAAAGAAAATCTTTGCAGAGGCCGGAGTAGCAGTGAATTTATGGGATCTTAAAATGTTTCCGTTTGAGTTAAACTGGAGAATGGGAAGTGAGACTGGAGAGAAATCACAGATATTATTTATGGAGGCCTTTAAAAAACATACTGAGAAGTGTGGGTTTCATTTTAAGAACAGTATCAAGCAACTGAAATTTTCTAATCATGGGAATGATACTGTGATTAGAAAAATTACCATGAAAATGGGATAGAAAATGGATGACTTAAGAGAAGCCAATGAAAAGTGACCCGTTGGGAGACTTTTACAGTAATCTTTGTGAGAAGTTTTGGGAGTCTGAAATAAAAATATAAATGAAGAGAAGTGTTCAATAAATGTTTACTAAAATAAAGAATCTTTAGTAAGTACTAGATCTTCAGTTGATGTGGAATGAACTCCTTTTACATTGAAATAACTTTAATGAGTACCTGAAAATTGTATGTGGGACTATGACCAAGGAAATATTTTAAGTGGATATATGTAGTTGAAGTTTGTCAATAATAAAATGAAATATATCTAACTGATTATTCTGGAGGTTTTATTTGATCTGAGTACAACTGATTGATAAATAAGAAATTTGAAAAGCAAACAAGCAAGTAAAATAAAAAGAGCAAAACCAACAACAAAAACACAGATTTACTGTCTGTACTTTGCTAAAAGAAGAAAAAAATATTGTTTCTACTGAATAAATTAATTCAAGTTAAGCTTAAATCTGTTGGTTCAATTTTTAAAAATGAGTTTATATGGTATTTTTAACTATCTCAATATTAATTAAACTAATTGTTCACCTGCAAACATTTTCATTTATTTAACCAGATATGGAACAATGACGGATCAATTTTGCTGTATTTTAATTTTGTGCACATATTCTCATAGGTGCTACTACCCAAAGTGTGTTTCAGAGGGCTTTTAGGACCATTTACATTATTATTTTTTATTTGCACTTTTATGTTTTATTTACATTAAAAAATATTTTTGTTGTTTGTTTAGGTTACTGCAGAAAAATATTTTTTTAAAAAAGATTTTGACATATATTGTTATCAATTTCAGATTAAGATATTCTGAGCATACGAATAATTTACATTAAATAACACTGTCATATAAATGTTCTTATTCTTCTCCGAAGTATTCTATGATGTGAACAGGGACCCCCATTTCTCAGGTTACAATGGTGAAAATCAGACTTTGTTAAGTGATTTATGGAGCTGTCAGGATACTTATTCTAGAATACTTTAGATCACAACTCTGTGTAGGATATTAGCTTCCTATGATCGCTGTAACAAATTACCACAACCTGAGTAGCTTGAACCTGAGCAGAATAAACACAGATTTATTCTCTTACGGTCTGGAGGTCAGAAGTCTTAAATGGATTTCATTGAGCCGAAATCTAGGTGTGAAAGGCGTCAGGCTACCTCCAGAGGCTCTGGGAGAAAAGCCATTTGCTCACCTTTTCCAGCTTCTCCAGGACTCTGTATTCCTTGGATTGTGGCCTCTTCTTCATCTTCAAAGACAGTGGCATAGGTTTTCTCTCTGACTCTGCTCACCTTGGCTTCCGTCAGATAGTCTTCTCTCTGGTCTGCAGTCAAATTGCCCTATTTCTCCTTCTTACAAGGATACTTAAAAGGATACTTTTACGGATAATTCATAAACTCTCCCTGCTTCAAGATCCTTAACTTAATCATCTGCAAAGTCTCATTAGCCATATAAATTACCATTTATTAGTTTCCAGAGATGGAAGCCTGACTACCTTTAGGGGCCATTATTAAGCCTACGACACATAGTAAAACCACAATATCAGTATTAACTTTTCTCCCCTGGGCATTTCACTACCAGCTTTCTCAACGCTCGAGGCAGAGTAAGAGATAAGTTTTGTTTCATTTTGTATGTTTTTGCTTGATCGCACTGCCAAGATCCATTGCATATGATATATTTTTGGAGTTGTAGCCCTGGACTGAAGAAGCAGGCAGCAAAGTTGCATTAGGGAAATGGTTCTCCAACAGGAGTCTTCTCTGCCCTGTTACTCTCACTTCTATATCTTCCCCCTAACAATATGTTCAATATGGTGGGTTTGTTTCTCTCAGCTGAGCGAATGAGGTAGAAAAATGGCAGCCCTGGTAACTGGATTATATGTTCCTTAATGGGGAACAAAGAGGATTCTCTTCTCTCTTTTCCCAAGAAGACATGTTCTCCTCATTTTATGACTTCAACTGAGAGAATAGAGCTCTGTAAGGCACAGAAAATCAATATTTATGGTGGAAGTGCCTGGAGGGAGGATGTTCTGATCATCCCATGATACGTGCCAATGTTTGTGATCTTTGAAAAATCTAAGGCACTTTGCTCAGGAGGCATATTTTTAACCCTGGTGGCCTTAACCACAAATTCCAACTACTTAATTACATTCCGCCTAGAGTGTCCTTCCATGTGTTCCAGAACTCATGGTGGTTTTCATTTCCTATCCTAAGCTGCTCAGTTGTTGTGCTATTGTTATTATTTAACATTCCTGAGAGCAGGCAGATGCACTGTTTGAAACAAAAATATATATTTCCTATTGAATGAGCTAATAATCTAAAATCTGGTTGCCATATTCCATCTCCAAAGTTGAATAAAAGAAATGCATTAGAGGAAACATAATGAAAGGAAACAGTGAAAGAAAATACAAGACAAGGCATCAGTCCTGGTTAAAACCCAAACCAGCTGATGTGGAGAATAGACCACTTTGTGACTTCGGGTCTGGCTAATGTTCTCATCTGAGCAAAAACAATAAGACACTTGTGCTAGTGTTGTAAATGAACAGGGTTATTATTTTTCTAATAAAGTGACTTACATTTGTTTGAAGGGAGGATCACAGGACGATTGGAAATTTTCTCACAGTGACAGCATTCCGTTTAAAATAACTGTTGTACATTATAGACCCAGCGGAGAAACACTGTAGCCGTGATTGATTATTACTCGCCCTGGCCGTGCTCTTCTATTTCAATGGAGGGGTTCTCTCCTTTTCAAACAAATCCCTTCAATTGTGCTTTGATACCCTGCCTCCGCCCTGGGCAATTTAACCTACCGATCCGCCCTCTCTAGTCTGACTTCTGCCTCTTCCTATCTACCTGCCTTTGACTCTCGGTACCTAAACACACAAGTCCCTTTCACGTAGAATGATAGCAGTATTTTTAAAGGAGATGAATATTCTTTTCTCTTTTGCATTTCCCGAATAGAACTTTCCCCCAGTGTTGCCGGAGCCATCTGTTTGCCTTGGGGAGAACTGGAATTGTGGAAGCTGGACTGCACTTAGTCAGAGGCGGTCGCTGTGCAGCTTTTGACATCCGGAATAAAATATTTGACTTGACTGCAAGACCAAAGATTTGAAAGCCAGGCTTGGTTGGGAGGAAAAAAAAGGTTTTTTTAAACCCTCCAGCTTCCGCTAACGTACCAATGTATTGAGTATTTGGCTTGTCACCCTAGAACATAGATGGTTTCCGTTTACCAAGGATAAAGAAGTCAGAATTTGTCATGAAGAAAGTCTGCCATAAAGGCGAGTGGGGAAGCATTTCCACTCATATTGCTAGATGAGAGGTGGGTGAAACCCATATTTCTTGATGGTTCCTTTTAGGCCGTGGTTTCAAGTGTGACACAGGTTATTAAGTCTGAAGAAAGCCCAAATTGGAGCGAAGTTGATACCACAAAGTTCCTGCTTAGAAGGAAGCACACACGCATGTTCCTTCCATATCAAAGACCATTCCAGACTCCCCCCATGAGAAATCAATATGGAGATGGGCAGGAGGCGTGAGGGACACGCTTGCCCAAAGCCATGAAGGAAACGTTTTCCTCCAGCCCGAATACCATCTTGGCAAGGAAGAAGGGAATGTGAAGAATAGTTCTGATGGGAAATTGTACTTTTAATTGATTCTTTAGCCACAAGATTGTTTCATATAAAAAGAAATGATTTAAAACCACATAAAGGTGAAGTGCATTTTTCTAACAAGTTTGAGTACATTTGTGCCTCCACTAACCAGAGGGCTGAAATGGTAGATATTTATCAGATATTTTTAAAGGCCAAATATTCGTGAAACACCCTTATTGTGTTTGAAGTTTGCCCCCTTTGAGTACAGCCTCCGCCATGGAGAAGCCAGAAGTTATTCTCCCAGTTGTCCTTGTTACTGATGTGCAGAATCTTCTAAGACGTGATGAGGCTTTGATTCAAAAGTAAGCCAAATACCACAAACAGAAACAGCAAAAGTATCTGACTTCTGACATCAGGCCCTGCTTTTATTAGCATGAGCCATGTCTCCAACGACGTCCGTGCAAACTGCATTATCTTCAGTGCTTAGTAAAAAGGGCACAGTATTTTCACTGGAGTAACCCCATTTTGTAGTTGTTCCTGGATGTGTGGTTTTCACACTTGACCTCTGAGATTCTGGGAGCTACCTAGCATGCTTTAATAAATTCACTTTCTGCTCAAACTAGTCTCTGATCCCTAGGAACCATAACCAGTAAGAGTTAAATTTCTTCAGTGTTTACTATGGACTATAAACTAATTTAAGGACTTTGCATGTTTTATTTATCTCATGTACATAATTGCCCTCAAATGAATACTCTCATCTACATTTTATAGATAAGGTAACTTAGATAGAGGGAGACGCAGCAACATGCCCAAGGCCGGTTAACCAGTACGTTCAGACTCAGGAAATCCAGCCTCATAGCTTGTATTTTTACCAGTATGCTCTAGACCTCATAATATATTTTATACTTGTATAATATTTATACATTATATATTTTTTAATCTTTATATATTTTATATTGTAAAGATTTATGTATCTTTATCTGTCTACACATACACACCTTTTTTTTTTTTGCCTATTTATATAAACATGAGTAAGTCACTAAGATTTCTTGAGAAATCCTCCACCTATGTCATTTCTGCTTATAAACACTGCTCTATTTCCTCATCTTGTCATCATCAGATGTGTTGAGAGCATGGTTTATCCTTGCTTTTGCTACCTTAGCCCCTATTTTCCACTCCTCAATCCACGAAATGCATCTCCCTCTCCTATTGCTTCATGAAATGGCGCCTGGTCAAGGGCACCAAAGCCATTATCAATCGTCTCTTTTTCAATCTTTATCCTTGCTTTAGCTCTCCATGGCATTTGCTATACGATTGCTTACTTCCTTTTCAATTCTCTAACCATGTGGTTTCTGCGATATTTTTGTGGCCTAGTTTTTACTCTAGAATGAACGTAGGCCAGTGTGTCTCAGGGCCCATTCTGGGCTCTATCTCCTCTGACACACCTGAAATCTAATTTTAAATTCTCGATCGTATTTTATTTTCCCTGGATGAACTTAGAGATATTCTACATATAGAAACATTGATGAATCTCTAATATATCCTAAGATCTGTAATTCTATATTATACTGTCTGCTGGAAATCTCCCCAGAAGACAACTTAAGTTCAAACTTAATATTCCCCAATTAAACTCATCCTCTCTTTCCTCCCCACATCTCTCCTCCCGTTCCATTCCCATTATCAGATAAGGGAACAACCATCAAGTCTATCAAAAAGCCCACAAGTCATCCACTCCTTCTTTTTAATCCCCATGCCCTCTCTCCAATTAGCCCCGATGTACTGGATTCACTGCCTTCTTAATAGCTCACATCCATCCCACCCTTATCATCTCGACCAGCCCTGTTTTTATCTTTCTGTCTTACTTACTGCAACAGCCCCTTAAATCCATCTGATGGGATTTCCTCTTTGTATTCTCCACCTCCAGCAGAATAAGCTCTAAAAAGCAAAAAGGTATTTTTTTTCCTTCTCATTTAACATCTTTCTGTTGCTCCCCATTACTCAGGATACAGCCTGAGCTTCTAAGCCAGTACTTATTTGATCTGGCCTGTGCTTATCTAGATACTTTATTATCACACAGCTCTCTGTCTACATACCACATTCCATCCAACTGATTTATTTGCAGTTCCCGCTAATACACAGGCTCTCTCATGCACCTGTTTGCATTTGCTATTAAATTCATCTGACACAGTTGGCTTACTCCCACTTGTCCATCAGAACTCTGCTCAGATTTTATGCCTCACAGGTCTTTCTGTGCGCTCCTCTTAATGATAACAGTGTTAACGCTGTGATATTGCCTCACTCATTGGACCAAACTTTCAGAAGGCATTCACTATGTCTTCTATCTCAGAATATTGAGGCCTTCCATAATGACTGCATTACTGTGGAACTAAATAATATTTTGTCAATGAAATACTAACAAAATTATATGTATTTATTTTAAAGTCGAGTAAACTAAGGCTCAAGGAGTTTACTTTTTTATTCTTATTTTTTTAAGATTTTATTTATTTATTTGAGGGCGAGAGAGCAGGAAAGAGAGAACAAGCTGTTAAGAGGGGCAATGAGAGAGAGAGAAGCAGACTCCCTTCTGAGCAGGGAGCCCTTTGATCCTAGGACTGCGGACCATGACCTGAGCTAGAGGCAGAGGCTTAACCAACTGAGCCACCCAGGCACCCCAGGCTCAGAGAGTTTAAATGATTTGTCCAGTGTCACACTGCTAGTAATTGACAAAGGTGTAACTCTCCATTATTCTTTGATTTACATCATTAAAAGTAACAAAAAGATTAAAGTGCCGAAGAGACTCAATATGTATTTGTTGAATGAATGAATGTAAAAGGAAAGGGAAAAAAATCTTATATTCTATAACAAAGATGTTCAAAAGAAGTGAACTTCAAAATAGTGCAGAGGAATGAAGCCAAAATATATCACTTTTGTATTAAAAATGTTCTCAGTAAGTGGTAATATTTGAAACAAATATTTTCAGTTGGTTTCCTAATTCTATAGGGGCCCAAATTATATCTGTAACTTTTATTCCATAAATATGATGTGGTTGGTTATATTGAATATTATCAGATTAAAATTAAGGATAATAATATGTTTCATGTGAAAAAGCAAGTAAACATCACCCAGATTTATTTAGTACTATTTTTAATGCTAAAATAGTTTCTAAATAAGAGTGTCTTTCTAAATTAGTAAAACAACACAAATTACCATACATGGGAGGCAGATTTCAAAGATGGCACCTGCAATCTCCATTTTCCGGTGTTAAACCCTATATAATCCCCTCCCCTTGAGTGTGGGTATTTTCTTAAATATAATAGAATATGGAAAAGGTGATGGATGTCACTCTCATGATTGCACTATGTTATGTAAGACTTTCTTTTAAAGGACTACAGTGAGTTTTCTTTGCTATTGGCTTTGAAGAAAAAGAGCACCACATTGTGAGAGGGTCACCTGCTAGGTAACCGTGGTGGCGTCTTGGAGCTGAGAGCAACCCCAACCTGATAACCATCAAGAAAACAGGGAACTCATTTCTACAACCACAGGGAATTGAATATGAGCTGGGATAGCCCCTGAGCTTCAGAAAGGATGGTAGCCCAGCCCACACCTTGATTTTGTCATCTTTGTCAGAGGACCCAGTTACAGTATGCCTGAACTCCTGACCCATAACTATGAGATAATAAATGTGCTGTTTTGAGTTGCTAAATTTGTTATGTATGAGTTTAAAACTAATTGATTACAAGTTTCTCCTCAACATATTTAGTATAACAACATTTGCTACATAATCTTCAAAATTTCAAGAACAAACAAATGTGTTAATGAAAAGCAAAGTTTCAAAGCATTAAGGGAAAAGAAAAGGTCATGATATCTTAATTAAATAATTCAGGTTTCAAAACATGACAGACAAGCTGTTGTGAGAAAAATGTGTGATAAATCAACTGAGAATGAATAGTAACGCCATGCCTCCATTTTAATGATGTAGAAAAGAATGGGAAACACAACCATATTCTGCTCCTACATTTAAATCAATATTTATCCACTACTTTTTGTTTTAAAGTATTCTGTGGCTGTTATTATTTTGCACCCGATGGCAGTTCAATCTCTGTTCTATTTAGGAAAGCAAAACTATTCACAAATACATAAAAATTAAACAAAATAAGTCATAATTTTCAATAAAAATAAAGCAAATTCCAAGAAGTTCTAAGGTTATTTATCAGTAATCACCAGTAAGTTACTTCTCTGAAATAGCTGTGTCTCATAAGCTGGTCTTTCCTAGACTCCTTTCCTTCCTTCACAGGGTCTATAAAATGTGATTTGGTCACTATCAAAAATAACTTCAAATTTCTAAGTATTTTCACCTTACATTTTAAGAATATAGAAGATAAAACTTAAAGAAAATAGATGTTTAAAGAACCAAACATTTGACAGTTTTAATTCCTGGTCTCTAAAACTAATGTGGGGAAAAAATACAAACGACCTATGCATGTCTTAGATTGTTACATGCAGTTTAAAAATTCAGCAAATGAAAGAAACTTCATTTGGAAATTTGATACCTAGCATCTGCCAGGGTTTTTTACAACCTGGACAGGAGATCCAGACATTGTTATTAGGCTTTGGACTTTGAGTATTCTATTTATATAAAAAAATGTGGAGAATGTAAATGCTTAAAATTTGCTATTTTAAAATACATGAAACTCAGTTATTGACTTTCATGGCTGCTTAGCTACCTCTCACTTGTAATTTAAAATATTTAAAATAAGAATCTAAGAAATAAATGATAACTCTAAAAAATTCCCTTCCAACTGTGTGAAAAACACAATAGTTTCATGTTACGGTAACATGTCCTATTTTGCTAAGTCTTAGCATAGACTCTCCTATTTTCAAATTCTTAAATGTTCTGAGTTTTAATGGCATTATCATTGTGTGTTTGTGATGGGCTGATTAGCGTTAGGTAGCTCATAGAAATTGTTATTCGTTTCTTGCTTCATAATGTTCTGGGTACAATATGTACCAACAATTTTTTCTCTATTTTCCTTCCTGCAGCTGATCTGATATTAAAGTGCTGGCCTTAATAAGTTTCCACTTCAGTCTAAAATAGATAATTTAAGAAATCCAGAAAGGAGAGGCTGCCAAAGCTTACTGTTGCCTAAACTCAGATTGCTATTTTACTTCTTCCATTGTGAGAAAACCCAGACTTCCAGAACCTGCCCCACCTCTTCCTCAGAGTAAATCGCTCTGTCTACGATCCAGTAACTTCACTAAGGAAGTGCTCTGTGTTAAAGGCTATCATCCAATTTCACTTCTTGTTTTATTGTTTGTTCTTTGTTTAAATTTTATTTCTTTTACATCTGGATGGTGCAGCTTTCATGTGGTATTAAAACTATGTGTCCAAAAATGTGTCCCAGATGAACATCCTGTTTGCCTTTTGATTTAAATTTCTGTTTAGTAAACCTTTGTGGTTTGGATATAGTGAGGAGTATTTTCAGCAGAACTCCCTAACCACTTCCTCAAAAATAATAACTCCCTATCCGTCCCTCCCTTTCTCACCTCTCCTTTGCTAAATTAATATTGTCTATCAGACACAGTCTTAGGGATATTTGAGAACATTACCTTGTTTCTCACAATGATACAATCTATGTCTTCAGCAAGCTGGTGTAGAATCTCTTTCCACAAAAAGGCTGTTTTGCATGCCATGCCATTAGCAAAAATGAAAATGTTTCCATCAGGCCCTGGTAGAAAAATAACCAATTTTTGAATTATGAGATACTTGCTTTGCAGAAACATAAATAACTCCATTTTCAAAAATAGTTTAGCAACTGTATTTTTTTGGTCAAAACCAGGAAAAAAATATGGTTGAAGTATTTTAAGGTCTTTCCTTCAAATTGGCCATAGAAATCCTATCACTGATGAATAGATTTACTTGACATATTACATAAAATCATTTTTTAAAATAACTATTGTTTAAGCCAATTTTTTTGAAGCAAAGAAATTTGGTTGTTCTTGGCATTTCTTAATTTGCTTACTTGGGGGTATGTTCTCCCCAAATCCACACATATAATTTCCATTGCCTTTAAAAGGGGTTATGAACACACATCTAAAGGAGAATTGACCACTTGGTTTTTGATGTTCTAAAGCCAACGAAAGCATGACCCTCTTGCTTCCTTTCTGATCCCAGCCCTTTTCAATGAGAACAATGCTTATGCAAGATTTCCTAGGGGGATTTTGTGGCTTGAGGTTTTAATAATCTAGGCTAAAATTCAAATAGGAACCACAGCTGCTTGGATAAGACTCTTAGACCTCTTTATTTGAACTGCACTGAACTTACCAGAATTTTAAAATATTCTGAGCAATATTTGATATTTAAGAGCGACATGTGCTGGCTTATTCTAGATATAAGAATATCTATATACTTCCAAACCGTATGGACATAAAATAAAATGACATGTATTTGCCTTAACCATTTGCAAATACACTTAAAAACAGATTTGACTTCTTTAAAAAGTAATGAACATTGTTGTTCTGATTCAATAAGGGAAACTTATGGAAAATACTTTATATTTTGTATCTCTTTGTTGGAATTCTCACTTTGTTCATGCATTGCTCTTCTGACCCCAGCATCTTTATTATCTTTATGATTAGTTTGAACTCTCTGTCAGGTTAATCACTGTATCCATTTCATTAAGATCTATTTTGGGAGATTTATCTTATTCTTTTGCTTGGAACGTATTCCTCTGTTTCTTCATTTGCTTTGACTCCGTGATTGGGTTTCTCCACATTAGACAAAACAGCCCCCCCTCCCAGTTTTAACAGTGGGCTCACACAGGAGATGCATCTCATCAGTCAGCCCAGCCTGAGCTCCTAGTTGTTTCTCTAACTTGTATTGATTGTCCAAGGTTTCTTCTTTATTCTTAGTGCCTTCTGGTAGTTGCAGGAATACCAATACCCAGCAGTATCCTATTGCAGTCAGCACCTAGATGCAGGCTGATTAGAAGCTGGACCCTGAGTCAGCAACTGGGAAAGTATGTAGTTAAATAACTTCCAGGAGGAAACTGGGCGATGCGCGGTTTTATCTGCCTTCTCCATGCTGGCTCTGGGTATATAGCTGTGGAAGGATGTGCTCCGTGCTCATTAAGAACTGTTTCTTTGTGAACTATGAAGAAAAAAAACAGATAAACCAAAAAACAGACTTTTAACTATGGAGAACAAACTGATGGTTACCAGAGGGGAGGTGGTGGGGTGGAATGGGTGAAATAGATGAAGGGAATTGACAGTATACTTTTCACAATGAGCACTGAGTAATGTGTAGAATTGTTGAATCACCATATTGCACATCTGAAACTACTATAACACTCTATGCTAATTATACTAGATTAAATTGTTAAAAAAATTAAAAAGAACTATTTCTTTGTTTCCTATAGGATTTGGGAATGTAAGCACCTTTGGCTATCAGAGCCAGGTAATCTGGGTACCTGTTCCTCATGTGGCTACTGCAAAAGCTGGGGGCCAAATTTGTGTAGCAGCTCTTCCAGGGAGGTGCTGGGGTTGGAAGGAGAAGGCAGGAGTGTTGTCCTGGGCTTCCCTGGTCTCTGAGGCAAATGCAGCCGTCCCGTAGTGCCTGCTAAACCGCTAAATTGGCAACTCAGCCGAGGCATCTGCTTTTCAAGTATGCAGCTAAATGTTAGGAATCGCTTCTTTTTCCTCTTCTTCCCTTTCCCCTTTCTCCACCTCCTCTTCCTCCTCCTGCTGCTGCTGCTGCTGCTTCTTCTTCTTCTTCTTCTTCTTCTTCTTCTTCTTCTTCTTCAGTTGAAGTACAGTTGGCATACGATATCCTATTAGTTTCAGGTGTACCTCACAGTGAACCAATATTTTTATGCATTATACAATGATCTTCATGATAAGTATATTAGCATCTATCACCATACAAAGTTATTATAATATTACTGACTATATTCTTTATGCCATACATTATATTCCCATGACTTATAGTAAAGGGGATTGAAAGGTACAGACTTCCAGTCATACAAAAGAAGCACTCCTTGGTTTAATATATTTTTGTGGGTTAAGTGGTCACAATCCCCATTGGATTTCAGAGCTAGGTGCTTGGGGAGGCCTTCCCTTCAGTGGGAGTCTTAAAAATTGGGGCACTAGATGTAGGTGTCCAAACTTATTGACCCTCAGAGAGAAGCTGGGAGGTGGGGATCCCCTGCCATTTGTATGGCTCTTTGCTAGTGATGGGATTTATGGTGACAGTGTGTCTAGCTTCTCCTACCTGTTTCAATGTGGGTGTCTTCTCATTTGTCTGATGCATAGGAGTCACTCAGCTGGTTTCAGAACCTCTCTCAGAGAGCATTGCTCCATGTGTAGCTGTCCATCCAGTGTATCTGTGGGAGGTGGGGAACTCAGGAAGCTTTTGTGTCATCATTTTTATTTCATCCATCATTGTACTTTCCTCTGCTTTTGTTCTGCACAGGTGGGAAAAAAGTTTCAGTCACCTGAAAATACTTTAAAAATTAGATTTTTGGGGGGCCATTGATGTAGAATCTGTCTATTTTCTGGAATAATAAGCTATGTCTTCATGATATTACCCTTCAGCGATACTTTTTAAAAAATAATTTTTGTGGGGCGCCTGGGTGGCACAGCGGTTAATCATCTGCCTTCGGCTCAGGGCGTGATCCCGGCATTACGGGATCGAGTCCCACATCAGGCTCTTCCGCTATGAGCCTGCTTCTTCCTCTCCCACTCCCCCTGCTTGTGTTCCCTCTCTCGCTGGCTTTCTCTGTCGAATAAATAAATAAAATCTTTTTAAAAAAAATGATAATTTTTGTATACTTCTAAAATAGGATTGTGTTTAAAATCAAGCACTATTGAAAGGTCTGTCCATAAAGTTCCTGAAGCCTGAAATATGTTAAATAACAGCCATTAGACATATAAAAATGAGGTCCCAACAGTGATAGAAAAGACAGAAATTTCAGACTCTATCACAGGGTTATTTGTTATTTAAATATTTAACATTTATATTAAATGATCACATATTAAAGGATTTGCAAGGACAGAATATAATGAAGCAGAACATCTGTAAATGATCCAGCACTAAATTTAGGCATAGAACCTATTCCAGGGAAAGGGAACTTTTCAAGCTAGAAGACCTTAGGTAGCTTTGAGACTTGCCCTGGAAGGATACCTGACTGGAAGACCTCCGCTCTTGCCGGGTATCAGTGGTGGGTCCTTGCGTGTGATCACATTTGGTGGCTCTCATCTAATTCTGTTGTTTCCAAAGTTCTCTACAGAATCCTATGAATTTACACGTCTATCTCATGGACTTCCAGAAAGAGATAGGTGCTTCCTGTTGAGAACAAGCAGACTCTGAACACTTCCTTCAACTTCTGCCAGAGCTATTCCATATACATCTATTTTATATTAACATTCTAGTTAAGATTTAGTTTAAACCCATCTGATAAAAAGGGGGGGGAGAAATTAATCCCCTACACTGTATAGAAAATAAAGAGTCTGGGTATATTAAACTTCTTCTGTGACCTCTAACTCATTGGATGTGTGGTCAAAGGATTGTCTATGCTGCACGTGCCAAGGCAAAGCCCATGATGCTGAGATAAGTATCTTCCAACATTTCAGGATTGGGTATTGACACTAAACTGATGGCAAGCAGATGCTAAAGGAAAATTCAGTTGATAACAGGTACAAATGATAAGTGGCTTCTCGAAAAGAAATTAGCTGAAATATTAGAAGATTTATGATCCTGGTCTGCAGGTAAAATCAAAGCATACCTTTTGTGAATTTGGTCATATATAGGCTCTCTGCTTCCTTCTCTCTGCTGGTTTACTAGGCTTACTCACCATTCAAAGCCTAGGTAGGACATTTACTGAGAATTCAGTATAACACTTTTTATAAAAGAATATGAAATCAGTTGTTTCATAATCTGGGCAGAATTCCTGGAGAATTCCCCCGGCAGAAGTCTCTATTCCCCTGGAAATGTGCTTCTTAGAATGACAGGAATTGATGACATTCTTCTCACCATTCTCCAGTTTGCGGATCCAGAGACAGATGAAGAACATCACTTTCTAGAGACTGATCATCTCTGAGGGATAGTTTTGAGAACTGTAAAAACTCTCAGCAAGAACATTCCATTCGAACTCCTCCATTAAGAGACTTGCACAAATTTTAACAAGGCTTCTAGCAACCTAGAGCCCAGCTCCTAGGAAAGCTCAGCCTCCTTGAGTTCCTGTCTAACTCCTGAGAAAGGTATGAAAAACACTGTGAGGAAACTGAAACTTAGCACTGGGGGGATATGGTTCTCAGGAACTTGCTAGCAGAACCGGGGTATTTGTTAGGAAGTAGTGGGGGGGGGAGGGGAGCCATATGTGATCAGAATCCAAGGAATGTGCAACTTGATTCAGAGGCTAGAGGCATAGAATCTTGAACAACAAAAGAAAGGAGGCCCAGTGGAAGGTGAGGTAATAACCAAGAATAAGTCATTCCTCCATTTCTAAAAGGACAAATTACTTTGAGAATTGTTCAGACAGTTCAGCTGTGTTTGGCCCACTTGATGAGAGTTCAAAACCCCAGAGGGATAGGAGACCTTAATTTCTAAGTAGCTCTGAAAGCATTAACCCTGGAAATCCTCTGTGAGGTAAGCTGGAAGAATCAAATTACAGAATCCACCATTCAGTCAACATAAGGAGCAACATTATTGCATGAAAATCTCTGAAAAACAATTGTGGATAAAACTTAACAAAATTATAATAAAAAATAGGATGTCAAGTATACTTTAATGAAAAAAAGAAAAAAGAAGAGGATTATTAAATATCTAAATTAGCAATATCTGTTGAGACAAACAAAAAGAAAATGTCTGTCAGATATAGGGTCCAATGTCCAATAGATTAGAATTTGTGAACTTTCGCTTGATTATTAAGCAAATATAATTGATACTTTTGAAAAGTTTGTTCTAGAAAATCACAGCCAATATTGTACTTCTTTTAATAAATTGTTTCAGCATGAATTATGGAAAATGTAATGGTAAACACTGGGTACATGAAGCGTGAATAGTATTTCTTTGATGCATAAATACTGCCAATGGGATTTCACTGCATTGGTACTGAACACATGTAATTTTACAGTTAGTACAATGGTTTAGAAAAGGAGGATGAGATGCAGCCACAAATTTTGTAGCAAAAGCTACAGAGAAATAAAATTTGTGGCTAAATTTCAGAATAATTTAATAAGACTATCTATATGAGTAGATGAAATAATAGGATGCCCAGATACCTAAAGTAAGTAAAAGATTATGTTTCATTTATATATATATATATTATTAAAAGTATATTATTATATATTCCATCTTAATATATCTTATATGTAAATATATAAGATATATTTTTATATAATTTACATATACATATGTATATTTGTGAGTGTGTGTGTGCTTGTGTATGGTAATTACAATTGAATGTTGCAAAATGGAAAAGAATTAGTCTTACTTTGTCAAACCTATGATCTAAAAAGGGTACTAAGTACAAATAAACATTTTGAGCCCAAATGAAGAAAACAGTTTTCAACCAGGACCCCAAAACTTACAAGAATGCTCAAGACAGAGGGTGGAGTTGAACAACATTGTAATTTGGGGAAATCCAAGGTTGAGTCATTAATGATCTCAGTTGTATTTTCCTCAATTTCCTTGCAGCTTTCAATATTTTTTCTTTCCTGAAACTCTCCTTTTTCTTGTTTATTATGTGACAGTGCGTTTGTGTGGTTGTCTTTTTCTTTAAAATCATTAAGCCCCGTTGTTTTGCCGACTCCCCTTTTTTCCCATTCCTCAAAATTGGCTGTTCCCTGAGGTTCTAGTTTCAGTTCACTTCTTCCAGTAGAGGCTTTCTTTTGAGAATTTTATTAAAATTAATAATTATTAAATTAACTTATATTAACTAAAATTAATAATTTAATTAAATTCATTCAAAGCTCTGGCACTGTCCCTAGCACCGGTTTCACTGATTGGATCGTAGCTGTGTTCTCTCTCTGGTATTTCTTCTATTAGTGTTATGATCACAACAGCTGCCGCCCCTATCCACTATCAACCTGTTTCAGCACCTGTGGAAGTGAGCAGGTGTAATATCTACTTCATAGGATTGGCTTGAAAATTAAAAGACTTAATGCATAAGAAGTGACATACAAGTTTGCAGAGAATAGACCAGGTTTCCAAAGAATTTATTCCCTTTTTACATTTATTCCTTTTTTTAACCTATAACATGAAGATGATTCTTAGGTTTCTCCCCATTTTAAATTTTTCTTTCTTTCTTTCTTTCTTTCTTTCTTTCTTTCTTTCTTTCTTTCTTTCTTTCTTTCTTTCTTTCTTCTTTCTTTCTTTCATAAAGGTCTAAGTTGTTGTTGCACCTATGTCTAATTTAAGTCTATTTTTAAAAAACTAAAACTTTCTCATTGGTAGTCATATGATAAAATTATTTCTATTTCCATATGTTAAAAAATTCCACAATAGAAAGGGAAATAACAAACAAACATAAGAATGCATTATCTTTCCACTTACATCAGTACCTTCTCTTGACTTCTCTTTTTCTTTTGGGAGTCCTATCATCTTTTGTACTGGCAAGGATTGATAGCTCAGATTCATATTTTTTTTAAAGATTTTATTTATTCGTTCGACAGAGAGAGAGACAGCCAGTGAGGGAGGGAACACAAGTAGGGAGAGTGGGAGAGGAAGAAGCAGGCTCCCAGGAGCCTGACATGGGGCTCGATCCCAGAACACCAGGATCACGCCCTGAGCCGAAGGCAGACGCTTAATGACTGAGCCACCCAGGCACCCCCAGATTCATATTTTTTAAATGACATTAATTTTTCCGGTTATAAAACAATATACATTTCAAGACTTTCAATGATGAATTCTTGTGGCTACCAACCTATTTGGTCAAGGCATGACATTGAGCGGGTGAGCATTGTTTTCAACTACCACATACCTGAAGATTCTAACACCTACCTGCATCAGGTGGCCTGAGCAGGCCGGTTTGGCATCAAGGGCTTGGCCATCACATTTGTGTAAGAGGGAAATGATACCAAGATCATCAGTGATATGCAGGATCGCTTTGAGCTGCACAGATATGGTAGAGGACTCACCCATCCATTTTGGAATGTGACACTGTTCAGGAGATTATGTAGGCATGGGGGTGAAGGACAAACTACTGCCACCTTCCTCTGGCAACCCCCAATTCCTATTCCACGGCTTCCTCCTTTTGCATCACCATCACGCCTACACCCCCATTTCCTGATTTGTCAGAATTTTTTAAACAGCATCAAAATGAAATGTGCATGCAAACCCCCTAAAACCAATATACATTTCATTATAGAACATAAAATTTATAAAATATGACTGATGAAAAAGTCTATAAAAAATTCCCAAAATTTCATTAGCTGAGATATTTTCATGTGTATCCTGTAGATGCATGTGGTCTATCTCTACACTGAATATATTGTTTTATAAATGCCTTTGTTTCATTTAAAACATATAGAAATATCACCTACATCATTATTTTTTTAACATATCATTAAATGGGCTTCTAAAATTGTTTGTATAATTAATTATAATTCCATATTAACTTTTCCTATATTACAATGAACTATCTTATTACAGTTTATTAGTGTCTTTCTGACCTTTATAAATCTTTCCCTACCATATCCTAGTTTATTTCTTTTACAGTTTTTTGCACACCTATGTTTTTTTTGCTATTTCCACTACTATCTTCTAATTCATCCCTTTTATTTTTGGTGTCAGACTACTAAAATAGAGCAGTGAAATTGAGCTCATTTATTAAGAACCTACTCTACACCAGGTATTATGTAAAGAAAAAAGAAAAAGAAAAGAATCTTGATGTACTGGTAAAAAGGACAAAAATGGAACTTTTAATGCAGTGTGATATATGCACTAAGAAGGACTTTCACAAAGCAGTTATTATGGGAAAATGAATAGGAATTCTATTCAGAAAAATCATTTTATAAATTATGTATTTCATAAGACCTATATAAAATTATAAGAATTGTGGTTTGCTATCAGTTGACTTATTTTTGAACCACCATAATTAGATATTAAATATTATTATTAAAATTATTAAATGTTAAATATCTTAATAAATTAAATTTGAATAATTATTTTTAATATTAATGAAGCACATCTAGTCATAAAGGGAAGTGTTCTGGACTTTATTTTTAAGTAGAGGGAGAATTTAGTCTGCACATAATGGACACAACTCAGGCTGAGATGAAATGGGCCTGGGGAAGATGGAAGACTTGGGCAAAATACCAAATATGAGCCAACTGGTTTCTCTGAAATTCAAATTTAACTGCATGCTCTGTATTTTTATTTGCTACCTCTGACAACCTTAGGTCTGACAAGTCCCTGAAAGTGAAAAATCTGCCCTGAGACCTGCAGGATGAGAATGACAATGGGAAAGGCGAGAGGAGTGCAGGGAACATCGAGTGAAAAGACCTCACTGCAGAAAGGAGCTTGGCTTGCTCCAGAGAGAAGAGGTGGGTGGACTTGGAAGCAGCATGAACAAGATCATGCTGGAGAAACTAAGAAATTCACCAAGACCACAGGCGAGGGGGCATAACAAAGAAGGAGGGGTAGTTTTTTTTGTCAAGTACATGGGGCGTGTTGAAGAAAATGTTGTGGAAATTAATATATTTCAAATGGGTAAAATAACCAGAATCATATTCCAGAAAGATCACCCTGGCAGCCATGCTTAAGATAGATTGGAAGTAATTAATAAAAAGAGCCGTTAGTTCCAATTCACTCCAGAAGGCAATGATAACAATCTGGATTAACAGAAGGAAATACATCTCTGAAGGCAGTAGGTTTCACATTTTTATTTGCCATCTGTCATTAGAAATACGCTTTAAAACAATACACTATGTATGTATACACACATGCACCGATACAGCCATAAAGCATATTACAAAATAATACTGTACTTATTCTTACTACATGAAATACTCTAACATTTTCTGTTCTAGTCTAGTTTATTTCTTCTCATTAAAGTCATTGGTAATGATCTAAATGGCTTTCATGCTTACCAATGGGTTGTAACAAAGGATTGAAAAATATTGTCTAAAGACCAGTTTAGAGTAATATTAACAAGTTAGCAGTTTAAGAAGGTAAAGGCCCTCCTTCACCCACAGAGATACCGAGTTAACAGCAAAATACAGGTCAGAATTTTATTTAATACCAATGAAAATGAAAGGACAATAGACAACAGCATGAAACTATATGGAAATTTAAGGTTCTCCGATAAAGGTAAATATATGGACAAATACAGTAACCTGTACCATTACAATTATGGGCACAGAATTTAAATAATAAAAACATTTTAAAAACCCTATGTTAATAGGTATATAATATATAAAGTTGGAATATGCGGCATCATTAACATAGAGTGGAGGGTGGAGCTGTAAAGGAGTAGTTTTTGTATGAGATTAAAACTATTTGTTATCAGTTTAAAATAGAATACTATAATTTAAGAAGTTTCATATAATAACCACAATGATAATGAAAAAGAAAACAGCTACAGAATATACACATAAGGAAATGGGAAGGGAATCAATGTTTATCACTATAAAAACAAAACACAAAGAAAGGCAGTAGGAGTGGAAAAGAGGGACAAAAAAGCAAAACATACAGAAAAAAAATGAACACAATGGCATTAGTCCTTCCCTATCATTAATTATTTGAAATGCAAAGGGATTAAACTCCCCAGTCAAAAGACATAGGTTGGTTGAATGGATTGAAAAAAAATAGGATCCAACTATCCATAAGAGACACTTTACATCCATGGACCCATAGGCTGAAAGTAAAAAAGGGGGAGAGGTGTTCTATGCAAATGATAACTGAAAGAGAGCATCAGTAGCTATGCTAAGCTCAGGCAAAATAGACTGTAAATCAAAACCTATCATAAGAAACAAAGGACATTATGTAATAAAAAGACCAATTCACCAAGAAGATAAAACAATCATAAATATTTATGCACCAACCTTCACTGCTTCACTGTACACTTAAAAATAGTTATGATGGTACATTTTATGTTACGTGTTTTTTATCACAATAATAAAAAGAACCAAGTCATTTCCTGTATTTTCTCATACCAATTTCTCATGTGTGACAGTCATCACATCCTCTTTTCTACAATAATGAGCTTGGTAATTTGCTAATCTCCTAAATATTTAAGATAGACAAAAGAAGACAGCAGTATTAACATAGCATCTGTGATGTACAGGACATTCAGTCAATACTACCATTTACTGATGTTGAGACACATTGTCTAATTTGCTTCTCAAAACAGCCCTATGAAGTATTTTAATTACTTTTTTGTAAACAAGAAAACAAAGGTCCAGAAAGATAAGTAACCTGTGGAAGATCTCATAGTCTTTAATTTTTGAAGCCAGGATTACAGCTCATGCTTCTCAAAAATCCAGATTTAAAAATCCATATAAAAACCATATTCTTTCTACTATACTGTATTTTAGGGGCCAACACTTATCTGCCTCCAAATTTGGTATCAAGGAGGCTTTAATGAGGATAGGGAAGGACATATTATATCTTCATAATAATTTCCAAATCTGTGATAAACCTGAAGTCCCAGATATTAAACCTAGGGGAAAATACCTTTAACAGAGGATATTTGACTACTACCATTATTAGAAAATTAATTTTTTAAGGTGTTTATTATTTTTTAGACTAAATTCTCATTGTTTTAGATATGCTATTTTATTTCCTGTGGGATTTCAGGCCTGCCTGAAGGTCTGAATGGATGACTGAGGGAAGACGGAAAATAATGGATTGTTATCAGTTGGGTTCGTTCTGGTTAGTTCTACCTTCCATCTAGTTGGTCTGTGACTCCCATTCCTTCAGCCCTTCCAAAGATACTGTAAACATCCAATTTCCTGTATTCAGTCCTTTGCTTTTTGAAATGCCTATAATACTTCCTCTTTCACACAACTGGGTTTGACTGATAAGTAAAAAAAAAAGAGTAAAACTCATAATTTATCAGTTGAAAGTAAATCAATATGAAACCAAATCACTAACTCCAACCTTTAGTAAATACCAAGCTTTGACCTGTGCTAAATACATCTTTATAACTTTAATCTGTTTACCCTAAGTTTTCTCAGCCTAAGTAGACTTGTTCATTAGATTTATAAGTTCTAGGTACTAGATATCCAAGAGCAAAGGAATTTCTTGAAATACAGAATAATTGAGTACCATCTTCAGAAACTAAGTTTTGAGAAATGGAAGGAGTAGAAGATCATTTATGCAAATAGGTTATTAACTTTCTCAATCCAAAATTTTCAATTTGTAGTATTTGTAAATAAATTTCACTGATGATAAACATAAATTTAAAAATACTTTTTGTACAAAATTCAAGTCTCATTTTACTTGGAATATTTTAACTACTGCATATCAAGAGACCCATGATAACAATATAAATTTTCTATAAAGATAAATAGATTGATGGATGGAGACTAAAACACTAAAACTTCTGAAAAAAAATGAAGAGTGAACTAGCTGTGACTGAACATCACAAGTTAACATAGTGCCCGCCCTGAATACATGTAGCTACTATTATTCTTTAAAAAGTAACAAAGCGCCAATACTAACCTCTCCCCACAAGGAAGCACCACATCAAGAGAGTAATGTGGAGGTTTCGCTGTGGAAAAAAATTAAATATTACATTACTTTATAAGTTACTAATCTCAATTAATACATATTTATCAATATACATCAATACATATCTATCTATATTTTGTCAGCATCTCCCCTTATGTTTTTATACAAGTTTGTGAACAGAAAAATAATCTCTACTAAAAGTAAATGTGCATGTGATTTTTAGAAGAACAGATATTTATATGTTCCACATATTGAATCAATTTTCCAACTTCAAATTTTTAAAGTGCTTTTGGAGTAGAATACATCCTAAGCATGCCCTTTTAGTCCAGTTTCTTGCTGGAGCTCTACTAATGGATCTCACACATGCAAACAACTCACCTTCTTGAAAGTAGCCTGCTTTAAGATCGAAAAAATGACCAGGAGTGGTCAAAATACAACCTGGTAAATGACTCAATTATTATCTAATTAAATTTCAGTCTTTCAAAGTCAAGTAATAGAAAATGGTTGAGGAACCAAGGAAGGTAGCTGAGATTTTACAGTTTGTTCAGCTTCAAATTTTCTATTGAGTGGAAAATAGAGACTACATACTTTTATTGCTTTAAAAAAGATTTAGGGGCACCTGGCTCAGTCGGTTAAGGGTCCAACTCTTGGTCTCAGGGTAGTGAATTCAAGCTCTGCGTTGGGCTCCATGCTGGGAGTGGAACCTACTTAAAAAAGAAAGATTTAAAAATGACATTTAATGACATTCTTTAGGACAATCTGTAAGTGCACAGAATGCATTGGAAAATAAACTTTAATTGCTTTTGTTGCACACATCCTTTTTGCAATTAAGTATGAATTCCAACTTCTAAAACCCAGATGGGCAGCACATGACAAGTACGAGTAACCTCAGCCAATGAAACAAAATATTTGTTTCTACCCCATTTAATGTGTTACTTCCTCCAAGGAACAATAGAAAACCAAGAGTTTCTTTTAAAAGAAATAAAATACAGAAAAAAAATTATGATTGTGTTCATCAGTATTATAACATCATCATATTTAAAAGGCATTCCGGAACTGGATAGATTTAAATGTTCTAACTGAAAGTTATTGTCAAGTCTTAACGTACCATTCAGATTCCAGGAAAACATGAATAAATATATCTCACAGAAAACTCTTAAGCTTATTTAACTTTATTTTTGTCACTTTGCTTCCAAGATATAACAAGAGCTGCTAAATGTATAACTGATGTGGAAGAGGTGAATTCAGATGCCAACAGGAATACAGAGGATAAGTAATGAAATCGGAGAATCTATTAGCTTAAAAGTAATTTAGAAAAATACAAGCAAAAAGAAGATATGTGACCAAATTCATTTGATGTTATGGTGTTGCTTTAATGCCATAATGGAGTCACCTCTCTGAACTTTTTTTGTTTGTTTGTTTGCATAAATGGCATTTTATTATGGACAACAATCTAATTTACAAACCTTTGTACATTTTACGGCAAACATTCAAGCACCATAAACATAAAAATTTCAATATGCAAAATTCAAATTTACAGCAAGAAAATAAACTCAAAAACTTATTTTTAGTCGATGTGGTTATTGCTACACTATCTTTGTCATTTCTGATCCAGAGTCCAAAAACGTAGGCAAGCCCTAACGATGTAGCAGAAGCATTTTTGGCACACTGGAATCCATAATCTAGTTTGTGCAGAAATGTTTCCACAAGATTCATAGAGTACTCTTTGGAAGAAAGAGGCGAGGACTGGTTATTTGGTCACCCTTAGGAAATACAAGCTTTTTAGGAGTCCAGAAATAGCCACAATGCAAGCAGAGTATAATGAGACACAGCTCTGGCTGGGAAAAAATGTGCCTTTCATCAGAAAAGGATCTCAAATTCCTGGGAGATATCCAACTTCCATCTTCTAAGCGTGTGTCATTTCCAGCAATCACATTTTTGATTTCCAACAGTTCTTTGTTGATCTCTTTAATGTTTTCTATTCAACTCACCTGTTGTGTATCATAGATGAAATAGCTTTCCTTATATAGCTGATGATATTAATCATAAATTTTTTCAAGTATTTTTTCTACCTTAACTTTCTCTTTTTTCCTTCTGTCCACTTGTTTATTTTTGTCTCTCTTTTATGTTGCAGGCTTTTCTTAAATGATATTTTGTTATTCATTAATATTAAACAGGGAGCTCTAGAAAAAGATTGGACCTTATGTATTTGTGTGGACCTGTAAATGGGGTTCTTTTTTTAAAACAGGATGATCAGACAGTAAACTGACTTTTTCTTGGGAGATATTTAAAGATTTTATTAATAAATTAATTTATTTATAGCTAGAGTGTGAGCAGGGGGAAGGGCAGAGGGAGAGGGAGAAATAGAATCTCAAGCAGACTCCCCACTGAGTTCAGAGCCTGACACCGACCTTGATCCCAGGACCCTGAGATCAGGACCTGAGCCAAAATCAAGAGTTGAACGCTCAACTGACTGAGCCACCCAGGCAACCCTCTTGGGAGAATTTTTTTTTTTTAATATTTATTTATTTATTTGCGAGAGAGAGAGAGAGAGAGAGAGAGAGAGAGAGAATGATTGGTGGAAGGAACAGAGGCAGAGGGAGAAGCAGACTTCCTGCTGAGCAAGGAGCCGAAACGGGACTCAATCCCAGGACCCTGAGATCATGACCCGAGCCTAAAGCAGATGATTAACAGACTGAGCCACCCAGGCGCTCTCCTGGGAGATTTCTAAATTTCAAAATCTAGACATCATTTTTCTGAAACCCTGATATCGCTCCAGAGAAGGATCAGCGCTGCTTCTGCCTGGAGTGATTTTCCTCAGCAGTTCACATCTGAGAGAAGGGTTGAGGAAGATGGATGGTGGTCCTGGTGTTAAAGTCTTTCTCATAATTTCCCTTTTGTCATTATGGTACAACAGCACCACTTTTCTCTATGCCTGCTGCCCCTAAGTTTGGAAACTTCTGGCTCAGTTTTTCCATATAATAGTCCCATGATCTCTTCAGGTCATGACCAGAGGTGAGATGAAATGTGTGTGTGTGTTGCCTTGGCGAAGTTGTTGCTAAGACAGGATGGTCATGTAGCTTTATACATTGGGAAATGTGATGGATGTGCATGTGGGAAGGGTGGCAGTTGTTCCAGACAGATTTTTTAAAGTAGTCTCCATTTTCAAGTTTGCACCTTATCTTGTGTTCATTGACAATTTATTCATTCTAAGCCCAGAATTCTTTAGGATAAAATAATCTTTCTTTTTGATATTCCTCTCTGCAAGCACTTAGTTTGTAACGTCTCCTCTAAGATAATTCCCCTTCCCCGTGCTTTCCAGCTTTCAAGAAAATACTTAAGGAGTTGATACTGGTGGTCTCTGTTTGACCCCACTCCCATTGCCTCCTGTTTCTCTCTCCTTTTCCATTCTCTTTTCTTCATTCTTTCCTCTTTCCCTTAACCCCTCCTTTTCACTCTCTTTCTCTGTCTCTGCAAATTTAGTAGCATTTGAGAAGGGAAAAGTGATAAATGCACATGGCTGCTTTGATGTTTAACCAAACATCATGATGTTTAATCCTCAGACTGAAGATCCCAATATACTCCCTGCTCTGTGCAAAAGAATTGGCTCCAGACTAGGCAGTCTTGAGGCTGGAGGTTAAAGGCCTGAATGACTACAGCTGAGCAGCCTGAATGCAGTAGGGGCTGACATTTCCACTCAATTGCTTGATTAAATACTGCCCTTTTATTAAAAAAAAAAGTCATAATTTTTTTTGTTTGTTTGAGTCATACCATTGATGTAACTGTGGGTTTTCCATTTCTTTGGCAGTACATTTTCTGGTCTCTATGAATTAGTTGATTTCAGCTTCTATTTTAAATCTATTGGTATTTATCATGTTAAAGAAACATAGAGGTAGACATATCCTTCCTGCAAATCCCTTCCAGGCTTTTCTCTGGTTTACACTGTAGACTTATCCGGCTTTGTCCTACTGCTTCAAGTACAAATACCTCTACATTTCTTCTGTGTGCTTTTCAAGGTTTTCTATTTTGCAACCCCAAACAATCAACATCATTTTCTTGTCAGTCTCTAGGCTTCTTGGTCTGGCTGGTGAATCTTGAGTATGTTCAACAACACTGAAGTTCTTCTATCCATTACACCATGGAATTGTGACCCATCTCCACCAGAACTCGTGTTCCGAGATTCAACTGGTGCCTCTACCAGGCACCACACACATTACTACCTTTGCCTTACTTGAAACATTCACTTTACTACTGTCCATCTTCTAAGACGTTATCTCATCCTCAATTTTCAACTGGATTTCCTACTTTCCTAAAAAACTTAAGCACTTCCTGGTTTTTGTCTTATTCAGTTCATTGTTTCTTCCAAGATCATTTTGTCCCCCAGAGAGAGACTTAAAAAAAACCTCTAAGAACAGGAGCCATATTTAATTTCACTCTAAACCTTACAGTACAAATCTTTTCTCCGAGCCCATATCAGTTGATTGGCCAATCTCAAAAGGTTGTCTTTCTCAGTCGATTACTTTTCAGTGAGTGATTTTATAGGTCAGTTTTATTTCCTGATGATCCATTATATAAACTAGATTCTGAGAATTGGGACGTTTGAAAGTCTTCTTTAGTTGGACCAGCTGAAAGAAGGAGGATAGTTTTATTCTCTGCTTATGGTATATTACAGTGGTGCATTTTGGAGTATAAAAACTAGTCAGACTTACTATTGCTTACTTCAATATTTTAAGTTTGTTTGTAGGAGGATAAATTAGCTAATGATACCATCTCCCCCATTTTCAAATCCTCGTTTACATAAAATTTCTCCATTTCTCTTTTCATTTCTTTCCTGAGTATTCTCGAGTTTTAAAAATTATTTTTTGTGTCTTTGTAGCAATTTTGGGTTTCGATTTTTGTTTTGTGTTATTTTATATTTCCATCTGCTAAATTTAATAAAAGATCATAAAGTAATTTTCTTAAAGTTTGTTCTTAATTTATCCCATGTTTAGTTAGACTAAGTGCCAAGCTATGTTTGGCAAACTTGAGAAGGTAACTGCTAATTAAGCAAAGTTTATTTAATGATAAAAAGAAAGCAAGAGCACTCCTTTAAACTAGGTGTGAGAAACTGATTTGAGCATGTTGAGTGCTGCCAAAGTGTTGCAGAATCCTCAGTTAATGATTTAATTAGCAGCAAACTGTCATCAGCCTAAGTAAATGTCTTAACACCTGTTTCTTTTAGTCAGTCCCTAGTGACTTAGACCTATAACTTCTAAGTCATTAATGTTTTGCTGTTATTAGAGTATGTTAACATAAGACTTCATTTGGTTGGTTTTAGAATATCTATAAAAGTAAGCTCTTTCCCCTCTTTACTTCTCATTACCTAAACATCACATATTTATATGAGTTTCCTTGCCACTGGTGGGAAACTATACTGCTTCACTTATAAAGATAAATATTATTATAATGTATTTTAATATTTTGACCACCCAATACCACAATTTAATTTCCAGATGGGCCACTCTTCACTGAATGTCATCTTAGTGGAACATGAAATTCATGTGCCTGCCTTCCTCTTCAAGAGCTGCCTTCAGATCACTGGAAATTCCTTCTGCATCTCCCTACACTTGCAAGGCCAAGAACTTTGAAGCTTGATCATTGTGGAAGCAAGGCTGAAAGAATGAGTTGGACTTCGTCCGTTTCCCAGGAAGATTGTCAAGCCTTACTACCATGACTAGTTCAAGTAGGGCAGTTCAGAAGCTGTTCCTCTTCAGCCTTCTCTCTAATCCTGTGAACACACTCATGCTCTTCAAATGGAGTCACTCTTTGTTGTTTTTGTTTGTTTGTTGTTTTTGTTTTTAGAGAGAAAGAGTACATGCCCAAGGTGGGGGGAGGGGCAGAGGGAGAGAGAGAATCCCAAGTAGGCTCCACGCCCAGCAGAAAGCCGGATGCAGGGCTGATGTCACCACCCTGAGATCATGACCAGAGCCAAAGTCAAGAGTTGGACGCTTAACCGACTGAGACACCCAGGCACCCCTGGAGTCTCTATAAAGTAAACCTAAAGTCATTTTGTTGTTGTTGCTTGCAAACAAAATGCTGTAATACATTCACCATTATTGTTACTGTCTCTTTTTGCATCTGCCAATATATAGCTACAGAAAAAAAGCTACATAATACATCTTAGTATAAATTTGATTTTTTTTTCTTTTTATTATTTAACATGTATTAAGTACTAAAACACCCCACCAAAAAATTCTTTAATACTATGCCGTGTATCCTGGTATCTAGAAAGCCTGAGTCAGGTGAATGTTAAGTGCTCAGAATGCTGGAATATCTAGGAGCAAGAAAAAGATGTGCCACCATGAAAATAATCTCCCACATTCTGAGCATGAGAAAGTTATGGAACAGTGGGAAAGAGAACAAATATGAGGCACTTTATTTTTCAATTACGTGCATACTGCTTTGATAGGAATATATTCAGATTATTGATTATACTATACATTTGGAATAGTGACTAGATGTGTAAATAAAAATACCATTTAACTAACTCAATTTAAAAATGGAACAAAGGAAAAAACTAAAATTTTGTTCATATCTTTAGAAAAAAATGGTGTATACTTGATGGAGTTATAAAATGTCTCTGATGAATAAAACAAATTATAGTCTGAGACAAGTCATATAAAGTGAAGGGAACCTAGCGATCATTTACTAGAATGTCCCCAAGTCACTGATCATGTTTGATAGTACTTTCCAGTACTTTAAGTCTATAGAATTGATTGATGATTGAAAAAACCAGTGTCATATACCAATCCCAGTAGTTTGGGTTATCTGTTTCTACTAAGCCTAACTCTGAATCTTGACCACTCCCTACCTCCTCAGTGACCAACAATGACATGTTATCACTTTTACCCAGAGAATATCTACTTCCACAACTCTAACTCTTCCCTCATAGAACATTAAAGATGATTTAGGATCTAAAAATAGATCCTCTTCTGGAGGAAGTGGAAGAATCCTCATGTAATTTGATCTCATTTCACAGATGAAATTAAGGATTTAAAGGAAATTACATTAACATCTTCTTTTGCTTAAAAATAATCTATTAAAAAAGCCATAGAAACCAGGTTATTTGTATACACCATAATTTCACTGAAATTCTACCTTATGAGATATCTGAGTCCCAGAACTAATTTAGAAATTTTAATACAGTTTTGGAGATAATTACAGAGGCTTAAAGTGAGAAGTTCAGTTGATCGTATTTCATAATTAACTGTTCTACTCAATGACTTCTTCCCGCTCCTACCTTCTGCCTCTGGGAAAAATGTAATACATAATACCAGTTTGATTAAATTGCCTTTCATTGTGTTAAATGAACTTGGGGTGTTTAGCTTCAAATTTTAGTTTGTTTGTTTTAATCAGCATTTTGGAAAGGAAATTTCCCTCAGAAAAGTATGTAACCCATGTACTCATAAAATTGTTTCTATACTTGGTACTTCATTGTTTTCCCTGTTTTACAGCCAAACCCAGTGAAAAATTTCCTAATACATTTCACTTAGTTTTCAATGAAAACAGGATATTATTAATTTCTTTAGATATTATTTCTCGGAAATATATTTTCCATGTGCAGCCTGCCATGAGGAAAATAAAACACCATCTAAAAGTATTATGACTAAAAAGAAAAGGATGACAGATTTATCCTTAACATAAGATAAATCAGTCTAGTTATTGCAGAAGCTCGTTTCAATCATTACTACTCCTAGTACTATTGTATATATGTTGCTTCTTTTAAAACAACACACAAGAGACATACATGGCATATCAGCTAAGGTGAAATGAAGAGTGAGAAATTTAGCTCATGATGTGTTAGATTTTTATACTGATCTTGGTGGTTAGGGCAATCGTAGATTTATGAGTAGACATTCCATTGGGAAAATGTATTTGTAATGTTAAATATCCTGATATTTCAACAAGAAATTATGCATCCTAGAGCTACTTCCTTGCCAAAGGTGTTATGAACATATAACCACACACACACAAAATACACTAATTTAGAACATCTAAATACAAAGTGTTGGGTATAACTTAGATGACCTGGAAGATAGCAGTTAACACTGAATGGAAGTCCTCAAACCCAAATAAGTGTTTTTAGAAGGTAAGGGAGGAAAGCAAAATCAAGGGAGTGAAATGAACATCAGAGGAAAAAACTATCAGCTGGGGAGATAATCTTTCCAACACCATCAACTCTAATTTTTTCCTCCGTTTTTTATATGCTGGCTAATTAGTCCAAGAGATAAAAGTTGTAGACCATTATTTGATTCAATAAAGGATCAAATCCAGAACAAAAAATTTAAGTAATTATAATCTCTCTTAATTTATTTCAAAGTTCTGCATGAAATGGGTTCTAGAGGCTTCTATTGTGTAATAAACATACCTATATGGATATTAGTTGTTTCTTTCAAATGCCCTGGGTTTTGGGTGATTTTTAATTGTGTATTAATAGTTGTCCCTTTCCAACTGGTTGAAAGGATGCTTTACACTTTCTGTCAAGATAGATCTTTTTCTTGGAATATTTATGTGAAAAACTAAGAAATACTTTGGATAGTTCAAATATAATGCATAACATAAAATATAGGGATGTTGAATCATTATGTTGTACACCTGAAACTAAGGTAATATCGTGTGTTAACTATACTTGAATAAAACAAAATTTAATGTAATGCAAAGATTCAGACTGAGAAAAAGGTTGAATCTTATTACCAGTGGGAGAATTGACTGCAGAAATAAGGAAGTAGGATACAGAGATAGACTTCTGCCTCTAAGGCTGGTACTTTTTTTTTTTTTTTTTAATTTATTCTTTGCTTTAAAAAAAATGAGAAAAAAAGTAGCCGAATAACTTCTGGTTGGCTGGATGCCGGTATTATTTTTATTGGCAAGAGCCTCTGAGTGGCTGAAAGGTGGCCATTAACACTCTGACAGAAAGTGCTGACAGGGTGATTATAAGATTAACACCCTATGTTATATTAAGAGTGTCAAAACCTCACTCTTACCTGTCAGTGGAAAATAACAGCACGAGCAGAAACATTACAGAAACAGAACTATTTCTAATGTTAAAGTACCATGCTTTGGTGTCTTTAAACTTTTTTAAATGCCATGTTAGCTACTGAATTTAGCTGATGGTTGGAGACATTCTTTTTTACTCAACAAGTTGATTTCAGGAGCGAAAGATTTATAAGAACTGTACATTCCAGTTGTCTTCCTCTGGAATGAAAAGTCTCGCATACAATTCAGCCAGAATAAACTAATTATGAACATGATTTCTTTTATAAAGCCAAATTGGGTTTTTTTTTTTCGGCAATTCTTTACTTCAATTATGAAGAAACATTTAACAATCAAGTTATTTTTTTTAAAGATTTTATTTATTTATTTATTTATTTATTTATTTATTTATTTGACAGAGAGAGAGACAGTGAGAAAGGGAACACAAGCAGGGGAAGTGTGAGAGGGAGAAGCAGGCCTTCCCCTGGGCAGGGAGCCCAATGTGGGGCTTGATCCCAGGACCCTGGGATCATGACCTGAGCTGACGGCAGATGCTTAATGACTGAGCCACCCAGGTGCCCCAACAATCAAGTTATTTTATAAATTGCCTCTATAATGCTTGGTAGTCCAAAGATGACAAATCCCCAATATTCTGTGCCGGCAATCACATAATCAGGACGTTTCTCTTCAAAAAGATATTTGTTTGTTCAATTTTCTTAAGATTTTATTTATTTATTTGAAAGAGAGAGAATGCTTGTGAAATTGTGCATGCAGGGTGGGGGGTGAGAGGAAGGAAGGGAAGGGAGGACCAGACTCCTCACTGAGCAGGAGCCCAATTTGATCCCATGACCCTGAGATCATGAGCTAAGCCAAAAATCAAGAGTCTTATACTTAACCTATTGAGCCATCCAGGCACCCCTGTTTGTTCCTTCTTAATCAGAAGGGATCAGAGAATTCTTCCTCTGCATCACTGCAAGATTCCACTAAATGTATGTAAATGTAAAATATCAGCATCAATTAAACCATAAAAACCTCTAATATTTTTTTGTCAGGGAATAGCTGTTCAACATGTCCAGTAGATCATTCTTTTGACAGGGTTCTGCGTGGGAAAAATGTAAAAGTTAAGAATTGCAGGACAAGGAGCAGTTTGGGGAGATGCTTAACTTAGAGGTGCTGGGTCAGAGACGAGGTTGAGGAAAGAAAATCATCCTTCCCAAATCCCTGGGGAACCTAATGAGGTCAATCCCATTTGGGGTTCTATTAGATCTAGACATCATCCAGAAGTCCTGGGCTCGGCCTCAGTTTTCACCTACTCTGCTTTAGAAGATCCATCCACAGAATCAAGTTATATCCAGGACAGAGCCCAGGACTCCAGAAGCCTCCGGGATATAAGAGCAATCCTCGGGATTGAGGTGGGGGGATTTGGGGAGAAGACAGGAGGCTATGGGCCTAGTTTGATTTACAACCTTAAAATATTTAGTTATAGGACATATCAACCTCCATATGTAGTCTTGACCTGTGATTGTGCCCCACAAAGTTAGGGATGTGCCTGGCAGGAGACTATTACTATCCAAATATTTCTTTTTCTCACCCATGCAAAGAATTCTCAAACAGCTTGATATTATGAATTCAATCTATTAGTTATATATTTAACAAGTAGGATATTTATTCATGATATTTTTCCATAAATGTTAGTAACTTCCATTTCAATTATTGGATTAGCTAAAATAATCAATAGGTCCAAGAAAGCTCCTGAATTTGTTACTGGCTTGGTGATCAGGGCAAGTCTAAGCTGTTTTGTATAGACATCACAGAACTCCATTGAAAGCAATGAAGTTATTTGCATGATTTATTCTAAAACTCATCACAGGATCATTCAACATGGATGGATGGTTTCCCAAACAAACAATAAAAACGTGGTTTTGAAGACAGTAATGGAAGAAGCCCTAAACTCAGAATCAGGACGCTGAATTCTAATGCCAGCTTTGCCTTCAACTGTTGTCTGTGAAAAACTTCTACTCTCTGAGCTTCAGTTTTCTCAGTTGTAAATTGAGAAAGGTGGAATATACTAGTGAAGTCCTGTTGGGACCAAATAACCTCTCAGGACCTGTATGGTGAAAGGGTAAATAGTCCTTAGGGACTCCCGCCATAACTCAATGCAACAACTTCTTTGAAATATATATGTAACATTTATGTAAGATATATAGTATATATGAAATATGTAGCATGATATATGAATATATACAAAAGATACATGAAATATATAGATGTAACGTATGTCTTTAATAATAATTCTGCTGTGATAACAGCAATGGATTTCAAACCACAGACTAGATAATACCAAAAGTTCATTCCAATTGAAACAAGACAAAACAAAACAAAAAACTCTGATTTTGTTTATATGGAAAAACAAAGAAAGGCTTTGGGTAATCAAACCTCGGTGAAACTTTCCTTCTCTGACATTAAAATTTTAAAAAATGAAAAAATCTCATAATTTGCTGTAAGATATTTACACATTTTCCCACTTGAATCCCAATCTGGTTGAGACACTCAATTTTTAGCCCTTGCAATTCTGAAGGACTGATTTTTCTCAATGCACATTCTCTGTTGGCTTTATAAGTATTCCCACTTGAATAAACCACTTTGGTGAGGATGAACAGACAGCAGATTTTGGTCACTGAGGAACTAAAGGCCCAAAGTGAAGTATGACTTTTATGAAAATAAGGATGAGAAATTGCTGAGAGATTTTTAAAGAGGAGCACAACATGGGCTGAAATGATGAGGAATGAAGATAATATTCGCAGGAAAGTATTAGGTTGAGTGGAGAGGAGAAGTGCAGCAGGCAGGGATTGTAGGAAGGAAAGGTAACGGTAGTCCAGCTGTGAATTGACCAGGGCCCCTATTTGGCACAGGGGACGAGCGGAGAGGGAGGACCTGTATAAAACTTGCCAAAGAAGACAAGGCAAGTAAGTGTCAGAATGGGAAAGGAGCCAGTATCCCTAGGCATCCCAGCTACAATCTCCGTTCACTCGAACACAATTTCTCTTTTGGGAAAGTAACCTTTGTCCTTTATCCTAAGTACTTTCTAATCATCCACATCCTACTATAAGGTTACATTTTAATGGAAGTCAACTTGGAGACTTCTCCAGTGACATGAAGCTGTTTTCTTTCACTCTGTGGTTTAACAGTTTCTCCACAGTAACAGGGCAGTCTTTTTATTACCAGAAACATGGCCCTTATTTGTGGTCTTTAGCCATGGCAATACTCCCACTAAAGCCAATGGGAGTTGTGGCTAAGTAAACCTTGGTGAATAATATTCATTTTTTACAAGGTTTGGAATCTGAAGCAGTGAGAATTGTTATTTGCTTATTATGTGTTGCCTTTGGTTCCCAGGAAAGCATTACCACAAATAGGATGTAGGAGTATGTCTCCCTTTAGGTACACAACACAAATCTTGAAATCTTGAACAAAAACCATACGTTCTTCAGGAAGGAAATATGTGTAATTTTAACTGGCTCTTGATTATTGATTTATAAAATCTCTTTGTCCAATTCAGTTTAATGCTTGACAGTATTTTTACAGTATGTTTTTTCTAGAAAAGGAATCACTTATTTCATTCTTTTACTATTCCTAGCAAATTCTCTGAGTTCTATTCCACCATAAAAAAAAATAAGAAGTGGGGAGATCATGGTTTCAGAAAAAAGCAGTATCATTTAGGGAATGTTTCAGAAAACTATGATATATTTCCTAAATAATTTTCTAAGAATTTATATCAAATAATCAGTAATGCTGTTTGTATTGGAGATTTTCTTATTGCAGCTCTGTGATCTGACGTGAAAAAGAATCACAGAATTGGCACAAGTCAGTGGGGCCTTATAATAGCGGTATTTGATGACCCTATAGCGATGACCTGGCAGCATCCCATCACGCTAAACATTTGCACACTGTCCCTTCTATTCATCCTCCTAATCTTGATGTTGTGTGGTAAATACTGGAGGGAAATCACTATTGTAATCCATTAATTGAACACAACCAAGAGTACTCTTTGATTTTTTTCTATTTTGGATTATGTCAGAAAATATGACATCAGTTTGACTGGACTGACGGAATCATTCACTTCCTAATGGAGTTACTGTGGCAGTCTTAAAACACAGGGCACTAGTGACCACCTCTGTCTCCTGAAAATGCTCTCTTTCCCTTTCTGTGACCCAGCTCTATGGTGGTTAATTTCCTACATTCTGACTACTCTTTCCCAGTGTCTTTAGTTATCTCCTTTTTCTCAGCCTTCTACAAAAAAATTCATGTTTCCCTCCTTAGTTGTGGTTGTTGTTGTTGTTGTTGTTGTTGTTGTTTTCCTGGGTAAACTTGGCCACATCCACATCTTCAAGTTCCTGAGGTGACGACTTATTTTGACAAATTAAGTGATATTGGAATACAGCCACACTCATTCATTGTTATGGCTGCTTTCTCACTGCAATGGCACAGCTGACTTGTTGCGACAGAGACTGTGTGGCCCACCAAGCCTAAAACACTTACTACGTGGTCCTTTAACAGAAAGTTTGCCAACACCTGATGTGGTTGACTCTCCATAGAATTGCAGTAGGAGGTGGAAAATTTAACATGTTCAAAACGAAATTGATGTAATGCCATTGCTATCTACTTATTTTGTTTCATTGACTACTTAAAAAGTGTCTTTATCTACCTTTCTCCACCTTTCTCCGCATAGTTCCTGCAGGCATAACAGTACCTTGGTCTCTCTCAAGGCTGAACTCTTATCACCTGTTTTACTCATTGATCTTATTCATTTCTTGCCTGAATATTTTTGTATATAACCTCACTTTTAACATCTATCTCTCTAAATGTATCATACACTGTTGTCAGTTATCTTAAATCCCATCTGTTTATGCATTTACTGTTTAGGTTCCATCAGTATCACCTATTATCTTTATGATAAAGTCCAAATCTTTAGCATGTCATTCAAGTCCATTTACTGTACATTCCCATCTCCTACTGCTACCAGTGCTGTTTCCAAGACACTATTTCCCAAGCACTTGATACACTTTCTATCTCATACATGTCTTCCTTTATTATTATCTCTCTGCTTGAAATGCTTTCCTAATTTTTCTTCTCTAATTCTACTCATTTTGTTTCTCAGGCTCAACTCAAATATCAAATTCTCCATAAAAACCTCTCTCAGCAGGCCAAATCAAATGTTACCTCATTCTGCTCTATTTGGCTGAGGATGTATTCAACCTCCTTCTATCTGCAGCAAACTCTCAAAATAAGCATGGGAATTTTTCCTGTTGAATCTACATGTGATCTTAGAGTCCTTTTCAGGGCAGTTACCATGAAACAACTAAAGGTGTTCTGAGGGATAAAATCTATGTCATAGTATGTGGCGAAGTTTGTATTCTTTATAAGCAGGGACTTCATATATTTATTCCAAGAATTCAGAACAGGAACAGGCTCTTAAAATCTTTAATCTGCTGAGCTGATGTGGACTGATTTAAACTGAGATGGAAATGCTAGTGTCGTTTTCTGAATTAGCGGTTGAGGAATCACTATAATTTCAAGTATGTTTTAAAATTACTTAGAGACAAATAACTAATTTCTGATTTGAGTAGTTGGTGCATGTCCATCTGTTGACAAAACGAACTTTCTGTCAGCATAGTATCAAAATGAAGAGTGATAATAATAACCATTTATGGATTATTTTCTAGTTATCGAGATCTTTATATTTTATCTCATTTAATTCAAAAAAGATCTTCTCTTCCAGAGATTATTTTCTAGTTATCAGGATCTTTATATTTTATCTCATTTAATTCAAAAACTACTCTTCTTCTTCTATCTCATTTAATTCAAAAACAACCTCTTCCTCCATCTTTCCTTCTTCTCCCCTTGCCTCTTCCTTTCCCCCTCCTCCTCCTACTCTACTTTTTTTCTTCTTCTTCTTCCTCCTATTATTATTTTCAGTATCATCATCTTCATCATCAGCTTCCTGTCAACATCCTATGTTATAGATAAAGAAACCAAATGTAGAGACTTTAATTCATTTCCTCTAGGTTAATGGGATTAAATGGCAAAGTTAGTTCTGCTTGACTCTAAAGACTTGGGTCTTAAAAAATAAAAGATATTGGCCCTTTACTGTGATCTAGTCCTACTACTTTTGTGAAGGAATAAATGAATGGATTATTCTTCTTTCAAACAGTACACAGAGCATGATTGATTACAACACAGAAACTTTCCAGAAGTACTTTAGAATTGGGTAGATTTGTAATATCTTCTAGTCATTGTTGCAGAGGCATTTCAACTGCATCTGTCTCAGTCTTCTGACACAAGATGATGTGCTAAGTGGCATCAAGCTCCCAAATGAATATCTTTAATGGGTTTTATTGGAAATATCCACTAACACTTGAGAATTAAGACAATGATGACATTTCAAAAAAATATTTGCTTTGCCTTCATCTTTCAATTTGTTTAATGTAGAAACCATTTTCTTCATTTTGTCAATTATATTCATTCTCTTAAATCTCTGTTTGGGCTATATACTACCTAGCTACAAGACATTCTCTTTTTATCCCTTGCTGTTTATGGGCTATATGTCCTATACTGATGAATACATTATGTGTGATATATTATTATATATTATATCCTATACTTCACATTAAAGACTTTAACTCCCATTTTTCTTTCAACTCAAACCTTTGCCAGTTGATTACCTTGCACATAGGATAAAATCTCAAGCCTTAACAGTTCTTGATATCCATGCACTGAATACAATCTCTTGAATATTCTTCCATTTTTCCTGCTTGCCTGCCTGCCACCTTATACTTTTCCTGGCCATTCAATTTGCTGCATGTGCAGAAGCCCTGTCTTTATTAATTTCTGGTCAATATCCTGAACAACATTTCCAGTATATCCTTTTATTAACTTCACCTGGAAAAAATCTTAATTTTTGTGATTCCAACTATCTACTTTCTCTCTTCCTAAATGCAGCCTGCTGAGCACCTCCAGGGGAAAATATAGCAGACAGGAGATCAGTACCAATGTAATTTAATGATCGACAATATCACCTACTTTCTCAGTGTTTTTCTAGTCATCTCTCTCTTAATTTTGGAGAGTACCTTTTAAATTCATCCCATTCTCTTCAACTTTAGCACTGTGTCTAAAATTATTTTGATTAATTTTCCCAGCAAATTATCTTCCTTCTTACTTCATAAGGAAAAGAATAGCCATAAACTGGTATCCACCTAAACTTTCCATCACCGAATGTATAAATCTTTGCTCTTTTTACATAAAATATCACTTACGAATATTTATCCTTGGTAAGAACATTTAAGTTACTTGTTTGATTTAAAATACATTGAAATTAATAAATGAATCCTAATCATATCTAGCACAATGGTTTATTTCTGCTGTTTGTTAAATTTTGTCTTCTTAAGCAAGATAAACCTGTTGATACAATAAAGGCTGTTTTCTCTGCTTCTTTGAGTGGGAAATGAGTCAATGAGAATTGAGCTTTTGCTTCTAATATAACACTTTTGGGAGAGATGGAGCTATTGGAAAGCATAACCTGCTCTAAAGTGCATGAGCTTGCAGGAGAAAGGGAGGATGAAAACTTCACAGAAGTACTACAGTAGTCCACCCATACCCATGGTTTCGCTTATGGTTTCATTTACCTCTGGTCAACATGATCTGGAAGCAAGTGATCTTCCTTCTGACATAAGTCAGAAGGTGAGTAGTAGTTAACACTGTGTCACAACGCCTGCATTACTCACCTCACTTCATTTTATCACGTGGGTGTTTTGTCATGTCACATCATCGCAAGAAGAGTGAGTACAGTATAATAAGAAATTTTGAGAGAGAGGAAGAGACCACACTCACATAACTTTTTTTTTTTTTTAAGATTTTATTTATTTATTTGACAGAGAGAGACACAGCCAGCGAGAGAGGGAACACAGGCAGGGGGAGTGGGAGAGGAAGAAGCAGGCTCCCAGTGGACGAGCCTGATGTGGGGCTCAATCCCAGAACACCAGGATCACACCTTGAGCCGAAGGCAGACGCTTAACGACTGAGCCACCCAGGCGCCCCCACATAACTTTTATTATAGTATATTGTTATAATTGTTCTTTTTTACTAGTAGTTACCATTGTTATTCTCTTATTGTGCTTAATTTATAAATTAAACTTAATCATAGGTATGAATGTATAAAAAAAAACTATAGTATATATATGGTTCAATACTATCTACAGTTTCAGGCACCCACTGGGGGCCTTGGAACACATTCCTCATGGATAAGGGGAACTATTGTATAATATAATGAGACTGTTATAGTTGGCACTTTATTCTTGTTTGAACAATACCCTCCGATCCAACCTGACCCTTGTGAATTTCTCTGAAAGGAAGCTTGGCAAACAAACAAACAAACAAACAAACAAACAAAGAAAACAAAACAAAAAACAGTGTGGAGAAGTTGAGGTTCAAGATAATTACTAACATGGCATCTTACTTCAGGCAAAACAACCAGGGAAAGAATTTCCAAACTACTAAAACATTTTGCACTGGAACCAGGGTGGGAAAATAGGAGGAATGGATAGTGGTGCCACATCGTTTTTGCCTAAAAATGGGTTGGCTTCCCCTTTGTTAGAAAATACGTTCTCGATGTTAAGAGTGCTCTTGATTATATCTAGACATGGGAGTGGATTAGAGAGGGTTAAAGAGAGCTGTTCTTAATCCCCCTAGAAGCAATTTTGCCAAAACTCTTCTATGTAAGGCTACTCTTGTTTTGTATGCTTTGGACCACATCCTGTTGTGCCATTAAGGAATTTTGCACATGGCAGTATCCTTTCTGAATCTTCACACTTCCCTTTGAAAACTTAGCATCACAATATAAATATACTTAAGATGATTTCACACTGTTAGATCTAGCAGCCTCCTTCCAGTTTGTCTTATTAATCTCATTCAATTTTTAACATAGTGGACCACTCATCTTTCTCATATAATTTTTCTCTGGCTTTTGTAAATTGTATTTTCATGTTTTCTCTCCTACTTCCTTTTCTCCTTATTTCTTGTCTTTTCTCTGGTTCCTCCTCTTCAAATAACAATTAAATCCTGGAGCTCCTGAGGACTAGTTTCTAGGTACTTTCTTCTTCTTTAATATACTGTGTCTAATTAGGTGATTTCATCTACTTAGAGAACTCCAAAATGAGACTGTATGCCAACAACCCCAAAATACCAATTTTTAGCATGGGACTCCTCCTCCAATTTTTAGAACCTCATAGCCTACAACGTACTGATTTTACCTATAGGCATCACAAATAAAAATGTACAAATGAATCTCATAATCCTCCCCTTAATCTGAGCAACCCACTCCAACACTTGTACATTAATGTTTGTATCTAAAATTTTTCATCTCAAATTAAATATCTGCAAAGTATGTAGTTTTTAGAATGTTATAAAGACTGACATGTTCAAACATTACTCTTAATTTCTGTTTGCAGCCAGGAGGGAGTAACATGTATCAGCTTACCCTTGAGCAAATAACTATAAATTTGGACAAAATATATGAAGCAACTGTTTTTAAGCATTGGACCCCAAATAGCACAGGGCTGTGATCCTTAAAGAAAGGAAACATATGAAGTGACCTCCAAGTTCACCCTGGCTTTCTGCCTGGGGCATGTTCCAAGCCACAGCAGAAGTAATTAGAGCACAGAGAGTGGCGGTACCCCTGGGCAAAGAAAAGAGTAAATGGCATTTGAGTTTACCGAAGTGGTTGGAGTTATCGTTTGACTTATTATTATACATACAATAACACACAAACAAAACAACATTAATATAAGATTTGATATATGATATTAAAAATAAAATATTATTAGAAATGTATTTCTATGTCTATCAATAGAATCAATAGAAATGTATTTCTATGTCTATCAATAATGACCTATTGATGTGCATTACCTATAGGTAGAATCATTCCTCTTCCTAGTTTTAAGTTTTATAAGTGGTAACAACAACAACAACAAAAAAACCCACCTAATTTAAACAATAAGAATATGGAATTGGAAGTTGGTTTTTAAATTTCAATGCTATTCATTTTAACCTACATTTTAGATATTGCATAGTCATCCATCACAAAAACATTTATTAATGATCTCAGCTGATGACTAGTATGTAGAAAACAAATGATATTTATATATTAATCTTAGATCCATCAACCTTTCTAAACTTTCCTATTATTTCCAATAATTTACCTGGAGTTTATTTCAATTTTCTATGTAAAAAATTATATCATCTACCAGTTACAACAATTTTATTTTCTTTTTCATTCCTTAGATAATAATGCTCTTGTCTTCTGCATTTTGAGCTAAAATACAATATTGAATAGAATTGATGACAGGAATAACTTGTTTGTTCTAATTTTAAATGGAATGCTTCTTAAATTTCCCCATTTGGAATCATATTTGCAGTAAGTGTTTCATAAATGGTTTTATTAAGTTGAAGAAGTTGCCTCTTATTCCTAATTTAAAAAAAATATTTCAAATTTTAGGTGTACTTTTACATCACTATCAAATGCTTTTCTGTATTTGTTGATATGATGTAATCTGTTAATGCTAATACGGAGCTATCTTTACATACCTGAGACAAACTGAACTTAGCCATAATGTATATTTTTATTATGCTGCTATATTAATAGGAAAAAAATTATTAGATTTGTTAATATTTTCTTTAGTAGTTTTGCATCTATAGTCATTAGATAAATAGGTCTGTGAAGTTCCTTTTTTGTATTATCGTTTCCTGAGTGTTTTGAAGATTATACTGACATGTTAGAATAAGGTGAGGAGTGTTCTTTCTTCTACCATTTATGACAGAGTTTACATAGGTGTCAAAACATCAGACCATCACTCCATACCTCTAACCAAAAAGCTTAATTTTTGCCCTCTTTAACTAACAGAGAACTACACTGGTCCGGTATAGTCACATTGAAAATAAATAGCTGATGACATACGGCTTTTGGGGGAAGATCTGCTTTGGGTTATGATGGATATAGGGACAGGAGAGGGGTGATAACAACGCTACAGAAGCATGGTTTGTGTTGGTTACAGAGGTGTGAGTGGAATAATAATGGTCTTAGAAGCGTAATTTGGAGTGAGTGCAATAAAAAGTGGCTGTTTTCAAAGGTGTGTTCACAGACATTGTCATCGATTAATTAAACAGGTTTAAAAACACTTCTTATAGGGGCGCCTGGGTGGCACAGTCGTTAAGCGTCCGCCTTCGGCTCAGGGCGTGATCCCAGCGTTCTGGGATCAAGCCCCACATCAGGCTCCTCTGCTGGGAGCCTGCTTCTTCCTCTCCCACTCCCCCTGCTTGTGTTCCCTCTCTCGCTGGCTGTCTCTCTGTCAAATAAGTAAATAAAATCTTAAAAAAAAAAAAAACAAAACACTTCTTATACTGATTCTCTGACACCAACTGGATGCCCTACAACTCAATTCAATTCTGACACTAATTACTCAGAGTTACCACAAGATACAACAGGTTAAAGATTTCAGTCCCACAAGACTGCTCCCGCTTCAGACACCAGTTGAAAGCCTTAGGTCCTTAGGCTACCTGCACTCCTGTCTGACTTACTATACATTTTGGAAATGTCACAATCCTCCTGCCTTCCAATTTGATGCTTTTCTAGGAAAGCTCACAGAACTCAAGAAAGCATTATACTTAAGATTGCAGTTTTATTATAAAGGATACAACTTAGGAGTTTCCAAATGGAAGAGAATCCAGGACAACTTTGCATAGGGGGAGGCAGATGAAGAACTTTCATGCTTTCTCCTCCTGGAATACAGACACACCACCCTCTGCAAACATCAATGTGTCCACCAACCTGGAAGCTCTCTGAACCTCCTTATTCAAGAGTTTTTATTGAAGCCCATTACATAGGTATGGATCATATTATTGGCCATATAATTAAATGCAATCTCGAGCTCCTCTCCTCTCCGCAGATGTTGGGAGGTAGGCCAGAAAGTTTCACCCCTCTTCTATGTTTGGCCAGCCCCTTGTTGAGACTTTCTGTGGGCCCAACATGAATCACCTTGACAGCATAAACTCATTGTCAAGATGGGCTTGTTATGGGAGTTAGAAAAGACACTTCCATCACTCAGAAAATTCCAAAGGTTTTTGAAGCTCTGTGCTGGGAACACAGGGCAAAACCCAAATACACATATTTTATTATAGTACACCTGCTATATAGAACAACAAAGAATTTCGTAGTAGAATGGGAGCTTATAAAATTCTCTGGGTCCCCTTTTTGTTTTTCCATCAACCAAAGCTGCCTATGAGACCAGCAAGGACTCCAGCTTCCCACCACTTTTACTAATTCCTCTTGAAATATGCTCTTTTTTTGCAGAAGTCGCATTTTCCATTGAGTTTCAGTCAGCATGATTTTATCCTGCTTTGGCTTTGAATCATTTGTTATATCATCTATTGGGACAAAGGTTATGTAGAATCATTTAATATGAAGAACAACAGTTATCAGATAAAATTAGATGACTATGAGGAAACAGGTATGTATAATTACAATATTATAAAAAGGGGTTGGAAGGCTTTCTGGAAGATCTCCCAGGCCTGGTCAAGGAGATAAAGTTACAGATGAGGCATTAATTGGACATATCCTTTGCTATCTTAAAAACGATGTCTTTTCAGTGTTTGTTTACTAAAAAGGCCAATGTGTCCCAAATATGATGGCTTGCCTCATGGAAGAGTTTGTCAAGTGCCAATTTGGAACTATCTAGTGTTATCTTAATCTCATGCATTTTACAACTGATTGTTTCCACTGTCTCTTTTCAGAATTTGGGGCCAAATCCTGAGTATCTCCACGGATTTGTTTTTCTGCTCTATGAGGAGTCCTTGCTTAAAGACTTCAGTCATTCCAGCTTGTTAAGATTAACGATCTGCTAGCATGTTTTTCCTTGCTCCCCTATGAAGCACTCTCTTAAATGTTCAACACAGACAATCCGGGGCAAAATAAAAACACATGAGACTAGACTTTGTACAGAGTCAAACAAAAGGGAAGAAAAGGATAATCAGCTTAACCGAAAAAAATTATCAGATGTTGCAACAAAAAATCTAATGACTTTGTACAAAGACCTATATCTAATTTTCTTTACCATATGATGTCCCTCCAAACCAAAAGGTCTAATTCTCATATACCATGATTTGGATTTAATTGCCTTATATAAAGACCCATTGGTTATAAATATTTTAAAAATGTTAGGAACAACAATGCTACAAAGAGTGTGTTAATTTTTAATCAGGCTCATCTGGCAGCAAATTTGAAGGACAGCACTTGAGCACAGGGTGTCTGGTCAACATCCTTATCGGTTTGAGGGTTCTACAGAATGTTACAAACTGAAGGGCTATGGGAGTCATGTATAGTCTCATTGAGAAAACTAAACTGCTGCCTATGCAAGATTTTGGCAAAGGATTTGTTTCGTGTTGTGTTGGGCATAGGAGCAGAAGTGAGTTGTCATTCTTAGAGCAAGGTTTATATTGGTTACAGAGACAGGAATGGATCGCTATTAATCTTTGAAGTATGTTTTCTCTTGGCTACCTAAGTGTATGTTTTGTTGTTGTTGATCATGCAGGTAGAAGTAGATTAATATGAGTCTTAGAAGCATGATTTGTAGTGAGTTTGTTGCCAATTTCAACTGAATTTCAAAGTGTGAGGCAGTCACTTACTGGTTGACTTTCTGACACAGGTTGATTGGATATGGATCAACTAAATAAGGTTAAAGCCACTTGTGGTGTTTACTTGTTATCTGACTTTACAAGGCACTTTTATTCTAGGAGTACGGTCTTAGAATTTTTCTAAGTTAGTGATTATCCATGTTTTGAAAATTTAATAAAATAGCCAATGAGACTATTTGTGCCTTAGGTTTTATTTGGAGGATATTTAGTTTAACTATTACTTTTATTCTCTAGTATTTCCAAGACTATTCAAGCTTTTAATTTCTTATTGAATCTGATGTGGTAAGTTACAGTTTTCAAAGTATTTGTCCATTTTAAATAAATTTTCAGAATTGATATCCTATATTTGTTGAGGAATTGGTCTACTTATTATTGTCGAATTGTTTTTTCTGTGAGAAGAAGGAAAGACTGGGGATTCTTACTCTGCCATCTTGCTCACATCACCCCTACTCAATTATATTTTTGATACTCTGTTATATCTTTACTTTCAATTTTATAATTTATGCTGTTTTCATTTTCTTTTTCTTTTTACTATACTTATGCATAGCTACTCATTTTCTGAATTGATAAGTTAGACACTCAGCTCATTCATTTACAGCCTTCCTTCTTTTTTAATATATACATTTAAAAGAATAATATTCCCTTAAATCATGGCTTATGCAGTCCTATATATTTTTGTATGTAGTGTTTATTATCATATACTTTTAGCTCTTTTAAATTTTCCACTTTGATTTCTTTCTAACTTCTGAGTTATTTGGCAATTTTTAGAAAATTTTCCAGTATAAGTTAATTTTATTTATATTTTTATTATTAACTTCTGAATTTATTACTTTGTGGTCAGAGCATATGTTCTCTATCATATCTGGAAAATAGAATAGAAAAAAAGTAGAAGAGAGATTTCAGTTCCAATTTCTACCAAAATGCTGAGCCAGCAGGGATGACAGGATCCATCTCCCTTCTCCCTTATGCATTTCCAGATAGATTATCCAATAACCCCAGGGGAATATGATCTCACAGGCACACAGAGAGAGGGAGCGAGAGAAAAAAAGATGTTCAGAGCACAACTATTTCAAAACTGCAAATAAATTGGGATTCATATTCCAGTGGAAGCAGAGAAAGTAGAATAAATGACTAAATGATATAATTTAGCATAACTAGAAGAGATAAGAAAAGTTATTTAAAATATGCAACATGGTTAAGAAACCATAAGAAGAACAAGCAGAAATATGTGTGAAAGGTGTAATAGGTTAAATAAATAATACAACAGTTGGTATAAATAAATAATCCATAAAGTACAGAATTGGAAGTTTAGTTTAAGGAACATTCCAGAAAGAATCAGAAAAGGATAAATAAATAGAAAACTTAAAGAAGAGTTAAGTGATATGTGGGAGAAAAACATAAATGAAACAACTTAATAGTAGTTTTAGAAAGAAAAACAAAAATCAAGAGGAGGAAACACTTGAAGAAATAATAAACATTTCTCAGAATTAATAAAAGAGTAAAAACCTCAGATTGAAAGGATCTATAATATGCCAAAGAGGAAAGATAAGGAAAACCTATGATCTGGATACAGTATAGTGAAATTTAAGTTTATCAAAGAAAAAAAGTAAATTCTCAACGCTTAGAAGAGAGAATACAGCATACACAAAGGAGCTAGAATCTAGTTCACACTAAATCCAAGAACTCCAGAGCTTGCTGAAACCTTGCAGCTGAGTCTTTAAAATATTTAGAACTTCATTAAAAGTAGAAGTAAGAAGGGGTAATAACTTTTTAGGGAACTTGGAAAAGAGATATTTGTGTCTGTATCTGTAACTAAGAAACCTGGATAAAGTTAAGCTCTTGAAATTATTTTCACTTTAATAAATACATTACAACTACTGGTATGGTTTGTTGGTGAGTTGGCCCAAACCTTTCCAATTTGCCAGAGATTCCCACAATACCCTACTTTAGACTTCAGACTTTGTCAGTCCAATTCAACTCTTATTATTACCTGTCTGGCCTCTCTAGGCCTTTCCATTTACACCCCTGTAATGATTAAGATCCCTGATTCTCAAGTCAGGTGCCTGGATACTAACGCACGTTCTGTCACTCTCTGACTGAGTCGTTTAGGACAAATTATTTAATTCCCCTTATGCTTCGGTCTTTATATCCATGAAATGAGACAATTGTTGAGTGCACTTGAAGCACATTGGACAGTCCCCGGCATATAGTAAGCAACAGCTATTTGGTTATTGGCTACTGGTTGATATAGGCTACAAGTACTATTGGCTACAGATTGGTTACTAGTACTATTGGCTACTAGTACTATTGGCTACTAGCACTGTTATTATTGATATTAGGCAATCAGATAAAGATTGAATTGTTGTATTCTACTGCTGAAAAAAGACAATGGCAAACACTAAAGAGTCAAAGTATTTTTGTCCGATGCCAGAGTGACCTCAGGTCTTTAATGGCATTTGAAACCAGTAGCAGTGATATCCTGATGAAATCTCAGAAGCTGTGCCACACTCCGCGTGGTGCTGCGCCCACCCCGGAGCCATCTGTCTGAGGTTCCATCAGAGAGTGATGTGTGATTCTTGTTCAGCTTGGCTCTCTCTCCTCTCGTCTTGTCCCTGGGTAAAGAACTTCTGCAGACTACTGCTTTGAGTCCTTTCTCTGATGTGCTGTCCCGTGAGTTTTATTCATCTCAGCCTCCCTATACTGCTGAAAACCAGGCAGAGCAGACATCTGAGTAACCTCTTTGAACATAATAAATTCACTTCCAAGTGAGTGGTAAAAGATTTAGCATGGTAAAAACAATATGGCACAAATTGAACTTTGAAATGTCTGTTTGAAATGTTTGAAACTTTGGCTTCTTACCATCTTCTCTTGTTTTTCATTATAGGACTATCAAGAGAGGGCCTGAGGGAAAAACAAATTCTGCTGAATTGCTGAATCCTTAAGCCTGGATTGTTACTTCAAAAAATTTCCTATTGATAGATAAACATGGTAGTGAATGTGAGCAGTGCCCTTAAGGATACCCAGGAATGAATTAAATGTGTCCGTGAAGGGGAAAAAAAGAATCACGGTTGACTACTAGATTTTTAATTTGGCAACCAGATGAAACAAACGGTAGTGCTTCTTAATAAGATGGTATTAACTTGGTGAGACACTGGCCAGGGCCTGGGTAATGATTATTCTAAACTAGTAGACGAATGCTTAAGTTTATTAATTTACTGAATAATATAAGTGTGGAGTACTCATTCTCTGTAGTAGTATGAGGGAAACTCATATCAAGAAATATTGATGTTTACTGCAGCATAATTTACAATAACCAAGATATGGAAGCAACCCAAGTGTCCAAAGATGAATGGATAAAGAGGATGTGTCTGTGTGTGTGTGTGTGTTTGTGTGTGTATTTGTGTGTGTGCATGTATTTGTGTGTGTGTGTAATTCTGTATAATGGAATATTACTCAGCCATAAAAAAGAATGAGATTTTGCCATTTGCAACAACATGGATGAACCTAGAGGGTATAATGCTATGTGAAATAAGTCAGGAAAAGACAAGTACTGTATGTTTTTACTCATATGTGGAATTTAAGAAACAAATCAAATGAACAAACAAAGAAAAAAAAGAGACAAAGAAAAAAAGCCTGACTCTTAAATACAGAGAACAAACTGGTGGTACTAGAGGAGAAGTGGGTGGGGGATGGGTAAAATAGGTGAAGGAGATTACACTTCTCTTGATGGGTCCTGAGCAATGTATAGAATTGTTGGATATTATATTGTACACCTGAAACTAATATAACACTATATCAATGGTACTTCAATTAAAAAAAATGAAGTATGAAAAAATATTGAAAATAGAACTGGACCTGAATCTATAACTGTCTCCTCTTAAATCTAATAACAGCAAATTAATTTATGTGAAACATCTCACATGTCAAATTAAATTAAGATGTCCATTTATATATTGATGGTTTTATAGTTATATAGCCCTCAAATTCTTTGCACTTTTATAGTTTTATGAAAGTATATGAAGAGAAATGTCTATTTTAATTTGCTATTTGCATACAATTTTTTCTTTATAGTTAGCACTTTTAGTATTTATTAAACAAATGATTGCCAACAAGGTGACTTACGAGGACACTAAGACGTCATCCTATGTTTTTCTCTAAAACAGCACTGTCGGATAGAACTTTCTGTGATGATTAAAATGTCATATTTCCTCACCGTCCAATATAGTAGTTACTAGCCACATATGCTTATGCTGAGCACTTGAAATGTGACTAGTGTGGCTAAGGAATTGATTTTGCAAGTTGTTTTTCAAGAATCAGTGGCTTGTAGCTATTATATGGGACAGTGCCACTCTAAAAACCAAGGTTTCCTTTTCACATTTACATCTTTTGTACACCTGGCATTGACTTTTGTGTGTGACATGAAATAAATGTCACGATACTTTTTCTCTCATATAAATATGCAATTGGTGAAGCATGTTTTTTAATAAGATCTTATGTTTTCCTACCCACTTACTACAGAGTTGTTTTTGTTATAAAACAGAAGACTTTCATATGCGGGCTCTTAGAGATTCTCTTTTGTTTCTGCTACACTCATAGTTCTTTCTATAGTCAGTAAGGATTTTATGAAGATAAATTTCATGGTAGTTCTTACTGTAAACAACCAGTTTTTACCAGCACCCATTCCATTTTGTCATATTTCTGATTGGTTCAAATACTTTATTACATCATATTTTCAAGGTTTCCTTAATCAGTAAAGATAGAAATAATAAAAAGCCTGAAATATAAGCAATGTCCTTAAGAAAATGACAGCATTAATGTTATTAAGAAAGAATATCATTTGTAAAAGGACATATTTTGCTCAGGAAAATAGAATTATTTTGGTATGGGGAAAGGAAATACAAGACTGGGTAGAGAAAATCACTAGTAAAAGACAAAGATTGGAAGTTACGGTAATCTTAGAAGCCTTCAACTTGACATGGGTATTGTAGGTACCAATGATTAGGAAATGGGAACATTTATTTCTTTAAATATTGCATTAAATGCTTTGAAAATATTTAGTTGTGATAGCACCTGTTCGGAGAAGTCCTTTTTTACCTTTTGAAATGAAACCTCTGTGTAAAGGAAGTTTGAAACAATAGTCTCTATTAAGCTGAACTACATAGAGAAGGCAAGTAAAACCCTAAGTTACAATCAAAAGTACAAATTACTGATGTTCTGAACTCCGATGAATCTTCTGCCATTTTTAGTTGTTCTCTTGTTGGCTATTTTCTTTAGGAGACAAGTGTGAGGAATTAGATTGTTTCATTAAATAAATGTCATTTTGGAAAAGATCTCTAATTTTCAGCAGACTAATTTCCTTTAGGGGACAGATATTATATTTGCATGGGAAAGTTATATGAAATAGATCCCATACTTGATGACTACTGAATAGAAATGCCAACAACGTACATTTGAGGAACCAAGTTCTGAAATGTAACTGTTGGAATATGCATCAATACTTTCCACTTGTAATTAATAGCAATACTCTTTTAATGGGTGCCATCAGAGTAAACGTAATAAGAAGATGCCTATATTCTCCTTACGAGTTAATTTCTGCTTTAACATACCTATTCCTATCCTGTGTGGAGGTTTTGTAATGTTCCTTCACAAATGAGCCAGTACGTACTCTCACCATGCACAGCAGGAAGTCACATGTCCCTCTGTTTAGGTCATGATTCTCACTTTTGGAAAGTCTTAATTGATTTAAAAACATAAATATAACATTTTTTGTTTTGTTTTTTACTTTTGCTTAATGAGTTCTTATCACGTTTCTGGTTTAATTGCAAAAGAGGTAGAATGCTTACACCATCGATTAAAAATAGCCCACACTGTATCCATTTTTATAAAGTGCCGCGCAGAATGTGTTCGCCTTTTCACTTGGGTGTTTAAACATGCTGTGCTGGGGAAAATACAGGAGAAGGAGGCAGGAGGCCTGGGTTTATCTCTGTGGAGCCAGTATAAATTCGACACCAAAACACTTGAGTAAACAAATGCCACCTTTGTTCATTTCTCTAAATCAAATTAAAGGTGCTGTAAGCTTCTCTCCCCGTCCAGATATTGGGTGGTCTGATCTTAGTCATCATCAGGGCCCACACAGTGCCAAACCCCAGGGACAGACTGGGTCCCTCCGCCCTAGGGCCACCATGTAACTTGCCCAGCTAATGCCTCCCGGACAGCTGCACTCCCTCTCTCCTGGGTACCAGGGTAACAGCAGCACATTTTTTTTTCCTAAAAAAAAAAAAAAAAAAAAAAAATTAACCTGTGACATACTTGATAGGGTCTAGAAAACCAACTTTTGTTTGTTTGTTTGTTTTTCTTGTGTGAGCCTGGGTGGAGGGCAGGTGAGAATATGACCTTTCCTTTTTAAATTTCCACTGAGGTCCCATATATCACCTATCAATGTGTGAGATAAATCCGCATATGAAAATTTTCATAAGAAATAACCAGGAACCTGACTACTGACTATCTTTACCTATTAGAAAATAGAAGAAAGCCCAGAGGGTGGAGAAAAAGAGAATTCAGGAGTGAGGCAGAAAGAACTCTGAACCGGATCCATCTCTCGTCCAGGAAATCTTGAGCACAAGCGAAAGGTTGACAAACTGCTTGTGTGGTGGGGGGAGCCTAGGTGTAGGGGAAACCTACATGCCCAGAGTTGATTCAGTTTCGCTGGCCAAGCAATTCGGAAGTGTCTCCTCTATCCAGAAGTGGGCCATGCAAGACTGAGGGGTAACTGGGGGTCCTGTTCAATAGGGCTGAAAGAGGGAAGAAATCTCAGGAGAAAGATACTGGCTGGTTACTTTTAGATACCCAGGGGATGAGAAAACAGTGCCAGTAGACCAGTCAGAGGAAATAGACGCATCTTCCAGGATCCTGCTAGATTCAGAATAAGAGTCTGGGGAAGAGAGAGAATCCTTTTTAATATTCTGCCAAGCCTACGTAATAGGAAGTCTTCACTGTGAAGTGGAAGTGTCCTACTACCCTACCTACGTCTCCTCCTCCTGACCACTTTCAATCCTGGTAGGAGGGAAGCAGCACATGGAGTGACAGAGGAGGAGAGGTACGAACATTTAGAAGCTTCTTTGTTGCCTTGGGCTGGTTTCAGCTGCAAAAGAAATTAAATGCCAGGTTAAATTTGGAGTGGCATTATTTACTAAACTGTACTTGCCTCCTGTGGCCATAAGGCATCTTATTAACTAAAAATCAGAAGAAAAGCCTTGTGACTAACTGAAGTTTTCACTCCGGGATAGAGGATCATTATTCTTCACTGAATAAAAGTTAAGGATCAGAGTGAGACAAAAGTATATTGAGTATTCCAGTCACACAGATAATAATAACTCCCAGCCTATTTTGTATGATTATTTTCATTAAATAAGTTATTATTTGTTAAAGCTTTTCAAAAAAATATCAAGCTCACTATAAATTTGCTACCATTTGGAATGATTATTTGGGCTCATTGAAAAGATGACTTTATCGAACACTTAAAATATGTGAGGGACTGACCAGTTCTAGTTCGTAGAGCTCACAGACTGTATGAGAGGGAGAAGGAAAATAAAACTGCAGTAGCAAGTTGGACAAGAACGAGGGGAACCTTGGGGTGCCGGAGTGGCTCAGTTGGTTAAATGTCCAACTCTTGGTTTCAGCTCAAGTCATGAGGGCAGGGTTGTGAGATCGCACCCCAAGTCAGGCTCCGCACTAGGTGTGGATTCTGCTTGGGATTCTCTCTCTCCTTCCCCATTGGACCCTCCCCTCACTCATATGTTCTCTCTCTCTCTGTCTCTAATAAATAAATAAGATCTTGAAAAATATATATCTTAAAAAAAAAGAATGAGAGGAACCTTAAGTATGATATCCAATGTAGGGAAAGAAATAGGCACTGAACTCAGAAATAACATGGTTAGAACTGTACTTTAAGAAGATTATTCTGACAACAATTCGTAGAATTAATTGGAGTAAGGGAAATCTCAGAAAATTACATTTAAGTGTTACTTTTTTTAAAAAAACTTTTTCTGATTTTTACCCCATGTAGCAATTATTGATTTTTTTCCTTCATTGTGTTATATTAGTGGTTTAATATGCATGTATTTTTGCATTGTACTGTAACAGGGTGTTTTCCAGTTTTCAGTTGTAAGTTTTATAGAACTCTCTGTGAGTTTTGTCTTCAAAGGGTTTTGAAATAATATATACTAGATCCATCTGTTGAAGAATCCCCATACATAATAAATGTTCTTAACCTTCTCAGAGGTGCAGTTAAGAAAACCATTTAACTAATTTTGATTCAAAGTTACCCAAATTTATCTAACCTCTAAACTTTTTTTTATAAACTCATCTATTTTTTCCCCAGATTCTGAGACCAATGAAGATTGAGGCTAAATTTTATTTAATCAATAGACAAGTTAAATATGATAAGGTAAAATTGCAACTCAATTCTCAGTTATATTCTAGAAAGAGTAGATAATATTAAAGGATAAGATGGCATTGTTCATTAGAGAATCCTGGAAGGTTGGGATAAGCAAAGGTAAATGTCAAGCTGAGTCTGAAACAAGATCTTGGCAAGAGTTGAATTGCTCTAATAGAGTAATGGGTAATTGGGCTTTCTAGTGACAACTCATAAAGGATGGTAGCAAAGAGGGGTGAAAAATAAGCGGGGAAGTCAGAGCCTGTGTGGGCAGAAGTAAAAAAGGAAACCTTTAAGAGAAGGGATGTATAATACATTCTTTAAACATAATTATCTGCTGTGATGTCAACCTTTCCAAATTACCAGAAACATCTATAAAGTTCTATCTTATTGTGGAGATTGTTGTGTGAGTAAAAGGGGAAAGGGCCAAGCCTATTGCCTTTGCTGCTCAAAAATTGTTGATATATTATTGATATATGATAGTATAATGGGCTTTACTACGTATCATAAGATCTGAGTCAGAGGTTCCCATGGAAAGTCAGCCCTATAAATTTGCATGATAGGGCTTAGAGAGAGGGTTGGCTTTTCTGCAGAACACAGAGTAGGACCCTAAACTACTATTATCCAACATGTTATATGGAGGGGAAGATTGACTTTAGCTGACATCTACTAACAGCAAAGCCTAATATTTTGCTTGGCATGATTATGTGTGTGTGTATATATATATATGTGTGTATATATATATATATATATATATATATATGACATATATATAATGTTATAACATATAATATATACATATAAATGTAAATGAGGATTTAAAATATTAAAATTTGGGGGAAGGAAATCACATAATTAGTTATTTTTATTTTCACAATACATGAGTATACTCTATTTGCAAAAACCAAAAATTTTAATTACCTGAAGTTTCCCTCATATCAACATTTCTTTTTTTTTTTTGTAAGATTTTATTTATTTATTTGACAGAGATAGAGAGGGAACACAAGCAGGGGGAGTGGGAGACGAAGAAGCAGGCTCATAGCGGAGGAGCCTGATGTGGGGCTCAATCCCTTAATGCCGGGATCACGCCCTGAGCCGAAGGCAGACGCTTAACCGCTGTGCCACCCAGGCGCCCCTCATATCAACATTTCTAACTGGGTACTCATGGAAAAAACTAGTTTACTTTCTTATTTCTATATACAGATTGAACCATATGAAATTGCCTTCTTTGTCAATCAAAAATAACTGAATATTGATGATTTCATATGGTTCAAACTAACATTTCAATTCTGAGATTTTAAAAATACGATTCTAGTCTAGTTATCTAATGGCAATTGGTGTTATTCATCACTCAAACATCTTAAAAATCTTTCCGTTATAGTTCATAAAGGATTTTTTTAAACTAACGAATGATATTCTGTAGTACAGAATTATCTTCTAGTCTCTAAATAATGATCTTTTAGGTCGTGGTTCCTTTTATCACTGTAGCTTATTGTACATAATTCCTTGGACAAATGAATGTTCCTAGGTAAATTCTAGAAGTAAATTGTTAGGTTTAAAAGAATAAATATCTTTTTACTAGATAGTGCCAAATATCATTGTGTACATACAAACATGATATATTTGATTTTCCACAATCTTAATACTTGAAATTTTCCCATTAAAATTTTTTTTGTCGGTTTTGTAGTTAAGGAACGCTTTGTTTTAATTTATGTTACCCTTCTTCCCAGTGAGAATAGGCATCTATACTGGCTGTTTGAAATGAGTCTCCTGTAAATTGTGCCGAGCTTTCACATACATAAGAAATCTAATACTTATAAATACGGGCATTTCCTAAATATCCCAAACACTTATGTGCAAAAAGGAAATGACTTTTCTATGTAATGCCTTTACTTTTACAGATGATTTAAGCTGCTGAATTTTTGGCAAGTGCTATTTCTAACCTTCCCTTCCCCCTTCTTCAAATCAGATCAGTTATAATTTATTACCTCAATAAGCATTTGAGGTCTTAAATGTGTTTCCTAAAAATGAATGATTTCTCTTTTAAATCAGATATTTTCATTCTCGGTCAGAATTTAATCTTGAATTTCACATCTGCCCAGTATTTACTTTAAAATGAACTTTTTATGAATTCTGATAACTTCCTTAGAAATGTGTTAATGTGGGTAACACAAACCGTCTGTTTCAAACCTCTGACTTACACAGGTAGGTTTTTTTCTTCCTGAACTGGATGGGTATGCTAACCAGTACTTCTTGGCTCTGCAAACATTCTATCCAAATGCATCCTTTCTAGTGCAACAATGGGTGTTTCACAGATTGTAATACCTGGGCTCAGGTTTCAAAACTGGCCGAGAAATGGAGTAAGAGTGACCTTTAGTGGCCACTCCGAGTAATCACAGAAGGATGCGATCCCTGTCTCAGGAGAATAGATGGACAGTCTGTTTGCAGGACGACTTAAAAAAGCAACATAGTTAGTTAGAACTGGCTAGCCAGGACACTTTTAACATTATTTCATTCTAACAGATCAAAACCCCATGAGTCACTATTCAGAGGACAGCTGAAAAGGTTCATTTTTAATTATAAATGGAAATCCAGTCACACCTATTAAAGTGAGTCCGGAACTTCAATGCCTAATACCCTCTTACAAATAGATCGGAAAAGTACCATTTAGATGAGGCAAAATCCTTTGCTTTCCATTCGTTGGTAAAAGCCACCTGGTCATCTTTTGAACCTCAGAACTAAGCAGCAGGAGGAAGAGTTACTTGTTAGCACCACGTTTGATCTTGGAAAAGAGAGCCCTTGCCCACTTAAGAGTTAAAGTCACTTCTTGGTGAGAATTAAATCCTCAAAATATATTTTTGTTGTTGTTGTTGTTGTTGAAGGACATCAGTGCCTCTTCTATAATTCCACCTTTTAATGAAGAGAATGTCTGCATAATTAAGACATTTGGCTCATTTTCTACTTAAGTATGCTTTCCTAATAACTTAGTTTTTCTTCCTTTTTTTGTCACAGATATATTAAAGGATACACAAATTACTGGAACACTCCTATTAAAATTATGCTGTAGCATTTTTTCCAAATAAGGACTTTCAGCATTAGAAATAATATATGCATTCATATAAATGCTTTACAGAACACTATGCTTTGTTGTAATGAATTATAATATTGCTCATGTAATTAAAATTAATTTTTTCAAAAAAATTTTCTGATAAAATCCATTGTTGTATATGATGGTAGATTTTTTTAATAAAAAGAGGAGACCAAAAATGGTTAACACTTTAAGACAGAATCAAGGTTTCTGAATCAGTGCCTTTTAGACTGGCCCATTCTAAAATGCATGACATTTAAAAAACATGAAAAAGGGATAAAGCAATGAAGTTTGACAGAAAGCCCATCATGTGGAGAATTGGGAAGCCTGATTTTTTCTTTGATTTTAGTTGGCATACCAGTTTGATTTCAGGTATTTACCAAATGAGAATACCAAGTAATTAAATGACAATATAATATCTTTGAAAATTATAATAGTATATACATGCATGATATAAATTATAACTCAAAAATTGAGTAGATAATTGAAATTTATTTCAGATATTTCCTTTAAGATATATACATACATTACATATACATATATGTATGTATGTATATATATACAAATATATGTATATATGTATATACAGATTCTGACTCAATGAATTTTCCATTATTTATTACTATGGAATAAAATGTCTAAAAAGAATAACATAAAACAACAACTATTTTATTATGTTCATGACTTTGTGGGTGACAAATTTAGGCAGAGCATAGCAGGGGTGATGGGTATCTTCCCAGGAAGTCTGGGGCCTCAATTTGAGTAGCTCTAACAGTTGGAGATAATAGAGAGGGCTTTATGAGTGCCATATTGGTTTTATCTGTCAGCAAGATCCTTCCATTCTTCTCTGAATAGCCTCTCCATGTGGTTAGCTTGGGATTCCTCATAGCCTGGAAGTGTCAGACTGCTTATATTGATGGCTCAGTGTTCCAAGAAGGAATGTTCCAAGAGACATACCTGTTATCAAAAAACTCTAAATTTATAGTGAGGAACAAAGACCCCACCTCTTGATGGGAGGAGTGTCAAAAAAATCTTTGGTCATTTTTAACCTATCATAAAGACGGAAAATTTACCTTTGATGAATTTTAGCTCTCCACAAAGCTGGAGCGATGCCAAGGGCCTACTTCCACTCTTACGTCAGAATTCATAAACAGCATAATGAACCAATTGACTATTTCCATTACTAACGGAGACATTAAGGCAGCGTGATGATAGAATGCAATAAGATAAATCCATAAATAAGTTAAAATATATAATTGGTCCTCTGGTATCTTTATTTACTTTTTCAGACTTTCATTTTCTCATTATCTTTCCCCTGGATTCCAGATCTTTTGAAGCCTTAAATGAGCTTCAAAAACCAAAGGCCAAATATCAACCACGCATTTACACTGCCATTTTTGTGACCATCATTAAGTCTTTATAACCAGTTAATTGAGCAATAGCATTGGAAATAAAACAATCATAATATATGTTCCTTTATTTCCATAATAGGAATTTTTAGGATTTGAGGAGCCAAAGAAATAACAACAATACTTTTTTTTTTTTCTCACCAGGTGCGGAATGAATTATGATATAAATGTAAAAGCCGTACTGACAAGATTAAAATGTCAACTTTACTACTAATAAATCTAAGTTTAAATCGTGGCTGAGTTAAGCAATTCAATCAGCTTTCTCTCCTAGATCCTTCAGAGTTGAAGTAATCCCTGGAACTTCTAACTCTTCTTGCTAAGTTTGCTGCGTGCCAGAAGCAATTGCTTGCTGCATGACCAAAGGACATGTACCAAAAGTAGAGAGGGGCTGAGCCATGCATGACCCTTCTCATTCGCCAAGTGGGAAAATCACTCTGAGGAAAGGTGAGTGAGGGCCTGAAAATAAGTCACAAGGGTTATTCTGGGGAATAAATTTTCCCTCTAAGTTATTATTGGCAACTAAAATCTAAACCAACAAACTAAATTTACAAGCATCAAGTTTTAAGTTTCTTCATCTTGTACACATTTGTTTTAAAAAGTAATTATTGTTTTATTCACTGTTGAATTGGAATCTTTATTCAAAAGACTTTACAACTGAGGTCAGAAATTTTGGAGCACATGTCTTTTTTTAAAAGGGATGTGTATAATTCATTTTTAGATACTGATACCTCATAAAAAAGAATTTAAGAGAAGAAATTATCAAAAGAGACAAACGTGATCTTTATATGCTGATAAAAGAAGCAATAATGGAGGAAGATATAATGGTTCATCTTGATGACATATTCCATAATATGGCTTCAAAATACATAACATACATAACAGAGGTGCATGGAGAAATAGATATATTAACTATTGTAGTTAGAGATGTTTAACACAACCTTTCAGGAACTAAGAAAATCAAGCAGAACAACCACAACAAAAGAAATTTTTAAAAAAAGAAAAAAAAAGGAAAAATTGCAGATATAAAAAATATAATGTTTAAGTTCAAACTATTAGGTATTTATAGACCTTTAAACTTAACAAAGAAAGAATACACATTTTTTATCATACATCGATAATTTATAAAAATTGACTTTTATTATTGCTCAAAGGAATTTTGAATACATTCTAAAAACATAAATAACATTCAGACCATGTTCCTTGGCCATAATATAATAAAATTAGAATGTAATAGCAAAAAGATAGCTAACAAAATTTAACATTTATGAAAACAAAAATCATACATCCTTTAGATCAAAAGGGAAATAATATGGAAAATTGTGACATATTTAGAACTGAAAATCTAAATGGTACTTAGGAGAAAGATTTTACCTTCATAAACATAAATATTTTTCTGGAAATAAGAATTAGCTCAAAGAAATGAGAAAAAATTGTATAATTAAAAGCACTATGAACAAGAACTTGTTAATAAAATTGAAACCTTGTTTAAATAAGTTTGAAATAAATTATGGGGGAAAGATTTTCTGTATTCCATGTGTGTTTCTAGGAAACAGCACTGCAAAAGCTGCTTAGCTTACTCTATAGGGTTAGTGTAATCTCAATTCTATAACTAAGGAAGAACAAAAGAAGAGATAAGGGTGGATTGAATCATTTATCTTAGAAACATGAAGGGGAAAATCCTAATAGCAAAGACTCTTTCAGTGTAAGTACTTTAATAAACAGAGAGAAAAGTCATATATGAGTATCTTGAAAGATGTAAAAAATAACTTGATAAAGTTTACATATATTTATAACAAATAATTGAAAAATCTGGGGGGAAAAAAGGAAGTCTTACTTTTGTAAAGGTCTCATATTCTAAAGCATCAGTAAACATTATTCTTGGTGGGAAAACTTAAGATATATTTCCTTTAACATTAGGGCTACATATAAAACAAAGATGGCTTCTACCACTGGATTGTTTAACATAGGACAAGGTTTTGGTCAATATTCAAACAAGAACAACAACAACAACAAAAAAATGGAAATAAAATCAGAGATGTGAGTCTTGGAGAGAAAAATAACTGTATCATGTTCATACATATGATTATCTATACAAAAATGTCAAAGAATCAATAGAAATAATTAAAAATAAGACAATTCACTAAGGTTTCTGGACATAAGATTGACATAAAAAAAAGCCAATAGCATTTATTTATTCCAGAAATAGGCAACTGGGAAATATAAGTATCCTGGAATTTGCCTAAATAAAGCCATACAAACTTTCTATGAAGAAAAAAATTTAATTTTAATAGAGTAATGGGCAATAGGTTTGAGACAATTTATAGATGAAGATTATAAAAGGTGAAAAAGCCTATGAAACATATCTTCAAACTCATTAGGAGCAAGTTATAGATATAAAATCATATTTACAGATATAATCTATATGTCATTATAAAGATATAATGTATAAATACATATCTATAGATTATATTTATTTATACCATCAGTTCAGCAAAATCTTGAAAGCTAAAAATACCAGGAGCTATGTGGGGTTATAGATACAGTCCCTGCCATTGCTGCTAGGAGTTTAGACTCCCACCTCTCAGACAGACATTCTGGAGAATAATCTAGCAATAGTTAATTAAATACAGAAAATGCTCATTCTATGACACATCAATGATGCTTCTAGATTTGTAATCTAGAGAACATAAAGGTAATATGTACAAATGGTCATATGTGCAAAATTTTCCAGAATTGTCAGGAATAATTTAGATGTCTTTACTGATAGAAGAGTTAAGTAAAATATGGTGGGTGTAACCTCTAGAATATTGTAGCAGCACTTAGAGGCCTCAGACTGCATATACAATCAGAAACAAGCATGCACAAACCTTAAAAGCACAGTGATGGGTGAAATGGGTAGGGAAAAAAATAAAATATTTATTAATATTTATATAAGTGAAAATACATGAACACAAAATAGTAACATATATTTTATAAGAGTGCTTGTCAAAAAATGTATGCCACATTAAAAGCATTAGAATAGCTGCTTATGATAGACAATAGGGCACAGGGATAAAAGGGTAAAGAAATAATATAAGATAGGGGACATCTGGGACCAATGACAATTGTGTCACAGAGGAGTGTGATGAACTCAAAGCTATGCAATGGAGGTCTAAGGGGGAAAAAGATTTCAGGTAAGCAGTGAACCTCTGTATGGTTAAAAAAGGAGAGATTTTTATTGCCACTTTTCATCTAATATAAAGTATTTCAGAACTTTATTATTTTAAATAATTGAATCTGAAAATCCACTTCATGGGTGTCTCGTAAGCTACAATACTCTGAACACAAAGAATGGAGAAAAGGACTATTACCTCCCTTTGTCTTTGTGGATCTCCTGCTTTCCCTCGACTGGGACATGTAAATATCTGGTGCACTGACAGAGTGAGGGCACCTGCATCAACCGTATATTAAATGTTAGAACACTTTAGTACCCTCTTATAATTCTGTCACTCCCGGACATCATTTGTGTACCCCTCCCTTTGAAGACCACAGTTGTAAATAAATACCAGATAATCTGAAGAAGTGATGTCAAGATTTTGTTAAGTGATTTTCTATGTAGCTTTCTAGGTGAGTGTGTGGAAACAATTATCTGTGGAATAATTTCATATTATAATTTTTAAAAGAAATATCAAAAAAATATTTCATGCTTTTTTGGCAACTATTACCTTAAAATATGCAGTTATTAAGAAGTGATTCAGAGATTCATAATGTGAAAGGGTATGTGAGAGAAAGAGCTCGAATCAGCAAATCAAAGGTTGTGATGACCAGAACATTCTGATGCTTTGTTTTAGAAGACAGACTTTCAGCTTGGACCGTGCTGAGACAATAATTAAATTAGCACATTTATCTGGGAGGTTTTTGTATTATGGTGATATCTTTTTTGTTTAATATCTTTTCTTTTTACTTTCAGAATTTTGCAATAAATTCAGGTTATTAATGAGATAAACATTCAGACAGGCACACAGACACATGTGCATGTGCACACACACATATAATGAGATGGCGTCTTGAAATATTCATCTTTGCATTACTTTTTTCATTTCTGTATCTTGCCAGTCAGAACAAACACGCTGCTTTGAATAAGATTAGAATTGTCATAGTAGAAATGAAAAAAAAACCAAAAAACAAAAACCAAGAAAATAAAAACCCATTTTGCACCGAAGGTAGGTCTTTGAAAGTCCAAAATATAGAAGCAGAGCAGGGCAGGGCGTAGAGGTGCTGCTTTAGCAAAAGATTTTAAAATGTCCAGTGGGAGATATGGTCAATATTTGCATGAAACTTTGCTGAACTGCATCCAAATTGCCCCAAACAGCATCCATATTTAGAGAGCCAAGACAGTTATAAGCCAACCGCCCTGAAATCCAGAAGGGTGACAGTGGTATAGGGATAGATAAGTGATTTTCTTAGCCTCTAAACTTGAATAGGATCTTACAGTGGTTTGCATCTGCCCTGGTGACATATTTAATTCATACTGATATGTGGATGAATGTGTGTGTGTGTGTGTGTGTGTGTGTGTGTGTGTGTGTGTGTGTGTGATGCACAAGTGCCCCCCCCCCACACACACACTGACCAATGGGAGATCCCTTGATGGAAGATTGTTCAGAGAAGACTTCAAGTGGGCCCAGATACCACAAGGGTTGCACTCTCCAGGATCTATCCTGATATCTCCTCTGGGGCTCCAGACTGATAATTAAGGTCAAATCTTAGCATCACCCCAACTAGGGACGTGCTGGGCCTGCCAAGTAAGAAGAGAGACCACACGCCATGGGACTGCAGGACCTGGTGTCAGATATGCTTGGAAGTGCATCCTGAGGGTGCTGAATTGAGGAGAGAGGACCCTAAAGGTAGAAAATGAAGATTTGGTCAATGTAAGGGTAGTTTCTCATAATTCAGAATTAACACTCTGGCAAAGGCCACAGAGGACAACAATTCATGTTGCTGTAAGTGTCCTAATACATACTAGGAAGGCTCTGGGAGGCTTGGGAAAAGTGATGACCCACATTCAACAAAGTAGAGATACCAGAATTGCCGTGCCAGACCACGGAAGAGAGGATCAAAAGGCCCAGAGAAGCAGGCATGCTATGGCAGACCAGATCTGCTGGCTGATTAGGTTCCTCGATGCCATGAAGGGTACTCTGTTTATCAAGTTAATAATTGAATGGGTTAGTTGGGGGGGATGACATGGGAGAGGCTGTTACAAAACTGTGCTCCCTAATAGTAATGGGGGATGAGATCTCAGGAGTCCATGGCAGCAGTTACCTATCAGAAGCAACAGGGCAGAATTACCTTATAGGACAGAAAGGCTGCAAATGGTACCTAGGGTGGCGGAGAGCGTGGCTAAACGACAGAGATATGTAGTTACAAGATTAAAAATGGGTAAGCGGAGGACTGAGGTCATCCACTCCAGGGAAAATCACAGTCATTTTCCCAGTTTCCAGACCATAGCTAGTTCTTAGACACAGAACCTATCAACCAGAAGAGAAGCCAGATATCCATGAAGAAGGACCCTGTAACACCATGGTATGTCTGTACAGTAGTGATTACCTCAGCCTTTTATAAAAGGGCCTGTGGTCATTTACTCAAGAAAATGCACACCAGATGAAGCAGAGCCTAAATTTTTGGGGAACTAATGGATGCTGGGTCTGAGTTGCTGATGATACCGGGCACCCCAGTGTACTGTAGCGACATCCCTCTTAGAGAAGGCATATATGAAGGTCAGGTGATAAATGGAATTGTTACTCAGGTCCATCTCACACTGGAACTGTTGGGCTCACAGACCCACCTGCTCTGTGGTCCCCTGGTTTCTGAATGCATAATGGGGATGAATACAGTAGGCCGTTAGCAGAACTCTTTCACTGCTCCCTTGACCTATATAGGAAGAGCTGTTGTAAAAGGAGAGACCAAGTAGAAACCCGCTAAAGCAGTTCCTCTTGTCTCACCAAGATAATATATTAAAACCAGTAGATCATTCTCAGAGAGAATGCCAGAGACTAGCAGTTCCTTCAAAAATTTAAAGGACTCAAAGCATGCAGAACTTAAACGATCTTGATTGAAACGATTACTCAAGCGTAACACATTTGTCAAATCTCATTGACTTAAAATGTGTGCATTTTATTGTATGTCAAATTTACATTAATTAAGCTGATTTTAAATAAAACGAAAACTAATTCTATCCATTTGGTCAGCCTGTGTGATATCCCTTTCCCCTCCTAACACATTACGTTGAACTGTTCTGTTGCAATATGTGTTTGTTTAATGTGCTTCAAAAACTGTCATATTTTACAGAATTAAGCTATCTGTGGAAGCTGGCAGTATAATGGGAAGAGCTGTGGTGTTCCCTGGGTTTAAAAAAAAAATAAAATGACATAGAAATAAACCTCTCAGATCAGATTTTTAGTTTTTGGTAATACTGGCTTCCATCAATGCCAGTATCACAAACCCAGAGTTTAAGAAGGCAAAAAATGAACTGTGGACTTGGTTCTGTTTGCAAACATTTGGGGAGATATATCTGTGCTAGTATAATTACTGAGATGGTTGGTGTTGTTTAATAATTATGTTACAGGGGTGCCTGGGTGGCTCAGTGGGTTAAGCGTCTGCCTTTGGTTTGGGTCATGATCCCAGAGTCCTAGGATCAAGCCCTGCATCGGGCTCTCTGCTCAGTGGGGAGCTCTCTGCTCCCTCTGTCTACCTGTACTCTCTCTCCCTCTCTCTGTCAAATAAATAAATTAAATCTTTAAAAAAATAAAAATAATTATGTTACAAAGTTATAAAGATTCCAGTGGTTTGCTTCTAACTCTAGTAGACAGTAACCCTGTTAATTTTAGTGCAGTGTTTTGTACGATGCAATTTTTTTTTTAGGAATGTACATAGTTTGTAGCAGAAAGGTCTGTTCTAAGATCTTTCAACACTTTTTTTTCGTCTTTCAGCACTAATAAATGGTTCTTTACTAGTGCTTAGTTTTAGTTTTATATTATTTATTAGTAAGGAGGTATTTTATAAAATCACAGACATGCTTTAACAAATATTTTAGTTGCATAAATGCACTGAGAAAATCTAAGTCTTTATCAGTATCTGGACATCAGATGTCCCTCAATAATAGTAGACAAAGAAAAACACCCTGTACTGATCATATGAGACTTTAGGTTTCTTTGCTCAGTGTCAGTACAGAATAGAGCCGTTTTGTAATGCAATGAAATTACACATGTTTTTCTGTATTTTTTTTAATTAGGCTACTGCCTTCGCAGCAATAGTATAATTTTAGAAATTTTTAAAGTGCAGAAAACTATTTTAATATGATGAATAAAGAACATGGCATATTTGCATCCTCATTTTACTTATTAATGGTATCCTTCAAGCAAGTAAAACTAAAATTAAAGAGCCACAATTAGGTTTTGTGTAAAATCTTTTCATATATGAACTATTTTACTCTATTTCAGGGGCCTAATTATTTCCTAGTTATAGATTGCATTACGCACCTGAAAATGAAAGGCAGCTTCATGCTAGGAAGTCATTTTCTCATGTCCTTTCACAATATGATGCATTTACACTGAACAAAAATCGAGCCAGGTGCTCCCTGTCCCCCTCATGCTTTCCTGCAGTTTAACATGTTTTAACACAAGTCACAATTTGGGCCTTTTGCCTCCATGAATTTTAGACGTTTTGTCTAAAGAGCTGAAGTATGCAAATTGCTGCTATCACAATGGTAGCATCTGGTCAAAAAAGGTCTCTGCAAAAAATATTAATAAGACACAGCCTTTAAGTCAATACTCATCTCTAGTCCAAAACTTTTTCATAGACACACCCAACTTTATTACTTCTTATTTGATACTTCATTGCATTTTCTGGACACCACTTTTTGGTGAAACATCCATCTGATTATTGAGAAAACTAAAGAACTTGGAAATGACTCTCATACCTCTGTCATTCTTATCATCATTTTTGCTCATCAGAGCTAATGCCCATTTTGAGTTCAATAAATGCTAGTTTTGCAAAACTGTTTAATGAAGAGAGCAAGTTTAAACTCTATTTCCTCCTTTACTGCAACCAGAGGTAATGTTTGTTTAGAAAGCTAACATCTCTCCAGATTACACACTCTCTCCAGTGCTAGGCCAAAAAACACAGGCCCCAAACCACTCATTCCATAACTCCCTCATTTTCTGACCTATGGCTGTTATTGTAGGAACAGGATCTATTAAGAAATTGCCTCTGGTGCAGTCAGGGAATATCATGGCACCTTGTGCAATAATTTGCAAACAGTGGCTTGAGAAAAGTGGTATGCAAAAAAAATACATCCCAAACCTTGACCTTTCTACATTGTCACAGTGAATGTTTGGCTGGGCTTGCTTCCAAAAAAATACAAGAAGTATATCTGAGACCTAGGTGAGGTTGGAAAAACATGGTCAGCAGCTAAAGATGGCATCATGGGAGGCAGGGAGGAGCTTTACCTTTGGGCTCAGGCATCAGACACTCGAGGTCAAGTTCCACTTCATATTTAGCATGTGACCTTATGTAAAATATTACACTCTTTGGAACTCAGTGTCTCCATCCATAAATTGGGAAAAACAATAGTAACTGTCTCATTAGGTTGTAATGGCCCAGTGAAGGTCCTCAGTAAGTGTTTGCCGAATTACGTGTTTTCCTGTTGAATAATGTTTTAATAATTAAAGTGTTTATATAATGTACATATATAAACTGGCAAAGTGCCTGACACAGGCTTAATATTATTTTGTTGTTGTTGTTATTGTTATTGGTTTCATTTTTGTTGTTTTCATGAAGTTTTACTTGGTCTAAGGGCAAAATGACCAAGGTGAAGTGCAGATCTTGCTTCAGGGATAGTCAGTTCTTCACAGGAGAGGTAGCCATTGTTACTTTAGTACTAGAAATCAGAGTGCAAGAAAAGATCCTCTTAGTTCATTCAGAAGATTCCCCTCAAAATCCAAATGGCTAGGGAAACATACCCTAGCTTTTATCTTCCTCCTGGGATAGTCAACTGGAAGATGTTGACTAGTCCACATGAGTTAATGTCAACCTGAGGTCCTCTGAAGGACATTTCAGAGAAAAAGACATAGACTTCCACAGTTTTAAGCTGTCCGGAGAAGACTTTAATATGACTAAGCATTTGCGTGGTAAATGCCCTGATGGCCCCGAAGGACCGTATATATATTCAACTGTATTCAATATTTTCATAAAATACATGGCATTATTTTCAAAAAGGGCATCCAGACATCTAAGCAAAAGTCTTAGAAATTCTAAGTCCAAGTCTTAGAAAATAGATTAACTTGGCAAATGTTAAAGACATGGTCCTTTGAGATTGTAGGAGATATATACAGAGTTCAGAGTCTTTAAGTGACAAAAAGACATTGTAATAAAATGAAAATAAGAATGAGAGCAGTAATAACATAATGGACTGTCTAATAAGACATTGGATTAACCCAAATCAAATACTCAAATTCATCTTTAAAAATTTCATAATAAGACATGCAAAACAAAGCATTTTTATTATAGATAGCTTAATGAGATAGAGGATATGTTTCTTATCCTCTTTTGGCAAGATATTTTCCCGATTTATTTCTGTTATAGCTAAAAGATACATTTATGTGAAGTTTTTTTTCCTGCCTTAGTTCTATGGATTCGACATCATTTGCTCAGGGGAGAAGAGGTCAAAGCTGAGGCAGTGTCACTTACTAAATTCACCTTCCAAGTTCATTGACAAGTCAGATGGGAATTCAGCCTGAGGACATTGACTCCTGTTCTTCTGTGTAACCACTAGATCATTCTTTTCTTTCTAAAACATTTAAAAAATATATACTCATGCCCACAACACTTGACTACCTTAATATTGTTTTATTGCTTCATTTCTCTTCCCACGCTCTTCTCACTCATAACAATCATTCATGATATTTGGAAAGTGATTCAAAGAGAACACTTCAAAGTATTGTTTTGTGGCTCAACAAAACAATGTCTCCCTGTCTTTTCTTCCTTGGCTTCTTCAACAAAAGTGCCAGACAATGTGTATATTCACAAACACGTAATTAATTACCTTTATTTTATATTGCTAAGACCTCATTCAGTCTTCCTTTTCATGAAAACGTTTAAATTTACCTAAACATGATGGAAGAATATTTTTTCCTGTCTTTGGTCTTCATCTTTAACAAAAAGAAAAGGAAGGCTTAAGATTTTAAATAATATGATGATAAAAAAAGAGATAATTTTTCATTTTCATAAAAACTTGACTTTAGCCAAGCTTTTTAGACATAAGACAGAGGAGTACATCAGCATTACTACTTATGAGATATTTTGAAGGCAATACACCCGCACACTAAGTGTATGCATAGGTACGTTTCAGACTTCTACTTTTGAACTATACCTCGTATGAAACCAAGTTGACATCTGCTGATGTCAAATAGAAGTTAAAGCTATACGACATATCAATAGGCTATTACAACAGCAAAAGAAGGAAGAAAGGCTATTAGAGTCATTTGAGAGTGTTATGGGATTTGAGTAATCAGAATGGATTTATGGGTGTCAAAAGTTTGTCAAGATTAGAGGCAAAACATCTTTGGTTTGGTAAGATTTTTTCACTTAGTGACAACATAGACAAATTGGATGTGGGGATAGAAGGAATGATACAAGGGTTTACTAATTCCAAGCAAAGAGAACAAGCTACCAGATCCTTTATGCCAGAAATAATCTGGGTTTTTTGGGGTTTTTTTGAGGGGAGGTTTTCTTTTCAATAAAGTTATGCTCTAGTGTTTTTATGAAATCCATGTGGATATACTCAAAACACAGAATTCCTAAAATGATCTGCTTTGACTTTACTTCAATTCTGTATAAAAATTTCCATTCTTCATATAATTCATACACCATTATTTTCTCTTTCATATTGACTTTCTGAAGAGATTATATTTACTTATTTATTTTAAAGATTTTATTTATTTATTTGAGAGAGAGAAAGAGAGAACATGAGTTGGGGGGAGGGGCAGAGGGAGAGGGAGAAGCAGACTCCCTGCTTAGCAGGAGCCTGACAAGGGGCTCTATCCCAAGACCCCAGGATCATGACATGGGCCGAAGGCGGGTGCTTAACCAACTGAGCCACCCAGGCACCCCTAGAAGAGATTATATGTAGAAATTGCATCCTCATCATCTGATGATTCTTTTCTGCACTGCTTCAAAATGTTTCAGTCTAATTAACATATTAAAATAATGAAAAAATAAGAAAAAGCAAATTCAATGGGACTGTGAGTTACAGAATGCACTTTGGGAGCAGAAAACTTTCAGGTTAGGTAAATCTGGTTTCTTTTTATACTTAAGGCATGTATTTTGAGAAAGTAAGGTGTCTGAAAGTATAAAAAGATAATTTCTTATACATTTTATTTATAAATGATATAGGGTCAACCAAATTTGATTTGGGGAAATGGTCTTACTTAAGAAGTTTACTTCAGTCTCATTTATTCATTTCTTCAACAAACATTATTTGAACCCCTACTATTCTTTTGGTAATATTGTAGGTCCTTGGAGTGAAAGAAGAATTAGTTCTCTCTCAGGGAGCCTATATCCTAGTAGAAGAGACAGATAATAAGCAAATACACACATTTAATATAGTATCCTGCAATGATGAATGCTATTACAGCAGGAAGAAGGCTCTGAGATAGAGAGTGATGCTGGAAGAGGATATTTTTGATGGGATAGTCAGGCAAGGCCTGTCTGAGGAAGGAATATTTCAGGAGAAGTGCACATGAAATGAGAAATGAGAAGTGCACATTAAACATGCAAGTGTTTAATGGAAGAGACTCTAACTACAGGAAAGAGAATTTCAAAAGTACTAAACTGGAAACAAGTTGGCCCACTCGAGAAAAAAGGAGCTCAGTATGGTTGGTGCTGAGTGAGAAAAGTGAGTGAAAGAAAACAAGATTGAGGAGTGGCCCTGGTGTAAGGCCAAGGGGGATCTTAATGGAAAGCTTGCTCTTTTATTTGGAATGAGATAGAAAACCCTGAGATATTTTGAGGAAAGTGTGTAACAAGATCTAATATATTATTTTAAATGATTACTCTGTCTACCACACGGAAGATTTATTGAAGGCTGGAGAGTAGGACAAAGGAGACCTGTGAGAAAATATTTTAGTAGTCTAGTGTGAAAAGATGGATGGTTTGGATTAGGGTATGTGCTTATGGAGATAATTCACTGGTAACTCCTTCATTTTAGTTGGTCATGTGCACTAATATAGGGAAGTCTAGGGACAGGAGCTTGTCCGAAGGGAGTTCAAGATTTTGAAATAAAGCAGGTTTTGTACCAGTACATCTATTGTGATTACAACAGACTTTGTCTTAGTACGTGCATTACAGAGAATATAGATTTAAGTAGTGGACAAGGATGTATGGAAACTAATCATTATGAAGGATGCATCCAACTTGTTAGGGAAAAGACTCATTACTTAATTGGTTTCAGAAGAGCTCACTACTTAAAATTAAAGTGTTATCTCTAACACATTGCTTATGACAAAATAAATTACAGATCAAACATACAAACACATATAATAAAACCATAAAGTTACTTGAGAAAACATAGGTGATTTTTTTTTAAACTTGTGGCAGATTGTCAGCAAAGATGGCTGCTACTTATTCTACCCATTCCTGTATTTGCATTCGCCCTAGCCACCCAGAAATGAAATATCTTTCCCCTCCCTTTGAATCTAGACTGGCCTCGTGGTTTGTTTTGGTCAATATAAGGGGCAGAGTGAAGCTATGCCAGTTGTGACTTAGCCCTTAAGAATCTGGCAGCTTACACTTTCTATCCTTTCTGTGTTCTGGGAATCACCTAAGAAGTTCAGTCCCTTTGCAAGGGAGAATGGCTCCGCCAATCCTCAGACATTCTAGCCACCCCAGCTGAAGCAACAGACATGAGAATGAAACCATCTTGAAAGTTCCAAGCTCCAGGTGAGCTCCTAGTGGAATGTAATCAAATAGTTCCATGCAGGCAAAGCAGAAGGGTCAATATGGACGCTGCACATAATGGATTTGCATCATGGTTTATGAATCTCAAGCTTAGAGAATTCAAATCTTTTATAATTGGCTGCAAGAAAAATCTGACCCATTCTATGGAGAGAGATGCAAACTTTATTATTCTGGACCATAATTAAATCTTCTCTCTGCCTGGTAAAAATCCACAATTTCTACTTCCAAAGCTGTTTACTAGGCAAACACCCTTGAAAAGATGATCTAGGACAAAAGCAGCCAATGCCTCTGTTGACAAAATGTGCAGCAATACAAGGTAACCTTGGAGAATTGCATCCCACTAAATCCAAGATCTGGAGCTAAACTATTCCACCTCTGCTACCTCTTTACCTTGTATCTCGTATAAGTTAATGAATCTCTCTGCCCCTCGGTTTTCACATATGTAAAATGATTTTAATAATAGTACTATTAAGAATTGAAGTGGGGTGCCTGAATGGCTCAGTCAGTAGAGCATGCAACTCTTGATCTTAGGGTTGTGGGTTTGAGTCCCATGGTGGGTGTAGAGATTACTTTTAAAAAATTTACCAAAAAAAAAGGAATTAAAAAAAATGAAATGGAATTGGTTAAAGCATTAGATCAATGCCAGAGTCAAACTAAATGGTAAAAAGTATTGGCTAGTATTATGATTGGGATACATTCATACAACTGACCCCTCTTCATCCATTATAAGCAAATGAAACACAACTATGGAGTGATATCCAAGATATACTTAAAGTGAAAAAAAAAAAAGCAAAGTTCAAAGCACTATAGAGCACATTATCATTTGTATAAAATAAAAATAATACATAAATATATGTATATATCTACAGAACCACAGACATATATAGTTGTTGCATGTTCCTAGGCTATCTCTAAAATACTCAAATACTGGTAATCGGGGTTGTCTCCAATGAGAAAAGCCATGGCTAGGCAAGAGGGTAGAAGGGAAACATACTTTTCTCTCTATACTCTTTGTTAACTCTTGAATGTTGTATTATGTGACTGTATTTACTCTATACAAAAAAATAACAAAATAATTAACCTGAGTTGAAAATGTGCTTGTTTATGAGTAAATTTAGATTTATGTTTAAGTGGATATATATTATTAAAACACTAAGTTATCTTAATAATGTAGAGTTTTGAATTGGCAATATAATATTTTAAATAAAGAACTTCAACATCAGGGAAATGCAAACCAAAACTATAGTGAGCTATCACCTCATACCTGCTAGAATAGCTATTTTCAAAAAGATAAGAGATAACAAGTGTTAGCAAGAATGTGGAGAAAAGAGAATCCTTGTGCACTGTTGGTGGCATCATAAGTTGGTGGAACCACTGAGGTAAACAGTGTGGAGTTTCCTCAAAAGATTACAAATAGAATTGTCATGTGATCTAGCAATCCCACCTCTGGTTATATATCCAAAGGAAATGAAGTCACTGTCTCAAGGAGATTATCTGCCCCCTCATGTTCATTGCAGCATTATTCACAATAGCTAAGATGTGGAAACCGAAGAGTCCATCATCGTATGAATGGATATAGAAAATGTGGTCTGTATATATAAAGTGGAATATTATTTGGGCGTAAAGAAGGAAATCCTTCCATTTGCAAAAACATGGATGAATATGGAGGATATTATGCTAACTGAAATAAGTCAGAGAAAGACAAATAGTGTATGATGTCATTTACATGTGGAATCTAAAAAAGTCAAACTCGTAGAAATGGAAAGTAGATTGGTGGTTTCTGGGGTGGTGGTGTGGGGAAAAGGGGAGATGTTGGTCAAAGAGCACAAACTTTCAGTTAAGATGAATAAATTCTGGGGGTCTAATATATAGCATGGTGGCTGTAGTTAACAATACTGTATTGTATACTTGAAAGTTTCTAAGAGAATAAATCTTAAATGTTCTCACAACAGCAAAAATAACCATGTAAGCTGATGGATATTCAGCTAACCTTATTTTGGTAATCATTTTTCAATATGTATGTGTATCAAATCATCACATTGTACATCTTAAACTTACACAATGTTATGTGTCAATTATATCTCAGTAAAGCTAAAAAAAAATTAAGATCTTCAATATCAGTACAGGTAAATAGTAGGATCATGACCAGAATTGTGTGTTTGGTAGTTTCAGGCTGGATGAGCTTGGTTGAATTGATTCAGTGATTTTGTGTTCTTGTGGATTTAACTCTTTAAGCTTCCTTTGAAATTTCAGTTTTGTCCTATTCCAGACTGCAAAATCTATATGCAAAGAAAAAAAAGAGAGGGAGAGAACCAGAACCTTTTTTTAAAGCTCTACTGAATTTTCTGTGCACTTCTGAAGGTCTGTGGTTTTTAATCATCAAACCACAAAAAAAAAGCAGGATTAAGACATGTGGGCCTTACAGTGATGGCGAAAACTTCACATTAATTATGGATGAAAGGCCCAGCAGAGCCAAGCAAGTTCAGATTAAGTTTGGCAAATTTATTGTTATTTTCCAGAAAACTAGCCAAGTATTACAGGGGGGAATACCCATCCTTTCTCCCCCCCACCACCACATGTTCCCCTTTGCATCAATTGTGACATTGAGATTTTGGCAATTTTGCCCTGGATTTACGAGAATTGGAAAGAGGGCTCACAAGGAGCAAACTCTTGGGCTTTCTTTGTGGACATCCATTCCCAAAGAAGTTCACATTTTGAAATCTGCTATTGCTGGTATCTGCCTCCTGTACTAAATCTCACCCTTAAAATGTCCCTGATCTTCTTGTGATATGGCTAGCTCTCAGAAAAATATTGCTGTTGCCAGACAGCTAAGAACCCATAATACTGATATAATACTTTCCTAACAGTCATTGTTTGTTCTAAAATACTGCAAAAATATTTTATTTTATGTAAGTTTTCAACAGACCAAGTATCAGCTATAGGTCAGTCTTGGTCTACCAACCTACAAGGTGACATCTATGGAAATTGGCATTTGAAAACATGGGTTCAAATGTGAGTTTTACTTCCCTCATCTGTACAAGCTTAGAAAAAGACTTCACCTTTGAGCATCATTTTCTCTAGAAGAAATAGGACTTGTAATACAATGCCAGTGAGGGACCTGGAAGGAAAAAGTTGGCACATTCAATGGGGTTGACGGAAGAGAGTTTAATGAAGAGACTATTTATAGACTTGTGGGGGTTAAAGGGAAAAAGCCAAAATCAGCACCAGCTGTAAACCATTACTATCTTTACACCTGAAGGGGTGAGGAAAGGGAGTAGTTACCAGAAGCCCCAAGAACTGCAGCTGTAGGTAAAGGCTGCCCAGTAGGTGCTTAAGAGAGACATGACATGTGCAAAGTGTCTAGGAAAAAAAACTAGCATGGGCACATCTAATATTTAGTTTAAAAATAAATGAAGTAGTTATAGATGGAAAGAGTAAATTTTGTAAACATATCAACAGTTGGAAACTGGTGATGATAGTAAGAGTTTTTTCCTCAGAAAGAAGAAATAACAAAAAGCACATTCCCTGGGATTTATTAAAATATTATAAAATTAAAATTTATAATAAGTGTGATATGACAAACCAATGGAGAAGAATTGATAATTCTGAAGCAAATTCTGCATAAAGGAGTTCCAATATGATACAAACTCCTAGGGAGAAGATGGTTATTCAGTAAATATTGATTGGAAATTGATCAATAGTTTTGGGAAAAAATTGGATGCTTGTCCACTTTTTTTTTTTTTTTTTGGAAGGGCTTTCTTACAAATACTGACAGGTTGTGTTAAAATCTCTGAGTAAGATGAGAGATCAGTTAATTTCTTCTTGAAAGCCTGCCTTCAAGATGTATATTTACTCAACTTTAATGGTCAAGGTGTATATCTGCCAATTTTTTTGTCCTTCTGGTATACTAGGTGGGAGGTTGCCCCTTCAGCCTTGATTTGGAAAGAAGAGGATATGGAGCAGAGCCATAAACAACCCATGCAAGGTGTAAATGAGAGAGAAGTAATCCTTTGCTGTTGTAATTTGTTACTGCTGTATATTTTAGTGCAATCTACCTGATCCAGTTTATAGATTTTAACAAATATTCTTGGCAAAATCTAAAGCTGCTCAAAATCTTTACCATCCTCCTAAATAATACAAAAAACGTAGAATGATTTATATGTTACTTTTTCTTTTACTTTAGTTCTATCATTTTTTTAATCCTCAGAGGAGAAACAATTATTTTATACCACTAATATTTTTTAAATTCATAATAATTTGGGGGCGCCTGCTCATATTTGTTTAGATTTACCCACATATTTAACCTTTTAAATATTAAACTTACTTACCATTGCTTTTTTTCATCTGATGTATGTCAATTATATTTTTTCATCTGTTGTATGTCAATTATACCTCAAAAATAATTCATAGGAATTTTATTTGCCTTTAAACATTTTAATGAACCTCAATATTTGACATAATTTATTTATTATCTGTGAATTATATCTTTTACAATTGCAGTTCTGTATTTTGATTAATGTAATTTTTTGATTCAAGATAATTTAACTTGATTAGAAAGGAGCCAATGATTAAAACACATAATTTAAATATATTTAGGGTTTTGTTTTCCTAATTTTAGTATTAACAATCTTTGATCAGAAAAAACACACAACATAGAATGGGTAGAACTCTGAGACTGGCCTGTAGTTCTTTCCAAATATATAATAAAACTGGCTTTTAAAAGCCATGGAATAATGTTTCTAATATATCAATTTATTCCTTTTAACAGCATAAATTAAATTTCTGGGTCATTTTTTCTAACATATGCAAAGTCTGAAAATAGACTAAAATTCAAACCTCAGAAGATAATTATGGGATAGATATCTGGAGACCTTCCTGACCATAATCTCAGCTATGGAGAATAATTCCAGGACTGTACATTATACAGGTGTTGGAGAATTATTTGGGAAAGTAACGACACAGAGACTTAAAGAATTTAAAGATGGTTGATATTTAAGTGTGTTAGCTCAGGGAAGAATGAAACAATAATTTTGAGAAGAGTCACAGTTACACATAAAATTCAAAAGACTAACACATTTCGGGGTGCCTGGGTGGCACAGCGGTTAAGTGCCTGCCTTCGGCTCAGGGCGTGATCCCGGCGTTATGGGATCGAGCCCCACATCAGGCTCTTCTGCTATGAGCCTGCTTCTTCCTCTCCCACTCCCCCTGCTTGTGTTCCCTCTCTCACTGGCTGTCTCTATCTCTGTCGAATAAATAAAATCTTTAAAAAAAAAAAAAAAAGACTAACACATTTCTTTCAAAATAATATTTTCAGAGGTTGGGAGTAAATAAATTTTCAAATCTACGAATTACTTCCTCTTCGAAGTTAAGGGCTTGACAAAGTTTATTTGGGATTTGACTAATTAAAAATAATGTAAAACCAATATTTGAGATGACAGGAATAAACAAATGTGACCTACTTTATTCAAGAGACATTGTATAGGGACGCCTGGGTGGCTCAGTCATTAAGCGTCTGCCTTCAGCTCAGGGCGTGATCCCAGGGTCCTGGGATCGAGCCCCACATCAGGCTCCTCCGCTGGGAGCCTGTTTCTTCCTCTCCTACTCCCCCTGCTTGTGTTCCCTCTCTCACTGGCTGTCTCTCTCTGTGTCAAATAAATAAATAAAATCTTAAAAAAAAAAAAAAAAGAGAGACATTGTATAGTCAAAGATAAGTTGTAAATATTTATAAAATAATTTAGGAAATGAAAAATAGTTAAGAAGTTATAGAAAAGTAAAATAGGGTAGTACTTAATATAAGCTTTATTTTTTTTTTAATTTAAAATTTAGTTAACATACAGTGCAATATGAGTTTCAGGAGTAGAATTCAGTGATTCATCACTTACTTACCACACCCAGCACTCATCATAACAAGTGCCCTTCTTAATACCCATCACCCATCTAGCCCATTCTCCCCACCCACTACCCCTCCAGCACCCCTCAGTTTGTTATCTATCCTTAAGAGTCTCTTATGGTTTGTTTCCTTTTTTCCCCTCTTCCCATATGTTCCTCTGTTTTTTCTTCCTTAAATTCCACAAAAAATATAAGCTTTAAATTAACATATCCTGGATTCAAATATCTGGTTCTACAACGGTTAATGCTGTTTGACTTTGGGAAATATATGCTGTCTTTTCTTCATTTTCCTGTAGGTTGGAGATAATGGAATCTACCTTGTAAGATTTTTTTAGAACAAATAAGTTAATTATTCCAAAGAGCTGAGTACAATGACTGGCATGTAGTAAGTGCTCAATGCATGTGAGATATTATGGCCTTATATTATTGCTCTTCTAACAATGATTAGGAAACACTTCCATTGCATTATCTTATTATCTTGCCCTTCCCTAAAGCTGATTATATATATGCAAATAAGCATGTGTGCATGTGTCTGTGTGTGTTAATTTTCACCAAATTGTGATTCAGTAAAGTCAATAAATAGATTTGTACTTTAAGGTCCAGTTATAAATCAATATTAAGGAGGTTAAGAAAACAGCTGCCTCTTGAAAGTAGACTGCCATTTACTAGCTGTGTGACTGATGGCAAGTTACTTTATCTCTACTGATCTTAGCTTTGTCATCTGTAAGTGATAATAATAATAGTATTATTCTCCTGGGATTCTTGTGAGGATTAAGTGAGTTAGTATGTGTAAAATAGAAGTGTTGACACAATAATTATTTAGATATCATTATGACGAGGTACTATTTAATGATTATGTGTTATTTTAATTACACTTATGCCGTCTTTAATATTTTATTGTACGACAAAAATGATAATGTAGTCACATGTACTCAGGTATGTTTAAATGTTAGAAATCTAAACTTTGCTTTATGTATTAGGATTTATGTGTATTTAGGACTCATTTAAGCTCACATGATTAGTTTTTAAAATAGATGTAGAAACCACATGGGTATATTTTGTATGTTCTTACCTACTGCAAATGCCTCCCAGCTATATAGTATTTAGGCATTTCTTTTTTTTTTCCTTTCCTTCTTCTGCCTTCTTATAAATCCAAGTGAAATATATATGCTGTACTTTTTAAAACAATGGTCATTCAACCCTAAATAAATTATGTACTTAATAAAGTTTTGAAATGTTACCCATTAAATCTTTTCTGAACTGCATTCCTATGTCAGTTTTTAACTCTAACTTGAGATTTGGAAGATATATGTATAAATAAAATAGAGCAAAATTTAATTATTTCTTTAAAAATGTTTCCTTATAGTGTGTTAAAGTTTTAAATGGCAACTTGTTTAATTATGTTTAGCTTCAGAGAACATAAAAAAGATTTTCAGCTATGAGTTTTGAGATTGCTTGTGGGTAAAGAACATACCATTAAAATATGATCTGTCCATAACAAGCTATTGATTAGTAGCAAATTTTTAAATCTTTATAGCCAATAATAAAATTAGCTATATTCTTAAATAAAAGACTCATAGCAAAATAATTGAATTCTGATAAACAAATTAAGGAATAATTTTGTGTGTGCATTGCTACAACTGAAGTACCTATCTGTATAATCAACTGACCAAAAATCAAAGAAAATTTTAACTTGATATTCATAGTTAAGGATATTTTATAACGTTTTCAGGTAAAAATTACTTTTTCAAAGAAGCCTCTTTGCTTATTGGTAAATATAATAGCAAACTTGACTGTTTAAAGCATGTTTTTACACATATTATTTCTTCAGATGGAGAACAATCTTGTTATGCTATTATTTTCATTGATACATGTCAGATGAGGGATATGAGCTTAAGATCAAGCATTTCAGCATATAATTTCAGACTTTAAGTCTTGGGTCTTTTGACTTTACTCCTCTGAATATTGAGAAGAGTTCAATGTTTTGAAATTGGGAAATTATAAACCATTCTTTTAAATCAACTTAAGCGTATACCTTTTTTGGCTATAGTACCTGAATAAACCTTTAGAATTTTTATATGCTACAGTGTATAGCAATTACAAATACCTGGTGGGTACTTCAAGAGATAATGACTATAAACTTACTACATTTTCTCAAGTACTCATGGTCACCTCTGGCAATCTTTGCCATGCTGAAAAGGGAAGAAGGGGAGATTGACTTTTGAAGACACTCTCTCCAAGCAAGGCAATAGTGAGGCATAAAAGACAAATGCCACCAGGTTTCACAAGCAAGCAAAAGTGACAAAACTGTTTAAGCAAGTCCTGGCTTCAGTTCAGAAGTGGCTGGATACAAGAGAGCTTGGCCTGACCCATTACTGAGCCTTGAGTGGATTGTTGCATTGAATGGATACAATCTCAGTTTTGCCATCAAGTTTTTTTTTTTTTTTTTTTTTTCTGATTTTGATCAGTTCTGGAAAGCAGTAGCACTAGTTCCTTCTTAGAAGCCTCTGACTGCTTGATCTCTATACGCTCTAGACAAAGGCCATTTTAATCATAAATAAATTGGCTCAAGTCTAAATGGACATGTTCTTTATGGAAGAGAGTAAAATTCCCTGATTCTGTTTTATCCATTCTCTGTCAAAAAGCGTGTGATCAGATGATGTCCTACTGGTGATAAGAGTTGGGTTGAACTTAATGATTCACAAAGTGAATCACAAATGTAGAGACAAAGGGACATTGTCATCTTTAATCTAGTGACAGTTGATAATTCCAGGAACTGGGCAGAACTTAAAAAGTACATTTGTTTCAGGGAAGAAGATGGGAGAATGTGAAATCCACATTATTACATAATTGAGAAAAAATGCAAATAAAGGTCAAATGACAGTAAAATAATCTCTTTTCTCATGCTTTCTGCCAAATCACTGCCGGAAGATTGTTTTCATATTAAAAAGCAAAAACTAGTATGGAGAGTTAAAGATCTTACTGCTTTGGTACAAACAACAAGAGCAAACCTGTATATTTTCTTGCACGGTTTCTTATACAAGTAAACACATAATTAGGTAAAACTTAAATGGTTGTATACAAAATGCGTTATAATTATTAACAAAATAATGTAATTCTGAGTGCATTTGAAAGACGTGCAATTGTGTTTTGTCAGTTCCTATGAGTACTTGCTGTGATTCAATGAATCGAAGTTGCATGAATAAACGTCACTCATTGCTGGCTGTGGAAAAAGAAACCAAAAAAATGATAAAATAAATGAAAAATATATAGTATTTAGGGTTTTCTCCCCCAAACACACACACCCTGCTGAATGATTTGAGAGATAATAACGTTTAAGGAAACATTCTCGTTTTTTGCCTTTGGGGAAGGTCAGAGGTTTAGAAATTTTTCTAAGAAAGAATGGGGAGGGTCTATTTGCCTCAGGCTAACAGAGTGCATTTGATTAGAGCTAAAAGAAACCAACAACAAAAACAGCCTTTAGATAGCTTTCCTGGAGTGTTGACTACCCATACTAATCATCAACACCTCACTGCACACCATTGCCAGGAGAGAAGAAAACATCCCACTCTTTCATTTTTTTTTTTTTCCTTTAAAAGGCCAAACATGCTGTCTTTGGATAGATTTCAATCCTGCTTTAATTCATTAAAAAGTGAAACAAAATCACCACTTACATCCTTGACAGCTGGCAGGTTTTATGTGTTCTTGCTACTTCTGCCAAGCAGCAAAGGTTTCATTCAACTCAGTCACGGATCCTTGGAGAGCTGCGAATGTGGAGCCCATCAAAACACGGTGGTAACAATGGTGCTGGGACCTGCAGACATGGGGGTATTATGCCAATGCACCGGTGTGGAGGAAGTCATAACTTCTTAAAACTTCAAAAAGAAACTGCAACAAAAGCTCTTTGCGAAGGTTCAGATCATGGGGCGTTTCCATGCCTCTTGGCGTAGAAACGTATCGAAATGTTGATTATCTTTTTAATATGCTTTGTAGACATCTAAAGGAAGAAATGTATTTTTAAGAGAACATACATAGTAAAAAAAGAAGTTGGGAATTAAACTGCCTTCCATTAAAAATATGGAACGATGGAACTTATAATGGGTGAATGCAGATACAACTGAGAATTTGGGAACATAGCAGAATTCTTGGAAATTAAAACACATTTTCTTTGATTAAAAAATACGAATTTCTTATGAGGATGGGGTGTGTTATGAGTAGGGTGGGGATAAAATCATGAATTATGAGCTTCTTTATGTTATTTACTTGTGGAAACAAAAGCACTAAATTATAACATGGCCATAAGAAATGACTAGTTGTAAATTAGTTAATTACGGTAAAATTTAGGTTTCTCTAACTGTAATTTTCTTTTGGCTTGGTTAATTATAATTATCACTAGTCCTGCTGTGAGAGATCATGCAGGAATAAGGTAACTAAATGTTAATTGCATTTCTCAGCCAAGATTAATTTACAAAGGTACCACATGAAACTGAAGGAGTCCATGCAGACTAATGTTTAGAAATCTACTTTTGAAGTTCGATTCCCTGAGTTCCTACCATTTTTGCCATAGATGTGTGAGTTAGGCAGTTGCTTAATCTCTCTAAGCTTTAATATCTTTATTTATAAACTGAAATAAAATAATAGTATCTGCTTTATGGTGTGAAAAAAATTAGGGGTTGATATAAAGTGTTTAACCAAGTTCCATTATAACCACATTATAAACATTTTAAAATGTTTATGCTAATTATTACCATAATATAAGATATATATTTAATTTGGTAGTTTCCACAAGTGCCAGCATAAATGTTATGTATATATTCAAGTACTATACCTATGAAGTAGGACTTCGCCATCCTTGGCCATGAAAGTCAAATGATTTGCAGACTAGACATGGATGTCACTGCCCAGATTTGTTCTTAGTGCTTAAAAATAGAATCAGAATTTTAATTTAGATCTCTAATTTTTGTTATACTTAAGACTTTTTAACTAAAATGAAGGGGATAGAAATAAACCTAGAATAAAATGGAGAACATGTGCTTTGCTTATCTTTTGATTTATGCATTTATATTTTAACACCTAAAATAAATGGTTTATTTAATCAATTAGCATGCAAGTATGTGTGTACACACGTATTCAATCTTTGAGGACATCACTACCATTACCACGGGCATCTGGAAAGGATCTGTAGCCACTTTCGTAACTGAGTCTCAATCCAGCCCAAGAGGATGGCCAAATTAATATGACTGGCTTTATTAAATTAAACAACAGCTTTAGGCATAAGAAACTATTTATCAATCTTCACTATATTATAAAAAATAGCTGTTTTGTCAATCATAGACTGTTTCTATAACTTGACTGGGTCAGTTTCATGTTGTTTCAGTTAGTTATATTTATATGCCTGTTATTTTCTGATCTCTACTCCTTATCTCTGGTAGAAGGAATGACTCAGAGCTGCAACTACAGACCAAAAAGAGGATTACTTTTGGCTCTAAAGCAAAAAAGCCAGAGGCACTGACTTTTCCGGCAAAATGTAATCATTATGGCATGTGTTCAGGCTTAGGTTGTTTCATTTATTAAGCCAACAAATTCTTAAAACAAGGCCTTGCTTTTAGAAACCCGTCTTGTTTCTTTTTTGCCTGTGCAAGATTCCTTTTTTTTTTTTCCCCAGATTTTTAAAAATCTAATCTCAGGACTAGTGCCTGCAACTAAAATTAATTTGCAGAATAACATGAAGTAACTTCTGGTAATTATTATTTTTGCATTTTTATTTCTTTCAATGTGGGAAGATGAGACACATATTCTGTTTTCAACCAGACCTTATAGTGAGTAGTATACTGGGTAATAAGATTTGAAATACATTTTTAGATAGCAGGCAAAACCAAGAAATCTTTATCTAGACGTCTATAGGGCTTCTCCTGTGTAAGTACTTAAGTTTCTGGACTAGAATAAAATTACAAATTTCAACATATGTGGAAGATATTGGAAAGGCAGAGTTATAAATATGTCATAACAATTCTTTCCTTGTGAATTTCTCTGATAAATTTAGCTACAATTTTAAAGTCTATTATTTTGCAAGCAAGCGTGCTTCAAGCAAAAGAGAACTGTCATGATGGAGACTTTTGGTCCAAAAGAAAGATATTTACAATATCTCAAAGGCAAAATATTTAAAGGTGAAATTTTACTCTATGAAACACTGCCTCTTTGTAATGACACCATTTTTCATAAGTTGTTAAAGTCTAATTTCCAAAATGTAAAACAAGACTTTTATACAAATATAAAATGAGCACACATCAACAACTGTATTCAATTCATTAATTAATAATGGAACCAATCAGATGCTAAGACTAATTCAAAAAGCCTTCTAGAAGCTGAGTATCTAAAAAAATTTAATAAAGGACACTTTGAATAAGATTGCAAGGTTAGACAATGCTAGTGAATCTCCTAAAAGGCAAAAAAACCCCACATAATCTTTGGCGTTATCTCTTATTTTGAACAGAAATTATTTGCATATCTACTAGACAAAATCTGTAAGTGAACATGTAACTCCAGCAAGTCTGAGACTTTAATCAGTTATAAACAGGGAGCTGGAAAAAAGAGTATATTCCCAAAAGTACTTAAGTAATTTTTGGCTTGGACTATGCTACCCTCATCTGTCATTGAAAAGACACACCACTTCCTTTTTCTTCTCTAAACTTTTAGATACATTTCAACTTTTAGATAAGTTTTCTTAGCAAAATAAAACCAAGATTTTTCCATGACTAAGAATACTGTACTTCTCTACTCTCACTCAGGTTGTTTATTGAATCCTGTTGATACTTCTGTCGCAGGATCTCCAACATTATACTCCTAAAGCACATTCTATGAGACATGTGGGATCCATGGGCAAACACATTTAGAAACATTGACATGTTCTCTTTCTGATTACCAATGGCATTATAATTGCATATTGGGTAAAATTAAAATCGGTATGGAAGAGCAGAAAGTTACCTGTTCAGTGTATAGTCTTAGAAAAAGCTATGATACAGATCAAGGACAAGAAGAGGCACCATGTTGGAATGGAACTTCATTATAAACAGCTAAGAGAGTAAAGTTCCCTTTCTTTGTAAAAGGTGCTATGTATGTATGTATGTATGTATGTATGTATTTAATGTCTTTTCTTGACACTGGAGAGCAATAAAATGGGTAGTCTGTATCACACTTGGAAATAGGAGATATTCTTTAACTCCAAGTCTCTTACAAGATGGAGCAAAATCAGGAGAATGTCTGAGGATAAGGAAAGCAATGTGTAAAGCTGTCTCAGCTAATGTTAATTTATGGATCAAAATATGAATCTAGGTCTTCCAACTCTATCTAAAAGGGCTTTTCATGTAACATTAGAGAAGGAATTCTGGTGACCAAAAACCAAACCGTTTCCTTGAATATGTGGGAGTAATTCTTTGCTGTATCTTGGACCAGAGTAAGTTATTAATCAGTTTCAGATTAGCTTTGTTATTAAGTACAAATAATAATGAGCAACTGGGATGTGTGAGGATTACTACTCATTCATTATAACTATTTTTCTATATCTCAGCTTAGATTCATAAACCTATCATATGTAGCTGTTTGAGTTTTTTCTCAAGAAAAAAGTTTTTATAAAAAACTGGATTCATTTTCCCACAGATTGCATATAAGTCTTGATGATTTTGCAATTGTTTGAGTTGGCTATTAATAATGCTTTTGAAAATCAGTTATGTCTCAAGTGTTCTATCCTTGGGAAAATAAACCAATAAAAGCTCAAAGTGCATGAAAAAAGTATAACACTAAAACACTAAGAAAATTAATTTTTAAATTTTGAAATGTATTTCAAACAGAGGTGCTAGAAAACTCACTTTTATTAACACTCAGTGTGATATATGTTTCATCCCCAAGGTAATATGTTCCTGTCCTTTTAGATAATCTGGTTTTGTCAAAATTGCAAATCTACTATGTCTTCAGAACCTTGTGATATAGATCTTGTTTTAGTTTTCTAGCACTATCATAACAAAATACCACTGACTGGGTGACTTAAGCAATAGTAATTTATTTTCTCACAATTCTGGGGGCTTGAAGTCTGAGATCAAGATGTCCTCAAGGTTAGCTGCTTCTGGGGCCTCTCTCTTTGGCTTATAGATGGTCGTCTTCTCCCTGCGTCTTCATATGGTCTTCTTTCTGTACATGTCTGTGTCCTAATTTCCTTTTCTCATAAGGATACCAGTCATATCAAATTAAGACCCACCCTGATGACCTCATTATAACTTAGTTACCTTTTTAAAGACGTGTGATCTAATAGGAAATATATATATTGGTCTCTTCCCCCACCCCTCCACCCCAAGTTCCCAACACATGGCTTGTGGAAACCTTGTAACTTCGTAGGTAATAGGAGTGTCTTTTGTTCTAATGCAGTGATTCTGGGTGGGCTTCTGGATAGCTCCTAGATGAGGGCTGGTCCCCAAAAAGACCAAGTCATAATTAGAAGCTTGAAATTTTCAGCTCCTCTCCCAATTCTTTTGAGAAGGGAAAAGGGAGGGAAATGGAGTTTATGATCAATCATGCCTACATGACGAAGACTCCATAAAAAACCCAAAAGTACACAGTCTAGAGAGCATCTAGGTGGGTGAATACATCCATGTACCAGGAGAATGACGCACCCCAACTCCATGGGGACAAAAACACCAACACTCAGGACCCTCCAAACCTCACCTTATGTATCTCTTCATTTGTCTATCTGTATCCTTATCATATCCTTCAATAAACTGGCAAATGCAACTGTTTTCCTGAGTTCTGTGAGTCACTCTTGTGAATTAATTACACCCAAGGAGGGGGTCATGGGAACCTCTGATTGGTAGCCAAATTGGACAGGAGTTGTTGGTAACCTGGGGACCTAGTACTTGCTGTTGGTATCTGAAGGAGGGGGCCAATCTCATGCAATTTAGTCCTTAACCTGTGGGATCTGACACCATCTCCAGATAGATAGACTCAGAGCTGAGTTAAATGTTAGGACAGCCAGCAGGTCTTGGAGAATTGCTTGGTGGGGAAATCCTCACACATCTAGTGTCAGAAGTGTGAGTGTGAGGTGCTGGTGTGAGAGTAGGGGAGACACACAGGAGGAAGGACTGGGTTTTTCCCTACTCAGGAGGAAAAGACTGTTTTGTTTTAATTTCTTTCCTACTCGAGACACTATCTCCAAATACAGACAGTCACAATCTGAGGTCCTGAGAATTAGGACTTCAACATACGGGAAGGTACATAATTCAGCCCATAACAGACCTCAAGTCTGCCCAGTAACAAATTTCAATCTTAAGTAGTGTTCTTTATCACCTGCTCTCTTTTTTTGGTATGCATTAATTTTAGATGTCACTCTTTTGATTTCCAAAATTGCTCCATGCAGTTCCACCGTTAGCTCTAAGGAAGAAGTTAAACATCACCCTTATTAATGACTCACTGTTTGGAATTTAATCACTGAACTGGCACTGAGATTATTTTGAATATTTTTTATCCAAATATACTGAAACACACAGAAATCAGTGAGAATTGACAAAAACATCATATTTTTGTAGGTTTACTTCTGATTTTCCTGGTGAGAGAACACAGAGGATAATGAGTTTTCAGGAACATGGCAGAGCCCTCATTCTGATAACTACAGGGTATAGAATGTGACCCTTTAGGAAGGTGTATAAAACCCTATGTGGTGTAACGAAAAGTTAGAAACCAAAAATTCTAAGTATCTCATAATCTAAAGTTACTTGCTGATAAACCAATGACATTCTTTGCCTTCCCCTACCACTGCCAGTTCTTTTTTTTTTTTTAATTTTATTCACTTATTTATCAGAGAGAGATTGAGAGAGAGAGAGAGAGAGTGAGAGCACAAGCAGGGGGAGCAATAGGCAGAGGGAGAAGCGGGTTCTCTGATGAGCAAGGAGCCCAATACAGGACTCCATCCTAGGACCTGGGATGATGACCCGAGCTGAAGGCAGACACTTGACCAACTAAGCCACCCACATGTCCCCAACAAGTTCTAAGGTGGGAAAGAAGCCTAGCAGGTTCTTTTACTTTCCCTTCCTGTACCTTACCTTAGAGCATAGGTGTATGTGTGCAGAACACATCTTAGTTATGTAGTACTTGGCTCCTCTACCTTGTACTAAGTTTGTTTCCTCTTGTCTAGGGTCAGGGAGAAGGAGTTCAAGAAAAGGGCATGTGATTCATGTCTATTCTGTGGCTGTGCTGAAATTCTGGATTTCTCCTGGGAAGGATGTGTGAGTTCAGAGAACCCAGTAAGAAATTCCCTCTTACACACACACATGCACACACACACACGCGCACACACACACAGAGCACAGTTCTCAAACAAGGGAAATCAGCCTTCAGTTAGATCCCTTTCAACTCCTCTAAGCACTTGACCCTGCTGGTAGATTCATTTGTTCTTTCTTCTTAATTTCTTTTGCCCTAGCAAAGGATACCCTAGCATCCTTCTTACAGTTCAGGTAAGATGGCTAAAATACATCTACCTTCTGTAGTATTTGCCTAATCCACAGAAAATTCATGCATTTTTGCCATAACAAATGGTGGGAGTGCATAGTATTCTGCTTCTGCCTCCTTTCTCCACCCTGAGATCAGTCTGATTTTTTTTTTTATTTCTTTTCTTAGAGGGATGTAAGGAAGATTATAAGATTTTAAGAAGATTTTGGAATAACCTTTCAGTTTGGTTTAGTGATCTCCCCCACAGGTTGAGTCATTTTTCCAAGGCTTCTTATGAGGTGATGGTCATATTAATGAAGAAAGGGGAAGTGGAGGTTGATAGACTGACTGGTGACCCTGGAAAAGGGAAGATCTTTGTGTCTTTCTTTAGATTGTGCAATACTTAGAAAATTTTGTCTCCAGTTCATGACTGTAGTTTCTAACTCAGGGCACTTGACACCCTATTTTCTTAGTAAAAAATTCATTCACCTAGAAAGCAACTATAGTGAAAATGGTCAACCTGTAATATACTGAATTCTAACCAATTGCCTTGGTATTTCCTTGGAAATCTAATTTTTTTAAACAATGGGAAAGAAAATTGAAGAGTGATCATTCAAAGTATATTTTCCCAATTCTCAGAAGTTCTAATTATAAACTTACTTGTATGGTGGATCTAAATAGATTTTTATGACACATAGTACTCAAGGTTTATATCCAGGTTCTTGAATATAATTTGTGTATAATTATAAAACATAAAATTATAGAATGTAAAAGCATAAAAAATATAATTCTTTTCTATTTATATCATAATATTTTTAGAGTTGAAAAGGACAAAATGGGTATATAATTGTTTTATAAACTGTAAAATGCTAAAAAACATGAAATAGTATTTTTTCTTTTTGGCCCGGCTTATTTCAAAATTCATTTGTGTATAAAACTGACTCTGCAAAAAAGAAGATAAACTTTGGAAGGAATAAAAAAATCACCCAACCCCAGTGTTCTTCCTCTTAGAATTGTTAACTGAAACAACAAACGACCAATCACTTAAACCCTAAATGTAAGGGGAGCGGACCCCTCTGTTGTGCCCTCAAGCCACCTGCTACAAGTGGGAGGAGCAGCTAGTAGCTTCTGAGCTGGAGCTGAGATTTGACCAGGTAGGTTTCCTGCAGGAGGTGGTGGTTCAGAACAATAAATTTGTATTTGGACAGTACTCAGTTGCCTTCTCACTCACATATAGTGTGATCTTATTCAAGTTGCTTACATGTTAGTGAGAATCATGATATTACTACTCTGGGTAGATGACAAAACTTATAGTATGCTGGTGCGCAAAATTGTCCACACTATTACACATTATTAGCTCTTGCCATGGATTAGCATCGCTTGAAGTGCTTTACATGCATCACATCATTTATATACTTGTAAGTGCTTTACACATGTAACATGAATTGCATGCTTACATGTACTATATACTTTTTTAGCTCTGTAGTTATTAGGTGCAAGAAAGGCTAGCAAAAGCAAAATTTGCCTAGTTCTCCAGAAAACTTCTGTGCTTCCAGCCATGCAGTTGGAAAACCTGGCAACATGGGGGCGGTAAGCAGAGAGCCGGAAGGGCTATAGACCACAGAATCAGGGTTTTCCCTCTGGCCACATAATTACTGTGACCTGCAGGCATAGTCTTTTGTGAGGTTCCTTGGACATATGCTTTATTACTATTTAACTGATCCCTTTTCAATATTATTCTACTGGACATGAAGTGTGCTCATTTCACTCTCAGTATCTAGTTTCAAAATTGAAGAACCACAATCTCACAGACAGAGTGGAAGATACACTTGCAGTCTCTGAACAGATTATATAAGCATGTCTCTTGATAAACTTCTTTTTAACCTTATATTTATAATACGCTAGACCTTGAAAAGACATTAGACATAACTGAGACTTGCGCAGACCCTAAATATATGTTACGAGAAAAAAAGGTTCTGTGGTCAAAATAATTTGGAAAATATTGGTACACATAAATTAAACACGTTTCTCTACTAGAAGGTTTTTAAAAATCTGTGCTACTCTAATGGGGTTTCTAAATCTGCAACAGGGGAACAGTACTGGGGTTTCCTTCTCATTTACATGTAGTGTGGTCTCCATCAAGTTGCTTATAGGTAAAGGAGCCTAACGATGCTGGTACATCGGGTCGATGAAGACACTTGTAGTATTTTGGTACACAATATTATTTACAGTATATCTCCGTATTATAGAGAAGGTAATGTGTGCCAATTTGCTGAAGAACAGTTTTTCATAAAGACTCTCATAAGAATAATATTCCATGGAACATACTTTGTGAAATAATTATCTAAGGCTACTGTCCTCGTTTTCCAGATGAGAAAACTGAGGATTGGTAAGATGACCCTGAAAGCAACTGGAAACCTTATTGGAGTCCACAGGGAAACTGTTCCCCTCCCCTCCCCACATCAAAGCAAACCTCGAAGTGTCCTGTTTGAAATGTAACTGGCAGCTCTAATTTGAGTAGGTGGGCCAGTTCATGAGCTGTCCTTTTAGAATAAACCACCATCTCTCGTGCCTTCAGTTTTTTTTTTTTTCACTGTGGTGAGAAAATCACATTTCAATATTTTTGTCTGATGTCTTATTTCTAAACTTAATATAGATGTTACCTACTCTGTAGATAGAAGCCTTTTATTCCTAAGTTCATCCATCTGGCATCCAGCCGCAAAATTCGTTTGTAAAAGCCGTCTATGAATCTCAGAAATAGAATCTCTTTTGAATGTCATTTGGTTTAGTTTAGCCAAATCAAAGATTAATGGTTGGGGGTGGGAGGTGGGGTAGAGCATTTCTAATAATTAGATCTCAACCAAGAGGTGCAGTTCTGCTTAAAGGGGGTATTTGGTCTGAATTAGCAGTGTCTGTTAAAAACAGCTTGCCACAGTTTCGTATCACTTTTGAAGTCTGATAGCCCAGTTTGCTTCTTTCTCTGAGGACAGCTCCTCTTGGGTACTGTCTCCCTTTGTGTGTGTTTCTCACATTCTCAACTTTGACGGAGTAAGACTAACAGGCTGACTAGGAAACAAATTTTACATACAATTTATTGATCCCCTAATGTTCTTCCTCAAAATACTATCCAACGTACTCTGATATTGAAATGATATCAAGGATTCTTCATCTATGGAGAGTTCTCTTGAAAGGACAAAGATCCTTGAACTCCAGAGACTTCCTGGAAGCTTAACCGCTTGTATAAGCACCATATTCTCTCCCAGAAACTCTTTCTGGTGACTTTTTTTTTTATATATATTATTTTATTCATCACAATATATTGAGAGAAACATGTGATCTGTGACTTGGACACTATGTCTAAGTTCAGCTTTACGCCTCCAAGAAAAAGCTTCCCACAATGCCCTCTGATTACATCAACTCTATCGATTTCACAGTTCTACCATTCTTTCCTCACTCAGCTTTTCATTCCATTTTATTTTTAATTTCTTTCTTCACTTCCTCTTCCTTTTTCATCATCTTGACAGTCATTTGGGGACTTCATGAGCTCACACAATCTGAATTTAAGGACTAGAGACCGCATGTACAGTTCTGATGGTTCAAAACACACAGGCTCCTTTATTAAAGTGCATGATCCACATAAGACATTTTGCTTGATACTAACTTGTTCTTAGTGAAATATAAGTTAATTTCATTATATAAAGTCTTAAAGAATTCATGGAAGAGGTATAATTGGACAAGCGTATATGTTGTATATAGGTACATGGAAAAATTTTTATTGTGCAGTTTTTTTTTTAATTGCATAGCTTCTTGATTTAGATTAGTGGTTCCCAACTGAGGATGAATTTACCCCAGGGGATATTTAACAACGTCTAGAGGCATTTGGGATTGTCCAGTTGGAGAGATGCTACGGGTACCTTGTACATAGTGGCCCAGGATGCTGCTAAGTTTCCTGCAGTGAACAGGAACGGTCTCCTGCAACAAAGAATTATCCATCCCCAAAGTCAATAGTGCCTCCGCTGGGAAACTCTGAGTTAAATAATGAAGGCACACTGTGAGTTCTCTAGCTACCGGGAACACTTCTTTTCATATTACCTTTGTAAAATATATTCCACAGATGAATGAAAACCCATGGGAGATGAGCTTGGGTTGCAAAACACGTTAAGCTTGCTATCAAATAAAATATAACTGAAATGTCTAAGATCATAGTACAGAATAGTAAAGGTTAATAAGAATAAAGTAATCTTTCTTTTACTCTTTATTCATATTTTCTTATGCAATCTTTTGTTTTTTGATATTTCCTACTCTTGAGAAGTATGAGAAGGTTTGGCCTTCTTTCTATGACTCATTTGTTCTTAGACACCATTTGTTATTTAAAAGCAGTTTCAAACCTTCCAATCTCAAGCCAATAGTATTGGCAGGTCTTTCCAATGCCTTTAGATAATCCATGGTACAGACAGCATATTTTCTTATAAAGCCTTAAATCCTGGGTTGTAAAGTATAAATGAATGTTTTCCTTGTGGTGGAAAAAATGTCTTATTTAAAAATTGTTTAATAGTCTGCCACTGTCAAAGGATAGCATTTAGACACTCAGCCAAGATATTGGTGTTGATGCTAATTCCCTTCTGCTTTTTATAGCTCATGCATGACTCTCACACACTCAATATTTTAGTTGTGTGCTACAGACCTTCAAGTGAAGCAATTCTTGGAAACAACATGATATCATGAGTCTGTTACAGCTATTAAGTCATGGCAGCTAGAGTGGAAATGAATACAACAAAAACAATTTATATAGGAATATGTTTCTCAGTGGATCAGTTTCAATATTGCTCCCTGTGGTTGAAGCAGGTTTATCCTAAAGGGCAGTGTTGCAGTCATAGTCTACACGGACATAAATAATGCTGTGATGACAGAAATTTTATTTCTTTCAGTCTTAGGTTTAATATAAATGTGTATCTGAAGCTTACTTGACAATAAATAATGCTGTGAGAGAAGCTGGGAGGGCTAATGTTATGTACCATTATCTCCCAGAAGGTCATTCTCATTTCTTGCTCTTTTCTTCTGGTGATTTCTATCCTTGAGGAACCTCCTGTCATTCTGGATTACAAGTTTTAATGTAAAATTTAAAGTTTGACTTTATAATGACTGACGTAGCCATGCTGTTCTGCTCTCCAGATGACTTTGCATGGCTCTCACATCCTGTCTGGAGTGCTCAAAATCTTCAGGAATCTGCAGAGAACTATTCAAGGTATTGATGTCTCATGCAGACAACTGTCCTTTCTACTCCCTGTCCAAGTAGTTGCCCAGTTATCTGCTAAATCCTTACCTTTGTTTGCACTGTGCAAACTCCTCAGTGTTTATGAGGCATCAACAAACTCGTCCATATAGAAGACAAGAGGTTATGAGCACTTGGACCTTTTTTTTTTTTTTTAACTTGGGTGGAATTCAATGGACTCTGTTATAGAAATATAATTTTACAACACATATCTGAATTGATTATAGTGTGGTTTGGAGTGCCAGCAGGCTAAAAAGGGATTGAGGAGTGACGATAACAAGGAACTTGTAACTTTTCAACAGGAGCTGACTGAGGCAGCGTCTAGGAAAAGAAAGGCGAATGTGTTCATTTTGTGATATTTTTTCTTACCTAAAGGAAAAAAGAAAGATGTCAGAAAGAATAAGTAGAAAAGCAGGAATCTTCCTTTAAAAAGTGCTATTTTGAAGTCACATACCATCTGCTTAACAAAGTATTGTGCTAACAATGTTCCCCTTGCATTGTTTTTATTATTAGCAGTAATAAACCATAAAAACCTCTTTATCCAATGAGGTTCCTAATTGGTTGGTTCATAGGAAAATTTAGCCAAGTAATCATCACTAAAAAGAGGCATATTTGTCTTAAAATTTTAATTTTCACTATAAGCATAAAATGTATCGTATCAATTTTTTGATGCAGGAGAGATTTCTCTTTTCTTAAGCAGGGACCTCTTTCGTGTCATTTATAAATCATCATCATCATCATCCTTCAAACTGCATTCTAGCTTTGGCAGGTTCCCAAAACTTGGAAGTAATTGTTAAATCTTGCCCCTCAGAAAAATTAAAATATTAAAATTCAACCCCTTTTCAACCCTTCATTTTTGCCACTTTATTCCAAAAAGCATGAGCCTCCTAACTAGCTAACTTTCTAGCTTTCACCTTTGCTCCTTCTTTTCTACTCATGAGCCAATATGATTCTGTATTTTTTTACAAAGGTGTTTCATTTATTTATTTTTTATTTATTTTTTGTAAGATTTTTTTCTATTTATTTTTTTAATTTAAATTCATTAATTAACATAATGTATTATTTGCCAATATGATTCTTCAAAAGGAAGTCAGATCTGGCCACTCTGCTTAAACTTTCCGATGACTTTCACTTCACACAAGAAAATACTGAATTCCTCATCGCTTTCTGCCAAGTTCTATCTGCTTTGGACTTCCATCTGGCTCTCTGACCCCATCTGCTCCCACTCTCCCCTCTCTCCTTGCTCTCTAGTTACACGGCCTCCCTAAGGTTCCTAAACTGGCCTTTTGTGCTTGCTATCCCTTCCATGTGTCTATCCACAGAGCCACATGGCTGTCCCCCTTTTCCTTTCAGTGTTTGCTCACATGCTGTTTTTTTTTTTTTCTTTTTAGATTTATTTATTTATTTTTTTGGGGGGGCAGGGCAGAGGGAGAGAGTTTTAAGCAGACTCCGTGCTGAGCGCAGAGCTTGAAGCTGGGCTGGATCTCATGACCCTGAGATCACAACCTGAGCCCAAACCAAGAGTCAGGTGCTCAACCAACTGTGCCACCAGGTGCCCCAGCTCACATGCTGTTTTAATAGGTCTTCACCGAGTACCCTTTGTAAACAGTACTTCCCCTTAGTCACTCTAAGAGTGCTACACATTGATTCATACACCATCCACAAATATATATTTAAGGGTTCATTGTCTATCTTTTCCACTCAAGTTTTATGAGGACAAGAATTTGTACTGTTTTATTGTTGATTCCCAGAAATTATTCCTTGACACAATCAAAATGCTCATAAACATTTGTTGAATGAACAAAATTGTGAATGAACGAACTAATTCATCATCAAGTATTACTAATGTTAGTTTTATTTAACTATAGCAAGAACTTGAAAACAGTAGAAAAGCAAAAATCATCCAGATTTTTATCACCCTACCTCAATTTTTTATATTTATCTTGGCTGTACTTATTTAGTCAGTGATTTTTTTAATAGTTCCCACTAATGTTTTTGGGAACAAAAGTCAACTGACTCTTGGTAAGCATGTATCTTACCAAATAGAAGTAGTAACATAGAGGCATGATAAAGAGAGACCAAGAGCAAGCACTCAGTACATCTTGGTAATGAAATATATACTACATTTCCTCATATATGATGTTGTACACCCAAAGATAAAGGACTAGGATCATTTATACTAACATTTAAATGTTCATTATATCAAGTGATCATATTAAAGGCAATTTTTTGTTTATTTTTCCTTTGTGCTTTCAACCTTTTTTTCCCATTGTGAATATAGTTAGAAAAAATAAAAATAATATTCTTTGTACAGTCTATAAGTTTTTTCAAAAGACATTTACATTTAAATGCCTGAACGGAGATACTTTGTTAGGATGACTATTTCACTAACTTTTGTTCCATTTGCTTTTGAAAAAAATTAATACTGGCAGAATATAAGAAATTAGAGCAAGATGTTTATATTATATTCATGTTTGGCTTTTAAATTTTCATTTAAAAAATTAGAATCATGTTTGAAAACCTATTGATTTTTCACTATACTTTATTCAGAATTAGCTACTTTTAAAAAAAAGTATTTTATTTACCTGAGAGAGAGCAAGAGAGAGCACAGAGGGAGAGGGAGCAGCAGACTCTCTGCTGAGTAGACAGCCCGATGCAGGACTCAATCCCAGGACCTCAAGATCATGACCTGAGGTGAAGGGAGATGCTTAACCGACTGAGCCACCCAGGCATTCCCAGAATTAACTACTTTTATTGGACAGTTTACTCATCTATATTCATTACCTTCTCACTTATTATTAACATTTGAAAATTAGCAAATCTGGATAAGAAACTTATCGTGTGCCTTTGTGTGTGTGTGTGTGTGTGTGTGTGTGTGTGTTTAACAGTAACCATGAAGGAAAAAAATACAGTCTTTATATTCACAAGTATGAGAGACACCAGTAGGGAAAAATATAAGGACATAACAAGTAAAAAACAAACAAACAAAAAAACAAACTGTGTATATCTATGAAAACAAAAGTTGATCCTGAATAAAAAGGAAAGCCCGATTTCTGAAGACTCTGAAAGAGAATCTGGCATAAAAGAGGGGCACTGGCTTGTGACTGTGATTGGGTCTAACCATCAGAGGTAAGCAGGGTTTCAAGCTAGAATTGTAGCTATTGCTGGAATTCCTAACTCCCCTGGTGGCGCTTTGATATTGGCATGATGGCCTGACATCATTTCTACATCAGTTCTCTTCCAGAGAGCGAAAATGGAAGTGTTAGCTGTTGGTGAGGGGAAACATGAAACAGGCTCCTGCAAGAACAGTGGCTGTCATCCAGAGCTAATGGACCAAACCGAGCTTCCTTAAAGATTGTGAGGACAGTGCCCGACACTGGGTCTCAATGAAGACAGTAGAGCTCACCAGACTGGTTAGTGATTGTTGTTCTATGAACTGAGATAGACATATTTGTCATTAGAAACAATATCACAAGTTCTGGGGGCACAATATGCTGCATAAACATTGCTCACTTTAGGAACAGGACTCTGTTTTCAATTAACCAGTCTCTTCTTACATGGAACATTTAATTTTTTTTACAAAGATTTAATAAGGGGCGCCTGGGTGGCGCAGTCGTTAAGTGTCTGCCTTGGGCTTAGGGCATGATCCCGGCATTCTGGGATCTAGTCCCACATCAGGCTCCTCCGCTGGGAGCCTGCTTCTTTCTCTCCCAGTCCCCTGCTGTGTTCCCTCTCTCGCTGGCTGTCTCTCTCTGTCAAATAAATAAATAAAATCTTAAAAAAAAAAAACACACACACAAAGATTTAATAAAGCAGTACTACTACTATATTTTTAGTAGTTAGTAGTAGTAGTAGTAATACCACTACTAACATTTTTAAGGTATTTAGTATGGACCAGGTACTCTTACATTATTTTATTTATAATTTATTTAGCAATTTAGTGAATTAAATGCCATTGTTATTCCCATTTTGCAGACAAAGAAATGGAAGCTTAGAGCTTTTGAGTAACTAGTGCCAGTATCTAATAGCAGAGCAGAAATTCATACCCAGAGCTCATGCCCTTAGGCCGTATGTCCTTGTAGTATCATATTATTTGAAAGAGTAGGATCTGGAATTAAGTTGCTGGGGTACAAATGTTAGCTAAAATTTTAACGTGTAATCTAGACAAGCTATACTTAACCCCTCAGAACATTGTTTCCTCAAACATAAAATCAGTTTTAAAACACCCATAAAATCAGAATAAAATAATACCAAAAATATCATAGAGTTGTGTAATGATTAAATAAAATAAATTTAAAGTGCTTGGAAGAGTCCTTGACATTCACTAAACATTAGTGGGCCCTTCTCTCTCTTTCTTCCTCTCTCTCTCTCTCTCTCTCTCTCTCTCTCTCACACACACACACACACACACACACACACTGTTTGTCTTTTAGCCTTTAAACATTACCATGAATAGGTGGCTCAATTAGTACACTTTTATAATCCTTGTAACCTTGAGATGATATGACTGTATGCTTTCCTGTGTTTTTAGATGTCATTCCCTTTTCTTCTTAAGGGAATCAATTTCATTTCTTTCAGCTTTCTTGAGATACTCTTTATCCAAAGCCATGAAATTTACTTCTCTTTTTGGTTTTTGTTTTGTTTACATTTTGAAACCTACTTTTACCAACATTCATGAAATTTTTACTTTTAACCATAAAACATTTTCATATAAGTAGGCTTATGTTCTCAAATAAATTTTAAACTCCTCTAGTTGGGACTGTGTCATGCTGCCTCTTTTTACACTGAGCACTATTCTGGTTCTGGGCACACAGTTATCACTCAAAAGATATTCATTAAAATTGATGATTTGACAAGTAATGACTGTTGATTCTTTTCTAGAATGGAGATTCTCACATTTTACAGCTCTTAGAGATAAAGTAAAAGTATATACTTATAGAAAAAGCCATAACCACAACTAAATAACCCTTAGTTACTCATTAAAAGAATATTGTAATTTTTTCTTTTTCTTTAAATTCAAAAAAAAGTAGTTAAAAATGTTGAAGATGGTTAAGTCATTGGCTTTTGTTTGAATGGCTCCACTGAAGATCATGTTGAAAAGGCTATTATTCCATATCCATGAAAATAATTTCCTATGAGTTATCTTGGTAAATGTTAACATAAAATACACAGAGATTCTTATCACACCAATGTGTTAATTAAGAAATAATTGTACATTTATGGCTTGTACCTTTTTGAGTTAATTAGATGTTAAATCATTTCCTAATCAGTGATTCTGATAGTATAATAGCTATCTGATTAAATTAAAACTTAATTTGGCACACCAATTTTAATTTAAATTAAAATGTCTGATGAGAGCCACCTGTAGTAATCCTTTTCTGACATCCTTTATGACTGCTTTCCTACATAGGGATGTTAGTCTACTACAAACTGAAGTACTTATCTCTTTTTCTTTCACGTACTTCACTTAGGCAGTGACATGAAAATCACCCTTGCAGCTTGAAATAGATTTTTTCAGCGCCATGCTGATTTAGTAATAAAAAGCTATGCAGGGGGAAAAAAAGGAATGACTTTTGGGTTTATCAACTTTTCATTCAGGATTTTAAAAATTATTTTTGCTCATCTCAAGACCATTTAAAAAGCAATATGATAGAGGCATTTTTCATATTTACCATTTTCTTGTATCTTTCAAATCATAAAAGGAGGCTTATTACTCTTCTTTAGTTGTAAGATTATTCAGATGCTTCTGAGTAATTTATTAGCTTCATATTTTTTTATCTATCCTGTTAATCATTTTCTTGTAACAAGTTTTTTCTCTAAGTATGATTATAGGATTGTGAATTTTGCTTAGAAAACAATAAAGCATCATTTCTTTTTTCTTCTTTCCATCATTTGTGTTTTAAGAATAATCCTAAATCATTCCCTTTTTCAGTTTTTCTCATTTTCACGTTTGGACCATTGTTCCATATTAAAGGTTTAAGTTTGCCTTTAATTTACTTAATTTAAGAATAATAAATTTTATCTTCTTGAAATTTTATCCTTGAAAAAGTCAGAGCCATTTATTTTTAAAGGCAAGAAACCAAAGTATATTTAGAAGTGCAAAAGTAAAGCTTTATTTAACAATGTCTTTACTATATAGCAATAATTCAATTCCCCTTTAATATATAAAAAGCAAACTAAAACATTTGATAGAAATTTATTTTAATTAATTTTTAAAATTAACATCTGAGCTTTAATGAAGTATAAAAAGTTTAGATGTGTATGAAAACTTATTAAATCATTTTCTTTCTGCTGAATTTACAAGTGGCTTAGGGAAGTCAATTTTATTAGATACTGTGATCATAATTTTTAAGGTTTTATTGACCCACTGCATGTTACCTATTCTACTAAAATGCAGTGAAGAAGTCTTAGGATTTAACATTGGGAGAAATGATGTATATGGAACAATAAAGCCTATGAAATGAAGCCATCAATAAAATAAAAAGGCAACCTTCTAATGGGGAGAAATATTTGCAAAACATATATCTGATAAGAGGTTAATATCCAAAATATTTAAAGAGCTCATACAACTCAACAGCAAAAAAAGCCCTAAACAATCCAATTTAGAAATGTGCAGAGGCTCTGGATAGACATTTTTCCAAGGAAGATATACAGATGGCCAAGAGGTACATGAAAAGATGCTCAACATCACTCATCATTTGGGAAATGCAAATCGAAACCAATATGAGATATCACCTCACAACGGTTAGAATGGCTAGGATTAAAAAGACAAGAAATAGTAGGTTTGGAGAGTATATAGAAAAAAGGAACCTTTGTGCACTGTCAGTGGGAATGTAAATTGGTATAGCCACTATAAAAAATGGTATGGGGTCTCTTAAAAAATTAAAAATAGAACTGTCATACAATCCAATAATTCCACTTCTGGGAATTTATTCCAAGAAAATGAAGACACCAACTTGAAAAGATATATACACCCCTGTTCATTACAGCATTATTTACAATAGCCAAGATATGGAAACAAGTGTCCATCAATGGACGAATGGATAAAGAAATGTGATCTATCGATCTACCTGTCATCTATCTATCTATCTATCTATCTATCTATCTATCTATCTATCTATCATCTATCTATCTATCCCCATATAATGAAATATTATTTAGCCATAAAAAAGAATGAAATCTTGCCACTTGGAACAATATAGATGGACCTTGAGAACATTATGCTAAGTGAAATAAGAGAGAGAAACACAAATACCATATGATCTTACTTATACGTAGAATCTAAAAAACAAAAAAACAAACAAAAACAACCCCATAGACACAGAAGTGTTTGTGTGTGGGGGTGGGGGTGGGGAATGGGTAAGGGGAATCAAAGGTACAAATCTCTATACAATAAATAAGTCATGGGAATGTAATATACAGCATGGCAACCATAGTTAAAACTACTATGTTGCATATTTGAGACTTGCTAAGAGAGTAAATCTTAAAAGTTCTCATCACAAGGAAAAAATCTGTAACTATGTACAGTGATGGATGTTAACTAGATTTTTTATGGTGATCCTTTTGCAATATATACAAATATCAAATCATTATATTGTATACCTAAAACTAATTTAATGTAGTATGTCAATTATAGCTCAATTAAAGAGACTCCAAAAATATTCTGAGAAATTTCAAGAACAAGTCACACTTTAATGTTAAAAGTTTCTTTCATCTTTCATGGTGAAAAACAACATTGCCTTCTCTTTTTGGTGCATATGTGTCTTTGCTTATACACCAAAAATGTTTTCCCTCTTTTCCTCCTGCTGACACTCCCCCTTTTGCTACCAATTTTCTATGCAGCTTGGTAAGGCTGATGCTTGAGGACGAAACAATAATGCCTTTTGACTTTCTTTCAGGAAGACATTTGTCATTCCCTGTGCAACAAGAACTAGAAAAGTCAATCTGAACACAGATTGACTCTTTATACGAGACTTCCCCATCCCCCTTTTTCAGACCAACCCTTATTCAAAGACACATTGAAATAATAAGAATAGCAATTGGCCAAAAGTATTATAGTTCTTATGTCATGAATATCCACTCAAACACTTCACTCTACCATAGTGTCACTGAAAAAAAGGAAAATGGCCATTTTTGTACCCCCTATAGAGAAAGCATCCTGGGAAAATAACAGCATCTGACTAGCCACTCTTCAGTGCTTGGGCAGTACTCAATCACTGTGTTTTTAGAGTTTAGACTATCTTCTAAAATGCAACAATGCACACCTTGAACAATCTCTTTGGGTATGTCAGGACCTCAGGAAGGCAGATAGGCAGAGATATCAAAGAAGAGTCTCCTTTTGGAAAGGAACAGCATAATTTATTTTTACTTACACAACTTTTTACTTGTATGTGAAACTTGCTGAAGGGGACTGTGATTTTATTTCCAGACATCTATCCATGCCAACTCTTTTATTCAACTTCTTATTCCCATATCCATATTGAAGCAAGCCACAATGATTCTGTCAGCTTGCTCTACATCCTTTCCCAAAGTTGTTACAGGTCAAGCTTCAGTTCCCTTTTTGAGCTTTATAATTCCCAAACAATCATCTGGATGGTTTCCTAGCAGTAGCTAGGATTGTTTGATCCATCTCCATCAGCTCTTCTCTCTCCAACTGCTAAATTGTCTATTCTTCCAGTATGACCCTATGCATTGAGGATTACGCTTGCTTGATCAGTTTATTCCCCCTGCCCCATAACATCACTAATGATTTAGGCTGGAAAAAAAGCAAAACGGTTTGCCACTTTTAGACTCAGCCCCTTTGATTCTGTACATAAGCTGACCTACAGGGGCACCTGGGTGACGCAGTCCTTAAGCCTCTGCCGTCGGCTCAGGGCCTGATCCCAGAGTCCTGGGATCGAGCCCCACATCGGGCTCCTCTGCTGGGAGCCTGTTTCTTCCTCTCCCACTCCCCCTGCTTGTGTTCTCTCTCTCGCTGGCTGTCTCTCTGTCAAATAAATAAATAAATAAAATCTTAAAAAAAAAAAAGCTGACCTACAACATTATTTTGAGGGATCATGCTGTCAAGAGATTTAGTTTGACTGCTATTCATCATGTTCAATCTTTTTCTATTGTTTTCCTGTGCCATAGACATTTGGGGATGGAAATGGGAATGATTTGAAATAGTTTCACTTGAACTTAGGAAGTGCAAAATCACTGAAAATTCTACTCTTTGTTGCAGAGTGACAGCAAGCTGTCTGAAGGAGTAGGGATTCCTGGACATTGCAAAAGGCATTTAAAATTAAGAGGAAGAAAGATCTGGGCCCCTGGGTGGCTCAGTTGGTTAAGCGTCGCCTTCTGCTCAGGTCATGATCTCAGGGATCTCATGGGATCAAGCCCCATGTTGGGCTCCCCACTCAGAAGGGAGTCTGCTTTTCCCTCTCCCTCTACCTCCACCCCCCTGCTGCTCTGTCTCTGTTATCTATCTCTCTTTCAAATAAAATAAAATAAAATAATAAAAAAGGAAGAAAAATCATGTTCTATTCCCACCCAATCTGTGAGAGGCTCTCTGTAGCCTGGAGATGGCTTAGGGATATGAGAGCTTGTTTAGAAACTTTGCTACTGTTGTTCTTACTCCATGAGCACAGGCCAACGCAGGGACCTCCATTTTCAATGCAACCTCACAAAGGCAGAATTAATGTGTCATATTAACAGCACAAATAGTTGTTTACTTGGTTGAAGGATTTGTGGATAACCTTGAGTTTATCAACTTGAGTTTTTATGTAACAAAAATATAAAAACTAATTTAATATTGTTTTAATTTTCATATTCAAATAAAGCTCAAGTTGAAATAATATTTGATAGAGAGTATAAGTAAGGTAAATTACACTTTTACTTGATTTCCTCTTATATGAAGGCCCTAGGGTCTATATGTGTGTGTGTGTTTTCAGGATATAAGAAAGAAAAGTAATATAATGTATTGGTTGCTCTAAAGGCTGATTTTATGTTTGTGTGAAAGTAAACTGAAGGAAATTATGAAATTCCTTTCCCAGGAGATCTTTAATAGTATCATGGGTTGCATCTGCTGGGATCTTTATGACAAATTCTGCCTGCAGGCAGGGTAATGGATTTTGAAGACATTTCATGGAATTTTATACCCCCTCGAGTATGTGAAATTGAGTTCAGAAGTTGAAAGGAACAGGATTCAAAAAGTCTATTCCCTTCAAGTAATTTAGTTTTCTGACCTTGGATTTCAGTTTCTACATCTGTAAAGTTATTCCTGCTAGAATGTATCAGTGATTCTTAACATTTTTTGTTGTATAATATAATGCTGTGGCAGGGGGGCGGTCATGGATTTTCTGAAGCCTCCTCATTAACTCTCTAGGATCTATTAGAAAACAAATAGGAAAATCTGTGCTTAGGAACGAGACAATCTTGTGTGGAAGACACAGTGTGCACACATTTAGAAAAGACCTAGGAATGCTTCCATGATGTAATCACAGGCTTGAAGGCTTTGTACGGACTTTGTACATAGGAGAACACAGAGTACAGACATGAAGTCAGAAAGAGCTAAGCAATACATGTAGATTCAAGTCAAGGAAAAACTATATTTCAGGTAGAGGCAGGGAAGAATAGGGAAGGGAACAGTCAAAAATTCGTAAGTATTACAGGAAACGTCAGTTTTCTTTCTTTCTTTCTTTCTTTCTTTCTTTCTTTCTTCTTTTTTAACTTAAGGGAAACTGTATTTAGTTTTCTTTTTAACGCAATCTAGTTTAAAAACGAGTTGAAGTTAAGAAAGAAGGGCATGGAACCTTCTAACAGAATTAGACACAGCCAGACAGGAGGGAGGATGGGTACTTGTCAGGAACTTCCATGTCAGATCTTCTCCATCTTGGAAGTGAGGTCATCACTGATTCTGGTCAGTTGGCAAGTTCTTTCTGTCTCTGGGCCTCCTTCCTCGCCTGGTACACAGTCCGCTAAAACCTGTCCATGTCCATGATCTTTCCCATCTGCAGGCATTTTTTGCGGAGCGCCTCGCCTGCCCTTCAGCAGCAGGCTCTTCTCTTGTACCGCTTCCGCGGCCGGTTCTGGTCCTTCTGGTGCACTGCGGCACGTCCACGATGGGCCGCATGGGCAGCAGCGGGTCTCTGGGCGGGAACACACGGAAGTGGATGCAACACAGGAACTGCCGGAGCTCCCAGGCAACCAACTTCCTCCAGCCTCTACTCAGGCGGACTTCCGGGCCAGGCGCGTCCGCATCCCACGCAGTGTCTCGGGGGCGCCCCCCAGGCTCTGAGGGCTGTTGTGCAGGAGCCGCTGAACTTGAGGTAAGCTGACTGTTTCTTCAGGGCGGGCTTTTTAAAGACAGAGTCCTTAACTGCTCCAGATAATCTACCTCGGCCCGGTGCCTAGAACCTCAGCTCCTCGGGGAAGGACTCTTCACTCAGGTCTCAGGCACGTGCGGGCCCCGCTGAGGGGAAGGGGGCGCTGGGTTGGCTGTGGGCTCACGGACCCAGTGGGAGCCCATGCGCCCCAAGGGTCCGCTGTTCCCTCCTCGCCCACCGCTCCTTCGGCCCCTGCGCGGGCTGCACCACCGGCGTGCCATCTGCTGGCGGGGAGCTGAGTCGTTTGTGGCGGCGGGCCCAGTGTCTAGGGGCAGAGCTACAGGCCTGGCCTGCCGGCCGTCCCCACTTTCCGGCGACAGGCCTCTGTGCCACCTCCCGCCGGGTTCACGTTGACCTAGTCCAGATTGGAAGAGGGGGAATGGGACCCTCGCCTGCCTCCTGGGGTGGGGGTCAGGGGGTCTTTCCTGCCTTGTCTTCAGTCTCCTGGAGCGAGGTTTGAGGCCGGATCTCTTCCCCATTTCCTTGTGCTGGAGGCATCGTCTCAAGTCAAATTCTCACCTTCGGGGCCACTTTTCAAAGGGTCGACCATTGCAGAGGTCACCGGCCTCTTCCTTCCGGGGACTTAAGGACAAGGCCCCTCCAGCCTTCTGAGGGCTGACAGCGGTGGTGGTTTTAGGACCGGATGCGTCCTCCTGGCAGGCTGGGGCTTCCCTGGGCAGGTCTGCAAGGGGTACTTCTCTGAGAGGCACATTTTCTTCAAGCAAGAAGCCATATTGAAGAAGAAAGAGAATACATTTTTAAATTTCCTTGAAGGTTGGCAGAGGGGTTTAATTTAATTGCCTGGCAATGAAGTGCTACTATTAATTTCAAGGTAAGTTGCAAGTACATGATGATGGGAAATACTTTTGGGAAAGATAATTCTGAATACAGAGGAAAATAATGAGGATAACATATTCTGTAAAAATATCCTTTAATAGTCAAGGGGAGAGTGAAATAATGCCATACTGAGTAGTGATTATGCCTACAGAAATAGACAGCAAAAACTGATCTAAAAATATTATTGCAAGTAATAGGAGAAATGTGGTGATGCTTTAGAGATAGTGAAAAGGTAAAAAACAATATAAATCTGATATACCTATAATTCAGAATTATGGGAGGAGGCGTGATGATGAGGAGGAGTTTAGATTCAGGTGACCCACATGTGGTCTGAGAGTCTGGCCTCAGGTTTTGAAGTGGTGACCTCTGGAGTATTGATGTGTTAATTGGGCATTCCAGTAGTGAACTTGAGGCTACTTGAGTGGAAGTGAGAAGCCTTACATGATTCAAGGCAGAGTCAAGAAAATCTATCAGAAACAGATTTTTCTGTTTTTATTATGGCTCCGACATATTCGTTTAGAATTTATTTTGGTGTTTAAATATTTGCCCTGATGTACTGTATGGTGACTAACATAATATAATAAAAAATATTATTATAAAAAAAATATTGGCCCTGTAAAACAGATATTGTTTTCCTAGAAATGAAGGTCGGTTAGTTAGAGAGCTAATACCTTCTTCTGAAGTCTTGGAAAAATAGTTAGACATACTCATTGCAATGGGAATCCCTTCAATTTATAATATTTTGCAAAATAAATAAGCTTTTTGTCTTAGAGTGAAAACATTAAGGTACATAAAATATTATCAGGAGAAACTTTACCAACCCTTAAAGCAAGAGAGTTAATTTTCCATATTGATTTTTTTCACATCAATTATAAACTGGGGCATATCCTGCCATATGATAGTTATGTCTTATTTGGATGTAACATTGGGAGCAAGGACATTCTTCAGGAAATAGTAATTCTATTTAAGCATGTGTTGAAAATATCCAGATTAACAAATATATGTTTAATAAAATAACAATATGTTTCTCAAAAACCTATTTCTCGGTGTCTTGACAGCAGTCTTCAGAGCCTTCTTGAAGGGAAAGGGAAAGGGTTAGTGGATAAATGACATGTGATAAATGTACTCCAATGGATAGAATTCCCTAAGTGTGTAGATTGCTTCTTCATGCTATTCTAAGGAATTTTTGACATCTCCATTTTTTTTTTTTTTTTTTTGTAGTTCAGATCACTATTGAGTCCAGGTTTCAATAAAAACAACCAGGCAAACAAGTTAGAACCACTCCCAGCTGCTTGAGCTTGCACACTGAATTCAGACACTCTGGTAAATGCACATATGTATTGATAAACTCAGCTCAGTACAAAATGATCTTTTTCCTATTTGGTCTAGTTTCTTGATAATCTATTTCTATATGTATCCTTCAGATTTTTATATGTATAAAATTATATATGTAATAAATATAATAATAAAACGTAATATAATGATAATGTAATAATATATATAAATATGTACATATATAATTACAAAATCTGGTAGTTACTTTTAAATGTATAAGCCCATAAACCTTCTCTTTTTAGATTTTACGTTGTAATTGGCACTCAGGGCATTCTGGAAACTGTAGTTAAAGGCCTGGATGAGCATGAGTGTTTCATGTTGGCCAGAGATGCTGTGGGAGTTAATGTATTAAATTGGACACCAGATTTCAGTGGGGAGACCAGAATCCCCAAGGGTCAGAGACCAAGTAATGGAGCAGAGACCTTAGTTACTGAGGCAAGGAGGGAAAGCTTTTATTTATATATATATATTATATTATAATATTATATTTATTTATATATATATTTATATCTATAATATTATAGAGCGAGGGAGGGAAAGAGAGCACAGTGGAGGGAACGGCAAAGGGAGAGGGAGAGAGAGTATCCTTAAGCAGACTCCCTGGTGAGGGTGGAGCCTATGCAGGGATCCATGGGGGGCTGGATCCCAGGATCCTGAGATCATGACCTGAACGGAAACCAAGAGTCAGTTGCTTAACTGACTGAGCCATCCAGGCACCCCTGGAAAGCTTATCTTAATAGACACGTGACTGAATGATAAGCCAAATGTGTGATCTTTCAAGATGTTTGTCAATAGTCACTTGATCACCAGGTTCCTAAGCCCAGGTCAATGAGTAGCCTTCTAAGAACCAGACTGATCTGTGTGAACACGAATCTAGGTCTCTATTCCCTGTTTCTTGTCTTTCTTCAGATGTCACCTACTCTGTGAGACCATCCCTGCTATCCTATTTCAAATGTACATACCCCGACCCAGAACTTTATGTTCCCCAGAGTACATGTTCTATTTGTCTCCTTTAATATAATAGGAGCTCCTGGAAATAGGAAAGTTGAATATCCCTGAGAATTGACTGAAAGCAGACCCAACATTTGTGAGACATTCTTTGAGGGTACACAGTTTAGGGGGCACTAAAAAATTCAGTAATCAAGATAGAAAATATTTTAATGCAATAATCAGAAAAACATCATCACTGCCAAATAATACATAACAAATAAAATATCAATATTTTAAATAAAGACAGTATTTATACATTCATATTGGAAACTGAGGCAAGAGAAAAAAATCAGTTATACTGATCCAGTAGTCTGGGATTTTCACAGTACAGGGTGAGTTGCTGCACCTTATTCTCATACCACTAAGAAAGAAGCACAATGTTTTCATTACATCTTTAGATTTTGAAGAGGACATATACCTCATTTGGATGTATTTCTCTGATCCATTACTGGATTGCTACCAAAGCTACCAACTTTCAGTGAAGTTCAGAACAAGAGAAGTTTTCCCACCTGGTTCTGGCTGTTGATGCTACTTATGTCTTGAGGAATTGTTACTAATAGGTTTGTGATAAATAAAGATCTCCAGGGAGTTTGTAGCAAACTCTGATAAAAGAATAGCAGCAGAGGCTCTTGGTTTTTGAAGCAAAACCACTAATTATTTGTCAAAAAGTCAAATGATTATTCTTTCTCTATCTCTGAATTCTGGCAATGTCCATCTCCTAATTTAGGGACAGAAATGCTGAATACAGTCTTTTCCAACCTTATGTGCAGTTAGGATGTGTGCACATGAATTAGGATCTGTCAATCAGATACTCTAATCCCAAACTTTGATTTGGGATCTAATGACTGAAAGAAATAGGTGCCACGTAAAATTCGTTTTGCTGTGGGAAGAGGAAACTCTTTAGTTTCCAGGGCCAATAGTAGCTGAAGTTCTAAAGACAATACTAGGGTCTGTTTGGTGATAGCAGCAGTGGTGGCTTCACTGGACAGTTCCGCATTATGGTGTCAATTCTGATTATGTACATAGCCTCTAAACCTAGTTCTCTGGCTGTCCTAGAAGTTGTGTGAGCTGTGCAATGTACTTTAATTTCTTGTTTCTGATTTAAATTATCAAGAAATTATTTCTGTTAGTCACAAAAAGCCTTGACTTACATACCTATGTTTGGATCACACCATATGAAGAATAAATGTCAGTTTTAACCCTCAGTAAAGTAGTTTGGCCTATTAAAATAAAATATATTTATTCCCTTAAATAACGCCTGGAAACTTACTCATGCATTTTTAAACTTATCTTCCTTCTTACTGTGCACTGTTGGTTGAATGAACAGTATGAATATGACTCACGCCATTAGATGAATCACCTCTTTTAATATATTCTAGATCCTTAACTTATCACCTGTTCTATACAAACAAAAAGGAGTAGTGAGTAATGAGCAAAGTTAGAGTGGTAGTTATCATTATAGCACTGTGTGGTAACCTGAGACAGGTGAGCATATATAAAATAAAGAAAATCTATTTTCCTTGGAGGAGCAGACCATATTTTCAAGTGTGGTCTAGAATCTAAGATATATCTTTTTTTTTCCTTCTAAGATTTTATTTATTTATTTGACAGAGAGAGACAGCGAGAGAGGGAACACAAGCAAGGGGAGCGTGAGAGGGAGAAGCAGGCTTCCCGCTGAGCAGGGAGCCTGATTCAGGGATCGATCCTAGGACCCTGGGATCATGACCTGAGCTGAAGGCAGACGCTTAATGGCTGAGCCACCCAGGCGCCCCTAGAATCTAAGATATCTTTTGAAGCAATAACCAAGGCCATCAGAGTTGAGCCTCTTTGAGAAATTGACAATTGTTCCACAGTTCATTGTGGTTCACTAGGTATGAAGAAGCTTTGTAAGTGTCTGGGATGAAATTGAGGTCATGAGTCCCTGCTTAGCCACAAACACCCTTTTATTCTGTCGGCTGCTAGCAGATCCCTGTGGGCTTTCTTAGTGACTAAATCTGCCTGGCCTGGCATTCCAAGGATGGTGTGATTAAAAGGGATAGATGCCAAGAAGAATAAAGGATACCGGCATGGGTATTGAAGGCAAAGGCAACTTCCTCAACTGTGAATGAATCCATGTCTGCTGCTTCAGTGGCATATGCATTTTGTAATGAGTGAGGAAGTTGTTCGGGGAATATCCTAAAAATCTTAGTGAAGATAGAGTGTATTGATTTCTATTTGCTCCTTTATGTTTAGCTATGGGTTTTAGTAGCAATAAAGCTTCAGAGGCTGTAGAAACTGGTTAGTGGAGCTGCTGATCAAGTATGCCAAGGGAAACAAAAGCGCACAGACTAGTCAATAGACTAATAGATGTTCATGGAACTTATAATGTGTTTCTCCTTCAGTGTTCTGTTCCTTTCCAGGGGATGAAACACATGGTGCCATGTAACTAGAGAGGTGAGTGTGTTTCTTCTTTCACTTTGGGGCAAGAAGAAACTAAAGTTCTGTAACAAATGATTCAATAGGCTCTGAGCTTTAGATAAGTAGTATCTATCCCCTAATAGCAAGGGCTTTTGGCCAGCAGTTGTAAGAGCAAAGTTATACACTGTGAGGAAGATAACACAAGTGGTATATTTGCAGGTGTGATAAGCATGATAAATGCATCTTTTTTGAAATTTGACCCCTAAAATAATAGACCTCAGGGTGGCTCTGGCTCTGACCTGCTTCTGACAAAAAAAAAAAAAAAAAGTTTTTCTTTACACATGAAAATGGCCAACTTTAACCAACAATGGTTTCCTTTGGTGATGTTTCTGCAATTGCCAACCCGAGACAGCTCTATCACATCAGTGATATCAGGTCAACAGTATACAGGATAATCACTGGAATTCAAAACTGGTATCAGAGCTGAGAGATCTCCTTATGCAACCTCTTATCCTTGCCAATGCAATCAAATTAGCTCTGTGAACAGCTTGCCAAATGAGCCAGCCTCGTAAACTCTTCTCTCTTAGAAAGGAAATAAAGACATTCATATTGATTCATATTGTTTTTCTCCCCTCAGTGTGCTCTTGGGAACCTTGCCAAGCGGTCTGATGGCTGTCGTCTGATGATGCCATGTGAAGTCTTTAATAAGCTGACATTTCCTGTTGCTAAGCTGCCATGCCTGAAAGCCAAACCAAATAGTGTTTGGGCTCTTTAGATCCCAAACTCTGTTTTTGTCTCTTTCTCTTTCTTCTCCTTACTCAGTTCTCAGCTCTGCCCACCTTGTTTCTCCATCTAGCTTGTGTATATGTGCAATACAAGGGTCAGATGACAGTTACTGCCTCCCAACCAACTGAACTACTGAAAAACCCTTGAGAGCAGAGCTGCCTGGGCTGCGATGCTGGCTTTGTTATGAGACACAGAGGGAATATTGGCTGAGAGTGTTTCCGGTGAAAGGGAGAAACTTTTCTGAGAAGGCAAATGGGAGCTTGTCAGTTGGGTTAGTGGAGGAAGCAACAAGCTTTTCTGTTTCAAAGCTCTCGTGACTGTTAATTGAAACATGAATAAAAGTGCTGAAGTTAAGGAAGTAAAAATTGGGGGTAGGAAATTGAGTAGGAGTATTGCTAGCTACTGGCCTAAACTCTCATTTGCAGTGTCTCTCTTATTATATTACAGTCAATGATGGATCATATCCTCAGACCTAAAAATGAAAGTCCTGCAGAACATTTTCAGAGTTTGATTTTGTGTCTTCAGAGTTTGATTTTGTTTCTTAAGAATGTGAGTTAATTCACACTGGCATGGCTACCGAGTTGGCAGATCGGTCACTGTTCACTTTTAGGGTAGCAAATGGTGCATCTAGACTTGGCAAGCATGACCTGCACAGTGTTCTGTGGCAGCCCAGTATATCAGCACTCTAGGTCAAGCTGGGTGGTAACATGTGATGTTGACAACACTGGAAAACATTTTGCTCTTTGTGTGGTTGGGGGTCAAACGAGGTGAAATGTGAAATACAAGGAAAATCTAGGTTCTGATTTCCTTCCAAGATATAATGGTAACAGCTACTATATAACATCTTAGCCAAGGTTTCATAATCCTAAACTGCAAGCAACTATTTATCATTTCCCTTAACACTTTTCACCAAAAGATCTTTAAAAATAGATATTTAGATACTTCTAGTTTCTTTATTTTGTTTCCTCTTGTATAACTGTTTTTTCAAAATGTGTCAGGAAGTATATATTTTTTTATTGCAATGAGAAATTAACATTTCTCTTGAGGATAACTATTTTCCCAGACTAATTGAATCTGACTCCTCTCTATGCGTCTTCATTAGGAAATCAGTTTTTGCTCAGTGAAGCAGCATCAACTGAGTTACTGAACAACTCACATGCTAATTATGCTGGATAGTTTTCTTTAAATTTATAGTCTTGTCTGTAATGGTTCTTTTTTTTTTTTTTAAAGCATTTATTTTGTTGGGGTAGCAAACCAAAATGCCTAAAGGGTCCAAAAAGTAACATAAGTTAGTGAATTGACTTACACAAAAAAGACATTGAACACTCGACATTGGGGTTTGTAAACAGTATGCAGGGTGCAGGTGCAAGGATCTATTTATCAGCAAATATTCAATTCTGATTTCAAAAAGGTCTGTCTATACATAAGAGAGAGAGCCCTGTTCCCCAGAGAACAGAAATGATAAGAACAAGGCTGACAGTGAGCTGTAGGGGAATAGATTCAGAGAATAGCCACAGACCTAGATGGACCTGAGAACAGAGCAGATCAGAAACAAGGGAACGAGGCCAAAGCCAGTCCAGTAAATGAAAGTTACCAAGATTTACTGATTATTGAGCCTCGGACACCATGTGGAAACAGGACTTATTTCTGGATCAGGGATCCTGAATCTGATTATCCATGAAGAAGACTTAACTAAGTGTGGTTCACATGGGCACTAGGAGTGACAATTAAGAAGTAGGATTCTGGGTCAGTGAGCTGTCACTCATTTTCATATTTGACTGTATGAGTGGGTAGAGGAGTGAAGCAAATGTATTTTTATTGCTTTTTGGTCTTATTACAAATTTAATATATGTTAATTCTTTAAAAAATAGAAAATGAAGAGGTACAGAAAGAAGAAAAAACAGTTACCCAGATCTGTATTTCATACACATACCATAAGCATTTTAAACTCAATACAGCTTAAACTAACTTTTGTCAAATGTACTCATCAAAATATAGCCCCTGGTTTTGATTAATGATATTGCTATCTAATCACCCAAGCCAGATAGCCAACATTCATGATTTCTCTGTTTCTCTTTCTTTAGTCATCACCAAGTTGTACTAATTTAATCGTCTAAATCCTAGAATTATTTCACTTCTAATTTCCCTGCTACGGCTTCAGTTTGTAGGCATATTATCTCTCACACAAGTGATTACATATTCTCTCATTGATCTACCTGCAGTAAGGCTCCCTCCCCTAAATCCATTTCAGTCAATATCACTGGTCTGTCTAAAACACAGTGTTGATTATATCTCTCTCCTAAATGCACTTTAGTCTTTTTGTTAATTGCCTAAAAGTCACAAACTAGCTGCCCACATGCTTGATATATCAGGGTGTATTGTTTGGTCTAAGCAAAACAAATAAATAGGATATAGAAAAGTTTGCTAGAAAAGAAAATATTGCTTTCTAGAAAAGGAAATATTGCTTACTTAGACTGCATTAAAATCAAATACTTTCGATTATCAGAAGACAACATTCAGAGAATGAAGTGGCAAACCACATGGAGGAAGGAGATATTAACAATTCATATTTCTGGCAAAGTACTCATATTCAGAATATATAAAGTTCTCCTAAAATAATTTTAAAAGACAGCCAATCTAATAAATAAAAAAGTCACAGTCATTGCGCAACAAACAGATGAAAGGGGACTCGAATAAAAAATGGTAAGCTACTACTAGCTACCTACCAGAATAGCTAAGATGGAAATTGCAAAGATGAAAAGAGAGGACATGGAACAATAGGTATGTTCATACACTTGGTGGGAATGTAAATTGGTAAAAAACCCTTTTACCAGTCCACTGTATGGCAGTATTCTCTAAGCCAAATATATGCATATCTTATGGCACAGCAGTTCTTACTCTAGATACACAACAGTAGAAATTCATAAAAATATGTATTAGAGACAGCGAAAATGTCCACCAACAATAGGATGGATAAAGAAATTGTGGAATATTATACATCAGTGAGAGTAAGGAAATTACTGTTATATTCCAAACATTAATGAACCTTAAAAATGTAATGGTATGTGAAAGAAATTAGATGCAAGAAGAGTCTGTGCTGTATGATTTTACTTATGTACATTTCAAAACCATATAAAACAAATCCATTTTGTTAGATCAGTAGTTACTCTTCAAACATGGTGTGGGTAGTGATTAGAAGGGAGCTCAAGGAGACTTTTTAACATACTGGTAGCACTCTATTTGGATCTCACTGCTTGTTCCATGGGAAAATTCACTTCATGAAAGTTCATTGAGCCTCATACTTGGATCATTTTTCTATCTTTATTTCTTCCAGTAGAAAGCTGTAGAAAGTATCATTAAAAAAAAATAAATAAGTGAATACAGCCACACTCTTGTAATAACACATAAAACTAATAAAAACAGTTTCTTCTTGCTTTTGGATTATTTTTTCTTTGTACTTAATTCGATTTACATTATACAACTTTGTCCTCACTGATTTACTTTCTTACATATGTGTTACACTACAGGCCTTTCAATGGCCTTTCCATGATCTGTTTTTTTCACCATGCATTTTACAATGGGAGAAGTACCCACTGAATTGCTGACAAATTACTTAAGCATGCTGTCTTCTCTATACCATATTACCTAGAAAAGGGGAATTTTATAACCTATTAACATTTCAGTACCCACCTAATTATAGTTATGGAAATCTGTATTCACAGGGATTTTGTCACTGATATAAAAAGGTGAATTATTATAAAAATAAATGTTTTGACTTGGGTCCTATATAACACAATATTACTGAACAAGTTAGAATATATATCATGTCATTTTTGTCACTTTTTTCTCTGTATTAAAATAAGAAATGACATGTCAGTAAATAATCAATGTGGTATTTATCAAGAAATGAAGAATGTAGAACATTAAAATCATTGTATATAGAATATACATAAGTAACTACCCTGAACTGAAGCTGATCCATTTGAGATTAATATGTGTACATTGAAAAATTGAAAAAAAAAATTAAGCAAAAAAAATTGAAATAAATTAAGCAAAAATATACTTGCATTTGTTTACATAAGAGGAAGAAATCCCTACGCAATTATACCCTTCTCAGGGAGAGTGAATTTCTGGAAATTGTCAATGAAAACCTTACCATGAAAAGATATTTTTCTTATTGAATAAGAATATTATTTATCCCTGTTCCTGACAATAAAATTTAAAAATATGTAAGGCAAAGCCTGAAAATTACTGTATAAAGCATAAAAAGTCAGATGTAAGTACTGAGAAATTTTGAAGGAGACAGCAACAGGTAAGGATCAAATTCTACTTGTTGCGTAAATCATGTTTTATTTGTAGAACTTTGTGAAACATTAATAACAAAATCTGAGACTCACCTGGTTCTAGTTTCAAATAAACCTGAAACTCAGGGAGGTTCAACAAAAGTTTTGCAAAAGTTCATGAACTTTCATCAAATGTGTGTGTGGTTGTTTTTTTTGTTTTGTTTTGTTTTGGAAGTTGGACCAGTCAATAATTTTCACCATGTTTAGACGAGATTTCTTTACAAATGAAAACTTGGAGATTAAAGTCAAAGGAAGCTAAAATTAAAATGCAAACAGTCTTATTCTTACTTTTTATCAATATAATCTGGTACAATTTTTTTCTCACTTTTTTTTAAGTTGTTAAGCCAATTTCGTCAGGGCAAAAATATACCTTAGTTTGCTCTTCTATCTTTTCTGCATAGAGAACTCACCGGAGTTAATATTACCTGTGATGCTACTTTTTAAGAAAAACCAATAGCAGTGAACATAAGTACATTTCTATAGTAATAATGATACCAATATTTATTACTCAGTTACTGTTTTAAATACCTTACAGTTATTACATAATTTAATTCCTACTGAAGTTCTCTGTAGAGACAGAGAAAAGACAGACAAAACTAAGGTTTACGGAGAGGTTAAATAATTTATCCAATGTCATGCCACTAATAAGTTGAAGAACAAAAAATTTAACCCAGAGGACATAATTACAGAAACGGAACTCTTAACTGCTGTACTATCATGGCAGTCACTGTTAGCTACCTACCCAAAATCTGTTTTCCTCTTTTCTTTTCCCCCCTAAGATGTCAGCAATGATGGCTGAGCATAAAAATAGAATCTGAGCCTTTGATTACTTCGTTGATCCCTATTGGTTCCTCCTTCTAGACTTCCTGTTAATTGAGAAAAATAAATGCCTTTACTTATTTAAGCTTTGTATTCAATTCTAAAGGAGATAATGCTACTGCTTTTCACACTGACCTATCATAATTACAATGTAAAAAAGATAATCACTCAACAGCCAACACAAAATCTAAATGTACTTACTGCTTGCTAAATCAGGAAGAGTTGTACTCTTTTTTTTTTTTTTTTTAAGGCGGGGAAGGGAGAGAGAGACTCCTAAGCAGCCTCCATGGCCAGCATGGAGCCTGACATAGGACTCAGTCTCACAATCCTGAGATCATAACCTGAGCCAAAATCAAGAGTTGGTTGCTTAATGACTAAGCCACCCAACTGACCCAAGCAGAGTTGTACTCTTAAGGCACAGTCTTTCTGAGGAAGCAGAGAGCTAATTTTACCTAGGGGGTTGGGAAGCTTGGTGTTCAAGGTTTGATGGACTTTCAGAAGCAAGAGTAGAATTTAGGGATTGATTTTTTTTTTTTTTTTTGCTACAAAACTGGTTATTTGAACAAGACTGACTACTTGACTTGTGTAAAATATATGCACTTCAGAGAGGCTGCTGCTAGTTTGCTGACTTCAGAAACAGCTGCTTGTCACTGATTGGCTGGCTTTCCGAGGTTTGATAACAGAACGAGTTTTTATTTATTTGGTGGAATATTTAAAAACTTGGTTCTGGTGGTCACTTGTTGCTATGGCAAAGGACAATCAGCCCTTTCTTAGGAGGATATGATTGTTCCTCAATAGGATTGATAGAAATAGGAGGAAAACCACCTGGAAGTCATAGTCATCCAGGGGTTATTAGCTACATTTTGAATAGCTTTATTCTTATATTTTGAACTTATAATAAAGCTTAAGTTGAATTTGTTTTAATTTTCAGTGAAAGCAATCACTTAATATAACATACCTGTTTTCCCAGAGTAATAAAGGAAGTAAAAAATTGGGTAAAAATTTTAGAAGGTGTATATTCTCTAATAAAATATACTACATTTATAAGCTTTTGAAATATTAATTTGATTGCTAATTAAACATTTGTAGTCTGCATACAACATGTTACTTTGAGTCTTTGCTATGATATCCCATGCTGTTTCTGGAGTAAGTTGACTCAATGAGTAGCTCAGGCAATATGAGGCCATCTACATATTTTGGTTCTTTGAAATGGGTATATATATATTTCCACATTAGATATTCCATTTTTAGCTAACTTCGCTGTATTTCAGGTTGTAGAGAAAGATAAGTGTTCATTAGTGATGATCTGTGAGAATGACTAAAACACAACATGGAGAAAAGCAGAGTACTAGCATGACTGGACTCTTCTGAATAAATCTTTGAAAAAGTGTGACAATTGATGGAAATCAGTACGAAGAGGAAGTTGAGCTATTAACACATATAATTCGTTAATTGAAGGCATAAATTATTTCTTGAAGTGCTCTGTTCATAATAAAAATGCTCTAGGCTTGAGTACTATCTGCATGGTACATGAAATTTGTCCTAATTACAAAAATATTTAAGAAGCACTTAATAATTTTGTTCAAATTCCATTTTCTAATTAAGGTGCAAGTAAACACCAGAGATAATGCATATGTGCATTTATCTGCATATCTGCATACACATTTCCTTACATGACAAAAAATTACAAGTTAGGAAAAAAAGGAAATATTATTTTGATTCAGACTCATTCCTGTCTTTGGGGCAGCATTCATAAATAGGAGGTATAAGCTATATATGCCATTTTTAAATCCTATCGTGTTTTCATTTACTGTTTAATTCCACATTACAGATGGGAGTATTTAAGAATACTATATACAAATTTGAATAACCTTTAATTTTATTATTCAGAAAAATTAGTGGGTATTTAAAGATGGCCTATACAATTCAAAATCAAGCTAAGGACAAATGTTCACAATTTTAGAACAGCAGACTCTTGTGACTGCCTTCAGACTTGAGTTTTTAAAACTTGAACATTATGCTAAGAGTTGTGTTGTTAGAACTTTTTCTATGGCCATAAAAATTTAGGATAGAAGGCATATTAAATGGTTAATAAACCATCCCTTGGTAGAGCAACTCTAGAAATTCACAGCTGCCTGAACATGAGTTCAGTAAGGTTTATAATAAGAAAATTATAGTTATTTACTCAGGAAATGAAACTAGCCAAGTGGCAGGATAGATCTCTAAAACAGATGCATCTTTAGTCTGCTATTTATTGCATGCATATTCCCATTTATCATGGTTTCTTAGCTGCTTTGTAGTTCAACTCTGACAACTGTAAATCAACAGAAAAGATGAGACACAATGGTAAATCAAAGTGAAGAACAAATACTTAATAAGTGGAAAACATGCTTGGTATTGTGGTTACAAACGTTTGTATAGCATTTAATAGGAAGCTAGTATAGCTTCTGATTATGACAAGAGTATAACCAATGGCATTTTCAAAATCATAAGACCATTTAGTTATTTGGCATAACTACATAGAAGGATAATTAATGTATGGAAACTATCAATTGCATTGTGCCTATTAGGAAGAAGACTTTTTAAATGAAATTCCTTAATCTTTAAAGCTATTTGTCATTCATTCACTTAATTCCTGGTTTTGGTGAGAATTCATTTTTTACTGGTCAGTCCTATCACAGTATCTTGGGTTTCATTTGGAATCCTACCCTTGGTTAGAACATTCATCAAAACTAAAAACATTCTGTTCTTGATAGTGATCCAATTGCTTAGCCTCTACCCTAGAGGATTTGTATTAAATATAACACTGTTGTACACTGCAAAATTCTTTTGGTTTAAACAACGCTTGCACATATTCTGTAGGTAATACACCAAAGGTAAATGGTGGTCAGTCATATGTTCTTGAAGACTGCAGTTCTGTCAGTGTTTACTTAAATTACAATCACTATCAGTATCTGTACTTGCTTTGTTTTTACACAAGTGTTCTGAGCATACTGCTGGGTCAGTAAAGCTACAGCATGTACTGTGTGGCTTATTTCTCAAATATGTTGAATCATTAATATTAGTCTAAACTAGAAAAAAAAAAGTAGTTTTAAATCCTATCATAACATGTTTTCCCTTTAGGTCCTGAATTTTATAGCACTAAGATGAGACCAAGACAAACTGTTGTTTTGACCTGTCATGAGTATTCAGCACATGTCCTTCCAGGATTTTCCATGTTATTTGACAGGCTTTTTTACACTTTGTTTGAAAAATACAGCATAAGCTTTACAATAACACATGTGAAATGAAATCAGTGCAAATACTGTCTATATAAACTTGACAAGTTCAATTCATGCAAAAACCTAAAATGTCAGCAAGGTCTTGGTCAGAAGGTTACAACACTTTCCTGCTATAATAATAATAATTATTATTTTATCTCTCTTAGCAACAGATTATGTCTTGTATAAGCTAAATAATTCTTTAGGAGGCTGACATTGAGATGATTTAATGCGTAATATGGCTTGTGTTTGTTAAACTACAAAGAATTAATCCCACTAGATTTCACAAATGGCACCTGCTCAAGCCTGCTAGAGTTGTCTGTCTACATGGAATGCATCAAGCAAACTCTGGCAGAACTGAAAGACTGAATTATCAAAAACTTGAATGTTTGCTCTAAAATAAACCTGCTTTCTTTTTGCCACTGAGTATTTATTTAGAAATTAACCCTGAATTAGCCAATTTCAAATGACTAAGTAATTATGACATGATTTTAACCACTGTGAAATATACGATAGTATTAATTGCTCTAATGAGAGTCTCCTAAAATATCTTTTAAGAGGGACTCAGAGTCTTCTACAGTAACTGTGGATACAATAACAAGTGTATCATTACATATACTCTATAATATATCCAGGAGAAGAAATAATTTGGATAAGAAACTACTACTTAAAAGAAAAAAATTGATATATAATTCATATGCCATAAAATTCAGTATTTTAAAGTATACAGTTCAGAGATTTTTAGTATATTCACAAACTTGTGCAAACATTGCTATTGCCCATTTCCAGAACATTTTTATCTCCCATAAATGGAACTCCATACATATTAGCCGTCACTCTCCATATCTCCTCCCATACTCCTGGCACCCACTAATCTACTTTGTGTCTCTATGGATTTGCCTGCCTTGGACATTTCATATAAATGGAATCATGCAATATGAATCTTTTTTTGTCTGATTTCTTTCATTTAGCATGTTTTCAGAGTTCACTTATGCTTTAGCATGTATCACTACTTCATTCTTTTTATGGTTGAATAGTATTTACTGTATAGATATACCACCTTCTGTTTATTCATTTCATTAGTGATGGACATTTGGATTGTTTCCTTTTGAGGAGGGTACTATCATGAATAATCCTACTGTGAACATTCATATGCAAGTTTTTGTGTGGCCTTATGCTTTCAGTTCTCTCAGGTAATACCTAGAATAGGAATTACGGGGCCATATAGTAAGTAGCATGTTAAACTTTTTGAGGAGACTCCACCTGTTTTCAGAAGTGACTACACTAAAATGGTAACATCACTGATTAGGCAGTTTAGAGAATTCCAGAACTTTATGCCTCTACATAAACAACTAATAAGCTAGCAAAAATCATCATAAACTTTTTTTAAAATTCTGAAAACTTCTCCAACAGTTATTATACCCAGGGGAAAGCTTAATGAAGAAAGAAGTTGCTCCATTGCTCCAGCATTTTAAGTTCCTGCTCGTTCGTTGTCCCCACTCCTGGATCAGTGGTGGCTGTGAGGATGGCAGCCTGAAATGCTGGTGCAGGTTGCTAGTGCCAGAGGGAGCAATATAGACCTTATTCTCAAATAATTGTGGCTGTGGGTTTCAGCCTGTTCGGCAGCATCTTGAAGGACCAGCACAAGGGCTTGCCATTGTTCTACCTGATTTGGAATATTCCCAGGGTTAGGGTGGCTTCCTGGAAGATGTTTGCAGACAATATACAAAGGCTAAGCACCGCCACAGCAGCCTGGGGCAAGGGTTTATAGTCAAAACAATGGACAGATCAAAATGGCTGAGAAAAGAGATATGTGAGAGAATAAGAACTTTTAAAAGCTCCCTCTTGTGTTCTATAATCAAAGAAGCCATGTATATGCCCAGGGCTGGACACATGCTCAGAAAAGGCCTAAGAGAACCTTAAGCTGTTATCTTTGGCTCATCTTCAGGCTCTACACAGGCACAAGTGAAGGCCAAGGCAGAGTTGTAAATAGTCTGGTTAAGTTGTTGAAGGAGTGCCCCGAAACAGAGACAATGTATAAAGACAGAGGACGTCTTTTTTTTTTTTTTTTCTTCTCTCTCTCTCTCTCTTTTTTTTTGGCTCCAAAGGTTTAAGGGAACTCTATTAAAACACTAGCTGACCACAAAGCTAGAAGAATACAGATTTCAGTGGTCACACGTAACAAAGAATATAGACTACAAAAACAGTTTAGAAAAGTCAGTAAACAAACAAAAAACAACCCACAACAAACAGCAACAACCCTGGGGAGTGAGAATCTGATTTCCAGAGCTATGACATAATAATATTCAAAATGCCCAGTTTTCAACAAAAAATTAGAAGACATGCAAAGAAAAAAGAAAGTATGATCTGTTAAGGTGATGGGGGGGGGCATTAATAGAAAGTGTCCCTGGAGTATCCCTGGCATTGGACTTATTGGATAAAAGTTTTAAATCACTATTTTAAATATGCTCAAAGAGGTAAGTGAAACTATGGACACAGAATGAAAGGAAACCAGTAGAATAATGTCTTACCATATAGAAAATGTTAATAAAGAGTGTCATGAACACATTATGAAGGCATACACAACGTCTTCCTACAACGTAAGCTTTATTCAATCATAAAGCAAAGTTAAATCACAATTATAAAAGCAGGTTCAGGATTCCAAACTCAATGACAATTCACCATGTGATTACACTTGGCTTCTCACACAGCACACGGAGCAGGACAGAAAACGAGCCACACAACAAACAAGATAACAGAAGAGTGTAGGAAGTTAAGGAACCAAAGGCAAAAATCAGTCTGTGGGTGCATAGTTGAGATAAGGCCTTGGTCTTGGCCGGGTCAGCTCTCAGCACTTACTGCTTCTGCTATTCAAGCAGGGAAGGATCTCAGTTCTGTTTGGAGATCATTGGGCAGAGCCTTCATCGGCAGTTGTCTTTTTTGAGTAGTCAGACATAGAGGGGTCAGGTCTGAAGATCTGGATTTGCCACCAAAATCCTTCCCTTTTTAAAGGGATTTAATTGGTTTTGGATCCTTCCAGACCTCCTCTGGTTCTGCTCATTATCAGTTCAGGGGTGTCAGCTGATGATAGTCCTGGGGATATTTCCTAGTTGCAGTACCTTAACTGCTTGCATCATTGCTTGACACAGGCCCCTGCATGACACAAGCTCCTGCCTGATATGACAGACTCCATTGTACTCTCTACAATGAGGCAGATTTTTTTTTTCTAAAAAGCCAAATATCTGGAGCCTAAACATATAATACCTGAAATGAAAGGTTCACTAGAAAATTGCAACAACAGATTTGAGCAGAAAAAAAGAAAGAATTGGTGAAATTGAAGATATATCAATTTAGATTATCCAGTCTGAGAAGCCAAAACAGAAAAGACTAGAAAAATGAACAGAGTCTAAGAGATCTATGGGACACTGTCAAGTGGACCAACATGTGCATATGGGAGTCCGAGTGTTAGAGGAGAGAAAGGAGCAGAATGAATGTTTGAAAAAATAATGGTCAAAACATTCCTTATTTGATGAAATATGTACATCTACACGTACAAGAAGCCCAAAGAACTCCAGGCAGGATACATTTAAAGAGATCCACACTAAGACACATTATAGTCAAATTATTAAAAGCCAAAGTGACTGCATCATTTTACCTTCCCACCATCAATGTGTGCATGTTCTGATTTTTCTACATCCTCACCAACACTTGTTAATTGTCCCTCTATTTTATTATAGCATACTGCTGAATGTAGAGTGATATCTCATTTTTAAACTTGCATTCCTTAATTGATATTGAACATTTTTTTAATGTATTAAGAAAACTTCTTAAACTGCCAGTTGGAGCAACACATAACAGCTTTTGATGAAGCTGATGTGAAGATGATTCAAGCAACATTCAATGAGACAGATTCATTTAGCCCCCAGGTACAGTCAAGGATAATTCTCACATCCATTCTGCTGGCAAAATTGGACCTGAGGAACTCTGTCTTTATGTGAGGACAAGCTGATGAAAATAAAACAACAGCAAAACACAACTTACTTAGAAATCCTACAGTAGAAAGGAAAAGAAACATCAGCCAAAGATCTAAGGGGAAGCATATCCTTGGGGAGGAAAAAAAAATTTACTGCAAAATCAGCATAATGTTTTGGAAGCTGTTCTGCATGTTCAGTGTGATATGAGAGGGCCTGGACTCAATAAAGTAAGAACAGAAGACTACAATTTGAGAACCCATTGAAATGAAAATGTGAAAAAAAATGAAGATCTCCATTTGAGGTAATAAAAAACCTTACATGGCACTACAGAAATTTGGCAAGGTGGAGAACAAACCTAAGAAACTCCTTGAATTAATTAAAAAGTGACAAAAATGTGAAATGATAAGATAGTTTATGGGGATTAAGGAAAGAGACAGGAACCAACAGAAAAATTATAGGCATAGCTAAAGAAGAAACTTAACCTCTTAAAAGACACAGTTCAGATGATATTAACAGATCTCTATGTCTATTTTCTCAATTCTTGAGAATTTTAGTTCCTGGCTTACTTTACCTCTTAAGTACTACTTTACCTCTAACAATGGAGTGATACAGAACTCAAGCTTTGAACTTCTTTGCACTAATTTCAGTCCAATAGTATGCCTTAAAAATTATCTTCACGTTGCCCATCCCTGAACTCCAAACTCAACATCTTATACAGATATCTGAGTAACTAAAATTTTGGAAACTGATATATTGGTTTATTTTCACTCAAAATCCACCTCTCCTGCAGTCTTCCTCCTATCCCAAAGAGTTGTTCAGACAATGTAGTAATCAAATTTGGCTTTTAAACAAGATCACTCTGTTACCATCATGGATCAAAGGAGAATGAGAGCAAATTTGAAAGCTAGGGAAAACATATGAAACCAATGAGAAAGATGATATATTATTCAAAAGAAAAAGAGTTGGAAACATTTTTTTAAAAAAATCATGTTAGGTCCTCACTTACTAGACAACAAAATACATCTCAAATATATTTAACAACAATCATCCAAACCTTTCTTTAAAGTGTGCTGCATCCAAGGAACGTTGTCTTATATTTAAAAATTAGATTTTCTAAGAATATTTAACAACATAGAAAAGAAAATAGTATAACTAAAAAAATGAAAGATGCAAAATTGTGTTACACATTTTGTCTCAATTCAATATTTTCATTTTTCTTTTTAAAAATGCACCAAAATTTACAAACTAAAAGTTTGCCTCTAGGTATAGTACTTCAGTTTAAGCATTTTTTTCCCCACTGTTCTTTCCCAAATTTTTTATTTTGGATTTGTGTTAATTTTAAAAATAGAAAGTTTGCATTATGTCTTGTAAGGGAAACAATTTTTTAGAGAAGGATTTTTTAAAGGCAGATTAAATAGAAATATAGTGAGCAGTATTCCCAGCATATTCCATAATGGTGAGTAAATTCCCAGCATTACTCTAGTTAGGCCAATGTTATGAGCAGGTTAAGGATGCTCAGGGAGTTTATAATCAGTGAATTAAGGTTATTGGAAGTCCCTGAGTAGGTGTCTTAATAACTTTAGAATTAACTTTTGTGGAAAGTAATGAATTTCCTCAGTTCCCATCATTCTATGAATGAGAAGTATGAACACAGTAAGGAAAATAGAAAAGTTTTCCCTGCCTTCAGGAAGGCTGAATAAAACCCAAAGCAGCAATTTAAATTCATATTCCACTTGGAACAAAGGTCAGTATTCATTATATTTTGGATTCGTGGAAATTAAGATAGTTTATTTTTGAGAATCAGGTGATAAGCGATGTGGTCTGAAGTGCTGGGGTTAAGAGCCAACAGCCAAGAAAGAATTCTTGAGACATCTTTGGTGCAAAAGGGTGGTTTTATTAAAGCACAGAACCCATGGACAGTAAGAGGGGCGGCACTGGGGTTGTGAGGAATGGCTGATTATATACTTGGGAGTCGGGGGAGGTAAAGACAACCGGAAATTTCCAAAAGGACTTTCATACGCTAAAGAAGACACAGGATCCTGGAGGCCTAGCTATCATCCAACTAAGGTGGTTTTTCCTGCTAGCAAAGTACTAATGTTAAGACAGTTGGGAGTTTCTGGAGGAATGTTGTACTCTGCCTGACTTAAGTATTTATCAATGGGCTGCAGGTTATAAGGAAATTTAATTTTATCTATATTTCCTTTTTTGCTTTTGTTCCCCACATCACTAAGGAAAAATCTGAAGATTAGGAGGCAGAACATAGCTCTCTATGGGTCAGGATGGGGAGAAATTCAATGAGTTTACTTTAGGTAATTCATTTCTGAAAGAATATTTCTTTATAGTGCAACCTTCAAGGTACACTGCCTTCCACATGTCCTGAGACATAATGAAGAAAGTAGATAGATATAATTTAGCAATCAATTATGATTAGCAGATAATAGCAGACCAATTTTATTTTCTTCTTTATGAAGAAAGAAAAACAATAGTCTGTGATCATAATTTATTCAAATACAACTTTTGATTCCACCATAAAATTTCATTGATGAACTAGTAACACAGAGCTCTTTAAGATAGGGGCTATGCATTATTACTCTCTAATCCATATTGTCTGATACAGATTTTATAACATATCCTAGATTTCTGCTCAACGCTATGTGGAAATATCTCATTTTCCTTAAAAGTAGAATTAAATCTGTGTCGTAATCTATTGAAATTTACTTATTCTCTGCATTCCAGTTTACCCAGTTCCGTCATAAGTGAGCTGTTGAAAAACAAATAGGCTATCTACCCCAATAGCAATAAACTTTACTAAGTGCACTTAGGAGAATTCCCCAGTCCATATGTGTTCTGATTATATCTTTATCCCACTGCCCAGGCCCAATCCCTTCCAAAAAAACAAAACCAGATTGTTTAGGGAAAACATGCCCTCATGGTACAGGCAGGGCCTGAGGAAAGTGCTTACTCTTAATCACACTTCCTAAATCTATGACACGGTCTTCTTTCTTTCCTTCCCTGCCCCTGCCTCCTACAGCAAGAGTATAAAGAATTTAGCACATTACGTACTGATTTTAAGTTAGTATGTCTGTTTACAGATCTCATCATCATGGTGATAGGTGTCTTGGAAATTAAGAGACTGTGCCAGACAGTGTTTACCCCTCCTCCCATCCCCACCCCCACGGATCACTTGTAGTGCCAATGACATATCTTATCAACACTGGTCTCTAAGCATAATACACGTCCTGACAATTACCATGAATGCTCCTTGCACATTGACTGATCAGTCCAATGAGTTAAAAAATCTTCCTGATCCCATGAATTCTGATTTTCAAAGTAAGACTTCAATAAAAGAATCTCTAGAAATACAAGTTAAGTAACTTGAAACCGCTGAATATGTTTTATTCCATGAAATCTGCTGTGGCCACAATTACTTAAATGTGCTCTCATTGGAAATATTTATTTTTATCTTCAACTTCACATCAGGATAACTTTAGATCAGTACCTTTGATCAGGAAAGACTAGGCAGTATTACCCATCCACATAGAATAGAATTCCCTAAAATTATTTAAAAACTGTAGTAATACCAGCAACAACAAAAACTCTGATTTTTTTAAAGCTAGCCCCATTTCTAGGAGTATTAAGGACTTTAGGCCAAAACATAAAATCAATACTTTAAAAAAAATGAAAGCAAACAAATGAAAAAAGAGAGAGAGAAGAAAAATCCTCAAACTTCCACAATTTGAAGAAGTATTGACTTGGTCTTCCTTAAGTGCTGTCTTGACCTTAAGTACATCCTGTGACTCATATTCTGATTGCTGTTACAGTCTTTCTGGTCCAAATTGCTGGGAGGAAGGGAAGTACTGCTATAGACAAAGTGGTTAAATAACCTAGTGTACAGAACCTTATAAAAGCTGCACCCTGAGAAAGATGCAGTGTTTCTCATTTCTTTGTTCCTGTTTCACTTTTATGATCTCTTCTTGGAGGAAAGGTACATTCTGTCTCTATTTGAAATAAGATCTAAGTAACAATAACATTACCAGTGTTGAAAAATATGTTATAGTTGTTTTTCCATATACTCACCATGAGGCTGGCTTATTTTTAATTCAATTGTCCTGGGTCTTTATTCAAGATACTTCAGATTAATACCTCTTTGCAAGCAGGTAAGAATAACTGTTATGTCCATTATTTGTGGGGGATTCAACATCAGTGGATTCAGCAATCATTTTCTCAGGCCCTTCCATTAGGTCTACCATTAGGAAGAAAGCAGTTTGAGGACAGTCAGAAGGAAGTTGGAGCTGCCGATAGGTAGCAAAACCACAACAACTTGAAAATGTGAAATAAGATGGTGAATTCTATGAGATAAAAATTCAAAGAAATTTTTTCCAGCCATTTTGAATTTTAGAAAGCCCTATTATAATCACTTGATAGGTTACAGTTGTCACAACATGGATTTTCCCCCCATTTTTCATGTTTGAAAATAAGTGTGCTTTGCTTTAAAAAATTCTGTCAGGGGACGCCTGGGTGGCTCAGTTGTTTAAGTGTCCAATTCTTGAATTTGGCTCAGGTCATGATCTCAGTGTCTTGATCTCAGAGTCCTGAGATAAAGCCCCGTGCAGCCTCCATTCTGGGCGTGGAGTCTGCTGGGGTTTCTCTTTCTCCCTGTCCCTCTGCCCATCCTGCCACTGCTCTGGTGTGCCTGCTCTCTCTCTCTCTCTCAAAAAAAAAAAACAAAAACAAAAATATTCTGTCGGAAAATTATCACAGAAAATGACAAAACAATGACAACAAGAAAGATCTTTATTTTAATAAGAGTTCTGTACAGTTCTTTGAATAGATACCATGCATTTAAATACTCAGATTCTGGAAGTTCACTGTATATGCAACTGTTTAGCAAGGCAGTTTTTGCATGGCTTAATGTAAACCTTAATCCTTTAAACTGTATTTCTTCCATAAGAGTGCTTGTGTTTAGTATTTTAAAGAAACATTTTCAGAATAGTATGTTCCATCTCTTTTTCAAAGCCACTTTTCTATTACTAAGAAACAATATCCTCTTTTAAACATTATCTTGAATATTTTTTCCACACATCTATTTTATTTCTAACTGATTTCATTAAGTCACCCAGGGACTGTCTGGAATAGATTATTTTATCAAGGAGCAATATGTGGGTTACCACTAATAAAATGATCTTGGGAGTAGAGAAAAATATTTAGCTAGGAGTATAGAGTTATCATGTTTTTTGTTGTTGTTTTTGGTGGTAGTTTACTTTAGGAGTTTGTAGAAATTGAAGGATCAGGAAAGTGTATATATAATATTTGTATTATATATGTATATATTATATATGTACATACATGTGTGTATGTATATATATGCATATATATGTGTGTATATTTGTTATATATTACTGTTTTCATGTTAACTCCCACAGTTTTCTTAAACTGGAGGCAGATTCTATAACTGCTGTTCTGTTTTCACCCAAGCAGTTGCAATCCAAGGAGAAAAGAGAAACAGATCAAGGATAGTCGTTTCTACACTCATGAATTTTTATAGGCTTATCCTAGACATAGGGATATATGGAATTTCCATATTGTCTGATTCAAAACCAGTTTGGTCATAACCTTTGCTGACTGTGTAAAAATAAGGAGGACTCGATTACCTTACTTTTTTAGTAAGTGTAAATGCAACAAAAATATAAACCAGTTTTAGTTTATTATTTTAAAAAAACTCTAAAAACACATATTTACATGATTTGTACAAGTGGAATTTTCTTGCCAACATCTTTGGGATGCTCCTAACTATTGGTGACGCTTTTAATAAACAGTTTTTAAGGGGAAACCACACAAAATTTTGCAGGATTTGTGCTGCCCCACAGAAACTATTCTGCCTTAGATTCTGAGACAGGCTACCCCCAGAATGTCCATTCCAGCATGAGAAGTCTGTCATCAAGCATGCTGAGTAAATAAAGGCTGGTTCATCTGCTGTAATAGTAGGAAATTTCCTATCATCGCGGCCTTAACAAGGGTGATTTCTTCTCTGAATATATTCAGTGTGCACAGACCTGGAAATACTATCTCCTCTTAGGAATGAGCTGGAGGCAGGCCAGTGTATGTTGGGGGCTGGGGAGGGTATAAGAAGCATTTAGAAAGTTTAGAAAGAACAGGAGAGTTGCATGGATGGGACTTTAGACAGAACCATTGTTTTTACACACACCAATGTAGGAAGTGATGATTCTTTAACCTCCAAAGCCTTACATGAAAATAACTCCATTTGTGAGAAGATGAGAGGGCTTTTGTTGTACGTTGCCAATATGTAATCAAAATGATCTCCCCCAAACATATTTGATGTTCTTTATAGAAGATCCATGTAAGTTATGATAAAAAGTTATATTGGTAGACATTAGATTCTCTAACTTCCTTGGGACTTAGAGTTAACTGTTTAAACAAGACTCAGCAACTTCATGTGTAGCTCTCAAGATTTAAGTAGGCCTTTGTCCAGGTTGTGAAACTCAGCAAAGTAGCGTGTACTCTTTCCTTCCGCTCCTTATTTTGTTTTTCTTTTCCTTGTTACTGCTTTAAATCATCCCATGTCACAGCTTGTTAAGGGCTTCAGGCTAGTCAGTAGGTGCTATATAAATTCAAAAGATTGATGTCTACCCACAGTAGCTTGTCTAACAATCTCCAAAAAGCTCATACTATTCATTAGCTGTCACCTGGTGTGTGTGTGTGTGTGTGTGTGTGTGTGTGTGTGTGTATTTCTTCACTCTGTCCACTGTAGATCTGAAAGTGTGTGTTTTTAATTGAATATTTCTTTCTAATAACTATGTGCATCTTACAGGAATCATATTAACTAATTTAATCTTCACAGTAGTCCTATGAGGTAGGTTCCATTAATATCTCTGTTCCACAATGGAGAAACGAGATACATAGAAATTCAATAACTTTCCCAACGTCACACAGCTAACAACGAGCAGAGTTGGAACGTAACCAGGAATTTGGCTTGAATCTATTGCCTTAACCACTACACTATCTGTTGCTCAAAAGCCATAGGAGCTATATATCCTCAGTTGAAATTAGAGCCTTTCATAAAATCTCCTGTGTTTATTTCCATTAGCGTTTTTTTCTGATGTTAGTGAATGTGTCTTTATTTCTATATTTTCACTTCTAATAAAGTTCTTATCATTCATTAAACAGTCAATAAATAAGTAAATAATATATATGATCTATGTGATAAAAGATTGTCAAAATTATATTTATGCATTGAGAAAAATAACACTTAAGCTGGTGTACTGCATTGAATTATCTAAAATTCTTATCAAGGAAAGTTACTGAATGGCTACATTAAATTTTTTTTAAATGGCCCATTTTCCAGTTAGTGGTTCTCTCTCCCCTTGCTTGTTGTACCTGAATTTTGTATCCCGTTGGGCAGGAAGAGTTCAGGAATTCCACTGCCATGGTGAAATTGGGCTCAACCACAGATTCAGAAAATTAGCAGCATCCACTGCAGGATGCTGAGACCAAATGGCAAGTTCAGAAGGAATCCCTTCTCTAGCAGGTTGTTTTGCTTTCCTAATAAATACTTCTTTACTTCCTTTAGAGGGATAAGTTTAAAAATAGAAATTAAAAAATTTCACTAGATTCACAGGATAAACTCTTCTAAATAAATCACTTTAGACAATAAGCAGTGAGAAAGCTTTAGCAAGGCCAGTTTTAAAGACCTAAGACTTTAAGATAGTTTAGATAAGGTTTGAATAAGCAGCCAAATGTTCTGAACCAAAATTCCAAGTCTGTTAGTAATGATAATATTATTTAGCACTTAGATAATTCTTTGCAGGCAGTAACCATTAATCATTGGTATCCTGCTGTGTACTATGCAAGTTTTAAGATTATCAGTTTATAGAGGCAAATATTAAAGTTGAGAGGTGAAGAGTGTGTTTAAGGTCATAACCTGGGTTATTGCCTGAGCCAGAGTTTGACATGTACTTTTTCTGACTCTTTTTCCCTATCATATTCCACAAGCTGTTACCTTATTTCTGTGCCAAGATTTTTTTAATGTAACTACCTGAATATACAAAGTCAGACTGTGTTTGCAGTACCCAGGTTGTTTATAGGAGACAGTGGGAAAGAGTTACAAGACTTAGATTAGATTTCTTACTCAAATATGTACTGACTGTGGAATCTTGGGCAAAATTCCAACTTTTTTTTTGAGCCTCAATCTTCTTATCTGCCAAATAGGACTAATATATTTTTTTTTTACCTTATGGGTATTTCTGAGGGATAAATATATAATATATATGAATAATTCCTTATAACTGTAATTTTTTGAGTGTCCACTGTATTTAGGTCACTTTAGTCCAAATTCTCAGCATCTAATTTATTTTTAATTTGATTTTATGGATTCATTTATTTAATCAACAGATGTTTTATTGGATGCCTACTATGTACATTGTCTCATAAAATAATATTTGGGACAAACTTCCAGGTCTCACAGAACTCACAGTCTTTGGTGGGGGTGGTTTTTAATAAACTAAAAGGTACATATAAATATGAGGTATAAATTCTACTTGGGGAAATTGTGTGATAAATTCCATTAAGAAAAATAAAGCCAGTAAGAGTAAAAGGGAATGATTCAAATGGGGTATTACTTTATAGAGGGTGGCCAAAAAAGTTTATTTTTGAACATATTTGAGGAAAGATGTGAAGGAACTGTGGGAGATGGCCTTCTGATATTGGGCAGAGGGTGCTTTCTAGGTAGAGAGAACAGCAAATGCATGATCCCTGGGCTTTTGCTGCTTTTTTAGGGCCAGCAAGGAAGCCAGCTGGTCTGAAGCTAGCAAAGAAGAGAATAGAAAGGGTAGAAGAACAGTAGATTTCAGATCATTTAGGACTTTGTAGGTCATGAGAAAAATTTTGGATTTTACTCTTAAAGACTGAAAGACTTTAGAGGGCTTGAGCAAAAGAGTGATACGATTGGTTTATATTTTAGGAGGCTTGGGTAAAGGCAAAGAGACAATGTAGGAAGCTATTTGTGAAAGATGGTGGTCTAAAACAGGGTGTCAGCAATGGAAGCCAGATTAAAGATATATTTTGGCATGGTTGACAGATAATAAAAATTTAGTAGATAAGGTTAGAAATGAAGGTATAGGTTAACAGATTGTCAGCATGTAGATATATTTAAAGTCATGGGATTAGATGTGATCACCTAGGGAGGAAGCACAGAGAGAGTAGTCTGTGGAAAAAGCTCTGGAGTATTGCAGCTTGCTAGGGGGTAGGAAGAACCAGTCAAGGAGACTGAGGAGGAGGAAAATGAAGCACAGGTGGAACAATATTTTAAAAAGAAAGGAGTGATCAATTATGTCAGATGCTCCTGAGCAGTTCGATAAAGTGAGTGATATTTGACCATGTGATTAGTCAATGTGGGGGTTACCAAGGACTTTAAAAATTGACTTCTGATGGAGATGTGTAGACTAAAGCCTGGTGGTCTGTCCTCCACACTACTGCATTAGCCTTCACTTTCTCTATCTCCAGTACATTCTCCATTTTGCAGTCAGAGTTGATTTTTCAAAACACAAATCTAATAATGTTTCTGCTGCTTTAAAAATCCCAGAGGCTTTCGGTCTCTTTCAGGTTAGTTATGTAAATCTTAAACCTGTTTTCTAAGCTCTGCTCTCTGGGATTCGGTCACACTATGTTTATTTTAATTCCTTATACCTCTCTCTCCTCAAGGCCTTTGGACAGGAGGGTCCTAATTTCCCTTCCCTCTTCTAGTTACTTCAAGCATTAATCCAGTATTAATTTTTTCAGTGAATCCTCTTCTTTTTTTTTTTTTTTTTTTAAAGATTTTATCTGACAGAGGGAGAAACAGCCAGCGAGAGAGGGAACACGAACAGGGGGAGTGGGAGAGGAAGAAGCAGGCTCCCAGTGGAGGAGCCTGATGTGGGGCTCGATCCCACAACGCTGGGATCACGCCCTGAGCCGAAGGCAGACGCTTAATGACTGGGCGACCTAGGCGCCCCTGAGTGAATCCTTTTCTGACCACACTATATTAAAACCCCTTTTGTACAGACTCATTTGGGCTGCATAGCATAGCACTCCCTCAGAGTATTTCACAGAGTTGCAATTTTACATTTCTGTGTGATCATGTAATTAATGAGCATCTCCCTGATTGATCAAAAGCTCCATAAGGGCAAGAACTCAGCATGATTACTTTGCTTAATGTGCATCTCCAGCACTAATGTCACAGTACAATGTGGGTAGGTACTCCATAAATATTTGTTGAGTGAGTGGATGAACTCAACCCAAGTTTCGTGATTCTTTTTTATCTAGGAATCATATAATTTCTTTTAGGATCCTGAGGATAATGGCTCCTGGCTGGGTCTATTAAACATGTACTGTAATTGTCTACTAAAACTCCATATTCTAATTACATTGGCATAATTTGAAAGCCTCCTAGGGAATAACAGAAACATCTAGCTTTTCTTGTAATTGTAAAGTAAAACATTAGGAAGTGATTCAAGAAAAGTGAGCCCTCCTGGCTGTTAACTTTAGACATGATCATTGATGATGCTCACAACATAATGACTTCCATGCAACCCAACTGATTGTTATAGAACAGGAAATTTAAGTGAGAAAATGCTTCTCTTTCCTTACAGCTTTCTCAGGATGCTCCCATTGCTAATCTAACCCCAAGGCCAGCCTCCCCATAGGGTTCTCCTCTATTAGATTTTTTGCAATTATTAAACTTTCTATTTAACTGAAAGGAAATATGAAGCATTTATTCTTTAAATTTTTTAAAAAGATTTTATTTATTTATTTGACAGAGAGAGAGAGAGCACAAGCAGGGGACCAGCAGGCAGAGGGAGAGGGAGAAGCAGGCTCCCCACTGAGCAGGGAGCCCGATGTGGGGCTCAATCCCAGGACTTTGGGATCATGACCTGAACTGAAGACAGACGCTTAATGACTGAGCCACCCAGGTGCCCTGAAGCATTTAAACAGAAATATTTGTTAAATATATTGTATTTGATTAATATAGTGATTTTCTTATGAAGCCATTTAAATGCTTTCCAATTGTATAAATGTTTATACAATTATAATATCATAATCTCTATTTATTTATTTATTTGGCTTAAAACAACACAAATTTATTATCTTACAGTTCCAGAGGCCAGGAATCCAACACAGATTTAACTGGGCTAAAGTCAAGGTTTGGGCAGGATTATATTCCTCCTGGAGGCTCTAGGTGAGAATCTGTTCTTTGCCTTTTTCAGTAGAGGCCTTGCACATTCTTTGGCTCATTCTCCCTTTTCCATCTTCAAAACCAGCAATGTTGCATCTCTCTGACCCTTCTTCCGTTTTTCATAATCTCCATTTTAAAGAACAAGTGTCTTATTTGAAAGGTAGCAACAAAACAATCATAAAATGAAGACAGAAATGCCTATCTAGTGTTGTATATTCAGCCAGACCAGTTTCCTCCAGAAAATATTTATCTATGATGTTTACCCACTTCAACCCCCTCCATTTAAGGTTCTCTGTACAGAATTGGCTGGGAAGTCATAGAATATTAAACTGCTGCAGAATATGTAAGAAACAGGATCAAGGTATTAGGTAGTTTGTCCAGAATTAAACATGCATATAAAAAGACAAAGTTTGTTTAGTCTTTTCAGTAAATTTCTGAGGGTATCTAATTTATTTATTTTTTTACTCATAAATATCATATCCCACATGGAGATTGGGGAGAAGGTAGAAAGAATTCGAATGCTTGAGGGCAAACTTCTTAGAGAATGTTCCAAAAGAAACCATAAACCTCAGGCTACTCAGAAACAGAGGTATTTTGCAGTGAATATGCTACAAAAGAATTTGTTAAAGTAATCACCTTTACTATTCAGTGATTTCCATAGCAACCACACACTGACTCATATACAGAATCAAGCTTTAATGAAAGGAACAGCCAGTTTACTGTGCCAGATTATTATATATCCCTGTCTTCTTTCCATGTAGAATTAAAGCCAGATACTGTGTATAGCTATATTCTATAGACTATTTAATAAGCATTTCATGGTTATTTCATTTAGTCTTCCCGTCAGCCATTATTACCTCCATTATATGGATCAGGAAAGATTAAGAGAGTTTAAATAATTTGACCAGTGACACCACCAGTAAATATTAAAACATGGATTCTGGATCTGCCTAACTCTAATTTTTTTCCCTTAGTATTTCATGCTGTGAAAGCCCCTCTGAGAAGAGGTTGTTTCTGATTATTTCAGTTTAAGTATCACATTTTTCAAGTCACGGTGGAACTAGATCTTATTTTAGAAAACAGGGTCCAAGTCATATGGGAACTGGAGGTCTTTGGTGGGCATTTCCTTATTGTCTATCATCACACTGACTGGTAACCCAGGCAATGACATGCAGAATCCAGAGTCACTGAATATGTTGGTTTCTCCTGTGTCCTGCATAGGGGCACTTAGCCAGGCAAGTGTGATGCGCTAAAACCTAGGGAGCACTCTACTTGCCATGCTCTGTGTTCTGCCTATAGCCAGTCTGGGAGACTGCCTTACATCAGAAGAAAGGAAAATATACTTTTTCCAACCGATGTGCTTAGAGGGGGCAACTTTTTACTGTGTTTCCCGTTTGTGCCTCAGGAACGAACCCCTTTCTAGTTTGCACAGTGACCTGCCATTTTTAGCAGCAACAACAGTATAACCTAATACTTAGCATATTAAACATTCTTAAGAGTGTGGAATGTTGCACCAGTATGAATCCCTTGTTTTCAGGCTTGCTATGAGATTGGAAAAAGCTCATTGACAAACAGCAGAAAGGTGATAATAAAGGCCAGCAAAGGATAAAGAAAAATTCTTAAGATCTGAAATCATTATGGATAGACTTCATCATATATTTGGAAGACAAAACTACAGGTCCTGATGTTACTGTTAGTGGAACTTCCATTATCTTTTAGATGTTTTACAATGAGAATTACTCAAAGTTATTAAAACTTGTTTTATGTGGGGCACCTGGGTGGGTCAGTTGGTTAAGCGTCTGCCTTCAGCTTGGGTCATGATCCTGGGGTCCTGGGATCGAGCCCCCAGTGGGGCTCCTTGCTTAATGGGGAACCTGCTTCTCCCTCCCCTTCTGCCTACTGCTTCCCCTGCTCAAGCATGCACGCTCTCTCTCTCTCTGTCAAATACATAAATAAAATCTTTAAAAAAAAAACTTGTTGGGGCACCTGGGTGGCTCAGTCCTTTAGCGTCTGCCTTCGGCTCAGGGCGTGATCCCAGCGTTCTGGGATCGAGCCCCACGTCAGGCTCCTCCGCTGGGAGCCTGCTTCTTCCTCTCCCACTCCCCCTGCTTGTGTTCCCTCTCTCGCTGGCTGTCTCTCTCTCTCTCTCAAATGAATAAATAAAATCTTTAAAAAAAAAAAAAGAAACTTGTTTTATGTACTTAAATTGTTTTCAAAGGAATATTTAAAATAAAAACTTGAGTTTTGGTCAAAACATATTTTATATCAAATCACACTGTTTAGAGGAAATCCTAATTTGGAAAATAAGTGTATGCTCTCCAGATAAGGATACTACATAGCTTAATATGTTGGATATGTTTCCTTACAGGATATGTATTAATTTGCCAAAAAATAAACATAAAGCAATGCAAAATATAAATTTGATTTTCAATTTATTCTAGAATTGTGTATTTTTAGAAATTATCAGAAATTCTTGTTTAAATGAGGCTTTTTTGTTTGTTTTGCGTTTTTATTGTTATTGTCTTTAGTTTGTTATAAGGCAGGAGAAATGAAAGGCTTGAGGAGATAAATCTAAAAATATGGAGATAAGTTAGTTGCTTCTTTAAAATACGGGTTTATTTTCCCTCACTGGATCACCAAATTTGGTTTCCTTGCATTGGACATTTAAAGCTCTTTTAAGGAGGAAATTATTCCTTTGAGAGACTCACGCCTTTGATGCTCTTACCAGGCTTTGGCCTACCATATTGGAAAAAATTAGGCCACAGCCTTGGTGAAGTTTTGCTATAAGTAACTGATCTTTTCCCTAGTGGTATTCTGTGACCTGTGTTGATTTCTGTTAAGCTAAAAAAATATGCCATTGAAGGTTTCAGATGATTTCTGCTGATTCAAATTCATGGTAATATAAATCATATGTCATAAAGCAAACACATAAATGGAATTCATAGAGGAAATCAAAGTGATTCTGATGCCCATGATAGGCGTACTTCCACCAGTTTCTAAAGCTCTCACTATTTGACAGGCATCATGAATATTTGCAGCTACACTTTTCCAGATCAACTGCCTTTGAATGATTTTCAGAACTCTGAGCCATTACCAAATGCCAAGGAAAGAAATTAAGCAAAGAAAAATTGGACAGACTTTCAGGAAAAGTTTCCTAATTGTGAAATCTATTAAAATGTGGAATAAATATTCTCTCAGGGAGAGGATAGATGCCCATCTCTGAGACTTTAAAAATAGGGCTAGACTAACTCTTAGAAAAGAGAATTGAGGGCAGAATTCATTACTGGCAAGGAGGTGAACTGGATGACATAATGGGTCTTTTCCCTCTGTCATACTAATGCTTCTTTGATGTTTTCATTTAAGTGGTAATTTAGTTTCAAAAGCAGATTTTTAAATGCCAAGAGTAGACTAAGGTTTCGGGGAGCATCCCAACAGAGAAAGTCAGGGATCAAGGCCACCATCGATCATGTATTGGCCTTACTTTTATATTTGACCATGGAAGACCATTGGACGACCACCCTAGTGCATTTCCTGGCACAGTTCTATTGTGGTTAATCGTCTTTATCTGTACATCTGTCTTGCTCAGTGTGGGCTTCTGCTTGTCAGAAAAATAGAAATATTTTTCTGTGCTTATTAAAGCTAACCACAGTGTATACAGTTGTACCTTTTACATTTATCCAAGACTGTCAGTCTTTTCTTTTTTCTGCCTGTCCTGTGTGCGTACCGATAAACTCAGTGTAGCTGGGTTGAAGGAGCATACAAGCAGTTCTTTAGAATTAAGAATGTGATGGGAGAGATTGTGGTAGATTTGAACTGTCACCATCAATCAAAGCCAGTGAAAAGCAGCTTTCCAAGTTGTACAATGGCCTTTTTTTTTGCTTGTACAGTTTTTCTCCTTTCATCAGGTATCTCTAGTGAGAGAAAGTGTGAAGGATTTACACATGAAACAATCCCACAATGAATCTTGAGTGAATAAAAATGTTGTAAGTGGGATTTTATTGAATGTAAAGACCTATCCTCCTTAAAAATTTTTTTTTACTTATTTTAATCTCAGCAGTCTTGAACTTGTAGACCGCCTTAACTTATTTCTTGTCTTAGAAATGCAGGGGTTCTTGAACATTCAGTCATCTGTCACTTATTCTTTCCTGATTAGATACAGGAATAAAATAGTGTTAAGACATAAACTTTAGTATACACCATCTTAATTATTCAATAATTAAAAGCAGGATTTTAGCAAAAACACTTTGGGTATTTCTGGCTAGTTGATATAAAATTAACACAAAGGCCTTTATAATTAAATCACATAAAGGTATGTTATTTTTTGCTTATATTTTGTATCTGGGAGAATTATAACATGCGTTTGTTTCTTTTTTTTCTTTCTTTCTTTTAAAGATTTTATTTATTTATTTGACAGAGAGAGAGATAGCCAGCGAGAGAGGGAACACAAGAAGGGGGAGTGGGAGAGGAAGAAGCAGGCTCCCAGCAGAGCAGGGAGCCTGACACAGTGCTCGATCCCAGGACCCTGGGATCACGCCCTGAGCCGAAGGCAGACGTTTAATGACTGAGCCACCCAGGCACCCCAATATGTATTTGTTTCTATTGTCATTTGCACCTCAACGGAACCCTGTACTGTACATAAATTTTTTCTGGAATTTATGAAATGAGCAACTGCTCATCTCATGTTCCCTTTCTTAAAGTTCCGGGATCAGAAGAACATCTGTCAGAGCAGTACAAATAACTGCTAGCCTACAACATATACATTAATACAAAGAAATGAGCAGCTATTTTATATGGTAACACTCTAAATATAACATGTCCCTCCAGTTTGGAGTAAGGTGAAATATATAAAATGTATTATAAATTCTCAGTTTTCTCAGATCTTTCCATTTTACCACTAAGATTTTCATATCCCAAAGACTAAGACAGAAAATGTTTTTTTCCTAGAGACTAGGGTTACTCCAGAGTATAACTTTAAGTGTAGATTTCTTCAGACCCCTGTAGATCTGATCTTCCCTTGGGACAAGAACCAGCCAAAACACTTTTTCGTGACAACTTCGGGGTTGAAGTTCAGGATAGAAATGTAAATCTGTTCAGACATACCAAGAACAAATAAATCACAATGAAAAGATGGAGAATGGAGCTGCCAGAGGGACCAAATGAAAAGGCAGATGCTAAGGAAAGGCACAGAAAGGAAAAAAAAAAAAAAAAAAAAAAAAAAAAAATATATATATATATATATATATATATAGACTAGTTGGGGCAGTGTGGACTTGTCAGACATGGAGGAGCTCTCAAGTTATAAATTGCTTGAAAAATGATTGTAGTATCCTGACATAATAGAAAAAAGGAGCATATCTGACTCTCTTTCGCTGATTGTAGGATGTTGGGTAAGTTCCTTCTTTGCTCTAACCCTCCAGTTCTGCATCTGTGACTTAAAATTTTTGAATTGGACACTCAAGCCCCTTTCACTTCTAGTTTTAATCTGCAGTACCATCCAGGTGGGTTGTAATTACAAGTGCCAACAGAGAGTAATACAATAAGATGTTTGTGTTGGGGTGTACCCATTGGTATGGGTCTTATTCTTAGCGATTTCATGAGAACATTGAATGTGAATGGCACAATTGTGGACTGGGAGGATGAGACTCAGGGTGTGAGGCAAGATTCCAATTTTCAAATAGAGTGCGTGTTGCTTGTGTGATTAAACTCCTGGTGTACAGGGAGCATTAGCTTTAGCATTAAGAGCTCTAGTATATAGTAGAACTGAATTGGAAAGAAATTAACTTTGGACTAAGGGAAGTACTGAAATGATAGGCTAATAATGCTTTCCAGGACTATTTATTTATTTATTTATTTATTTTAAGAGTTTATTTATTTATTTGTCAGAGAGAGAGAGGGCAGAAGCAGGGGGAGCAGCAGAGAAGTAGGATCCCCGCTGAGCAAGGATCCGGATGTGGGACTCGATCTCAGGGTCCTGGGGTCATGACCTGAGCTGAAGGCAGACGCTTAACCACCTGAGGCACCCAGGCATCCCTTCCGGGACTATTTAATTTGACTAATACAATGGAAAATATTGGCAGTTATGAGAATCTTAGGAGTTAAAATAAGCTAAATTTTCTCCTTTTTTTTTTTTTAAAGATTTTATTTATTTATTTGACAGAGATAGAGACAGCCAGCGAGAGAGGGAACACAAGCAGAGGGAGTGGGAGAGGAAGAAGCAGGCTCCTAGCGGAGGAGCCTGATGCAGGGCTCGATCCCAGAACGCCGGGATCACGCCCTGAGCTGAAGGCAGACGCTTAACGACTGAGCCACCCAGGCGCCCCTAAATTTTCTCTTTAATATATTACTATTACATTTTGTTTCAGTTGATCTTCCAAACCAACAAATGTTTCTAGTATAATTAATTATCACAAAAGGTAGAAGTAGGATTGGTTATCATTTTTCAAGCAAGAAATTTCTCAACTATATACACCTGTGTACATATATGCACTGAAATTGGCAAATTAAACATTTTCTAAATTTTTTATTAATATAATGCATACATATGCTATAGCTTAATTAGCTTGCTGTCAGTAATTTTTTAATGTACTGGTGAACTCAGTGAATTAGAACCTGGTATATTAGAGCCGAAATTTGTGTTCAGTTCCAGGGAATTCTCACTAATTTCCCAGCTAAAGCACTTCATATGCTACTGGCCTGCCAGGATGGTGACAAAATGTTATGAATGACTGTTCCCCTACAGGGGGGACAGTGGTCTGTTTTCTAAGTTAGGTGTTTTGAGAGGTTTAGTCACATGGACATAAGCTTTAGTCACATGGACATAGCTGTGGTTCTATAGAATCTTCTTTTAGAACCTGACTCTGATGCAAATTTCAATATGAGTTAAGATGAACACAGGGCTTTTCTGAGATAAAACTTGACATTTGTTGTAGTGACATTGAGGTAGGATTTGCTATATTCCTTTTACAATTCATGGTCTCAACAATTCTTTTTGAAAATTCCCTGGCCTTCTCTCTTTAGTTAGAAACATTTTCCAGCTGGAAGATATATATAGTGATTTTTGCATGTCATCCTGCTGGTTGACATGCAAAACATAGAAGTCCAGCTAATGTCTATGATATCGTTTATTTAGTCTTTTTCTTTGAAATTGTATTTTGTTTTCTGCCTGCCTTGCTTCCTAGCTCAGTGGAAGAAAAAAATGTCCTGGTCAGCAGCCATCTAGTGAAAGAGCTACTTTTGGCTCTGGGACCCTGTAAGTGGGACTGGGCACTAAAAGTGGAGCTTACTACTTCTAAGACTTGAACACTGCTTTTGCTGTCAATAGGTCACGTGGGTTTTAACTGAAGAAAACTAAGTTGAATGTCTTTTATCTTTACATTTCTTATCTTTATTGACATCATTATTCCATTTGACACTGTTGACCCAGCTCCTTAAAATTATTTTTCTTTGGCTTTTTATAGCTTAACTCCTTTCTGACTTACTAATGTTTATTTTTGTGGGTTCCCCTAACCAGTTCTCCTTAAAATGTGCTATTCTCTACATTTTATCTTTCTTCTTTGGTCTTTTATTTAGCTTCATACTCCATACGTTAATCCAGTGGTTCTTAAACTTTAAGCTAGTGGCTTTCAAATTTAGCTGCACATCAGGATCATTTACATGACTTTTTAAATACAGATGCCTGGGCTACTGCTCTGAAAATTCCAAGTCAGTGTCTTTTGGGGTGGAGACCGACATCTATTTTTTTTTTTAAATTACTTCACAGATGACTCTTAATGAACTTTAGGTTTGAAAATTCCTACCTTCATGAATTATCTATACTCCCAGTCAAATAGGCCAGTGATTTCTGGGTCTTTATTCTGATCCCTGGCTTCTTACCTGAGCTTCAGACTCATACTTCAAATCTTTTAAGAAACATCTTCACACTAATTACCCACGGTTATTTCAAATTCTGTATACTTACTCAAACTAATTATTCAGCCCTATCTCTTCCATTCACAGTCTATCTCTTATTTTTCTCTTACTTCTGATAATGCCACCTTCTGCACCAAGGGGAAAACCTTATTTATCCTCAGCTTCTTGCTTTCCTCATTCTTATTCTTTCCAGTCATTCTTCATTACATACCAGTGGTAGTTAATTTTATGTGAGTCATGGTGCCCAGGTATGTGATCAAACGTTATTCCTGATATTTCTCTGACGGTATTTTTGGAGGAGATTAACATTTAAATTGGTGGACTTTGACTAAAACAGATTACCTTCTATAATACAGATGAGCCTCATCCAATTAGTTGAAGGCCTGAATAGAACAAAATATCTGACCTCCACAAGAAAGGGACAATTTTTGTCAGCAGGTAGCCTTTGGATTTGAACTGCAGCATAGGCTTTTATTGCTTCTCCAGCCCGCTGGTCCACCCCACAAATTTTAGACTTTCCAGCCTCCATAATCACATGGGCCAATTCCTTAAAATAACTATTTCTCTATATATAGACATCCTATTGGTTGTATTTCTCTGTAGAACCCTCACTAATACATATACTTTTCTGCCTAGATCTTTCTCTCAAATCTGTATCTCTTCCTTCCATTTAGTTTCTCCCTAGTTTTTGTTTTTATCAGCTTTTGTCTGGGATAGACCCTAATTGGTGCTTCACTGTTACCAGCCTCATTTCATCCATTGATTTGCCACATTGCCTTGAACATGATCTTTCTACATCAGTAAGTCTGTTTATACTAGTATCTTACTACTTAGAAACCTTGGGTGTTTCACTGAAGGACTAAGCTCCAAATCCTATGCACACAATCCATTTCATAACATTTCACATCTATATTTAAGCATTAGTTCTATTCAATTCCCAATCTCTCTTTTCTTATAGCAGCATACATGCACGCTTGTGCACGTGTGTGCACGTGTATGTGCACATACACACACACTCACATACTCCTCCAGTCAGGAAACTATTTGCGTTCCTTTAATTTGCCATACTTCTTCTCAACTCAATGACTGTGCATATTTTTTTCTTCTCCCTAGAATGTGCTTCCCTTGCCTCCTCTCTCTATTTCTTTCAAACCTAGTGCAAATATCACATTTCCTCTGACCTCCACTTCCTGGAGTTAACCAGACATGAATTAACTTACTTACTTCTGTGTTCCTATAGCACATCGAAGACATGATTGAGCTCAGAGTCTGCTGTTTATTGAACCTTTACTAAGAATGAGACAATGCAATATCTCAGTTAATCTTCATTATTATCTTTCTTTAGGGAAACAGAGGCTTGGAGAAGTATAGTAACTTGATCAAAATAAGTTAGTAGATAGCAGACACAGGGATTGAAAGAATCCAAAATCTGTGTTCTTAATCACTAAACTAAACTGTCTCTACTGTATCACTGTATGGTGTAAACACTCTATACTGCTTATAATCATTTATAGCATGGCTACTGATTGGATTACAGGATTCCTCCTATATCATCAATTGTCTGGCAGAATAAATAAATATGATATGATGATGATAATCCGTGGTGGTATTCACATGTTTCTGTAATCTATGTGAAAATTTTCATGTATTTAGCTTGCTTTATAAATTGCTCAAATTTTAAATTGTCAAATAGTGAACAGTTGTGTTTTAAATTACATTTTATTTTTATCGACTTAAAATCACATTTTAGAGATAGAAGGAAACTTTAGGATCATTTAATATAGTTTATTCATTGTATATATTTGTCAGCTAAAGGGTGGACAAAGTAAAGGATTATTCAGAGTTAGAGCTAAGAGATGGTAGATCAAAACATGTGTACTGAAGTTTCCTATATTTAGATTAAGTTATTTTTTTACTTATAATTTTAGAAATCCATACATTCCCAAAATATTTTGGGCCTTGGTAATATATTGCTTCAAATCTTAATTTTAAAAGGTGTTCTATTGTCTTTTATGTCTTTATGTACATTTTATCTGTGATACACTTGTGCGTACTTCTTACTAAAATATAATATTTGGGATATTGTGTTTAATATCACTTTATGAATGTTAGATAAACCACACTAGTCATATTATATTAAAAAATTAGACATGCATTTAAATACATTATTAAATAGCTGAAATCAAACTTGTTATTCAGTTTAAGATGTAATATTGTCCTTTTAAAGTGAGCGACTCTCCTAATTTCAGCATATTTGCCAAATCGCTACCTGATAGGAAAACAACTCCCACTTCCATTCAAGGGATCAGCCACCTACTATTAAATACCCTCCCTTATGACCACAGACAGAGGAAAAGCAAAGCCTCATGTCATACTTCCTGTCAATAATGCTCCAACCAAAGTAACTCCAATTCCTTCTTTGAGCTAAAGACTTTAGTCTACCTTCCAATGAAAATCCATAAAATGTTTTCCTTTCAAAGATACCAATCACAACTGTCAGATCATTCTGTTCATTTCCAGCTGTGAAATTCTGTTAATTGCTTATAGCATTGGTACTTACTGTGCAGAAAGTTGAGGGAGGAGATGGTAATTGCTTGATGAAGAAACCCTAACACTGGAAAGTTTCCCAATTTATATATTGACTACAGCAATCTCTAGACTTCAGGTATTTATAAGGGATGAATAGACCTGCCAAACTGGAGGCTGAAGAAACACATTTCTCTCTCACTTCTTTCTATTTAAAGACTTCAAGGCATACACGAAGGATTTCTCTGGACTCAATGCAAAACCCAAGGGAAAATGTTGATATTGAAAATACTACCTTTTGGTTTTTTTCATCATACCATATTCTATTTATACAATCTTTTAATTATCCGTCTTGCAATATATCAAAAATCATTGCATTTCTCTTTAGTTTCAAGCCAAGCATTTTTCTCTTTTGGAGAAACATATGAAAGGTTTAGCTGTGTTTATTTGCGTATTCATTTACTTGGTTAAAAGAAAAACTGAAAAAGAATCTCTGAGTTCTCCATTCACAGCTGTGATTAGAGAGAAATGAAAATCTGAAGCAATTAAATTTATATAATTGTAAATTACATTCAATTTTCAGAGTCTGAAAAATTATGGAGATGAAGAAGTTTGATGAAGAGGTGTTCATTACTCTTTCACATGGACACTCATTTAATAATGTTATCACAAAACTTCTGGGGGTGCCCTAATGGGTGACTCACATGACTTTATGCTCACACATCACTTTGAGAAAGTAGAGATTAACAACAACAGGTGTTACTGCTGTGAGATATTGTGTAGGCTGAAAATGCAGTCCTGTTTTGGGGGAAATCTTTGACTCCTCAAAAAATATATAAAAGCAACCCCCAAATGGTTCTGTATTTATTCCAATTTGATATTATTTTAGAATTGTTTATGTTACTAGGATTTATGAGTATTGCTCCCCTGAACGAATGACATATTTTTTTTATCTTTCAGTGTGGATTTTAATAGAAATAGTGTGCTTTTTATGAAATAAAACCTCTCTGAAGTCCTGCCTAAGGCTATTTCAAACCAGAACCTCTACATTGCATCTGGAAAATCACTAACAGAGAAACAGACAGAAAAAGAGCAAATCTGTTTTTTAAATTTTCTTTCTGAAACTTCCTGTGCAACTTTCTTGCTAGGATTTTTATTCCATGGTAGCTGTAGGATATCAGTGATTTGCATTTTGGAAAGTTATTCTGAGTGTTATTTATATCCCATATCTCTGTTTCAGTTAGTATTCAACAGCTGCATTCCACATGACCATTAAAGGAGCTGTCAAAAGCAAAACGTTTTACAGATAAGGAATTATAAAACCAGTCAAACCTTAATTACTCAATGAAAGTCATGAAGTGGCTGATATTCTTAGAAAATGGATATTTCTAAATATTTGACATTCATAAGCCTACTATGATTTCATACCGAATATGTACCTTTCAAGTTAACTTTAAATTAGGTAATTAAATGTAGCTAATATTCCCTGAGTACAACAGTGGAGACATAGGGTAGAAGTCTTAGGTTGTATTGGATGGAATAACCTACAACATGCTAGACCTGCAGATAACAAAGATCTGAGTGTTCCACAAAGATTTTCTTCATTATCCTTTGGTTTAAAATACTCATTTTAGAGGTGCCTGGGTGGCTCCATCCATTGAGCGTCTGATTCTTGATTTCAGCTCAGGTTATAATCTCAGGGTTGTGAGATTGAGCCCCAGGTCAGTCTCCCTGTTCAGTGTAGAGTCTGCTTGGGTCTATCTCTCCCTTTTGCTCCTCCCCACTGTGTGCTCTCTGTCTCAAATAAATAAATAAATAAATCTAAAAAAAAAAAAAAAAGATTCTCCCTTTATCTCTGCTCCTCCCCACTTGCATGCTCTCTCTCTCTAAAAATTTTTTTTTAAAAATATTCATTTCAAATGTACATTATTTTTAGTCCAAGACAAATTCTGCTTACTTTATACATTTATATCTATTTACTGAGAATCATAGAATCTTGTATTTGTTACAAATCTCTCTTACAATTACAACAATATGTTATCAGCCATCTCTGTTCTTTCCAGGGATGAGTTCACCAACTCATAACCTGGGCATTTCCATAAAGAATAATTTAACCTCAGAATCTGCTGTCATGGTAGGTTAAATTTATGGTATATAGATTTAAAGAATATTCATTCTCAACCTTAGTTAAAAAATGTTAATAATTAGTTGAATTAGGTATAGCTCTTATATTTTACATTATAATGGTCTGCATTTCTTATACTTTATATAACATCATATAAAATTTATAAATAAATTAATCTAACAAAGTTAAATAAATCTAACAAAGTGGGGTGCCTGGGTGGCTCAGTCAGTTAAGCATCTCTCTTTGGCTCAGGTCATCATTTCAGGGTCCTGGGATCAAGCCTGTGTCAGACTCCCTGCTCAGCAGGAAACCTCTTCTCCCTCTCCCTCTGCCTGCTGCTCCCCCTGCTTTGCTCTCTCTCTCTCTGTGTCAAATAAATAAAATCTTAAAAAAAAAAAATAAATCTAACAAAGTAATTTATACAAAGTTATAGTATTATTATTTAGAAATACAATTGTCCTTTTTCCCCCTTTTACCTTCATATAACATGATTACTATACTATTATATAATAGTACCTATCACATGAAGGGCAATTCAAAGTAAAACATACCATGTCAGTATTCTGTTTTATGAATCATTTGTCTTCAGTTTGCTTGTAAAATGGGAATTTTGGTTTAGATTCTTATTATTTTCTTAATTTCGTCTTACCCTTACCAAACAAATTAGGAATTTTTGCTTTATAAAACTCTTTTCTCCCTCTTCCATCTTTGCTTAGTCTCAACACCAAATACCCTTAATTTATTTTGCTTTACTGAGTGGATTCAAGGTTTTCTTTCTCAGCTAAACATAATAATCATCATCAATTGAATGTACTCTGTGTATAAGTTCCTGTTCTGTGCTAGGAAACTAAGATACCCAGGTTTAGGAAGACAGAAGCTTTCCCAAATTAATTCCTAATAAATCAGAGAATAGACTTGAGGGAGACAAAGGAAATAAACACATTACATCCTACACCCAACTATAGAACCATGGTCTTTCCTTTGTAACTCCCTTTAGTTTGAAGTTATTGAAGAAAATTGAAAGGAAGATATATAATTAAATGACAAAATATTTTAAAATTTAAAATATACTTTTCCATGATTTTTCATTTATTAACATATATAATATGTCTTAAGGGAAACAGCGATATAATTACCTACTTTCTGCAAATCATAAGACACAGGAAAAGTGTACATATCCTTGTGAAAAAGAATTTTAATGGACAGCTTTTGCTCGAAGTGTAAGTAAATTTTAATGTGATTGGTTTTTTTACATGTAGCAAGTTTTCATATGTAGTAGTTCCCTAAAAGATATGACCACATCTTAATCCCTGGAACTTCTGAATGTTCCAGGAAAAAGTGTCATTGCAGTGTAATTAAGTTAAGGAGTTTGAGCTGAGATTATTCTGGTGGGCCCTAAATTTAATCAGAAATGTCCTCATAAGAAAAGAGCGGAGGAAGATTTGTGATAGACAGAAAAGGAAAAGGCACAGACATGGGAAAATGATGTGAAGGCTGAGACAGAGCAGAGGGACATGGCCATAAGCTAAGGAATGCCAACTGACAGCAGAAGCTGAAAAAGACAAAGAATAGATTTTTCCCCTAGGGCCTCCAAATGGAGTATGGCCCTGCTGACACCTTGATTTCGGACTTATGGCCTCCAGACTATGAGAAAATAAAATTTTTGTTGTTTTAAGCCACCAATTTGTAATAACTTGTTATAGCAGTCACTGGAAGCTAATACATCCTATGAGCTCAATAATATAAGTATGTGTTCCAAGTTCCATGAGAGAAGGGGCTACTAAGATTGTGTTGATTGTTGTGTTTTGCACAACTAGCCTGGTGAGGCAGATTACCTGGGAGGCAGAGTATCCCTGCACATGGCTGATAAGAAAAGAAAAAAAAAAATGACTCTGTTTCCCACTCTTCTTTGCAACTGGATGTGGCCTAGGAACTATTTTGTGTCAAAGGGATAAAAACACAGTGAAATGATAACTATAGGGATGTGCCCTTAACAGGAGGGAGCAGCATAATGGATGAGAAGGAGCTACCTATTTATATAAGAAATATATCTGTTTTGGTGTAAGATGAGGTGAGAGAGAGAATAGAGGCAGTGCCTGGAGGAACAATACCATAAAAGTGCTATACAACTCCTGAATTCCAACATAGATTTTTCTTTTTTTCTTTTTTTTTAATATATTTTTTTAAGATTTTATTTATTTATTTATCTGAGAGAGAAAGACAGAATGAGAGAGATAGAGAACAGGAGCAGGTTGAGGGGCAGATGGTGAAACAGACTCCCTGCTGAGCAGGGAGCCTGATGCGGGGCTCGATGCAGGGCTCGATGTGGGGCTCGATCCTGTGATGACCTGAGCTGAAGGCAAATGCTTAACCGACTTAGCCACCCAGGTGTCCCTACATAGACTTTTCTATAAAGAGAAGTAAAAAAGTAGTACTGCTCTTTTGTTTGCTGGAGGTAGCGTGGAGTTCTGTCACAATCAAACTTAATGCTAATTTATACACAAGATAATTGGCCCATAATATTTGTTAAATGGGTTGAATGAATTTATGTAATTATACAATGTAAGTATTTTTTATCAGGTGACAATTTCTTGGAGAACATTAATTTACTTGAAATATTCATTGACTGAAATATTTTTGTACTCTTGTCTCCCACTCACCTGTATTTCAAGATATGAAAAATGATCCATTTATAAGAATTTAATGGAAATGTATATATTGTATGTATATTTATCCACCTACTACATGCAAGCCATGAAATATTTTTATTGATTGCTTTTAAATGTTCATTACAAATTCGTAAGAGCCAAGTACCGAGGCTAATTCCTCATTAGTTGTACTACTAGATTGTAAATTTTTACAGAAAAAAACCCCTGAAATTACATCAATGCTTATCATTTCAACTCTAGAGTTAAACTTTTTCTACATTAGTTATCCATAAACCTACCTTATCAAAGCATATTTGAAACAGTTTTTTAAAAGATGTCTTATTGAAGCATTCAAGGTAGATACCGACTACCTCCATAAAAATGTTGACTCTTTAGAATTAAATTTTTGCTTCTTTACTCATAGCTTTATGATGCTCAGTTAATATATGCTACAATGATTTTTATATCTCAGCTTCTAGAGAACTTTCTCCCAGCAGTACTGGGTGATTGTACATTTTCTGGAAGTTAAATAAATTCTATACCCTGCAGTTCATCTTGTTGCCTTTTTGAAATGCCAACTTAATGTATTTCTGGTAAATGATGTTTTACTTGACATTTTCATAGATCTCTGGAAGATCTTCTTTTCAGTTGTCTATTCTTAAGGTGATTTTGTCCAGATAAATGCCAGAAGACAATTTATTGAAACCTGTTAGTGAAGTTTTTGTGGGATGGCCTGGTACATAAATAAATCAAGCAACTTTCTCCCTCTCTCTTGCCTTTTTTCCCCCTATATAAGACTCATGATGATCTCATCAGGATTCAGATCAATTTTCTCACAGTGAAGAATTTCCTGACCTACATAAGCAGAATTAATCATTTCTCTTGTTTCACCACTAAAGTTAGTAGTAGCACCATTTGTGTAAATTTTACTTTTGTGTGGGAAATTGAAAAATGAGAACATTCAGGAGAGTTCTGATACATGGTAGTTTCTAGAAACTATTGATATTCCTGAAAAACTTCCTTTAACAGAGTCCTTGGTGCCTCATGAGGCAGATAGAGCCAAAGCATGTTGGTCAGTGCTCAACGAACAGAGATGCTTGAAGAGTGAGAATGAGGTGTTGGAGCAATAGCCCAAGGCTGCCCTGAGAGGTAGGATGAATTGGCATGATGTCTAGTGCACATGTTGAGATGGCCAGTCTCTGATTAGACCTGATGGGGGTTAAATTTATACAAATACTCAGTTACACAAGAAAAAGTTGAGAGCTCTAATTGAATCATCATAGAAAAATTACCCTTGATGGATTCATTTATTGTGAATAAGTTCAGGAAAGAAGTAGTATCAACTTCTCCATCGAAGGATATTCAAAGCAGATAAAAGTAATAAAGAAGTTTGAACACGTGCAGAACATTAGAACCTTTTACATCAGACTAGAGAACACTATAGTGAGGCATGTACTTTTTTTGCTCTCTCTATATTGGTTGAAGTTACTAGGTAGATATTAAGAATGGCAGTGCTTAAAGTGTGGCCTTGAATTCTGTGATTTATTCCTTTTTTAGATCTTTTTTCAGGAGTTTTTGTGTGTGCAATCAGTGCACTTGCCACTTTTTGAAATATATTAAGGCAGTGTCCTTGTCTGATTTCAGCAATCTGTCTGACACAATTAGCAGTAATTTTTATTTCCCATAATAGAGCCATGGATTATTTTTCCACATCAGTCTCTAACTGAAACAGACATTAAAAACGGATTCTTGTCGAGGCACACAAAGCAATGTTGGGAGTTATTTTGCAGCAAAGCCCTGGTGATGTTGACCTTATTTATACCTCAACCACCTTAATGTAAAATTCAGTATGGTCAGTTTCATAAAAATCAGGGCAAGAGCTGCAGACAGACTGCTTGATTCACTTCTGACCACAAGAAATGGACATGAGTTTTCAATTCCGACCAAGCATTTAACATCTGCATGTTATGGCCTTTCCAAAAACCTGACAGAAATGTCATCAATGAAATTGAGAAGAAAATATTTCTGACAGACTTTTTTTCTTTGGCTTTCCTGATATTCTATTTGCCAAATCTATAAAGGAAAAAAAAATCTTGCTCTCCTGTACTTTCCACATATTTACTTTGTTTAAAAAAATGAAGAAATCTGGGATCAGTGGCAGAAGATGGAACTGCAAAATGAGCTGCTGTAATAATCAAAACTAAGGAATAAGTTATATTCTTGGCCACTACCATCACCTAGGGTACTGACTTGACTCTGAAATAATGAGAAGTGAAGTAGAGGGTCTTTAATAATATCTAAAATTTTCTAAACTACTTGACAGTTTAAAATGTCAGGTCTGTATCCTTCAGAATAGAAGTTTGAGTAATACACACACACACACACACACATACACACAAATATATATGTTTAAGTTCAGGATACAGCATTTAAAAATTATTCATCTTAATGAAACGGACCTGGTTCTTTTTAAAAAGGAAACTCTGGTTTCCTGTTATATACTGTGTCTAGGCTCTTAGGGTAAAAGTTATTTATTGGTTTAACCACATAACCACATAACTGCATTACCCTCCAGTTCCTGCCATGAGGCAGTTGCCACACAGCTATTAAGTTTCAGACCTAGAATGTGAACCCAAGTCTTATTTAACTCCAGAGTCCTTCTGCCTGATGATTGCATTATTCTGATCTGGAGGAAAAGTGAAATGCATGTGCTAAGGTATAATGTGAGGAGGGGATGATGTGTATTAATAGTCTATCAACTAAGTCTCCCACATCTTATCTGGCACTCTTCCCATTCATCCAGGCTCTTTCCAATCCATTCATTACACTGGAGCAAAGAATAGGCTTATAAATATGCACATCAAATTATTTTATCCTTGTTTATTTTGTAATTGTTTATTATGAAAATTTTATTATGAAAATTTTAACTGTATCCACAATAAAACAATTATATTATGAATTCCCAGTTACATAGCTTTCATAACTACCAACTCATGGCCAATCTTCCTTCATATTATTGTGAAACAAATATCAAACAACAAATCATTTCATCCATAAATATTTCAAATTGCTTCTGTAAATATAAAGACTTAAAAAAACAACCACAATAATATTAATATTAGCCTAAATAAATGAACAGTATTTTCGTTAATGTCATCAAGTGTCTTGTCAGTGTTCAAATTCTAGTTGTCTCATACTTTATTTTCAAAACTTGATTGGTTTGAGATGGGATCCAAATAAGTTTCATATTTTACTGTCATACTATTGGTTTATATATGTCTTAAGTCTTTTAATCTATATGTTCCCCCTCAGCATCTCTCTCTTTCTCCTTTCCCCATCTTTCTCCCTCCCTCCCTTCCTCTCACCACCTCCCTTTCTCTTCCCCTCCCCTACCCTGCAATTATTTGTTGAAGAAATTGGATTAGATTGTCCCTTAGTCTGGATTTTATTGCCTTCCCATGGTATTTCTTTGTTCCCACTATTTCCTGTGAATTGGTAGTAAGCTCTAAATGGCTTTATCAGATACAGATTTGACAAAACTTCTTTATAGTTGCACTTGAGTTACATAATGTTTGACGGTCTTTCTTGTATTGATGTTAGCAGTCGTGTATAATCACTGTTTAGATGCATTAGCCTATTAGGGCTTACCAAGAGTGATGTTCTAATTCTGTTTTCTTCCCTTGCTTTATTAAATTGTATACATATGTGTGTGTGTATTTGTATGTGTGTGCATGTGTATAATCTGCCTCTTACTGTAATACATTGGAGATCACTCAGTAGTATTATATAAAGATACTGCTTATGATGTGATTCCTTAATTTTGTGTGTCAATTTGACTAGTCTAAAGAATGCCCAGATATCTGGTAAAACATTATTTCTGGGTTTGTCTTTTAGGGTGTTTCTGAAAGAGCTTAGCTCTTGAACCTGTAGACTGCCTTCAAACATCTGCTTCCCTTGGTTCTCAGGCCTTTGCAGTTGGACTGAATTGCACCACTGGGCTTTCCTGGTTCTCTGTTTGTAGAACATGGTGTTACTCAGCCTCCATAATCACATCAATTCCTGTAGTAAATCTCCTCTTATATATATCTATATATATCCTATTGGTTCTTTTCTCTGGAGAACCCTGTTTAATATATTCCTCATTTCTTTTTCTAGCTGCATAGTACTCTTATGTAGGAATACTACAGTTCAACCAACCAGTTCCTCATTGATAGACATATTTGTTTCGAGTCTTTAGCTATTTCAAATAATGCAAAATCAATAGTTTTATGTACTCAGTTCATTGTATTCTTGCCAGTATGTCACTGGGGGTAGGATTCGTAGAGATAAGATTTTTGAGTCAAAGGATAAATATATGCCAATCTGAGAATAACTCCCTTTCATCCTGGAACTCTTATCTTCAGTAGGTATCTATTACTCCTGGGGTGAAAAATGAACCCTTAACATGAACAAAAGGTCTTGTACAATCTTCTCCTAACTAGTTTTCCAGCTTCAGTGCCACCATGATTCTGTTCATTCTCTGCTTCAACCATACTGTCCTCTTCACTTCCTCAAAATGGTATGTTATTGCTCTCCAGTGTTCAGATTAGAAAGCTCTCTATCTCTTCCCCCTGTGCCTGATTAACTGCTACTCATCATTTAGAGCTTAGCTTAAAGGTTACTACTTCAAGGCAGCCTTGTTGACCCTAGGGTCTAAGCCAGGCTCGTTTTTTTTTATTCACTCTTATAAAACCATGTTCCTTTCCTTCATATAACTCATCTCAATTTCTAATTATATACCCAGTTTGTAATTACCCACCTCCCAGTCATAAACTCCATGAACAATAATCTTGTATGATTTTGCTTAGTTTTGTATCCCAAGCATCTTTTTGGTCTAGAACATCATTGGCACTTAATAAGCATTTTCCACATGAATTAATAAATTAATAATAAATAGTATATGCTTGCACTTTGACACTGGTGACCTCTTGTCATCAAAAGTGCTTTCAAATTGCCATGATGCTTAAGTGCCCATAATAACAGACTCAGTTCTTTATACTAGTAATTTCATAGACATTTATTCTTTCAATTAATATTTATTGAGTAACTACTGTAAATAATGGGTCTGGAATTGCAGTGACTAGACCCACTTTTTATTGTCAAGAAATTTATAATGTGTATAATGTAATACATAGAATGTACTACAAAGAATTATGCAGAGATTTAAAATGATTTGAAATAAATGCTAGGCACATGCAGAGAACTTAGAATGTACAGAGAAAATACATTCTACCCTGGGTTTGGCATGAAGGATAGGTGAGTGCTGCGAATAAGTTCTTAAGAATATGAAGGAATTAATTAGCTACGTAAAGGAGGAGGAGGAGAAGAAGAAGAAGAAGGAGAAGGAGAAGAAGAAGAAGAAGAAGAAGAAGAAGAAGAAGAAGAAGAAGAAAGGTATTACAAACATGAGATAAAAAATTTGAACTGAAAATTAAGCATGAGCTTTGTCAGTCAGTGGGACTTTGAGATTTTACTCTGTGCTAGTTGAGTTTGGCGTGAGAGCATATATGCAACTATTCTAGAATATGTATATTCTAGAATATGTATATGTGTAGGGTCCACAAATCTTAAACTATGACATGACCAAACTTACAAAACTTCAACTGTCTATGTGTCTTATTCCCACATTACTTTCACCAACCCCTTACTGAAAGAACAGAGGCGAAAAGTTAAATAAAATATGAATTTAATGATGTTATTGTTTCAGGTCTAAATAAACTGCTTTCAGGGCCATGTCCTCCTTGGAGAAGAAACTGTTATAGATCTCAACTTGAGAGCAAGTGTTGCGTGAGGTAGCATTATATGAGTCTTTTACTATAGAACATCCCAATAGGGCATTTAAAAAAAAAATTTAAAACTCCAGTTTCAGCATGTTAGAAGGCTCCAAGGCCCATTTTTATCACTGTTCCTTGAACTCTGGTGGCAATAGTATTGGCAAGGTAGGGCAAAAATTCTTTTTTTTTTTTTTTTAAGAGGGGGAGGGGTGAGGGGCAAAGGGAGAGGGAGAAAAAGAATCTTACACAGGATCCACACCCAGCATGGAGCCTGATATGGGACTCTGTCTCACAACCCTGGGATCATGACCTGAGCTGAAATCAAGAGTCAGATACTTAACTGACTGAGCCACCCATGTGCCCCTAGATAGGGCAAAAATTCTTGATGGTGACCACATATACCATTGATATTACTGTGAGAAAACAACACATACATTTTAGATAAGAATACAAAAATATGTAAAACAAAATAAAACAAAGAGGTAAAACATTTGGAAATATTTAATAACATTAAGTATACCTTTACCCCTTGATCCAGAAATCCCACTTCTAAGAATCCAGCAACAGTGGAGGGTTCCTGTTAATCCTAGACTAACCATATAAACCATTATCCTGAACTGGAAGAAGACTTCTAACACTTTGAAAGATATGGAGAGAACTTCCTTAATTTTAAATGGGAGGAGTGTAATGATTATATTTGCTCTTTAGGAAAAATGTTTTAACAGCAGTATGGAAGAGAGATTAAAGAGGACCAATTTATATCAGGGTCAACAAAATTTTTCTGTAGAGGGCCAGATAGTAAATCTTTTTGGTTTTGTGTGACATATGGTCCCTAACAGTTACTCAGCTCTGTTGTTGTAGTATGAGAGCTGACAGGTATAGTAAGTAAATGATGGGGGTAGCGGTATTTCAATAAAACTTTGTTTACACAAATACGCAGTAGACAGTTTTGCCCATAAGCTGTAGTTGTTAACTCCTGGTTTAAAGGAATGGATGACAGTTATGACATTCCTGAATTTACCTAAGTGAGAGATTCTGGTGGCATGAAAAATAGTGGTAGCCATGGGAATGAAAAGAAATGGCACATAGAAGTGGCTGGATCAAAATGAGTTGGTAATTTATTGATGTGAGATATAAGTGAGAGAAAGGAGCCAAGGATAACCACTAGGTTTTATATTTGGCAAATTTTGAAGATCAATGGTGCCACTAATCAATGCAAGGAATACATAAGGAGTAGTTTGTTTTGACGGGGAATATGTTGAAATCCATTTGGGACACATTGAATTTGAAGTGTCTCTGGGATGTAAAACTGGAGCTGTCTAGTGGACAAATGCACACATAGATGTGTACTCCAGAAATCGATATAAGCTGAAGAAAAAGCCTGGGAATCAATATTCTTTGAAACAGTGAAAGTTAAGTTGGGTGCATATGGCCACCAGGGAAAGCCCAAAGTAGGAGTACCTCTTTGTGCTCCCATGATATCTGGTACTTCATTCAACTTAGCACCCAATTATAATTGTTTTGGCTCCATATAATTGTCTTTTCTCTATTTACCATTAGACTGAAATCACCATAAGGGAAGAAACTTTCTATGTCTCATTTACTGTAATTTAATTTATAATACTAAGCTCTAAGTATTTTTGAATGAATAAATAGCAAGAGAAGTGGTAGGAAATTCAGAGGGTACTACTACCATAAAAATCAAAGAAGGAACAGTTAAATGACAACATCAAATGTAGATGAGAAGAGGAAGACAAATCCTTCCTTTGATGTTAGTAATAGTGAGGCTATTGGTGACCTTAGTGAGAATAGTTTTAGCTGGTAATAGTAGAGGAAATAAGATTATAGCATAAGTAGGAATGAGTGGATGAAAAGCAAGCTGAAATACATATATTTCTTAATAAAGAAGAAGCTAAGTAAAAAGAAAAGAAGGCAATAATTAAGAGTGTATATGAGAACAAAGAATTTTATTATTCTTATAAACTTGACCTTTCCAAGCTCTTGATGTTTTATTGGTTTAATTTTTTCTTTTGCTAGTTTTTAATGATAGGAAAGACATGAAGAGAAAGCACCAATAGAGTGGAAGCAAGTGCAAGCCATTAAGAGTCCAGAGAATAGCAGATGACTTGGCCTGAGTGACAAAGCAAAGGGAAATACCCAAGGAGACAATCAGGAAGGAGGCATGAGTAAACTTGGATCGTTTTATGGGTGGGGGAATAAATTTTTTCAACTTAGAGGCCTCTCTCTTTCTCTTCCCAAAATGAAGTCAAAGTCTGTTCCAAAAGGAAAACAAATTTCAGGGGAATAACCACGGGAAAGTATCAAAGCACACTATTGAGTTTATTTTGGATGATGCCCAAGACATTGTAGTAGTGAACTCTGTTTAATATTTGGAAAACAGATAGTAGAAGCTTAGCAGAATGTGGGCTTGGTTATTTTTGTTGTGCATTAGAATTCATTTCCTCCATTAACTACCTTTGTGATCATACATGGGTTATTAGCTTTCGGAGCCTCAGTATCTTTTGCTGTAGTCTGTCACCCTCATTGGTTTGTTGGAGTAATTAAATAAAATTAAGTAAAGCACTTTTGTCAGCACTTGGCATATAGCAGGTGCTGTGTAATACAAGTGTTTTTCCTTTGAAATACCTCTAGAGTGAAATTCTGGAAAGGAAGGTGTAGTCCTGGGTCCCATGATTCTTTTGGGTCAATTTCAATTTGAACATCATGCCTTGGTCTTGAGTTTTAGAAGATGAATGATAATGGAGAAGGATTCCGAAAGCCCAGAAAGTTAGCATCTGATTTTTAAAATTCTCGGAATCAGGGGCACCTGGGCGGCTCAGTTGGTTAAGAATCTGCCTTCAGCTCAGGTCAGATCCCAGGGTCCTGGGATTGAGCAATGCATCAGACTCCCTGCTCTGTGGGCAGCCTTCTTCTCCCTCTGCCTGCTGCTCCCCCTGCTTGTGCTCCTCTTCTCTCTCTCTCTCTCTCTCTCTCTCTCTGTGTTCAAAAAAAAAAAATCTAAAAAACAAAAATCTCAGAATCATTTGAATCTAGTACCGCAAGACCAAGTAAGCTATAAGGTCTTGTGATTCACTTAAGGCAACACAGAAATAATGAAACATCTAAAATGTAAAAATTCTGTTTTGCAATTCTTGGGGCATTTCATTGTGTCATTGAGCTCCCAGTGAAAGGAAATATGCATGTGAAGAAGAATTTTTAGCAATAGGTCGCATTTATTAAAAAAAAAAAATCTGGTCCACAGAGAAAGATCCTGTTATTACTATATCACTGCACAAGTTCTCTAAATGAAAGTTTGCATCGGTTAGAGGGGATGAGACAGGTTTTCCACTGACCTTGACCTTATGGTCTTCAGTCAGCTGTGCAGGGTACACAGCTGTAGGCTCATGCTTTAAGTTTTCAATTTGTCGCTGATTTTGTTTTTTTTTTTTTTTTTGGCCAAATACAAGATGTAATCTTGATAATTAATCAGCTTGTAACAATAGCCAGAAGACATCATAACAATAAAAAAAAAACCCTCACTTGAAACAAATTTCATCCACCTACTCAAAATAACTTGGATTTCTTGTGACCAGTGGCATGACTGTATTAGTTGAATTATAACCATAACTTGTAATTTATCTCAGGCAAGAGAATATAAAATGTGATTTCATCAAACTGTAATATTTTTAATTGGAGAACATGAGAGGCATTCCACTTTGGAGACAGAAGACCTACATTAGGGACCTGACTTTTTACTTTGCTAGCATTGTGATCTTGGGCAAGAAACTTGACCTCTAGAAACTCTTTATGTCCTCATGGGCAAAATTGGGAAGATAGTAAACATATTTCAAGGTTTTGGTATGATCACAAAAATATGTCAGAGTACTTTGAAAAGAGTAAATGTTCCTATCTGTAATCTAATCATATAATTATTTACTGCTATTAGAAATGTGATAGGTAAACTTAGAACCGATTTTGAGGAATAAAATACGTTCTTTTTTAAACATTGTATAACTATGAATGTGTTAGTAACACATGATTAAAAGTTGACATTTTATTTTAACAATTAATAAGTTAATAATTAATAAATAAGCTTGTACCACTTTCAGGAGCAAATGATATTTACAGAAAGTGATAGAAACTTATTCAGAATTATAATAACAGTAAATAGGCACTTATATTTTATTTGCATAAATTAGACACCAATATAATTGAAACTGTGGCTAAAAACCTGAAGAAAATCTTCTTGGGTTGAGTATATGACTGATAGAAATAGAATTTATTTCAGAAGTAAACTGTTTTATAGTAATAAGATTATATACTTAAAACTATTGCTATTTTTGTTTTATTTTTCTTTATTATACGTATTTATATGCAGCTCTAACCAAGGCTGATATTTTTAAGGCTGAAATGGAAATGTGCCTTTAGGTTACTTCAGGATTATAATTTCCTACACATTCCACATTGATTAGATATAGGGAGAATAAAACATTTGATCAATTAGGAGACTGGGCATTTTTAGCCAATCTGTGAGCTAATAAAAACTATCACTTTGCCAAGTAAGTATAATGCAGCATGCCTAACTTTTTCCCCTTAATCTCAAAGTAAAACTTATTCTGAATTCTACTTATAAAATCAAATACAAGAAAAACTATTCAATATTCATAAAGGAAACCATAGTACTTTATTATTGCATGTCAAAGATAAAAATCACAAGAAATTAAATGTGGGAAAGTATATATATATATATATATATATATATATATATATATATATATTTTTACCATTTAAAAATGTGTCGTGTAACATGATCCAGCAGACTATGACATGATTAGGGAAATCTGCCCTACTATTCTAACCATATAGAAATGTCAGATAAAACATAACCAAATTTTAAAAAAATAACCACTTGAGTTAGAAGTTAAGGATATGGAATCCTAGATTGCAGACAGGAAAGGGAGAAAAAAACCAAACAATGAGAAATACTTAAAGCCAAATATGTATATTTTGTATATTTCCCATAGTATATTGAAATCAGGTATTCAAAGTACAGTCTTGAGCAGTGCTTCAAATGCCCAGTATTCACAAATGTAAGTTCTGGTTTTTGAGCTGTGGAAGATAATAGTCCTGATTTAGACAGAATGTATACATGCAGCCTAGAGACAATGCCTTTGCCCAGTCTATGAATAGGAGCTAAACCTGAGTACCCTACATAAAGGCAGGAGCCTATTTTCCATGAAACAGTAGTCAGAAAATCTTCACCTGGTAGTGTCAAGATGCTGCAAGAAATAGGAAGAGAGCTTACTTCGTATTCAGGGCATAGCTGGAAAGAATCACTCATCCAGAGAGGAACTGGACTCATAGCCCAGACTATTCATTCAATACAGTAACTTAAGTGAGTAATTAACATCAATAACCATAAAAATCACACTTTTCCCAAAGTGAAACATGTTAGGTCTTGAAAAAGGCAATTGTAAAACCACATCATAGGAGTTCCTTCCTATTCCAGAGAACCTATAAATCCCACTGTAAACTCTCTGAAGATGAGCTCTGTGTGTCAACAGCCAAGAGAAGAGTAGACACAAAAATGGTAGAATTCATACACAGAGAATTACAGATAATAGAGACATTCTGAAAGAAATACTTGTACATGTCTGCAGATTTTTCATAAGGCCAAGAGTGGACATTATGGAAAAAGATTAGGTGGGTTTGCAAAAGAATCAAAGTAAATGTACAGTAGTGGAAAATATGGTCATTAAAACACATTAGATGTTAAAGTAGAGCAGAAGAGAGAATTGGAAGATAGGTGTCTGAAGAGATGACTCAAACACATCATATAGAAATGGAAAATAAGAAAGATAAATTAAGATACATAGAGGATGAAAATGGATTGACCAATACATAGTTAATTGGAGTTTCAAAAGGAGAGACAATAGTTGAAGAAATAATGACCAGTGATGCATATCTTTTTTCCTCCCTTTTCTCCTTTCCCTTCTCTTTTCTTTTTTCTTTTCTTTCAGAAAATTCGACTTTCCTTGCCAATTCCACTAAATCTTTTATTTTAACTATCCTATCTTTAATTTTTACTAATATCTTGAGTCCCTAACAAGTCTTTTATTAAAACAGTGTTCTCTTTTGTGTATTCAATATCATTATCTAAATCGAATTTTAAAATATTTTTGTGTTTTCTGAAATATCTGTTTGCCTTAACATCAGTTTTTTCCCCAATCCTTATCCTTTCCTGTGTGTGTGTTGTTGTTGTTGTTGGTTTCCTTAAATATCTAGTGATCCTCATGACTAGGCTAATTAATTTATAGTTTTCTTCCACCAAAAGGTTTTTTCTCTGACTTCAGGTTTTACTGGATGACTTGGGCACATATGTACAGGATACTTAGACTGGTAGTCATCCCTTGGGTGTATATTCACAATATGCAGACAGCCTAAGTTACTCCCTGTCACAAATGCCAAATAAGTATCTCCATAATCTAGGCAGGAATAATGCATAAAATCACTCTGGCTTCTTTGAATCAGTTTGTTCCATTTTTCTAGAGAGTGATTCTCTAGTAATATCCTAGGAGATAGTTCTGTGTGTTGGCTTGGTGGCCTTTTAGTTCAAAATATTGGGTCTTCCAGTCACTCCCACCCTCACCCCTAAAATATCCATTGAAAAGACACTTAAAAATAGAACTGGGGGGGTGCCTGGGTGGCTCAGTCAGTTAAGTGTCTCTCTTTGGCTCAGGTCATGATCTCGGGGTCCTGGGATTGAACTCCACATTGGGCTCCATGTTCAGCAAGGAGTCTGCTTCTCCCTCTCCCTCTGCCTCTCCCTCTGCTTGTGTGTTCTCTCTCTCTCTCTCAAATAAATAAATATTTAAAAAAAATACAACTGGGGAGTTACATTCGTGATTCAAAACCCATAGAATTTGTTCTTTGCATTATTTTTGGCTGTAGAGGTCAACATTTATCTATTTTTTATCTGAATTAAATTTGTACTGCATATTATGGTATCTTCCATTTGAAAAATAGTGGCTATAGTTGGCATATAGTTAGAATCAAATATGTTACCCCTTCATTTGAGACAAATACAATTTATAATCTCACTCCAGATGATAATGAACTTTGATGATGTATATGAGCATTGGTGATCAGTAAACAACTGTTTATTAACATTATGGTTGAATGTGGCCCTGAAGTGTGTATAAATTGTGTAACATCTTGGCATCTCTGACTCTTTACCAGTAATATGATTTATCTCCTCAGCCAAGTATCCTCATGATCAATAGATATTTACTAGAGATTCACAAGTTGTATGCATTAAACAAAGTAAGAATCTCTTTAATTATAGGCCTTTTATAGCTTACTACTGATAGGACATGATTGCATGTCCTATATACTTATTAGAAAAAGAGAAGTGAGCTAAAATTTATTTTCAGAGGCTTTTTTTTTTGTGGGAGGAGATAAAATGTTTTCTCCAGACACTGCATGCTCTGATACTAAGGTACTTTTATTAAGCCATCTCAATTTAAAATTTGGAGTTCTTAAATTTTTAAAAAGTTGCAAAATTATGACTCTGGAAATATATATATATATTGCATTGCATAACGGATCCCATCTGAGAATACAAAATACATTATTGTCAAATTTTCTTACGAACTGTTAATAATGTCCACATGGTACTGATAGGATGGCTTTCATTGCTACAATCCCTGTATTACTGCTACTTATTCTACAAACTGAACCTATTTGGAAAATAATTTGAAGTTGATTCTATCTATAAATATGTATCTTTAAAATTCTTTAGTTCTTTGGCTTCATCATAATATGCTGCTGGTTTATATTAATAAATAAAAGGATTACATTTTTTAAATGTCTGTCACAAGTACTGTTGAATTAAGAGGATAATTTACCTGCAAACTGTGTGTGTGTGTGTTTATGTATGTGCTGTAGAAGGACTTGACCTTTACCAAAAGGTCCTCATCCTCTTATCCTTTCCATTAACAATAACAACAACAAAAAAAAAAAAAAAGAAAGAAAAGAAAAAGAAAAAAGAAAAAGATTTCTTGAACATCACTGCTTCTTTGAAAACTTTGATTTCTGTTGTTTTCTAACAGGGATTATCTATTGTGTAGGCTCCAGTCAATTGTTAGTGGCTGTCTTTTTTTTTTTAATTTAAATTCAATTAGCCAACATATAGTACATCTTTAGTTTTTGATGTAGTGTTTAATGATTCAATGACTCACTAGTTGCATAAAATACCCAGGGTTAGTGGCTGTCTTATAAAGATAACTGATGCAGTTTCAAAGTTTATTGGGAAAAATGTCGCTAAATTCACTGGGATGTTTCTTCATGCCCATAATTGTAGCATACATGTGTCTTTGATATAAGTGATGGTGTTTAATATTCTCAGATATTGGCATCAAAATTATCATGCTTTAAAGCAAAAGAAAAAATAAGAGAAAGGGAAGTGGAAGCATAGCTTTTCCATCAGGGGTTATCACTCTGGAATCAGCTTAGCCCCTTCACTAGTTATGGTGAATAATGACTGGATAATGCCTTAAAGAGAAAATCATTAGCTTTCTTCCATAGACTTAAAAGAAAAATGATGCCACATGGAGAGCATGAATCATAGTCCTTCCCTTCATTAAAAAAGAAATATCAAAACTACTAATAACAAAATTACTATCTACTTTTGATTTGTAATTTTTTGTATGTCATTGTTACTACATGATATATGTTTATTGGAAAAAAATGGAAACAGTCCTCTGTAGTTCTCAGTCCCCTCTTAGTCATGTTATTAATATTTGATTTCAGTGTTAATATTTGTTGAATGCTTGCTATGTGTTAAGCAGCATGCTAAGCGCTTTGCCTGTGTTGTATTATTTAATTGTCACAATAACTTTATATGATAAATTCTACTGTTTGTCAGTTTTATAAATAAAGATACTAAGACCTAGAAAATTTAATTACCCAAGGCCACATAGCTAGTAAAATTATGTAATTCAACTTTAACTCATATACTATTGATCATTGTGTATAATGATTTTCATCATATTTTTAAAGTATAAGGTTAAATATATCAATTTAGAATTTAAAAAATTATCATTATAAAAATATTTATTATATGCAGTTTTAGATTATTAGATAACATTAATTTTTAATGATATCCAGTAAATAAATGTTTATATCACTAGATTCTCATATAAATATATATCATGGGGAAAGAGGGTTACACAACTTACTTAAATTGAATGAGAATTATAACTCAAATTGGGACAAGCTGAGAAGTGGTCCAAAAGACCAAAAGTGACTCTGTGGCTAGCAAAGGAAATGTGGAAGAAAAATGTATATGCCTAACAGTGAAGGGAAGTAGAACCCCTTTCTTCCATTCTAAATTCACCAGGTGTTTTATATACACTATTTCCAAACTTCACAGTTGACTTCTTTTTTACATTTTATATTTTGTTGATGATAAAATGTCTGTAGCATTTAAGTAACTTGTGTAAGTTTGCAAAGCAGATAAGTAGCAAAACAGATATTTGAACCTAGCCGATGAGCCTAAGGTTTGCACTCTTCACCTGAACCGTATTGCCATATTGTGACTACCAATCCTCCCTGTCCATCTAGAGGAAAGGACCAAGGGCTGCCTTTATATGAACCTTAGGTCCCTAGCAACCTCAGAAAACTAGGTGCTGCATGGTAAGTGTAGAATATCAAAGTATAAGAACTCAAAGCAGAATCAGTGAAGGGAGGCAGCTGAGGCTCATCTGAAGTTTCCTGACCAGCATCAAATCTTAGATCCTGAGAAGATACTCTCTCAATCCTCTTTAATTTCTCTCTCACCCCTGTAACCCAGCTTCTACTTCCACCTTATTCTAAATCTGTTGGTGGTTTATTGCTGAGTAATCCTTGCAGTCTATAAAAAAGTCATCCCTCAGTGATATTTGATATTAACTACTCACTGCTTCTGTGATGCCTTCTGGGTTTCTACAAATCACATTTTACTGCTATCCCCTAGAAGGTTGCTCCTTATCACCTCCTCTCCTGTCGTATTTTTCTCCATTTAGTCATCAAAATGGGGCATCCTGTAAAACGTGGCTCTAGCACCTCAACTCTGATATTTCCTACCTCATTTCACATGTTCCTTCCTATTTGCCGCTATCCAGAGAAAAACAATGGGTTTTGAGAGGGAATTGTGTATTTCCACCATAGAAATTTATATACTAAAGTCTTGAGTATATTTCTTTTCCCTTTACCTCCAGATCCTGTGAATACAAAAAGTCCAAATGTAGAGAGCCTTGAGTTTTTACTTTCTATAGTATTTGTTATAATGTTACTAAGTTTTATTAGTGTGCTCAGCTGGTATAACACAGTATCACAGACTGGGTTGCTTAAACAATAAAACTTTATTTTCTCACAGTTCTGGAGGCTAAAAGTCCATAATCAAGGTGCCAGCAAATTTGGGTTGCTGATGAAAACTCTTCCTGGCTTGTAAACTGCCACCTTCTCACTGTGCCCTCACAAAGCCTTTCCTTGGCGCATGAGTGCAAAGAGAGAGAGAATGATGTCTCTGGTGTCATCATCGTCATTGTGTTCTTCTTCTTCTTCTTCTTTTTTTAAAGATTTATTTATTTATTTATTTGAGAGAGGGAAAGAGAAAGATAGTGCACACAAGCAAGGGGAGCAGCAAGCAGAGGGAGAAGGAGAAACAGGCCTCCCTATCCATCAGGGAGCCCGATGCAGTGCTTGATCCCAGGACCCTGGGATCATGACCAGAGTTGAAGGCAGATGCTTAACCGACTGAGCCACCCAGGCGCCCCTCTGGTGTCTTCCTAAAATGACACTAATCCTATCTGATTGGAGCCCACCCTTATTGTCTTATTTGACCTTAATAACCTCCTCAAAGACTCTACCTCCAAATATAGCTACACTGGGGGTTAAGACTTCATATGAATTTAGGAGGAGGGTGGACACAAACATTTGGTCTATAATGCTAATTTATCGCATTGCGCATACTAATTAGAATTATTTTTTATATGCTCTTGTCCTGTCTTCTCAACTAGACTATGAGGCCCTTATGGCCTATAATAGCATCTTTTCCTTATGAGTAGGAACTTACCTTGGATAAAATAAAACATTTTCATGAAAACAGAAGTAAAATTCTCAATTTTTATCCAATTTTATTTCCCCCTTGCTCTTATTATATGGCACATACACACTGAGAATGAAAGAATTACAAAATAAATTCAGAGAATGAAAAGGATCATAATTACCCTCATGAATAAAGTAAATATAAAGGTTTATAAAGAGATGGGGCTTGGAGAAAAAAGAGAATTAGGCATGGCAAAGAAGAAAAAGAGATAGATGGGACTCTGGATCTATATCTGTTAATATATTGAAAACAAAGTTGTTGTTTTCTTTGATAACATTTTAAGTAAGTCCTGGAATGTGACAATATGTTATTTCTCTATTATTCATATTTTCCATTTTCAGAAAAGTGCAATTAAAAAAATAGTACACAGGGGCACCTGGGTGACTCAGTTGGTTAAGCATCTGCCTTCAGTTTAGGTCATGATCCCAGGGTCCTGGAATTGAGGCCTGCTTCAGGCTCCCTGCTCAATGGGGAATCTGCTTCTCCCTCTCCCTCTGCCTCTCCCTCCTGCTTGTGCCCTCTCTTTCACTCTTGCATTCTCTCTCCCAAATAAACGAAATTTTCAAAAAAATAATAAATAGTACATAAAGCACTATAGTATTTTACCACATGTTTGCATTTAATATGAGAAAAAAAAAAGAATGATTTTTTTTCTCTTTTTCTACCTCTCCAAATATGGCAGACTCAACAAGTCTATCATTTGAATGTGAAGTGGAGGGTGGGACAGAGCAATCAGATGATCAGAACTGAGAGTCCTGGATGTGAAGAAGTAATAAAATGATGAGTCAAAAAAAAAAAAAACCAAACTTCACAACTTTACTCTGGGCAGAAATTCAGTAGAATTTTCAACACAATCTCTAGATATGTATTATCTTAATACACTTTTGAAGCAAAAAGAAGAGCTAATACAAACCAAAAAAATAAACATAAAAGAAAAAATAGCCTAAATGAAAATAACCACCTACTTTGAAAACAAAAGTGAGTTTAGTGTGCCTAGAACTTGCAGAAATATTTCATTTGAAAAAAAAAAATAGTCCTTAGATAAATAATTAAGGGAAGGTGACAAACTTTAAGATAGTTGAAGTTCAGAGTACAGACATGTAAAGAAAAAGTAAATTTTAGGGGCGCCTGGGTGGCACAGCGGTTAAGCGTCTGCCTTCGGCTCAGGGCGTGATCCCGGCGATTTGGGATCGAGCCCCACATCAGGCTCTTCTGCTATGAGCCTGCTTCTTCCTCTCCCACTCCCCCTGCTTGTGTTCCCTCTCTCGCTGGCTGTCTCTATCTCTGTCGAATAAATAAATAAAATCTTTAAAAAAAAAAAAAGTAAATTTTAAAGATTGTTGTTGGAATGCAGAGCATGCTGCTTACAAAGATCATTAACATAAGAATTAAGAAGTAGAACACCCGCTGACAGAGGAAGGACCTGCCACTAGCACTCTTGACAGCCTTGCTTGTTTGTTTGGATCAAAGTAAGTACAAGTATTTAACTTTTGATGGTGGACCAGCAATGTTCTTTGGCTCCTAGTTAGCCTTGCTTTTTCTTCTGGTCCGGTATAGATCACGTTGGTTTCCACAAGGTAAAAATGGTTCTGAGGTAGAGAGGGAGAGAACAAGCTTAATTCTCAGTTCCTCTTACTCCCACAGCCCCAGGGTTTCAGTACTTGGCCTAATGCCCAGCATTTTCCCTAAGCTGCGCTGATGTCATTTTGGTGGGGGTGCTATGTTTGGATGGGGGTCCACCCTCAGTCCCATCTGTTAATGAGAACTGTCATTACCCACAAAATGTGAAGACAGAGGCTCTCTGATGTAGTCTTTTTTTTTTTTTTTTGCTTGTGAGGAGTTTCTTCTCAGAGCTCTTCAAGCCTACAAATGAGCAGAAGTAAGTCTATGGAAGGAAATGCACCACTCCACTCAACTCTGCAATACTCAAGTTTCAAAATCCAGTGCACATTTGAGCAAATGGTGGGCCTCACACCCTTAGCCACAAAGGAAAAGGGACACCCATGGAAGGGCAGAGAATGCTGAAATACAATGGTATGTAAGCAAAAGTAGAAATAGTGTGGTGTTATTACATGGTGAAGTATAGGATAGGGAATAGTAAAAGGTAAAACTGGAGAACTAGTAGGAATGATAGAAGGCCTCATATGTTATGTAAAGCCACCTGAATTTTATTCTCTAAATAATGCAGAACCATTAAAGCAGAACATACATAGGCAGATTAATATTTTAGCAGGTCTCTCCATTTATAGTGTAGATTATGGATTTAAGGAGGGCACTGATAGCACATTCTATGTAGGAGATTTTTTGTAGCACAAAGTCATATTCATGACCTGAATTAGTGCTGTAAGAGTTGAGATAGTTTTTATGGAAACGAAATGACAGTATTGAGAAATACTTAGTATGTAAAATATGTATCGTTGATCAATTGATTGTGTGTGGGGGATGGTGAAGGAAAAGAGAAGTTAATAATGACCCTGTGTTTCTGGCTTGAGTACCTGGATGCCTCTGGAACATCCAAGAGTAGCAGGAAGTTGAATATGTCAGTTTGAAGTCAAAGAAGAATGATTTCATTGGATACATATGCAGCAATCATTATTATAGGAATAGATAAGATTGTCCAAGAAGAACATGAAAAATATGAAGTGGAGGATCAAGAATAGAACTCTTATCCCCAAATCTGCTAACCCAATAGCAGCTCAGTTGACTCCCAATGTTCCCTAATTATTTCTGGAATCCCTGATGAGTGTTTTCATGCTTCACATGTTAGCTCAATATCCTGATACCATGGGTCATCTTTCAACCAGTTATCCGTACTCTAGGCTTCAGGATCACTTCAACTGTTTTATTACTTAGCTGCCCCTGAAAGATGTCTTTCTGGTCCAATTTGCTCCCGACAATACTCAGCTCCAGTTTAGATGTCCCTGAGTAGTCTTCCATACTGGAAAGAAAGGATTGGTTAACTTTCACAAATGAAGGAAAAAAAAATCTCAGGTCTACCAACACATATCCCAACACACTTTTATATTACTTTAAGACTATTTAGTAGTTGGTACTGAAATATGAGTATTTGGACTGATTTTAAAGTCAGATCTCCCCACGGCAATGAGTACATTTTTACTGTATTTTTGTGTAACCAAAGGGCCTTTATGTCATATTTTTTGAAACAGAATTTATCCATTTAGCTGACTGGCTGCCTTTGAAATTTTTACTACCTTTGAATGAAGATATATCTTAAAATATAAAACTAAGTAAAATAAAATTCTGACGCAGTTAGCACCTGGTGAGAGAACCAGTAGGAGCAACTTTTAAGAGGGAATTTGAGGGAAATCTCACAAGGAAGGAAAGAAAAAGGTAAGACATATAGGAAAGGGAGAATGAAGAGAAAGTACTGTATATACTATACTATCCAATATAGTAGAGGACAATTTTCAGAAAGTAAAGAGAAAATACTTTGCAGTGTGTGTATATGTGGGCTGTAGCTAGTAGGGAGGAGGAGGGCAAGAGTAACAAAAGTGAAAGAGAATAATTCACTTAAATGTGGTGCAATATGACTATAAGAACAATAGATTCAAGACGATTGCATTTGTTAAGAAGTATCTTCTTCTGTCAAAAACTTTGTTCTCATCCAAGGGTTGGATAGTTTCTCACATCTCAAGACCTGAGAAAATTTCAGAGGTGCTCCAAAAGAATCAAAGACCAATAATGAAATCAAACACTGGAAGGGAATACTTGTCTAGATTTTGATAACAAGTTAATTCAGATTTAGGAAAAAATACTTAGATATCATCTTTGGTTTTAAAATATAAAGCACAGTATTTACATTAGAACCCAAGACTTTTAAAGCATACATAGCACTGCTACCATTTGATATTTCTTCAGTAGAAGTTGGCTTACCCATAATGAAGTTTTGATCATTTCAGTAATTTCTGAATTTAATCATAAATGTTCCTCAATGCAATATATTTACATATTGAATAAAGCAAAATAAATTTACAAGATAACTTTAGTGTCATACCAAATCTTCACTACCTTTTTAATTAAAAAACTTTATTTTTTAGAGAAGTTTTAGGTTCACAACAAAAATGGGAGGAAAGTACAGAAAATGTTCCTATACTTCCCATCCCCTATAAACACACAACCTCCCTCATTATGAACCTCCTGCATTGGAGTGGTACATTTGTTGCAATCAATGAACATACTTGACACATTATTATCACTCACAGTCTGTAGTCTATATTAGGATTCACTCTTGGTGTTGTAGATTCTGTGGGTTTTGACAAATGTATAATGACACATATCCACCGATGTGGTATCATACAGAATAGTTTCACTGCCCTAAAAATCCTCTGTGTTCTATGCTCGTTAATCTTTTTACTATCCCCATAGTTATCCCTTTTCCAGAAAGTTATATAGGCTGAATCATGTAATATGTAGGCTTTTCAAGTTGGCTTCTTTCACTTAGTAATATGCATATAAGTTTCCTCCATGTCTTTTCATTGCTTGACAGCTCATTTCTTTTTTAGTGCTAAATAATAATTCTGTTGTCTGGATATACCACAAGTTATTTATCCATTCTTCACTGAAAGACATCTTAGTTGCCCCCAAGTTTTGTCAGTCATGAATAAAGCTGCTGTAAATATCCATGTTTATACACATGCAGGTTTTTTTGTGTAAATGTAAGTTTCCAGTTCATTTGGGCAAACACTGAGGTGTGTGATTACTGGATCATATGGTAAGAATGTTTAGTTTTGTAAAAAAAAAACTGCCATGCTGTCTTCCAGAGTGGTTGTACTATTTTGCATTCCCACCACCAAAGAGTGAGAGTTCCCATTGCTCCATATCCTCACCAGCCTTTGATGTTGTCAGTGTTTTAGGTATTAGCCATTCTAATAGTATACTGGTATCTCATTGTTTTAATTTGTAATTCCCTAGTGACATATGATGTTGAACATCTTTTCATACCCTTACTTCTTATCTGTATATTTTCTTTGTTTCTTGACCACTTTTGAAATATCAATTAATAAATCAATTTATTTGAATTGGATTTTTGGGGTATTCATTTAAGATTGAGTTTCAGACATATTTCACTAAAATTGCAGTTACTATAATAACAATTCTTTGTTGCTATGTTAGCCTGAGTATCCTCAACACAGAGAATATATATATATATATATATATATATATATATATATATATATATGTATATATATATGAAGGGTGATATGATCATTTGTTTTCTCCCTATATTTCTGTCTACTCCAGAAGGTTTAATGACAACCCCTTCTTTTTTATTTAAGGGAAAGTTAGCATAGAAGAAATTTTAAAATATTATCAGATCTGGCCTTCTGTCATTCTCCTCCACAAAACTGTGGAGGCGATGAGCAAGAATATTCTGGGTAGATGGTTAACGAGGTTAGTTATTCAATTTCATAGGGTATTTATTAAGTACATTTATTGAGGGGGAATTTACGTTCACAAAGTAAGAGCCCCATAGAATACTCATTCCATATTTTTCTGGAAAAGATTATTAAATCTGGCAAATATTTGCTATTTTTCTTCTTTTAGATACTAAAATGTATCCATATATCAGCTGAGGGAATGGTTAGGCATTCCACTTGATACCTGTATTTATGTGTTTTGAACTATGTTTCTAGTTTCAGTGTTTTAAATTAAATTAGGAATACAATGGGTAAAGTTTATTTCTCATTTCTAATTTGATTTTACTGTTTATGGTGAAAATAATGATAATATTCACCATGGCATTAGTTTCAAAGAAAATAACTTCCAAGTTCTTCGCATGTTTCTCTAAAAGAAAAATGCCATAGGTCCACATTATAGATTCAGTATAAAGTTCATCCTCAGCTCTGTCATTCATTAAAATACACATCTCATTTTCAAAGTTACATTTCATGAACAAATTTAACTTGTTTAACAGCATGCCCAATTATATCATTGTACAGTCATTGTATAGTATAGTTGATTTACATTTAAACATAAATCAGTTTTAAGAGGATAACTAAAACTTCACTGTCATTAGAGGCAGATGGAAATGGAGGCAATTGAATCAAGAAGAAAGGAGACATTGGTCTTGTGGCTACACTATCCCTTGTCTCCATAACCCTTCTAATCCTTTTCTCCTGGCTTTGAATAATCAGGTTTCAGGAGCATGAGATTATCTTGGTTGAAATAGAGCCACTTAAATTGAATTATGGCAGTATTTGCTTAGTGCCTATTAAGAATAGAAGAGTGAGTGGGTATGGATTTGTTTATTGCAGTAAAAATATTTATTAGATATGCAGGAAACTGTGCAAGTTCCTACAAGTTCCGCAGTGCAAGTTCACTGGTGGAAGATCACCAAGATTAAAATGGGAAAGGATCCAGGGCGCCTGGGTGGCTCAAACATTAAGCGTCTGCCTTCAGCTCAGGTCATGATCCCAGGGTCCTGGGATCGAACCCCGCATCAGGCTCCCTGCTCAGCAGGAAGCCTGCTTCTCCCTCTCCCACTCCCCCTGCTTGTGTTACCTCTCTTGCTGTCTCTCTCTGTCAAATAAATAAATAAAATCTTAAAAAAAAATAGGAAAGGATCCATGTCTTGAATAGGCGTATCATGTCTCCATCAGAGAAGCAGAACCACTATGAGAAATTTGGAATAAGAGACTAATATTAGGGATTAGACCATGCATGGGCATCTTAACAAACTCCCATACTTGTGTGTTTCTCATGCTTCTAAACTGGGTTACATGGTGACCTGAGGAGAAGCTGGTACCATTGGTCATGCAGATACACATGTACCTGAATCAGGAGACACCATCTGGCTAAACCTCCAATATAATCTAAATCAGCCCAAGAGAATGACAATTAGAGGTTCATTAACCTATTAGGGGTAATTTGAGCTAAAATGACTGGTCAAATCTTGCTGTCACTGCCCTCAAAGCTCTTGACTTCATTTGCTATCTTGTCAATTTGTGAAAAAGGTCACTCTGTTTGATTCATATTCCCAGGTCAGTGATTATTGCATCATTGTTTGCATGGCCTTTTCCTACCCTTTGCTTGGGTTGGGTAACACAGAACATCATTTATAAGCAAACACATGTAACAGCTTACAGAGGTTCTCTCTTTTTTATTATGGGTTCATCTACATCAAAGCTGCTATATCTTCCTGGAATATTCATACATCTTTCTTAAACTCCACTATATTCACAGATATTGTGTTTTCCTTGGTAAATGGTTTAGATATTAGAAACAAAAATCATTTTGAGGACTTTTAATGTTTCACAATTATTATCCTTTTGAAGAAAGCCAAAAAATTAAAAATAATACCAAATATTCAATGGCCACCTCTTTAATTGGTATCTGAAGCTTCAAAACCAAACACAGACTCCACAGTAGAATGTTCTAAAACTTTCCAGATCTTCTGAAATCTTCTCTTGCATCTTTCTCTACTTTACCTTCATAATCCACTTATGTCCTTTTACTCCTGCCTCTCACCTCTTAAATGAGCTACCTTTCCCTCAACCATATTGTAGCATGTTCCCTTAAAATTGCAGGACCAGAAGGCTCATTTCCAGAAACAGATAACTCTGGTCTAGACCTAATTTGAGGTCCACCAATAAAGTTTTCTCTTTTTTTAACCTCAGAAATTTAGGCAGAAGTTTTCTAAAAAATTCAAAATGGTCTTAGGTGCTTATCATTCTGGACTGCCAGATATTTACTAGCAAGTTTACTTAATTGTCAGACTTTCATATGAGGAAACATATTTAGAAGTAGTAGGATGGGAAAAACTAGGAGGAAATCTGAATAACCAGTTGTGCATGCTTTTAAAAATATCCTTGAAAGATGAAGGGAAAAATATGAAATATACTTCATAAGGCCATTTCAGAATCTTTTTCTTATAGTAGATTAAACAAAGGTTCAGTATTGCAAACAAAATAGAGGTTAATCAATAAGAGATTTTAAAACCAGACTAGTTTTCAAAAAATATTCTGTGGCAGATACATGAGAAAAAAATATATGGAATCTTTTTCTGTCTTTTATAACTAAGCTCACACCTAAAGTTATAATAGGAAATTGCTAGATGCTCTTTAATTTGGCTGACATTTTTTCAGTGAGCCTCAGAAGTAAATTTAAAAACCTTTATGGTCCTCCAGATAAACTTCAGGCCTTCAAAATAAAAACAAGACCAAAAGGTCCTCTGATTTCTTAGAATTGAGAGCTTATGGAGAGACACAGACAGATATTACAAACAGAAGGATCATTGGAAGAAACAACCTCACACCCCTGCTAAGAACAGAAGGGTCACTATCCAAATTCTGTCCTGTGATTTCACTCACAAGAGAGACTGGTTTCCAACAATTCTCTGTTTACCCTGTAAGCTCCCAAGAAGAATTATCTATCAATATAAATGGTCTCTAATGTCTTTTTTAAAAAATGTGTATCATTATATACTTTATTAATCCCACTACCATAGAACATCTGATCCCACAGAGCACAGTTCTAAGTTATCTAGAAATCACAAAATAAATTGAATGGTAGTAAGAATGAAAGAGAGGAAAAGGTGTTTTTCCTTACAGTAGAAATGTCTGGTGGAGGCAGAAGATAATAAAAAACAGCCTTGAATATGAAGTGAACATATTTTGCCTTTGTTTATAAAAGCCATTTATGTAGTGAACATTTCTGCAGTCCTAAATCTTTTAGTGCCAACCTGTAATTGTACTTTGAGATTACTATTATAAGCACACTACTTTATTCTTTGTTATGTTACCCCTGCCAATTTAATAAGTAGATAGGAATCTACTTTGTAATAGGGCTACCAGATAACATTTACCACAGAAGGATTATTTTTAGAAGTTCCATAATATAGCTGATGTGGACATCAATATGCATAATTCAAGAAGTAACCAGAGAAGGGGCTATAATCCCGGGGCAAAAGACAGTAAGTGGAAAAAAGCCTGTAGGAATTCAGATGAGTTTTTCCTGATTATCTTAAACTTTTCTTTTTGCATGTACATGAACATGTTAGGCATGACTTAGGACTATCAAGTAAAAAACCTAACACAAACTAAAGACATATGCTTATTATAGACTATATCTTGATCCAGTAACCAAAGTTTATTTTCATTTGCCTCAGAATATCTATCTGTAGCCTCAACTAAATTATCAAAGCATTATCAGATTTTAAATGAAGACTACCTTTAAATATGGGTTCAACAAGCAGTACACTCTCTATTGCTAAATGAAAACACCAAACTAGTTTATTACCTATTATGAAGTCTAATTTTCTCCTCATCTTACTATCAAATTAACAGTTTCTATACACTAACTCTCTTAGTCTTAACCAATAAAGGAGAAGCCCAGGATTGTGTTTCTCAAGTTTAAGGAATATCCATGAACAAAATGGGTATTTTGGACAATTCCATGACAACTCCTGATTTAATAGTGTTTATTGATAGGTCCTATTTTTAAAATAAAAAGGGACGATATTACCAGAATATTCAATAACTACTCCAGACTGTCTTATAACATCCAGTCTCCTATCAGAAATCAAATTGTCTCAAATGTCCAAATTTGTGGTCTTCTCTAGAGTGTGATAATATGTTCTTTTAAATGGTGGACAAATATGTAAATACTGATGGTTGTTTTACTTAGAGACTAATTCATTACTCTAAAAGAGTATGAAAAAAAGTGACACACAGAGACAGAGAGACTTGCTAGCCAAAATTACTGATATCAAGGTAGAACCTACAGTAAAAGAAATACCAGTAATAAAGTGATCACTGCCCTAAACAGCCCCTCTGATTAAGGTCCTTATGTAAAGCTTTCTAATAGCTTTTTGTTAAAAGACAAGTCCATGGGGAGATTCAGGAATTCCAATTATAGGTTAACAAACTTGGCCTCCAATTCTAAAAAGAAACAATGGTAACAATCTGGATATAAAATACAAAAGAAAAAAATATCTGATAAAGCTAAAATGTCTGCCATTAGATAACCTCAAAAGAACTGCAGAAAATTCTCTTTGAGACAATCCATAAGCGTAGTCTCTTAAGTTCGAACTAAGTAACTTAGTTTTTTTTTATAGTAGCATGATCACTGAGTTAACTAAAACAGGTTCTATTTGGGAAGTATGAAGCATAGAAAAGAATTTTTTAAATTCATTAAATTAATGCAAAAAAGTAATAAAATGAAAGGACTTATACTTCTTTTTTTTAATAATGGAGTAAAAGGTACTGTACTTGCCCTCCTGCCATGAATAACTAGAAAGTAAACAAAATATATGAAACAACTGCATTATGATAATTGTTTTTATTAGAAAAAAGAAAACAACATAAAGATAAGATTAGAACTTAATGAGAAAAAAGATGTAAATTAAACTCAGTATAGAATGTAATAAAGAGTAGCAATTAACTAAAAAACAGAGAAAATAAACCCAAAGTAGTTCTTTACAAAGATTAATAAAATTGATATACCTTTATGTAGACTAATCTTATGATGAGGAATGAAAAAGTGACAGCATTACAAATCTAAGAAACTTTTAAAAATACTAAGCAAATATATTATGATCACTCTTCAGAAGCAGTATGGATTGCTACGCAAAATTTGGTTCAGATGTCAAGACTAATGATGCTTGTGCATGCCAAGAAGATATAAAAGTGTTTATTACTTGCATAATGAAGTTTTTGGGGAGAGCAGGGGAAGAACCCAAGCTATTGAAAATGTTTTGAGAGACCGGGGAAAGGAGATTGATTAAAAAAAAATTTTTTTTTTTATTGTGGTGATGGTATGGGGTTGGGATGAACGTTCTCTTGTGTAGGCAGGGGCTTGCATGGTTTGAAATTCCCATTGATATCAAAGGAAGGAATATACAGGCTCACTTACTGGCTTTCCCAGATATGAAGCAGAAGGGAAAGGCAGAGGGCTGAAGTTTAAAAGCTGTCAGCTCTCAAACATCAAAAAATAAAGTCAGACTTTTTATTATAGAATATTATGAACAAATTTATGGCAATTTTAAAGCTTAAAATAGATAAATGAAAGATTAAAATAATCAAAACTTACAAAAGAAGCAATAGAAACTCTGAACAATTGTGTATGTGTATGTATTTATGTGGAATCAAATTCATAAAAAGCACCTCCTTAGAAAGAACTTCACTGTTGAATTCTTTAGGAAAAAATAGTACCAATCCATATGCAAACTTATTTAATAACAAAGGAGAAGAAATGCTTTTTTGAGGCCAGCATTGTCATAATGATAGAAATAGACCAAGACATAACAGGAAAACAAAAAACTTTGACAATCTTATGAACATGACACAAAGTCCTTAACAACATTTTAACAAATTTAATTAAATGCTATATAAAAAGGGTAATACATCATGACCAAGTAGGATTATCCCAAGGATGCGTATTTGGTTTAACATTCAAAAATCAATGAATATAATTCATCACATGAACAGAATAAAGGAAAAAAAAAAACTATGATCATCTCAATAGATGGAAAAAAGGCATTTGCCAGTATTCAATACCCATTCATGATCAAACAGAACAAAACAAAAACAAAAACTCTTAGCAAGCTTGAAATGAAGGAAGCTTCCTAAATCTGATAAAGGTCATCTATAGAAAACCTACAGCTGATATCATATTTTGTGAAGTACTGAATGTTTTCTCCTAAGCAAAGTAAGACAGGAATGTTCACTGTCATATCTGCTTATTATTGAACTAGAAGTCCTAGCCAATGTAGGATATAGTGATAGAAGACAATAGGATTCAATAAGAATCAGTAAGAAACAAAGAATAAGAAACAAAAAGAGATTGAAAAGGAAAATAACCCGTCATGATATCTAGACATTGAAAACCTTAAGAAATATATTGAAAAGCTTTTAGAAATAAGAAATGAATTTAAAACCATCAAAGATAAAAGATCAATACAGAAAAAGTGATTGTGTTTTGTTAAATATGAATATTCTAAACTATTCATGAATGAAATGTAAAATAAAATAAATATGCCCCTTTAAAAGCATGAAAGAAAATTAAATATTTAGTGTAATTTAATAAAACATGTGCAAGTCTTGTACATTGCTACTTAAAATACATTGGTTGAGATTAAAGAGGTTTCTATATCTGGAGAGATACATCATGCTCATTGATTAGAAGACTCAAATCTATTAAGATGTCAGTTCCCCTGAAAGTGATCTACAAAATCTCAATTTAAATCCTTCCAGATTTTTTATTTTTAAACTTACAAGCTAATTCCAAAATTATAAGGGAATATAATAAGCTCAACAAAGCTGAAATGATTTTGAAAATGAACGGTGTTGAGGGATTTATAATAACTGCTTTTAAAAATTGCTGTAAAGAGCGGGGTGCCTGGGTGGCTCAGTCATTAAGCATCTGCCTTTGGCTCAGGGCGTGATCCCAGGGTCCTGGTATTGAGCCCCTCATTGGGCTCCCTGCTCTACTGGGAGCCTGCTTCTTCCTCTCCTACTCTCCCTGCTTGTGTTCCCTCTCTTGTTGGCTGTCTCTCTGTCAAATAAATAAATAAAATCTTTAAAAAAAATTGCTATAAAGAAGGGCTTCTTAACCTGGCTACATTTGATATTTTGGGCTACACAATTCCTTCTTCCCTGGAACATTCTTGTGCATTGTCAGATGGTTAGCAGCATCTTTGGCCCCTGTACAGTAGAAGCTAGTAGCATCTCCCACCCCATATAGTTGTGACAACTAAAAATGTTTCCAGACATTGCCTAGTGTCTCCTGCAGTCCAGATCATCCCCAGTTGAGAACTACTGCTATAAAGTTATGTAATTAAGACAGTGTGATATTAGCCAAAGGATAAAAATAAAATTCACTGGAACAAAATAGATATTGTAGAAATAGACCAACACATTAAGTCTGTTGATGTTTTTTACAAGGTGCCAAAATAATTAAAAGAGAAAGGGTAATCTCAAAAAATGGTTTCAGAACAACTGGATATCTATAGGGAGAATAATACACTTCAACTCTTCACAGCTTACGTAAAAATTAATTCAAAATAGATCACATTTCTAAATGTTATACCTAAAGCTCTAAACATTCAGAAAGAAAACAGGAGAAAGTATTCATGACGATGGAATAATCTAAGACTTTTTTAGATCAGATCACTGTGCTGATCATAAAAAGCCAGAGTGCATAAATTAAATAAGAAAGACTCCATAAATTGTACTTTATCAGAACTAATAATTTCTGTTCTTTTAAAGATAGTTGAAAAAATGAGAAACCATGCTACCAGACTGGGAGAAATTATTCCTGATATTTACAAGTGACAAAAAAATGTCAAATCATTCTGCTTTCAGCTTAATACAAATTGAATCAAAAATGTATGAAAAAGCATAATACTTATGTATTAATGTGTATAAGGAATATATAAAGAACTCTTACAGTTGAACACAAAGACAAGTAGTCCAAAAAAAAAAAAAAAGCCAAATAATTTGGACACTTCATAAATGAAGCTAAACAAGTGGTCAAAATAAAAAGATTTTTTTTAATGATGTTTAGTATCATTCATCAAGGGGGACGCCTGGGTGGCTCAGTCAGTTAAACGTCTGCCTTCAGCTCAGATCATGATCCCAGGGTCCTGGGATCCAGCCGCCACACCAGGCTCTCTGCTCCCGGGAAGCCTGCTTGTCCCTCTCCCTCTGCCTACAGCTGCCCCTGCTTGTGCTCTCTATCAAATAAATAAATAAATAATCTTTTAAAAATCATTAATCAAGGAATAACTAATTATAAATACAATGAAATGCCACTATACACATCATAGAATGACTGAAATTAAAATCATTGATGATATCAAGTGTTTGTGAGAATGTGGAGCAATTGGAGTTCAAATGCATTGTTGGTGGGAATGAAAACTAGTACAAATACTTAGAAAACAACTTCTCAGTTTCTAATAAAGTCAATGAGCACCTTCCATTGGACCCAGTGATTGTACTTGTAAGTATTTACTCATAAGATATAAAAATACATATCCAACCAAAGAGTTGTACATAAATGTTCTTGGAAGTTTGATTTATAATAGCCCAAAACTGAAACAACCCAAATATTCAAAAGTTGGATGGATAAGCAGATTGCGATATATTCATATAAAGGAATATTACTCAGCCATAAATAGAGCAGAATATAAATCTTATACATGATATTCCATGTGTAAGTCCTAAAAATCCACTATGTATAGCGAAAGAAACCAATCACAAGAAAGTATATTGCATGATCCCATTTATATCAAGTCCAGTACCATAAATCAATTAAAGAGGCATATAGGAACATTTTGGGATGATAGAAATGTTCTACAAATTTATTTGCATATTCCTCAGTTGGGTGAATACATTTTTGGACATTATCCTTTTAAAATGTGTAGTTTTTAATTTATGTAAATTATATCTCAGTAAATCTATAATACAAATAATTAAATGGAAATAAATTATTTCCCCAAATTTACATACAACACTAGAATTAGTAAGTTCTCTGGGATGCAGCCCCAAAATGGGTCTATCCTTTTTTTGGTGCCTCATTTCTGATTCTTCACAGATGATATAAAATAAAAGGAAAACTTAAAAAAATAATTCCTAGCTGGAGGCATGCTTATTTTGAATTTTAAACTCTGCATAGATATTTATTTATTTATTTTACTAATATGAGCATTCTCATCTGCTTATTTGGTAAGAAGAACTAATTTCATTATTCTCACTGTAATTGAAACAATTTGGCTTCATTATTTTTTTATTTTAATTTTTTAAATTAACATATAATGTATTATTTGTTTCAGCGGTACAGGTCTGTGATTCCTCAGTCTTATATAATACCCAGTGCTCATTATAACACATACCCTCCCCAATGTCCATCACCCAGTTACCCCACCCCCTCCCCTCCTGCAACCCTCAGTTGGATATATATTCTTTTAAGTTTTGTGTTCAGTTAACTGTTTTGAAAATACTATACCAAAATCTTTATGACAACAATAGCTGTAATAATAATAGCTGACTTCTAATTACTCACTGAGGATACACATGCCTATATTTATTTATACATGAGTTGTTAAAATATAAACTAAACAAGTTAAAGAACCTATGCAATAATAGTTATGAAGAAGCAACCTGTGCAGAGCTTATATTGGAGTACTATTTTCATTGCTAGAGTTCTACTGCCCTCTGCTGATTACCATATCCCGTATTAATGGGGAATTAGAATCCATAGGAACTGTGTAACTCCTTGCAAATTCATGAAGACTGAACATAAAAAAAAAGTAATAACCTCAGAATTATCTCCATCAGTTGATCTCAATTCTGTGGTGTATTATATGCACTAAAGAAGAAACATGAATCTACATAGAGTTAGAATTGCATGCAACGTAGCCCTTTAAAACGTGAGGTATCCTTAGAAAAGAGATACCTTCTCATTATTGAAGTCAAATTTGAGGCTCCCAAAATTGAAGTGACTTTATCCAGTTAAACTCAATGATGTAGTTAGTGGTGAATCCAGGAATAAAATATAGAGCTTGTCTCTATACAAATGGAGCTTAGCCAAAATTCACCTCTGCTGAACACATCACACATGGTCCAAATTATTTATAAAAACCAGATAGCAGAGAATAATATGAAAAATAATTGAATGTAGGAACTCTTTTTTTCCAGGTACCCTTAAACACTATTTGAGTTTCCTTCCTTCCTTTCTCCCTTCCTTCCCACCTCCCTCCCTCTCTCCCTTTCACTCTTTCCTCAGTCTTTCTGTCTCTCCTTTTCTTCTCTTCTCTCTCTCTTTTTTTTAAAGATTTATTGATTGATTGATTGATTGATTGATTTGCCAGAGAGAGAGAGAGTACAAGCAAGGGGAACAGGAAGAGGGAGAAGTAGTCTCCCTGCAGAGCAAGGGACACAGAGAGAACAAGCAGGGAGAGTGGCAGGCAGAGGGAGAGGGAGAAGCAAGCTCCTTACTAAGCAGGGAGCCAGATGTGGGGCTCGATCCCAGGGTCCTGGGATCATAACCTGAGTGGAACCCAAATGCTTAACCGACTGAGCCACCCAGGTGTCCCTGTCTCTCTTTTTATTTTTTTCTCTCTCCTTCTCTCTTTTTCCTTTCTCCTTCCTTCACTTTTCCCCTTTGAGTATCAGAACACTAAATACTGAAGACATTGATAATGACTGATAGAAATAGTATGAGGTCAAGATAAACAGCCACTTCATTGTTCATTTCTAGTATGCATTTATATCAATACCAGTATTTATATCAATATTGTTAACCCTGTACTCCCGTGAGAAAAAACTTTATCAACTGGAGTTTAGTGTTTATGTGCATGTCCTTTTGCCTTAAGCCTTCAAACTTCATTCATATCCAAAGTTACTTAGCAACTTTTCCTCCCATTCCCTTCAGTGAGATTGTTTCATGTATTTATAATACAGTTATATTCTCTTTACACAGTCTGGATTCCATCCTGGGCTCCCCAAAACTACTAAATGATATTTTAATTTGCATACATTAAGATTTACTCTTTGTACTATAAAGGTCCATGGGTTTTGATAAATGCATAATGTCTTGTATCCACTATTATGGTATCATAGAGAATAATTTCACCACCCTAAATAATTTCTGTGTTTCATCAATTCAGCCCACTCCCCAGGCTCCTGGCAACCCCTACCTTTTTACTGTCTCTTGTTTTGCTTTTTCCAGAATGTCGTATAATCAGAGATACGGTATATAACCTTTCCAGACTTGCTTCTTTCACTTAGCAATATACATTTAAGGTTCCTCTATATATTTTTTATGGCCTAATAGCTCATTTCTTTTTTATCACTGAATAATATTCTATCACATGGGTGTATCAGTTTTTTTTTTATCCATTCATCTATCGAAGGTCATCTTGTTTACTCACACATTTGGTGATTATGAATAAAGCTGCTGTAAATATTCACCAGCAATGAATGAAAGTTCCTGATGTTTCACATACTAATAAGTATTTGGTTTAAGCATTTTTTTAATATTAGCTTTTATAATATGTGTGTAGTGGTTTTGATTTGCAATTTCCTAGTGACTAAGATGTTGCACATTTTTTCATAAACTTATTTGCCATTCGTTAGTGAGTTATCTGTTAGGATTCATTGTCCATTTTTAAATTAGGTTGCTTTGTTTATTATTGCATTTTAAGTGTTTTTCTGCATTTTGGATACAAGTCCTTTGTCAAATATGTGGTTTGCAGATTTTTCCCAGTTGGTGGTTTGTTTTTTCATTCTCTTAAGTGTCTCATTCTGTCTTGCAGAGCAGACATCCTTTTACTTTAATAAAATCCAATTTAACTTTTTCTTTTGTGGATCGTGCTTTTGGAGTTGTATCTAAAAACTCATTACCAAAACCCAAGGCCATATAGATTTTCTCCTTTGTTTTCTTCTAGAAGTTTTAAAGTATTGAATTTTACATGTAGGTCTATAATTCATTTTGAGTTAATTTTTGTGAAAGATCTGTATTTGGGTTCTTTTCTTTTCTTTCTTTTTGAATAGGGATGTCCTATTTGTTGAAAGACTACTATGTCTCCACTGAATTGCCTTTGCTGCTTTGTCAAAGATCAGGTGACTGTATTTGTGTGTGTTTTTTTCTGAGCTCTCTGTCCTGTTTCATTTATTTGTCTATTCTTTTGCCACTACAAAGAAGCATCTTAATTACATTATAATAAGTCTTGAAATCAGGTAGTGTGAGTCCTTCAGACTTGTTCTTTTTCTTCATTATGGTGTTGACTACTTTGGTCTTTTGACTTTCCATATAAAGACTACCTTGCTGAGATTTTAACTGAGATTGTGTTGAATCTATAGATCAAGTTGGTAAGAAAAAATGACATCTTAATAAGTTTACCGGTTGCAAACAAGGCATCTTTCTCCATTTACTTTGATCTTTGGTTTCTTTTGTCAGAGATTTTATAGTTTTTTTACATATAGGTCATGTATATATAGCTAGATTTATGCATACATTTTTGGGTGTTATTTTAAATGGTATCTTTTTAAATATCAAATTTTGTCCTCTGATCTGTAATCATTTACTAGTTTCAGAATTTTTTTTTTGTCAATTCTTTGGGATTTTATACATAGATTATTATGTCATCTGTAGCAATGTTAATTTTTTTTCACTCTATTTTTTTCTTTTCATCAAACCAGATAATTTCCATTGACCTGACTTTAAGTTTGGTAATTCTTCAGTAAATTCATATCTGCTGTTAAGCCTCTCAGTAATTTTTTTCATTTCAGTTATTATAATTTTTAATGCCAGAATTTTTATTTTGTTCTTTTTTTATAATTTTATATCTTTGTTGATCGTCTTTATTTGGTGAGACATAATTGTCATACTTTAATTTTTTAGTTTTTGAACATATTTTTAAATAGCTGAATTAATGTCTTTTCTACTAAATCCAATATCTGGGTCCCCTGAGAGAGATTTTGTGTTGGTTGCTTTTTCTTCTATATGCATTATAATCTCATCTTTCTTTTCCTGTCTCATAATTCTTATTGAAAACTGGACATTTTATGTAAGATATTATAACAGCTCTGCATCCGACTTTGTTTTTGTTGCTTTTTGTTATTATTGTTCACATTGCTATTCATTTGTTCAGTGACTTCCCTGTTCTAATTCTTTAGATTGTTTATTCACTGAAGTATACTATCATGACTTCTGTGAATGGTGAAATAAAATGGAGTCACTTATGTTAAGCATTTTTAAAATGGAGCTGGGAGGCCATTAAAGAGGTGGGCCTTGTGAATGTTCTTACCAAGGGGAACCATGGACCTTTGGTCTGGGCCAAATGACGAATAGTCCAAGGACTCTATAGGAACAACATCTGCAACTTGTTACAGTAATATACTTTTGCTTAATGACAGCCTTAGCAACCACTACGTTTAACCAAGATTGGTTTTTTGCCATCAACATCAATCAAAATTATTTTTTAAGCAATGTATACAAGCATTCCCCCCTTTGTCTTAAAAAAACCCTGCCTTTTTGTTCCGCAGGAGAACACAGTTCAGGCTGCTACCTGAATCTGTGCTCCCTGAATTACAACCTGAGACTCCAAATAAATGCTTTTGTCTTATTTCAGTTGTCCCTCTTTTATCTGTCAACATTCCTCTGCTAGCTTTCTTGTGTATTTAAATTCTAGTTTAGTGTTTAAACCTGGTTTCTAGAAGTCATCCCTGGGTCAGTATAGTTTACTTGTCAGCAATAATCAATGAGAAGATTTGTAAATGCTTGAGCTACTCTTTGCCAAGGAGAACTATGGATGAAGTCATACCTTTAAACCAGGTAGCTTACAAGTTAGCGTTAGCTTTCACTTCCTGCCCAAAGAGGGTCTCCTGTCAACTAAACAGAGTAACAGGGCCTTGTCTTTTCTGGACCTCTCTATCCTGGGTATACAGACCTTCACCTGCATGAAGACTTTTAAATTCCCAAAATATGTGATGGGTTTTCAAAATTCCCTCAGGTTGTGTCTTTTGTCAGGTTTTACTTCAAAGTGTTGTGTCAGGTTCTGTTTGTCTCAACTACAATCACAACCTGAGCAGCTGCAGTATTACCAGCATACTGTTACTATTTTTAGTTTTTCAGTAATGTCCTAAAGATGGAGGTTTTTTTGTTTTGTTTTGGTTTTGCAGAGCTGAGCTCAGAGTCAATAAAATAATGACAAAATTGTGGTCATGGAAAATTTTCAGGAAGCTGCTAGTTTGTTCAAACTATTGACTGCTCTGGGTATATACCTATTAATAGAGGCCAAAAGAAGTCAGGTCTCACTGTTAGCTACAAGTCTACCAGCTTTTCTCAATCACCATGCCACCTAGCTGAGGAGGAAAGGGGGATAGTTACAGCCCCAATTAAAACACCACAGACTCCACTGTTCTTACTGAGATTGAGCAGTTTTTTTGTAAATAAACTCTTCAGTTTGTTCTGTTCCTTTAGTGACTTTCAAGAGTTCTAATATGGTTGAGTTTAATTGCTTACTTAGTATCTTCATTGTGTTTTTATGATAGCGGGTTCCTTGAATGCCTTACTCCTTGAATGCCTTACTCCTTGAATGCCATTTTAGTAGTCACTATTCCTGAAATTTAAACCATATCTATAGTACACATAATCTTTTGAGTCTTATCTCTATGGCTTATCATTATGGTTGTGAAAGTTAACCATGTTATATGTAACAATTGCTTGTTCTTTATTGCCATGTGCTTGTTCGTTTCATGAATAACATCATTTGTTTATTCTATTGTTTATGGACGCTTGTGGTATTTCCAACTTTAGGTGGTTTTATTATGAAAATTCTTATGTTTTTGAAAGATATTAGCACTCATTAAGAGTATACCCAAAAGCTGAAATCCTGTGTCATAAGGTACGAATAGATTTAGCTTCAGTAGATATTGCCAGTTTTAACAAGTTATTTTAAGAATTTGTCTCCCACCAGCAACTTATGACTATGTTTGTATTATTTTAATAATTACCATTAATTTTGAACATACACATTTCAGTAAATTTACTTAACAAAACTTATAGCAATTCAGTTTATTTATCTTTTTATTGAAAATAGGGACAAAGACCCTATAATGCTTTAACTATGAGTTAAACTGGTCCCCATTTTGTTACTAAACGTTTTAGATTTGCCTTTTTATTAACAACTCACACACAAATATTATTTTTGATAGTGGGAAATTAAGTTTGCTAATAAATTTTTCACTTTTTTGTTGTAATTGTTGTTTGTATCCTACATTTCTGGGTTCCCTATTCTTTGCTGAAGTACATCTATCAGGAGATATTTTAATTAGAGTCTATGGGTTATGAATTTTCAGTCTTTATATACGCTAAAATGTCTTAATTTTGCCTTTACTCTTTAATGGTAATTTGATCTATTCTACAATTCTTGAACAACAATTATATTCCCTTAGCACTTTAAATACATTTCTCCATTTTATTCTGGCATCTGTTATTACCACTTAAAGTAATACTGCTTGCTGTTGGTCTAATCAGTTACTTTATAAGTGGTCTGTCTTTTCTCTCTGTTAGCTTTTAAAACATTTCCTTTTGTTTTCAGTGATTTTCAAATTTGCCATGATGTGTCTGTATTTTTCATTTTACTTAGTAATCAGAATACTTTTATTTTTAGTAGTCATACTTTTAATTCTAGTTACATTTAAAATATCCTTCCTTTGTTATTCCCTGCTTTCTTTTTTCTGAAATGCCAATTAATTTATGCTTCTCATACCACCTTCCCTGTATCATGACCAATTATTTTTATACCTTTACATATCTTCATGTTTTGTTTTGGTTGACTTCTCATTATCATCAGACATTTACTAGTTTTTTTTCTTTTATTGTGAGCTATCTAGAGTATTTTCCTTATTATTTGTATGCATTTATTTCAATGATTGTGTTCACTTTGAAGATTTTACATTGGTATTTTTTTGTTTCATTTGTGCCTTCATTTTTCATAATGTCTTATTTTTGATAAGATATTAAAGATGGAATGAATTCCTTCATTTGTTACTTTGAGGATTTAAATATGCTTCTTAAAAAATTCAGCCTATTCCATATAATTATTTTTATATTAAGTTAATTAATATTCTGACTGTAGAATCTTTTCAGGGGTGCCTTGGTGGCTTAGCCAGTTAAATGTCTGACTCTTGGTTTTGGCTCAGGTCATGATCTCAGGGTCCTGGGATCGATCCCCATGTCAGGCTCCATGATCAGCAGGAGTCTGCTTGTCCCTCTCCCTCCCCCTGCTTACTCTCTGTCTCTCTCTCTCAAAAAATAAATTTAAAAATATCTTTAAAAAAATAATTTTTTCATTTGTATTTATTAGAATTCTGTGTTTTCTTACATTTTGAAATTTTGCTTTGCAGGTTCATTTTGACAGAGAAATATTTTTGTTTGTTCGTATTCTCTTTCTTTACCCTTCTGTATAGCAATTAGATGCTGAAATAAGAATGAGGACTTATAATTAATGATATTTCAGTGTTCCTGTTTGTAATGATATTAAAGATGACATCAAATGAGTGGGTGGTTTAATTCAGTTCTGTATTAGGAGACTGTGTCTGCTTCCCCCTACCCCCTTAGGCTTACAGCTTGCTAAAACTGTGACTTTAGATGGTGGTCAGCAGCAGTTTCTTTGGCTTGCTTCCATCAGAGAGATTGAGGATGCTCCTTCCACAGCTCCTGGATTCTCTTTGAGCTTGGATCCAGAGACTCTACCATGTGAAACACTGAGTTCTCAGTGCGTATAAGAGCTGAGTTGCCTGTTTTTACTTGCAGTCAAAACGCTTCACTTTGCATATTAATTCTATTTCTTGTGCAAGGAATTATTTGCCTTGTTTTTTGATACTATATTTTATTTTGCATTAACTACGTTATATATTATTTCTGTAGAGTAGACACTGCCATATATTGTCCTATTCCATTGGTTGCTCTAATACCTTGCACTGAGTAAGCTTGATTCTACCATTAGTCCTTTGAGTCAATTTCCAAATTTTGAGTAATTTTTCCTCCTTGTTTGCTTGCTTCCATTTTTCACTAAGCAAACATTTCTCATAATAGTAAAAAATTAGTTGGAATACAGAATGTGTGTTATAATATATGAAAAATACAGTGGCTTACATAAGACACAGTTCATTTTCCTTCTAAGTAACAGTCCTAAGGTAGGCAAGAGAATCAAGCTTGGTAGGTAGCTTTGCAATCCTCAACATTTGACTGCCACTAATAGATTGCAATGGTGTGTCATCTCCTAGCTGGCAGAAAGTGAGAACAAGATTAGAGATGCATTCTTTAAGTTTCGCTGAAAACTGAAACAACATACTTTCTTTTCTATTTGCCCAACAGTTTGGGGACCGAGCATATTTTCCTGTTTTTGCACTAAACATTATTGGGACCAGAAATAAATTAACAAATTGCATCAGGAAATAATTACTCCTGAAGGATAAGATGGTGAACCAATCAAAATCCTGTACCTATGAGGACAAGCAACTTTTTAGTCAAGACTTGCTTTAATATCCTGTCTTGGTTGTACCACCAATTCAAAGTTACTATATCATCAGTATTACCTTATTTAATCTATACTTTTACTTGTAAGGCTCATCCTAAAATCATCCTATTCCCTCCCCCCACCAAAAAAAAAATCATCCCATCCCAGTCCCTAAAGGTCTAAAAATATTCTTTTCTACATTCTCCTTTCCAAGACACTATTATTAAGATGATATAGTTTCATCATACAGCAGGTTTATTAACTAGCCTTATTTGGTTAATGAAGTATTTCTAGTGGCCCTTGTAGGGAAACTTGTCAATATTATTAAAGACAATAACTGAAAATGATACAGGTCATTTCTGCTCAAATCCATAAGACAGAAACTTGTCACCTGGCCACATTTAGGTCGATGCTGGAAATTGTAGAATTTGGTTATGTAGATCTGTGTCAAGCTAAACATATATTATTGGAGAAGGAGAAAAGGATACTGGTAGTATGCCATAGTCGACCTCTCTAATCATGAAAATATTCATATTTATCCCTCTCTTCACTCATTCACCATTTCCCAAGGGGGACTCACAAAATCCCTAGCTATTATTATCCAGCTCATTTCATATTATTTGGGTTATATTTAGAATTCTACATCAGCCTAGATAAGGATCTAATAATGTATAAAATAACAATTACCAAAAACCCTTGCCTTTCATATTCCATAGTGGATAAGAAATAAGATAGCTACAAATTCCCATTTTTTAAAAAGGAAAAAAAAAAGAGAGAGAAAAACATAGTTATAACAATAATGAGTTCCTGAGAAGTATCAGTTGTGAAGATTCTCTGTCAAGCCAGTGGAATAAACTTGTTTGGTTAGCACCTGTTTCTGATCTCTGGGAAGAATTTCTTTGTTCATTATTCCCCATAAGAGCTGGGGACTCTTGCTTGTTTGTTGTTGTCTCTGGCCACATCTAAAGGTTGCACTGGGGAGTATGCATGTTTGAGGGAGGCACAATCTCTTTTTGTAGTTTGGAGGCTCAGGGATTTCTTTAGGAATAGAGCAACTATACACTTTTATGATATAGGCTTACAATATCTTTGTCAATACAAGTACCCCAAAGCTAGTCCTATTTGCTTGCAGTCAGTTTCATGTGAAATAACTACAGCCAAGAATCTTGTCTAGTCATAGATCTTAAACTGGCCCAAATCCTTTTTAGTTACTGGTCTCTGGAGCAGGCCCATCTCTTTCCTTCTATTTAATAGCAACTACCTTGAGGCTATCTGAAACAATAGGGATTGGAAAGCAACACCTTCAGTCAAATCTGATCTCAGTCGGGTTCCGTTGTCTGGCCAAGATCACTTGAGTCAGAGCTCTCTAAAAAGGCTCAGGCCTCAATCTTACATGCTTTCCAGCACTATCAAATGCAAAATTGCTTGCCTCCCCTCATAGTTTACTTAGATTGCAGGCTACAGGCAAAGTGTCCCTTATAAAAGAACCTATTTTCTACCATTTCTGCTTGAAACTACTCTCATTAGAGTTTCTCTATTTCTTTCCTAATACTTGTCTAAAAGCTACAAACTATCAGCCAACCTACATCAATATTTGAATTTTTCTTATGTATTCACTAAAGTATGGATTCTACTAACATTTGATTTTTCTATCTAAATTACCTGACATAACACTTTCAACAAATTTCGTTAATGGCCATAATATAATAAGGATAACTGGATTTCCAATCAGCAGTTTCTATATTCTCAGCACTTGCTGCTTGTCTGCTAAACCAGTTGCACCCATTTACCTCTATACTCAGCATCCTCATTGTTGCACACATCTTTAATTAGAAATCACAATGATGTTTTAAAGAGAAAGTGAAAGAGGGGGCAGGGGGAGAGAAAGAGATTGAGATTTATTTCCCTCCTACACAGTGGCTCAGATGTAGGCAGTTGATCCAGGATGGCTAGTCATCTCTACCGTCCTCAACAAAGGGCTTCAATTGATAGGTTCAAGGCAGCTTCACTGGTTCTCACCAACTTCCAGCCAGTGGGAAAGGGGCAAGAAACAACAAAGTACACAAACAATTGTTTCAAGGATAAGATTCAAAGTAGCACATATTTCTTTTGATCACATCCTGTTAGCCAGAGTATAGTCACATTACTATAACTAGCCACAAAGAAGACTGAGGAATTTCTTCTTTAGCAGTGTGGCCATGTGCAAAGCTATAACTCTATTACCATGAAGAAAGGGGAAAACAAATGCTCAAGGTTAACCAAAAAATTACACAGGGAGGCACCATTGAGTATATAAAAGGAACAGAAAGTTTGGCTCTAGGGAGCTCTGGTTTGATGTCAGGCATTTCACTTAGATAAAAGAAAACTATAAGGATTCCTTTCTACCAAATCCTCCTTCTAAGAATAAAATTTGCATCATAGCTCCTAGATTGGGTAGCCAAAATTATCACCTGATCCTGGCCTCTTAAAACCGTTTTTGGATCAGGCTTACCTAGCTAGACAAATAAGATTACTTTTTTCAGGAATGGAGAATTGAAACAAGCCCAACAAAGTGAACCAAGCAAGTTCTTTCCCTCGGAGTAGGAAACAGAATATGCAAGAATATGACTGTGCAGAGAAATCATGTTGCTGATAGAACTGAATTGATTAAAAGGACAAAGACTAGAGACCATGCATAACATGTAGAAAGAGTGAAGAAGAGAGTGATTGATAACTAATCTCTAACTTTTATGAGTCCTGATGCTATTACTTGGGCTTTGTTTCTGTGAGATTCCTCTATATCATGCAATAAACATATATTTTTCCTTGAGCAACTTGATTTTTCCCCTTATCAGCAAATATTCTCTGATTCAAGAAGTATTACTACAACCTTAAGATTTCTTAGTCTAGCTCAGAGAAATACAAAAACAAATATAGTTCAGGTACTTAACACAGTGCCATGAGAGAGGGACAGATTTATCTCAGAAGATCAGGGAAACTTGGTGTTGAAGGTGAGTGAGATTTTATCACTTGGAGTAGGAAATGCAAGAGGACTACAGGGTAGGGCAGAAGTTTTTAGGTGAGAGCATATTTATAGGGAAGAAAGTAATTCCATGTGTTCAGAGTTTTATCTGTGCCATAAATGTCAGTAAACGCTGAGAAGTACCTATTTTTAAAGCTCAAAATTTGGTATAGTATGGATTTCAGATTTTTATCCCAAGATATTTAGTTATTGAAAGTATTAGAAATGCTTTGATTAATATACACTACAGTGCCAGGATGATGATGAAGGAAGTGTTCCATGATATATGTAAAGTTCTTGCGAATCTCTAGACCTCATTTTATTTCATTTTGTTTAATGCTAACTAAAGTATTAAATATGAAGAAAGAAAAAAATGTCTTTGCTTTTCCCTAAAAAATTCCTGAGTTTATTCTAGATCTTTGACTATGTTACTACTTGCAGAACTGTGTGGCAAGTAATGTACATGTTAAAAAAAATGCTTTGTGAGATCAATAGTTTTGTTTTCCTTAATTAGGAAGAATGGAGGTTCATTTTGGAAGTCAGAATGACTTCTGCTACAAACAGACAAATCTCATCATTAATTGGCAGGCTGTAGTCAATTAATACCTAATATGACAGACCAGGTGGCCAGATCCTGGGATGAGTTTCAAAAGAAAGTACACAAAAGAAAGTAAATATGTACCTTCCCATCTGGCCGACTGAGGGATTTGGAAGAAGTGCCAAAATGGTTATTGGCTTATTGTTAGCTAGAAGATCATGGCTGTTTAATGTACCGTATTAACTATAGTTATGTTCAGTTTGATTGTCTTCAAAGATCAACTTGGAACATTCACATGATAATTAAATCTCAGTTTCTGATAACTACTAGGGAAATAGATTTGTTGCCTAAATACCAAAGAAAATGTAAACATGTTTCAACTTCTTCAAAGTTTGCTTTTTCAAAAAGATACTTGTTCTTAAACTGGAAAGATACTGGAAGACTTTTCCTCTGAGCTTCATGCTGATATATTCAATAGCCGGCGTGATATCTCCACTTGTCTCTCTCACTTAACATATTCAAAACTGCATTTCGATCTTACTTCCTATAGCTGATACAATGTTTTCCTTATCTCAGTAAATGGTTTCTCTGTGTACCCAGGTGCATAAGCCAAAAGCCTACAAATAACCCTTGACACTTTCTCTTATATACACACCCATATCATCTCCAAAGCCTGTCTCTTCTACTGTAAAGAAATTTTCACATATCTGTACTTCTTTCCTTGTTCATGGCCATCATTTTATTCTAAGCTTTACCTCTCTCCTGGATGCCTGAAATAACTTCCTAATTTTCCCCACTTCCCTTCTTTCTAATCTCAGTCTGATCTGTACATGGTTGTCAGAGTATCTTTGAGATAGTTTTAGATGGGTGTTATCTCTTAATCAGTGTCTTTGGTTGTCATCACATTATACTAGGATAGATGACACTATTTGTCCTGGGTGTTCTGTTCCTTGCTGGCTTTTCTAGACTCTTCTCATTACACTGTCCTCCTTCCACTCAAGGGTAAACTTAGGGGTAGAGGAGAATGATGGGGATTTAAAAACATTTATTGAACAAATTGTTCACAACCGGAACTCTTTTGAAATTCATACTAGAAACCCTTCATGTCCTTGGCACCTCCCCATTATGGATATTCATAGATTTCCAGATCACTTTGCCATGGTAGCTGAAATATTTGGCACTAGCTGAAATACTTATTTTTCTGTTTAGGAAGTATCAGTATTCTTGTCGATTTTCCATACAGTATTCGTTTTCATATTTCTTGACTTCAGGGACTCTAATAAATATTATGGATCTTCTAATTTACTAACTTGTACCCATAGCTCTTTGATAAAATTTTATCATGTGGAAATATTTCATACATTCATACAATATATTTCATACATTGATTCTTAAATTTAAATACCCCCAATATCTTTCTGGTATTTTAATGCCATCCTTTCTTTTATTCCTGTTTTGTATATATAATTAAGTTCTCCAATTTATAATGCCTCCATTTTCTCCTGTTTTTAGGCCCTGTTTTACCATCCTCCTTGCTCACTAACACTGAATTTCATTTACAAATCTTAAAAATCTTTTTTGCAAGACCCTCAATATTCAGGGAAACAAACAAAAATATGGATACATTTCTTTTCTGTTAAACTTAAGACTGGCAAGTTACTTGATACTTGCTCATTTCACAGTTTAGCTTCTATTCTCTGCTTGGACTGCTTCTTACAACTGGAAAAAAATTACTACTAAAAATGTTTTGTTTAAAACCTAAGCTAAACCATCCAATACCTAACCCAACCTTGTCCAGTTAGTACTTTCAGGACCCATTCTATGTATTCACTATTTTCTCCAGTTTCCCTATTGTCTTTCATTTCTTGGCGCTCATAAGATAATAATGCCATTTTTTTTTCCTTTTCACTTCTAGAGCCTTGCCCCACTCCCCTGAATGGTATATTGTATAGAATCGTAAAAAAAAAAAAATTGTTTAAGTTAGTAATTCTTAACCCTGGGGGTGAGTTAGAATCATCTGGGGGCTTTTAAAAATACTGATGTTAGGATTCTATCCCAGACAAAATAAGTTAAACTCTGAAGATGGTGTTCTAATATGGGTATTTTGAAGAAACTCCCAAGTTCTAATGTGCAGTAGGAATTATAAACCATTAGTCACTGAATGCCTAATTAAAATTAGGGTCTTCTGACTATGTGAAATATCAGAATAAGTCAATGCAGTGACAAAGAGATGTTTAAATATCCATATTTCAGCTTGTAAGTCTTTGTGAACTACCAAAGAACTCCAAGTGAATTAGGATGTTCTCCATAGAGAATTGGTGTTGCATGCACACATAAAGAGTTGATCATCAAAGTGATATCTATAAAACTACTGAGAAATGCCTTTTCTATTCCTACCCTGAGGCTTCAGGAAGCTGCACTCACATCTTCCTTGAATAAACCTGTTGAAGGTGAGCAGATTGACAGGCACTTCTTTTAAATGTTGGTATTTGAACTTGGCCTAGGCAAGCACCTCTTGTAATTTACTTTAAAGTTGGCTGAAAGAAGGTGATTTTATACCTGGGCTAGGGATGAAGGGAGCTACTGTTTCCCTCTGGGTACCTACGAAGAATGAGAACATTTTCTGGGCATGCTTTTTTTCTCCTTCCCTTTTAAATAAGTAAAACCACATTGTGTTATTGCTCCAGTCATTTTAGGCACCCAGAGCCAAGTAAGCAGTATTTGCCCCATTCATCCTGTTGCTTGATGCTTGGAATAAAAAGGTATTATAAAAAGCTTCATTTGTTTCTGATAACCCAACAATGGCATGTAACTAACAACTGATTTTACTTTAATAGTCCTAAATTTAAAAATATCATATTTACCTCACATTACTTGTACACTTTCAATAGGAATTTGGATCTTAGTTTACTAAGACGTCAGATAAAATAACCCAGGCATTATGTCTAAATTATATGCTGTTTTAAAAATTCCTAGTGCTTAGTAAATCTGTGTACCAAATTTCACAAAGAAATGTAGAAAAAAAGAGAGAAAGGGCCAGTATTTTAACCTTCAATATAGAATGCCTTGTAAGGAATAGCCTAAGGAAAAAAAGTCATCTCGCATACCTAAGGAAGCTTATCAACTTTTGTTTTGACTTTCTACACAGTTTGAATACCTAAATAGAAATTTTTTTTAGGAAGTAAGGTAATAGCTTTTTGGCCTTTTTTGTTGTTATTGCTTAACATATCAGGGTACATTTTGAAAACATGTTATAAATGATTTGAAAATGTCCAAGAACAAACCACAGGCATAATATAAATTTATGGCTGAGAAAAGGAACATTAACATATAAGTCCCTTCAAACATTTTATTAAATTTATTAAGCAATTTTAAGTAGTTATTATTCTACTAAATGCTACTTTATGAAATGATATTCAAATATCTTTGATATAAATAATATTGTATAATGTTTTATTTGAGATCTTATTTTATATGTATGCTTATATAAATATTCAAATATTTTATGATTAATATTCAAAATGAATTTAATTATTTGAAATGAATTTAATTAATATTTGAAAATGAACTAGTTCAGGCTCTAAACATTTCTCTTTTATTTTGTTGGCTGAATTATGTGCACAGCATGCTAAGTATGATGCGTAACACATAATAGACAACAAGAAAATATTTTAGATTGATTGATAGCATTAATATAACCTATATTTTTACCTTATAATGCTCTCAGTAGTAATTTTTATTTTGCTTATGCCTTTATATTTTAATTATCTACAATAAAATAGGATAGAAAACTTGTGACAAAATAAAATATATAGGTCCATTATTAGCAATTAATTTCTGAATTTATACTTTACATACCTTTTACTTACTATTCCTACCTGACAGAAATTTTATGAGTATAATTTTAAAGTGATAAAGGAGGTATATAAGTAAAAAATAAACTTTAAGTAATGAGGAAGGGAATTAGAGAAACAAGAAGAAAATATTTAAGAATGGACCTAGAATGTTAACCTCTAACTAATGGTTATATTTCATCTTATGGCATTTTGATTTATTCCCTTAGTTACACATTGTGAATTAAATGAAAATTCTATTCTATAATTTTAAGTGCGTAATAATTACATATTGAGATAACACTAGGAATGCCACAATGTATCGAACATTTTGGAAACTCTGAAAGATGAGAAGGTCTAAGATCATCATCCTGAGTATTACTGCATGGTAGCCTATCCAAGTTGGTGGGTAGAGTTTGTGTGTGATATATGTGAATGGGGTGTGTGTTCTGGGCCCTGGTTCAAACTTGAGGCGGCCTTTCTTCTAGGATATGAGGTTATGATCCATAGATCTTTTTTTTTTTTTAAAGATTTTATTTATTTATTTGACAGAGAGAGAGAGAGAATACAAGCAGGCAGAGCAGCAGGCAGAGGGAGAGGGAGAAGCAGGCTCCCCATGGAGCAGGGAGCTCCATGCAGGGCTGGATCCCAGAACCCTGGGATCATGAACTGAGCCGGAGGCAGACACTTAAACGACTGAGCCACCCGGGCGCCCCATGCTCCATAGATCTTAATGGAGTTTTCTTTGTTGGTTTGTTCATTTGTTATAAGAAATTATTTTACTTTAACCAAATAAATAAAATCCAATTTATTTCTCCCCCTTTGGAAGAATCAGGACAGGGCAAACTTAATCTACCATCCCAAAGCCTAAAAACACTTGCTTCTGTATGATATATTTGGAATGTGAACTCAATTCAATGTTCTGAAATGTGAATTTCTTTTTTTCTTGGTTTGTGTGGAGGAAATTCAATGAAAACCACATGTTGATTTTGTAAGGGAGGAAAACATTTCCCTTCATACCTTCTAGGTTCTTTGGCTGGCCTAATACTTAAATTGACATAAGACGGATTAACAGAAGAAAAACAAATTTAATTTCATATGTATGAGAGCTCATAAAAATAGGAGAATCAAAGAAATGACCAAAGCAGGCAGCTTTTGTACCTTTTAAACAAAGAAACAATACATCTGTGAAGAATTGACAAGATAAAGAAATTTGGGTTTGGGGTAGTAAATTAACAGGCTTTGTTTTTATAGCCTTCTCAGCCCTCAATTTTCTATCTCTGGTGATGAAGATGTCTCATTACCATCCTGGTACAGTGAGGGTGCCTTTCACATGGGAGATTTATTTCCTGCTTTCAGGGAAACAAAGGAAGGTCCGAGTGCTCTTCTTGCACTGACTGTATCTTAAAAGTAACTTTTATTCAAAGTAATCAATATCCCAAAATGGCAAATTTTGGGGGCAGCCTTCCCTGAATTCTGTCAATATCAGTCATGGCTTAAAAATGAATTCAGAAGTAACAAGAGAAACCTTAGATTGAAATCAGAAGACCTCCCCTGTAGACCTGGTGGTCCTATCCAAAAGAATTTATATGGAGTGAGGGAGACTCTAAATTGAAAGGAATCAAATTTCTGACATCTCAGAATGACATTATTTTCATAATAAGGCAAAATGTGGATTTAAAGAAATTTACTTGAGTAATTGAAAAAACAAAGCTACATTTCTTTCACATCTAAATGTGCAGACTAAAATTTTATACATGACAGTGGTTTGTTTTTTCCTTCCTTCCTTCCTTTTTTTTCCTTTTTCTTTTTCTTTCCTTTTCTCTTCTTTTCTTTTCTAATCATTTCTTTCTACTAAAGAGATTTTGGCAAGTGTTGTGTTTTGTATCTTAAGGACCCTTCCCTAAGGAATTACATTTTGTGGATTTTTGCTTCAATGTTTATAAAGTTATCAGTACAATTTTAGAAAGGAATAATTTTATAGATCTTTATCTTTCTCACTTTTAATATCAAGGAGATATCATGGCATCACAGATAGTTCATATCTCAACAAGTTGAGAAATTAGTTGAACAATTTCAAAGAAATTTGTGTATTCCTCTTCTCTTCAGGCGATCTTCTATCACTCTTGCCTAAATGAAGTGAGGTCCAGAGAGGTCATGCTATTTACTGAAAAAGGTTTAGAATCATAATTTTGTCCTTGGTAGTACCTATAATTAAACATAAATTGTTAGTATTATCTGATGTTTGAGAAGAAAAAAGAACAAAGTTTTGAAGATCTGTATTTTAATTTCTTGCCTGACATTCCGTCATTATTAGCTGTGGGGACTTTCAGTTTATTGCCCATTTTTTGCCCTTAGGTTCATTACATGTAAAATTGATAATGGATTAGAGGGCTGTTTCAAATCTTTGAAAGTACTACATGATTTTAATAAATTTGGGGAATTCTTTTTTAATTCTCTAATCACAAGAAATAAATTTTTTTAAAAAGATTTTTATTTATTTATTTGACAGAGACAGACAGCCAGTGAGAGAGAAAACACAAGCAGGGGGAGTGGGAGAGGAAGAAGCAGGCTCCCAGCGGAAGAGCCCGATGTGGGACTCGATCCCAGAACACTGGGATCACGCCCTGAGCCGAAGGCAGACACTTAACGACTGCGCCACCGAGGCGCCCCAAGAAATAAAATTTTTAAATAAAATGTGATAGGTCATGATATTTCTTTATGCACAGACAATAAGGATAATAAGGATATCTACCAAAGTTTAAAACTGAAATAGTATAGGAACACCTGGGTGACTCAGGGCTCAGTTAGTTAAGCCTCCGGCTCTCAGTTTAGGCTTAGGTCATGATCTCATGGGTTATGGATTTGAGCCCGTGCTTCAGGCTTGTGCTGAGCTTGGAGTCTGCTTCAGATTCTTCTCCCTCCTCCTCCCCCTTCCCCCCACTCGGGCATTCTCTCTCTCTCTTTCTAAAATAAATAAATAAATAAAATCTTTAAAAAAACAACCTAAAATAGTATATAATTAAAAATTTTCCATATCACCTGTAAATGACATAGAGGGTAAAGTCTTACTACTTGAAACATAAACCATTCCATGTCGAACAAAATCTATTCTAACTAAATGTCAGTGAGATTTAAAGCCTATGAAAGTATGAATACTATTCCTACAATTAAAAAGAATATTAAAATAAAGTATCTGTTTCAAATAATTACCATTGTTGTTCATGTGATTAAGTTACAAAGATGGATAGTTATCATGAAAATTCCCAGGAGGCAGCAAAAACTGAACAAGTTATTTAAATTTAATATGCAGGTGTTTTAAAAATAAATCCCAGTCGTCACTTTAAAGCTGTTTAGCTCGGTTCTCCTTTTCATCTAAGGTTCACCCTAAATCAAAGAAAGGAGGGTCTGAAGCCATAGCCTGGAAATTCCTGGTGATCTTTGAACATTTGTTCCCGTAGACTTTCATTGTTAATGTAGACCTATGAGACAAATCCCACTAAGAGCATCTTCAGCTCATTTAAGAATAATATAATTAGCTCCCTTCTCTTTATGCATCCCTGTCCCCCAAACCACCATTATACTCATGCCTTTTCTTGTAATATCTTCTCCATAACCTATCTCATTTATTCATTCTATACCTCACTTACAAGAAAGTTTTAGTTTTTTTTTACATTTAGATCTATAATCTGTTTTGAGTTAATTTTGTATATAACATGAAGTAAGGATGTGGGTCTGTTTATGGGCTTTCTGTTCTGTCCCATGGATCTTTATATATATCATTTCACTGATAGCAAACTTTCTTAATAACTGCAACTCTATTATAAACCTTGAAATCAGATACAGAAACTTCTTTAACTTTGTTCTTTTTAAAATGTTGTTTTTGTGCTTTAAATGGTTTTATTTTTATTTGAAATTTGTGCATATGTGTGTATGTGACTATATAGTGAAGGGAAATAAAACAGCCATAATATTATAAAAAAAGGTTTTTTTTTTTCTAGTTTCTTTGTATTTCCATAAAAATTTACAATTTACTACCAATGTCTAAAAAAATATAAAGACTATTGGGATTTTTATTAGGATTGCATTAAATCTGTAGGCCAGTTTGGGGGAGTATTGCCTTTTTAACAGTATTCAGTGTTTCAGTCCACAAACGTGGTGTATCTCTCCATTTATTTAGGACTAATTTGTTTTTTCTCAGAAATGTTTTATGGTTTTTAGGAGACAGTTCCTATAAATAATTTCTTAAATATAATATCCAATACACATATAATCAGGCATTTGAAGAAACAGGAAAAATGAAGCAAGGGCCAGAAGAATGAGAAGAACTATAGGGTTTTGCAGAGGCAATATTGGGGGAGAAAACTAGGGGCTACTTTTTTCAGTACAGACCCTTAGAGACTATAGATAATGGCACTATCAGATACGCAGTATATAAGAACTATATTTTGTGTGTTCGAAGAAGTGACATTCAAGCTTGAAAATATCAGCAGATATTTGGCAACTCTAAAAGGTGATATAACAGATTGAAATTGAACCAAATATAAATTTTAAAACTAAAATGTACAATAACCATATTTAAAATATAAGGAGAGGTTTAACAACAGATCAGATGCTCCTTTTTGAGTGAAGATGAATTAATGACCTAAAAAACAGATCAAAAGAAAATATCTAGCATTAAGAAAAGGCAGAAAATAACAACAATCAAAAAAGTGTGAAATATAGAGCTAATACATTAAAAGCCTAACATATACATATATTGTTTTCTGAAAGGAAAAGAGGAAAGAAGGGACAAAAGCAATGATGAAAGATACTATGGATGAGAATTTTTGAAAAGTTACGAAAAATATTAAGCCACGGATCCATTAAGTCTTATTACTCCAAACAGAAAGAATAAAAAATACTCAAGAAAACAAACAAAACAAAACAAAAATACCTTCACTGAGGGAAAAAAAATCAATGATAAAAATCTTAAAATATGAAGGAAAAAAAAGATTCTCTTTTTCAAAGTTCAAAATTTATATAAACAGATGGTATCTTCATTGCAATAATATAATCCCAATAATATGTCCCAAAAGACCTTGGGAGAGCATTTTCAATATACCAAAAGGATAAATTATCAATCTAGGATCTATACTCAACAAGAATATCCTTCAAAAATGAGGATGAAATAAATGTATTTCAGACAAGCAAAAGCTGAACAAATTTCAAGCAACAGATATTCTTCAAATGATGTTTTTCAAATGAAAGAAATATATTTAATAAAAATATGGAGCTGCAGAAAGAAATTAAGAATAAAACAGAATGAAATACATGGGTAAATATAAATGCATATTAATGTATAGAACAATAACAACAATAATGTCTTGGAAGATTTAAAAATATATTTCATATGCAATTTAAATATATAATAATAGCGTGTGTGTTTGGTGTTACTGTTCTAAAACTTTTTCAAGTTTCAAAAGGAAAAGGATAAAAATGTCAATATCTATAGTCATTTCTAGGGTAATCACTATAACAATAGACATATAGTATAAAACTTTCATAGAAAATGGAAAGATATAAATATTCTGTCAATTCAAGAAAAGTAGAAACCAGGGAACATAGAAAGTACATAGTAAAAAGGTAGCCATAATTCTAAAATACATCACCAAATATATTGATTTAGGATAAATTAAAGTGGACTAATTACAAAAGTAAAGACAAAAAGTACCTGATTGGATTAAAAAGTCTTAAGGAGTGTAGATAGGTGATGGTGTCCTTGCCCTCTGGCACAGTAATATAAAATATGTAGAACAAGAAAAGTTGAAAATGAGAGTTAAAAACACATGCAAACTCTTTAAAAAGGAGAAAATCATAGTAGTTATATTAATATCGGACAAAATGGATTTTAAGGTATAAGGCATTTTTATAAGAGAAGAGCATCACTGTATGGTGCAAATAAATTTAGTGATTAGCTTTAACTATTCTAATTTTGTTTGCACCTTATATATGACCTCAAAATTAAAGTGAAGTTTGATAGATATAGAAGGAAGATCAGATTATCCTAAATCAGGGTTGACTATTTTAATAAAACTCTCAGTAACTGATGGAACAATCAAAGTATAATGGAGGATACAGAAGATTTTTCAATACAGTTAACAAAGTTGGACTAATCCATGTGATAAATCTACACCTTTGACTATAGAATACGTATTTTTTTCAGGTGCATAGGAAACATTGAAAATTGACCATATATGGGGTCATAAAGCACATTTTAGTACATTTTTAAAGTTGAAGTCATGTAAATTATATTCTCTGATGACAATCATATTATGCCAAAAAACAATAACAGGAAGGTAAATAGACATCTCAACTTTTTTTTTTAATTAAGAAGTACATTATTTATTCTTAAAAATTTGTACTGAGTGTTTTATATTAGACTTTTTAACATACAGTGTTATATTAGTTTCAGGTGTGCAATATAGTGATTCAACAATTCTGCCCATTACTCAGTGCTCATCGCAATAAGTAAGAAATACATTTTGAAATGACCTGTGTATCAAAAAAGAAATCACAAAGGAAATTAGAAAATAATTTGGACTAAGTGATATTTAAACATTCTATTTTAATACTCGTGGGATACAGCCAAAGCCAGGTTTTTAATGGAAGTGTATATTCTAAAATGTATGTATTAGTAAAGAAGAAAGACTAATAATTAATGATCTAAACATTTATCTCAGGGACTTAGAAAATAATAGTAACTTGAACTAAGAGAATGTAGAAATTATAAAATAATAAAGATAAAATCAGAAAAAATACAAAAGACAATATATACACACACATACAATAAAGATAAGTAAAACCAAATATTTTCTTTGAAACTATAAAATTGGTAAATTCCTGGTGATACTGATGAAGTGGACACAAATTACCAATATCACACATTTTTAGAAGAGGAACAGCCCTATAAATCCTTATGATAATAAAATATTATAAGATATTATAAACAATTTATAGCAATGAATTTGAAAATTTAGATGAAATGGCAAAGTTTCCAGGAAGCACTTATTACCACTTATTTGTGGTAATAGCATAAGTAGAAGTAAAAACTCTACTTTTTTACCAAGTATCTTTTACCAAGATACTAAATTTGTAATCAAAACGAAACCTTCAAGCCTGGATAGTTTTCCAAGGGAGCCCTACTAAATATTTAAGAAAGAAAAATTGCCAATTTCACACAATTTTTTTCTAGAAAATTATATATGTTTAGCATAACCTAGATACCAAACCTGACATGGTATAATTAATTGAAACTTTGTTACATAGTACATAACTAAGGAAGGATTCATTATCATCAAGTTTTTCTGATTTCAAAGCTCTTAACCTCTTTGCTGTACTCTCCCATAGACTGTCCTTTGGATCCATAGAGAAGTATTTAGACGCCCTGTTTTTCCAAGCCTTATTTGATAAAGAATAGAAGGCCAATGGACTTCCAATTCCACCAAGTGTAATGGCTCCTCAAGATGGGCTGTATGATATCTTGGAAACAATCACAGAGGCTTGTCTCATAGAAACTACATGTGTTTAATCCTTCATTTTTCACTATCTAAAGTCGTGAATGGCTAAGTGACTTTGCCTTTAAGTAGCAGCTTCAATGTTTCCTACTAACTAGGTCCTAAAGGCTTTCTTTCAACACTAAAATCCAGGACATTAATGAAACCACAGATCTGGGAAATCTTGAAATCTAAGGGAGGGTCATGAAAAGGAAACTTTCCATGGGCCTTTGCTCAAAAATCTTATCTCAGGTACATTAACAGTGAGAATCATTTATGATGAAAATTGTTCTCTCTATATATGTCCAGCTCCCATTCATATGTAGCCATCACTCAACAATTAGTCTCTTTAGGGAAGTAAGTAGCTCCTCTTGTCTGACTGGAATGAGGCAAAGTAATGCTGAACTCTGTTGTTACATGTTCCAAATTCGGGAGTGCTGACATTGTTCAGATATGATCATTTAGGCTGACATAAGCACTTTCAACTACTTATAAACTTTCAAGCAGAAATAATGGATTCGAAGTGTTTTTTAAAAGCCGTTTCAAGTTTCTGTGAAGTGGGGAAGTGAAGGGGAGGAAAGAGTTAGAAGTGGATCAGAAGTTAATTTTGTCCTGCCAGAAGAACGGGGAGTGGAAGGACTAATACAATTAGTAAAGGTAAGTGGCTCTCTGAAGACACATTACAAGTTATTAGAAAAAAGAAAAAAAAATTCACCAAAATCAGGAAATGTATAGCTTCTTTTGTAATAGCTGAGAATATTTCTCATGATCACAGAATGCTTCTCTTTGCAGCCTCATCTCCTACAGCTGCCCACAATCCCGGAAAGGCTGTTTCTAACCACCATGTCATTGCTGTAGCACCCTGTGCCATGGAATGCCTTTTCTGCACTCACCAGTCTCGTATCTGTGTATACGTGAGATCCCATCTGAGACTGCTCAGTCTTTCTTGACTGCTTTAAGATGGGCTAGATAGCCTTCCTGTGTTCTGGAAGTTCTTATTGTCTTTCTCTTTCTTCAATGACTTTAACGCTCAGTTTAGAGGTCTCTACCTTGGAATATTATTTTATTTATCTTTCCAACTTAACTTCCTGGCACAGGACCTTACGCACACTATCTACTCAATAAATGTATGTTCATTCAGTGAATTACCTGAGTGATGAAAAACAATTCATTTCACTTCTCTGAGTGTTCACTTTTTATCTATAAAATGAAGAGGTCAGACAATAACATTTCTAACTTCCGCTTCACCAATAAATTCCTATATGTCTTGGAACTGGGGTTCTGATGTGGGATTCTCAGTGTGATGTTGGAAGGAGAGTGTTAGTATGAAGCTTCACATCAGAAAAACAATAAAATAAAATGGAGTGTCTTAAAATTGTAGGCCTCACATTTACTGGAGACACACATAAAAAGAGACTTTAATAAGCATGCATACACTGAATATTGTAGCTCTCCTGCATCTTGAAGTCAATAGTGTATTTTTAGTATCTTTTTTTGTATATACAGCTCTATATCTGTGATCTCATTTTTCTTTAATAGAAAACAAAGTCAAGGGAGGATTTCCTAGTTTTCCTGTTTTATGTTGGATTTTATGGTTTTACATACAAGTTCCATTATAGAACTGGCATTAGAAAATCAAGAGCTCAGAAAGTTCCTGAGGTTTTGTCTGGAAAACAAGAGATGCCTATTGTCATAAGATTTTATTGAATTTAACTACAATTAAAGACAAAAGCTTTTTATTTGTTTTTACAAATTTATGCCTAATGGGAAGATAGATCCGTATTAAGATTCAGAATAGATTTGAGTAGACCCCCTGAAAAGATTATTGCAAAAATTAACTAATGTTTTAATACATTTCTGTCCCAAAGGAATTGAGTTTCTTATAAACTCAGAGTTGTGAAACCAACTTTTCATGAAGCATGAAGAGCTGTGCTTTTTAATCTTAATTAAAAAATGAATGAGTATGAGAAAAACAGGTTGTTCTACTATGGTTACTTCACTATGGTTACCTCAACAATACCGTCAGGGGTTGGTACCAGTAAAATCATGAATTGGATGTTCGGTATCTGACATTACCAGCCCAAATGTCCTGCCAAGGGCTATATTTAATAACTTACCACCAATGTTCTGTTTCACTTTTGTGGCAGAGTATGAAGATTCTGAATGTTCCAATATGGCTGTGTTAATTATTCCCATGTAGGTTCAAAGCAAGAAATGTAGGTAATAAAGCCAGTAGATTCTTGGGAAAATGTGTAAAGGTGGTGACATGTGATGGTACAGTAGGCATTTTGCTGAATTTATAATGGTGATTAGATGGAACTCTAGGTGATGAATGTTCACACCTGATTTCCGACGTTGATCACCTATCCGGAAGCAGGCCAGTGAGCATGCATTGGACTACAGGCAAAGAGTAGGGACTGGATTCTCCATTTTCTAGTTATACCTACATCTCAGCTCCATGTTTTAGGTACCAGGAGCTCAATGACCTAGGAAAAGTCTTCAAATGATGAAGATACAGGCAGGGCAGGAAAATACCAATTAGTGGAATATTTTAATATAATTTCTCAGGCTAAAGTCCCATGTAGTTTGCTTTTAAATTAGTAACATTTGAAAACTTAGAAGACCTGTTCAACTAGATGATACAGATACTTCAGCCCTTTTCAGAAGCAGGTATTTATCTTACAGTTTGATTTTTTAAATAGGCAGCCTTGTCATTTAAAATTTCAAAATGTCCGTTAACCAAAATGGTAATTTCCTAAGAAGACAGAGACACGTTATAGCAGATTATGCACATGATCAAACACAGAACTGCTTTTTCAAACCATCATATTCTCTCAGAAGTACACAAAGGTTACTAAGAAAAAGATCAAATATGTAAAACACACTGTGAGTCTTTCTGGATTTCTATAACAAATTATCATACAATGGGTAGCTTAAACAACAAGCACTTATTTTTCACAGTTTGGAGTCTGAGAAGTCCAAGATCAAGGTCCAGGTAAATTCAGTTTTTAAGGAGAGTTCTTTTCCTATTTGCAGGTGGCCATCTTCTCATGGTATCTTTCTAGGCTGCCAGAGCTCTAGTCTTTTTCTCTTCTTGTGAAGACAGTAATCCCACCATGGGGATCCACCCTTATGACTTAATTGCCTCCCAAGGGCCCCATCTCCACATACCATCATATCGGGGGATTAGAGTTTCAACATATGAATTTTGGGGTGACACGAACCCCGTCTATAACAGATATTTCATTTTATTATAAGTACCAAATGTTCTAAAATATATATGCAAATATGTTTTTCAAACGGAACACATGTTTGATATGTACAAAGAATATGTGCCCAAACTTTTTTGAATCCTCAAATTCTCCAGTGTCTTAATTCAATATAATTTACTTTATCAAATACAGTAGGTATGACTTAAAATTGTGAAATGTCTATTCTGATCTTAGAGTTAATGCCCACGAAACTCTAGATGGTGGGAGAGCATCTAGTTGCATTCACTAAAAAAAAATACTGCATATCAATCAGTCCTACAGCCAGTGATTCATATTCACACATCATAGGCTCATCTCCAATATTCCGACTATGAATATGAAATTCTTCAAAATACTAGGCTGCACCGTGCTTCTATATAATCAAAGAAAGACATTTGCACTCTGCGATAGACATCTGTACTGGACCTCCCCAAATTCGACATTGTTTTCCCACAAAAGGAAATGCCTTCACTGTTCTTGTGTACGTCTTTCAACACATGTTTTTGACTAGAATGGCAAGCCTGAAGAAATCTTACAAGAGGGGAGAGGCTCACCAGTTCCTTCTTAAAAAGACTTAACCCAAGATACTTTACTGCCTGCGAGTTATACCAGAATGGAAATGCAAATAGTTTGCTCTTAAGTGTTGTGGTGAAAGGTGTGTTATCTCCCTGCCTGCCCGCCCCCCCCCCCCCCCCCCCGCCGTCTCCTGTTCCAACATTCAGGCTCATTCCTCTGTTTTTACAAATCCCAGAAAAAAAGAAGCAGTGAATCTAGTTCATAAATCAGCCTCTGCAGGAGAGAGGACTTAGGTTGGCTGACTGGAAACAAACAGACCAGCGGAAACCTTAGGGCCAGAAATGTAAACCCACAAAGAACCCCGGATGTCATGTAGACCAAACCATCATGTTACAAACCATAAAAGTGGAGTTCAAAAAAGGTTGAGTGTATCTAGGACCACACAAATTGTAGGAGCAGAGGCAGGTTCAGAACCCCTTCCCCAGACTTATGTGATGAGGTTTATCTAGGTTTATGCCAGGAGGAGAGTTTTACTCAGAGATTGTGCATTGTCACAGCTTTGGAGGAAAGGCAAATAGGTCCAATGTTCAGTGTTAATGCTTTGGTTAGGTGATCATGCTTTGGGCAGGTATTTATTGAGTACTCTACAGGCTGTTCCTCTTAGCTACTTCTTCAATGATTTTGAAAATATAACCCAAAAGTTTTGCCAAAAGAACGGAGTGGAGAACCAGGATTGGCACCAGCAATTTATTTAGTGATTTCATTGATACACAAATAAATTGAAAACAAAGGAGAGATGTGTCAACATTTTGGGGCACAAACATATTTATACATAAATATTTTGTGAGATGATTTGTTCATGCAGTGCATTTACATGTTGACTAGGATTGAGTTTTTTTCTCTTTTGCTTTTTTTTCTTTCAACATATGAACAGTTGATATCCAGCCAATATATTTATACTTTAAAATGGCAAAAGAATTGTATGATTCAGTCACATTTTAATTGGTTAACATTTACTTGTAAAATGTCAATTTATTGATCTTACTTGTAAACAGTGTAAAACAGAGTGAAGGATTGATTACTTTAATTTATGGGAGTTAAACACTAAAACCCCTTTATAAGGAACACATGTGCAGAATACATATGTCTTATTGGGAAATACGTCAGGAAACTCAAATAAGAAATTGTCTAGCCACAGGAGCTACAAAGAGTGAGAACAGGCTGCTGTATTGCCTGTTTGTTTAGTTATGTGATGTATATGAATATGCTTAAGATTTTCAGATGAGGAAAATGGAGAAAAAATAGAAAGAAACACACATAGTTTGATGACTCTGGCATCACTTTAAAGCACACAAAATAAAGGAAGCATTTGCTCACAGCCAAAGAGGGATTCATCGGATACCACTCAGAATGTTCTTACTCAGGAGAGAAACTTTCCCACACTCACATCCTCTGACCTTCAACATGTGGCAAGCAAAACCCCAAATCTGGAAGGGTTGGTTAGTTTAAGCCTTCAGTACTTTGGACACTGAGCCAAAATATCTAAAAGCTTGCCCAGCTGGGCAGGAACATTTGTTAAGCAGACTTCCTTAGAAGATTTCCTGATCTTTGTGGGAATTTTCTTTACTTTTTAATGTCTGCTCACTGCAGTATCTTTTACCAGATAAGCAGAGAGTTGACTCTTGTTTGTCATTAAGGTCTTTTCTAAAATGAATGACTTCCTGAAGAATGTCTCTTAATCACTTTATTGAAAATAACAATGCCCACCCCCACCAGTCACTCTTCATCTCTTGCCCTGGTTTATTTTTATGTAATGCTTATTACCATAACTTTACTATAAATGTTATATTTTTTCCTTTTATTTGTTTACTTATTACTGTCTGTTTCTTCCTCTTTAGTGAATATTCTTTAAAAGTAGCAACTTATTCTGTCCTGTGTGCTAATGTAAAATTAACATGTAGAAGATGAATAATAAAAAATAAATCACAAGAGACCTTGTTTGAAAAAATGAGCTTTAAGTATCTCCCCTCTAAAATCATATTCCATTCTATTCTCTGGTTTTATTTTCTTCATTGCATTCTCATTCTCTAAAATTATTGTATAAATTTGTTCTCTTATATGTTTCTCCCAGTTAGAATTTACAATTTACCTGTCATGATAAGAATGACATTTTAGTACTTGGACTAGATCTTGGCACATAGTAAGTAGTTGATAAATATTTTTGGAATTAATATTTTAATAATGTTCTACATCACTGTTCTTCTATTTAAGTGAATACTATTCAGAGTTAATAAATATAACTAAAAGACGTTCATTCATTACCTTATTTAAAAAGATTTATAAAGTCTATATTATAATTCTAATTTTATGTGTTAAGGAAACTGAGGTTGAATTCTCACCCTGCCATATTTACCACATTATGCACAAATAAGTACAATTTATAGCAGAATGTTGTAGGAAAAATACAGGGAGCTATAAAGGTCCAAGTGAGAGAGTTAGATCACATCCTACCAAAGGTTTTATGTAGCAGGTATCCTTAGAGAGTTGGAGTAACAGAATGAGGCAGGATAACATTGCAGAGAACATTAGGAATATTCAGGGAAAATAGTTCAATTTGATAGAAATGGTATGCATATTGAGAAACAGTTATAGGTAAGAATAGAAGAGTAATTGAAGTCCACATTAGAGGGCCAAAATGTTAACTTGGCAAAAATGCACGTAGATGTGGAGAAAATAGAAGCCCTGAAAACTTTTAGACAGTGACATGACAGAACTTAAACTCTTTAAAAGCATTTAGAACATAAGCAAGGGCAGCATATGTTTGGTAAATTGGAAAAGGAAAGTTTGGAGATAATCTAGAAGAGAGGGATTGTAAGTTAAAGGTCTCACATATTTCCCTTAGTAAATGTGGGATGTACTGAGTGAGAGCAAGACTTGATCATGAAGATTTACAATTAGGCCACCATTTTGGGAAGCATTATCTCTGGCCTTGGGAAAAGTACACAATGACCTAATTTACTTAGACACTTCCCTTACTTTAGTGCAAGTTTCTTTCCATCTGGTTCCTGTTTCTGAAATGTGGTACCTTGTACCCTCACAGTTAGGCTGTTCAACATGAACATGTCCTCTGGGGTCATCCTTTTAGAACTGACCATCCTTCCTGCATTATAACATTTTACCTTAGCTGAGTCTTGGTACTTCTTCCTATCCCTGGGCTTTTCCACATCAGTCCCCAGGGAGGATGTTGATTCACATGCAGTCACTTCTGAGGGAACTGGGGGTCAGATAATTTAGAGAAAGAACATAGATCAGCTCATAGATCAAGAGTCTGCTTAATAAGAATTTATCAGTAATAACTAAGTGGTTATCAAAACTTTAGCATGCATCAGAATACCCTAGAGGGCTTGTTAAAACACAGATTGCTGGGTGCTATCCCTGTTGTTTCTAATCTTATTTAGTGATGGGACTGATGCTGCTTGTTTGGGGACTACATTTTGAGAACAGTTGCTTTCACGTAGGACTGAACTGCATCTTCAAAGCTTGCTTTTATTGATGTCTCTTGGATTTAGTAGTAGAGAACTCAAAGGTACATACTGTTTTTCAATGGCTATAGATGGTATAAATGGAAAAATTGTCAGCCAAAAGGTGTATTGAATAAGAATTCATGGTCTTTAGGACATATATCTCTGTACTATTCATAATTTCAAGAGGTAATAGAACTAATTGTTGCATGTCCTTCTTTAAATAAAAATTGAACTCTCACTAACATTGGGAATAAGAATGAACAAATTCATGAGTTAAAATTGTAATTATGATTACATACTCAAAGCTTTCTTAAGTTTAAAGGAATTATATTTTATGAGTGGTAGCAATGAAAATATTAGCTGAGGCTATTACTGCTTTCTTACTACTGTGAATATAAGATGTCATTAGCATTCAAATAGCTTACTTTTATTCATGAACAGTGACTGTATTCATATTAGCTCCAACGTGATAGCTTTCATATTATAAAGATAAACACAACCATGATTAAATCATCTATTAATCATTCTTTCCTGCTGTGTATGGTGGGATGACTGACTCTTTAGATTGATTCTGACAACACTGGTTTTTGTATTTAAAGAGAAAAACATTGAGAAAAGAGAGATGTTTATATAGAGAAGCAATAAGCAGGTCTTAGTTGAAAAAAAATCTAAAAAAAAAAAATACTATTCCACTTACCAGCAAAGGGAAAAAAGCTCACTATGTATCATACAATATCTAAAAACTCACTATATATCTTACAATATCTAGAAGAGTTTTACATTACATTATAAGCACTGCATGTATTTTCAACACATTTTAATTAACAATTACATGGGTACTCTAGATCCTTTTTCCTGCGTTTTTTTCCTTCCTATAATTATTTAGACAGCAAGTCTTCTAAATATTCCTATAGATATTCAGAATTTTTAAAAATTTTTTCTTTAAGAGGGAACGCCACTGAAATAAAACAGTAGAATTCTTCCTTAAGAGAGTATGGAAGTGGGAAGTTCTCTTTTGGTTTTGCCTGGTAGCAAGCTGACAGATCTCTTTCCTCCTATGGATTAGTCAGAAGGATACGATATGGCATAGGGCTGAGAGAAGAACTATTTCTAAGTTCATCCTGAGTATAGTTCTAGGATTTGCAGTTCATCCTAGTACAATTGTCCCAGTTTAAGTGAATTACAAGTGCATTGGCCTAGACTATATACAAATGAAAGTGTAGAAATAGATCACAAGGTAAATCAATTATATATCTTTATCCAAAAAAGATGAACTGACTTTTTCTGCACACCATACAGACAAATTAAATCAACATGGATCATGGCCTAAATTTAAAAGCTAAAATTATAACACTCCTAGATGAAAACATTGAAGAAAATTTTTTTTTAAGATTTTATTTATTTATTCGACAGAGATAGAGACAGCCAGCGAGAGAGGGAACACAAGCAGGGGAAGTGGGAGAGGAAGAAGCAGGCTCATAGCAGAAGAGCCTGATGTGGGGCTCGATCCCACAGCGCCGGGATCACGCCCTGAGCCGAAGGCAGACACTTAACTGCTGTGCCACCCAGGCGCCCCTGAAGAAAATTATTAAGACTTTGTGTTAGGTAAATAGGTTTTAGATACAATACTGAAACTAAGAGCCATAAAAGTCCAAAAAAATTGTGATAAATTGGATTTTATTAAAACTAACAATGTTTGTGCTTTGAAAAACACAATTAAAATAAAAAAAACATGGCACAGATTGGGATAAAATATTTGCAAATCATATATCTGAAAAAACAACTTACATTTTATATAAAGAATTCTTACAACTGAATGATAAGAGGAAAAACAACTAATTTAATAATGGGCAAAGCTTTAATAAACATTCACCAGTGAAGATATATGGAAAGCTAATAAACATATGAAAAGGGTTGTCAACTCAGTAGTCATTAGGGAAATGCAAAATAAAGTCACCATCAGACTACTACCTACACATTAGAATGGTCCTAATCCAAAAGTCAGACAATATCAAGTGTTGACAAAGATAAATTGACACTCTCATACACTGTAGGTGAGAATGTAAAATAACACAGTCACTTTGGAAAACAGTTTGACAATTTCTTAAATAGTTAAACATAAACTTATCATTTTATCCAGCAATTCCATTCCTAGGAATCTACCCAAAAGAAATGAAATCATATGTCTACACAGATTGCAGGTGAATGTTCATAACATCATTACTTGTAATAGACTTAACTTGGAAATGATCCAAAAGCTCATCAACTGCTGAATGAATAAACATTGTATATTCCTATGCTGGTATATTATTCTGCAATAAAGCAGAATGATACAAATATATGATGCAACATAAACTTCAAAAATCTTATATCTTAGTCCACTCAGGCTCTTATAACAGAATACCACAGACTGGGTGGCTTATAAACAACAGAAATTTATTTCTCACAGTTCTGGAAGCTGGAAGTCCAAGATCAGGGCGTTAGCATGGTTTGGTGAGGGCCCTTTTCCATTTGCAGACTTTTCATTGTATCCTCACATAGTGCACAGGGGCTGGGGAGCTTTATGGTGGCTCATAAGAGCACTAATTCCATTTGTGAGGGCTCCAAACTCCTGACCTAATCACATCCCAAAAGTCCACCCCATATACCACCACCATCACAGGGTTAGGTTTTCAACAAATGAATTTTGGAAGGATGCAAAATTCAGACTGTAACACCTACTATATACAAGTCACTTTAGAAATTATGATCATACACAAATTTCTCAAATATACTAATTTGACCCTTCTTAATTACAGTTTTTTTGTGTATGTGAGTATGATCAGACTCAGATCAACAATATGACTTCATTCATGATCTAACACACTTAAAATGTCCTGGTCCATTCATAAATGATAGGTCATAGGACAAAGGTTCTCTGAATACCTTCCCCCACTATTAAATATAAGTGGAAGAAGCCAGATGCAGAAGATTACATACTGTATGATTTCATTTATATGAAATATTCAGAAAAAGTGAATTTTGTAAAGATAGAAAGCAGACAGTGGTTGTTTAGGGCTGGGAGTGGAAAGTGAGATTGACTTCAAAGATGCTTAAAGTTCTAACATTGGAATTTTGTGATGGTTACACAATTCTAAAAATTTATTGAAAATTCATTGAATTGTGCACTTACAATGAAAGAATTTTATGATATGTAAATTATACCACAGTAAAACTGTAAAAAGTATATTGCAGGGTCAATATAAAATGTATGGTTTACGACGATTTTTGTGAACTCAAAACTCTGTATTTATGTACTCTATCAAATGTTCAGCATAATCAATTTGTTTGACTGCTGACATATACCTTAATTATTAAGGAAGAAAATTTCTGAATCTATTTTTTTTATATATAATTGGCCAATAAAACAATCAAGTGATTGATCCATTCATTTATATAAGTTTTTTGTTGTTTTTGGTTCATTTGTTTGTTTTTAATATTGTATGTGTGCTTGAGAAGTCTTGGTTATAGTGGCATAACTTTAATTAAAATTAGTAACAAGAAAGGTAAAAGGATATTTCCAGATTAAAGCACTTTATATTTATAAATTCAACTAATATTTGTTACACACTTAGTCCACTTAGGCTCTTATAACAGAATACCACAGACTGGGTGGCTTATAAACAACAGAAATTTATTTCTCACAGTTCTGGAAGCTGGAAGTCCAAGATCAGGGCGTTAGCATGGTTTGGTGAGGGCCCTTTTCCATTTGCAGACTTTTCATTGTATCCTCACATAGTGCACAGGGGCTGGGGAGCTTTATGGTGGCTCATAAGAGCACTAATTCCATTTGTGAGGGCTCCAAACTCCTGACCTAATCACATCCCAAAAGTCCACCCCATATACCACCACCATCACAGGGTTAGGTTTTCAACAAATGAATTTTGGAAGGATGCAAAATTCAGACTGTAACACCTACTATATACAAGTCACTTTAGAAATTATGATCATACACAAATTTCTCAAATATACTAATTTGACCCTTCTTAATTACAGTTTTTTTGTGTATGTGAGTATGATCAGACTTAACTCAGATCAACAATATGACTTCATTCATGATCTAACACACTTAAAATGTCCTGGTCCATTCATAAATGATAGGTCATAGGACAAAGGTTCTCTGAATACCTTCCCCCACTATTAAATATTAAAAGTGAACTTGCAGACTAAGTGGTAGTGGGTGCCTTGAATGCATGGATGAATAATAAACCACACCTAATTAGCTCCCAGTTTATTAGAGAACTATTTCCAGGATAGTTACTGGCAGCACAACAGTTGCACATTCCATGTTTGAAATTTTTTGACCAAGGAGGAAGTGAAAAAATAGAGGAAAACACAAGTGCCAATTATTTGCCCATCCAATTAGTAAACATTCTTTCTGAGTTCCTGACTCAACCTCTTCTCATACTCTCAAATGAAGAGACTGGTTTTCTTGGCGCTAATTTCAATAAGTTCAATTATGCTACTTCTTTACTTTAGACTATCTAATTAGGATATTAAATATCTAATACTGGCCAAATAATTTTTTTCCTAAATTGGGTCGTTTACCTCTGATTATTCCCAGTAGTCAAGATTATAAATTGATGAGTTCTGTCATACCCTGAGTCCATTATCATCTTTTTGTAGTTATATATGTTAGGTTAAATCATTTGTTTTTACCAATGAAACCAATAAACCAACGAACCAACTAATCCCCAATCTGTCATTTGCTAGTTTAAAATTAAAAATATAAAGCATATTGTCAGAATATCATTACAAATATATCTTCATTAATAGATATATAAATATTATATACATGGCTAGATATGCATGTACATATACATGTTTATATGTCTCTGTATATAGATATATATGGATATAGATATAAATGTAGGTATAGATATATTCATGCCCATGTGAGATCACTCCCCCTTGAGTGTAGATAGACTGGTGACTTGCTTCTGACCAACAAAATAAGGCAAAGGTGATGGGAAATGTGTGATTACATGCACATGATGATGTGGTTTTGTTATGTAAGATTGTAGCACCTTTCAGAATAAAATCTGTTTCTCCTTTGCTGGCTTTGAGGAAGGAACATTTCATGAGGCAAGGAACTACAGGTGGCCTCTAGCAGCTGAGAGGGCTCTGCAGCCAACAGCCAGCAGGAAACTGAAATCTTCAGTCTTACCACCAAAAAGTAATTAATTCTGCCAACAACCTGAGTGAACTTGGAATCAAATTCTTTCCCAGTAGAACCTCAGGTAGATCCCAGCACCTGCCAACACCTTGATTGCAACTAAGGCTTACGATCAATGTGTTGCATTGTAATTTGGACCCTGCTAGGGCGTGTTCAGACTTCTAATACACAGGAACTGTGAGGTAATAGATGTGTATTATCTTTAAGCTGTTAAATTTGTGGGAATATTGTTATGCAGCAATAAGTAACTCGTACAAATTTTAGTACCTGAAAGTGTGATACTACTGGGACCAACTGAACTAAAAAAATTGTGGGAGTTGTTTTGGAACCAGACAAGGGTAGAAGCTGAAAGAATTTTTGACAACCATAATAGAGAAAGCTTAAATGTCCTCCAACAGATTGTTAGTAGAAATCTGGACTTTAAGGATGCTGCTAGTGAGAGCATTTCAAACTTTTCTAATCTATGATACCAGGATTAATTCATTCAGTTACTTTGCCATGAAGTTAAAATTAGACATTTGAGACTACTTATTGTTAAAGTGTTTTTTTCTTGGGTCTCCTGAATGGTCTGACTCGTGATTTCAGCTCAGGTCATGATCTCATGAGATCAGGCTCCGTGCTCAGTGGGGAGTCTGCTTGAGATTCTCTCTCTCTCTCTCTCTCTGCCTCCCCCCCCACTTGCTCTCTCTCTCCCTATCTCTCCCCTCTTCTCTCTAAAATAAATATATCTTAAAAAAAATAAAGTGTTCTTTTTCTTCAAGGATGACAAAATTTTTTTGTTTCTGTTTTCTAGTTCAAGAGTGACTAAAAAGAATAGCTTTCTGCCCTTGGGCAACCAGAGTAAACTGAGGTTAGGTTCTCATCTGTAAATTGAAGCAGTGGTTATCTAAAGCAGTGATTTGTGAAGTTTCTGGCAGCTGATTTCTCTTTACAAATGAAAGCTGGTGCAAAGTGCAGTAAGTATTGAGGAAGCACTGAGCAGCCTATTTCCCTTCCCAGTTAGATTCTTTCTCCTTATTCAGTGGCATCATGGTCCATCTCGAGGGTTTCCAAGGAGACCAGATTAATAACACAGTTAGGAAATCTTTAAAAGACTACATAATCCACGGGGCGCCTGGGTGACTCAGTTGGTTAAGCATCTGCCTTAGGCTCAGGTCATGATCTCAGGGTCCTGGGATCTAGCCTCACATGGGCTCCACACTCAGGAGGGAGTCTGTTTCTCCCTCTCCCGCTGCCTGCTGCTCCCCCTCCTTGTGCTCTTTCTTTGTCAAATAAATCTTTAAAAACAAAACAAAACAAAAAACTACATAATCCAAAGTCAGATAAATGTCAGCTCTAACTCATTAGTATCTGGATGCAGAGGACAAACAACATACGCACGTGTGCACGCTCACACACACACACACACACATACATATACACACACATACCCACCACGTGTGGATCATTTAATACCTAAGTCAAATGGTTGTGGAAAAATTATGTTTTTTTATGTGTTTACAAATAGCTAATTTATGCCCAACTTGGAACATCTTGAGAAAACACAGTTCATAAAATTTTGCAAAAGATGTATCGTAAGAGTAGTTCAGATTAAATGGCAAATCAAAGTAGTTTTGAACCTCAAAAGTCAGTCAGATCCTGAATTCTTACCTTAAAAATTTGTTCAACAATTCAGGTGAAAATACTTTTTTCTACATCTAGAATATTAATCTTATCATCACATTCTGTGTCTTGAAGAAATTCTGACACTCAAGTCACCTGTAAGGTGGCGAGTCTGTAATTAATATGCTTTGTAGACAGCTGTTCCCTTCAAGCAATCTATGCTCAAAATTAATCAAGAAACTCTCCTCCAGGGAGCCTCTTGCTCTCATAAACTACTAACCTGTTAAATATGGAATTAATTTATTTTGTTGTTTTACTACCAACTTTAAACAAAAGAAAGAAAGAAAGAAAAGCCCCTCCCAAGTACAGAGAAAAGCCATAGGGCTGGGGCCAATATATGCTATATAAACCTTACCTAATAGTTGACAAATAGGAAAGAAAAACACTCCTGATACTCTCCTTATTTTTTCACCCCTACCTTGTCATTTATGGTGATGAGGTTATGACCACGTAAGTAGGAATTTAGCATGGATTCTATTGCTCAGTCCTCATAGTTACAGCACATAAAACCATCATTATAAACATTTTGCACAGAGGAAACTGAATCTCAGAGAAACATAAAAAATCTTGCTTAAAGTTACATGGCTAGTATATAACAGAGCTAAATTTTTGATTACTCAGATTGAAGGAAGCAACAAATAGAAAAAGGGAAAGCCAGCTTTGAGAGGGAGAGAGAGAGAGAGAGAGGGTGTGTGTGTGTGTGTACTATATACCTATGGCTGACACTAGCTGGTTTGATTTATATAATACCTATGGTTGAGACTCTTACTAGGTATCATAGAGGATTACATAGCTGCTGTAGTCATTCATTCATTCATTCATTCACTGGATAAGGACTTACTAAACAGACCTATATGCCTTATTAAACACCTGGGATTCCTTGGTGAAGGAGATGTGGTTCTTGTCTTCATGTAACTTAGGTTGAAGAGACAAAAATATTAAACCAAATTAGTAATGATAAGGTGGGACGCTGTACACTGTGATAACTAGTATACAGGATTGTTCAAGAACACAACATGGCCACTTGAACCTGTTTGAGCATAATGTGTTTATGATTTTCACCTTGTTTCACACACACACACACACACACACACACAGACACACACACACACACACAGGTGCACACATCCATAAGCATCTCACAGTTTCTGTTTTTGATATCTGAAGTGAGAATGCATCTCATTGTAGGAAAATGCTTCACCGGATTCCTAAGTGACTTTATATAGGTGCCCTACAAATATGTCTGATGTGACCAGAGAGATAGCCACTGTCAGTCTTAAAGGATGGTTACCATGCAGCTGTCTACTTGCTTTGTATGGCCTTGAGGAATTGGCCCGATAGCCATCAGCAATTAACACCTCTTCTGGTCAGAGATAAATTGTCTGTGGCACCATAGTTGCCTTCTGAAAACACTCTCCAAAATATCCTTCTGCACACCCTGCAGAGAGCATTGTGAAATCTTCATCCTAAAGTCATGGGAACACATTGACATTACTTCCAGGCTTCCATTAGTTCACTGTGAATGTGGGATCTTATTGTGAGTGGTCAGGAAACTTCAAGGGCATTTTACATCTGTTCATGAGCTACCTCAGGGTGCCCCAGGGCTCAGGGTGCTCCCTTTAACTGTCTCCCCTGAGAGGCATTCTCTCTACAAAAGTTACCTGGGGATGTTGTGGCCCCAGGGACAACTGTCTTCTCTGAAAGATGAAGGATAATTTCCTCACTTCTGTATTATTTGTTGTCCATTTTAATCAGATTATTATTTTTGCTTCCCACATACAACTCTTTATTGTCAGCTAACCACTGCTGTGTTGTTAACAAAAACATGCTGTCCTCTCAACCTTGGATCCTCTCTCTTGACCCACCTCAGACTTCCAGAGTACTTTCCCCTTGGTGGATCCTCTCAGAGGCCCCACATGCCCTTAGCAGTTGTTGTTACTTTGCACATTAAGTCTTCAGACTTCAGACATGGTTTACTTTTGTCTTAGCTCACTTGGGATGTGTCCTAGTTCTTTTCCCAAGAGAGTCTTCAACTCGAATGTAAAACCAGTATTTGCAAGGAAATAGAGGGGGGAAAAAAAGATAGGTTTTTTTTTGTGGGTTTAGAGAGATACAGAGACAGAAGAGTAAGCAAGAGACAGAGACGGAACATCTTAGGCAAAATACAACAGTGATCCTGTGGTTATAAGGATATCCCATGAAAATAAGATTTCTCATTGTGATAGAAATTAATGAGGACCTCAGCATCAGAGAGTGAAGATCCTTTATTATTCATACGATATTAAAATCTTTCATATATATATATATATTTATATATATGTGTGTCTCTACTAATTTAAGATTCATATGAGTTGTATACAAGAGAAGCAGAGCATAACCACTTAAGCCCAAAAGATATGGCTTAAAGAACTATCCACTCTAAGACACTGTCCTGTATCCCCTCTGTGCTCACATTGTTGTCTTTCCCTTTACGTAAGACAGGTTCTTATCAACATATCTCTACATGCACAGGTATTTGTGTAAGTCAGTCCTCCCCTGAATCCTCTGTGACAGAATCAGGCCCAGTGTCAGGCCTGTGAGCACATTGTTTGCTTCTTTAATCTCTTGCTTTCCTTCATTTTCTTTGCTGTAAGTGTATTTCATTGAGTCATAGGCTATGACAACAAAATGATTGAAATAACAAATCCAATTAAACAAATTTGTTTTTTTATATGATAGCTGCAATCTAGTTTTAATTTTTTGACATAAAATTATTATTTCATTTTTGCCAAATTAATCAGATTAAGTCATTTTTTGCCATTGGGAAAAATAAAATCCTTACTTTCATATATACCAAATTATTTTCATTCAACCTATATTTAATAACAGACATCCAATGTCTGTTTTAGCAGTAAATTTGTTTGCTAAAATAAAAGGGATTGTGCAGTATGAGGAAAGGATGAATGTCTATACACTCTGGTTGAAATAGGAGAGTGAGTAAAGTCAGACCTTTTTCCTACTGTCTGGGCAAAGGCCCCACAAAATTCCCCATAGAAACCCCAGCACTTTGTAGGGCACAGTTTTAAATACATTAGAGTAGTGAATTAATTCATGTAAGTGAAATTTCTATTGGAGAGTTGCATGTATTTCTTTGGTACAGTATCTTGTGTTATACATTTTTTAAAAATTGGCAGGGCTTTCTTCAAAAGAACATGTTTTTAGCTTTGGAAACTTAAAAAAAAAATTAAGTACCATTTACCAGAAAATCCAAATCATTACCATACCATTCATTGCTTATGGATATAATCAAGGTTTTTTATTTTATAGTACTTAACCTTTTAAAAAGCTATATTTCTAAAAATCCAAGTAATTCCTTTAGTCAATGAGAGGAACAGAAAGCTCACTGAATGGTAATATGACCCAGAAATAGCATTATCCTCTCCACATATTGGTTTGGCACACTTTTACCTTAGAGTAGGAATGAAGGTGTTGTAGCCATTTCTGAAACTTCCGTCACAGTTAAAATTCTTTTCTTTTTTAGTTATATAACATAGGAATACCTAGTGGTGTAGCATTTTATTTCTCATTGACCTTATCACATTATTATATCATAAAGTATTCATTTCATCATAATTTGTATATGTGTGCTTACAATAATAAAGCAAATCATAACCAGCTACATGGTACATATTCATTAGATCACAACTTTTGCTGTCTTTATTTTTAATAACTCAACAGAACATCAGAAGTCTAGAAATTTGAAAATAAATGGAGCAACACAGTACACTCTACATGAAAGAAACTCTTAGCCCTAAGGGACTTTTTTTGTAGAAATAAAAATGGAGAACTACTCTGCCATCTAGTGGACACATTGAGAAATGGAAAAGTTTTGCTTTTATTGTTTAAAATAGAGTTGTATTAAATTTCACCAAAATGCTGAATTTTTTATTGAGCAAAGTAGCACCTGCTCTTTTAATTGTTTTTGGAAGATATTATGAGGATTTATGTATGGATGGGATAAGATAATCTTTAGAAAGTAGCTTAGAAAAATGAGATTTAGGGATTCCAGGCTAGAAGAAGCTAAAAACGGTACAGTGTTGGATATATGTTTTCATATATGGCATGTCACAAAGGGAGAACATGAGAGAGTGAGAGAAAGGAAGGAGAGAGAAAATGATCTTTTTATTGAATTGTTTAAAAGAGGGAACGAATAAAACAGAAGCATTGTTTTGCAAATTTTGAAAGCCTAAAACCAGAGTCCCCAGGGTTCAAGGAATAATTCTTTAGTCTAACATATGGGAAGTTTGGCAAAGAGGGAAAATGTCTTTTGGAAGAAGTTCCAATGTCTGGTTAGAGGGAGAAAAGGGCAGATGAAGAACAGCTGCTGAAAGAAAGTACAGCATGTGTGAGGAATTCTGCAGCCTGCAGCCCGGTGAGAACAGTGCTTGCTTGATGGCAGTTTTCCTTTACTTCACCTAAAAGTTAGTGGGTTGTAGTGGGAGGGAAACCAGGAGGGCAAAGTACAATTAAAGGAGACCTTTCAATAGACTGGATGCTAAGCCTTTGTATTACCTTGTTGAAATGAAATATGATCATAGAAGACTGTTAAGATAATACTACATGGAGAGTCATTCTCTGAGTTTAAGGCTGTACCCTCTGCCATCTCAGTCATTGCAAGGCCTGTCTGTTGGGCAGTTTTTGATGGGCCTGATAGGGCTATACTATCATGAATAATGAAGAGGAAAGGAAAAACTGGTAGTTGGATATTTTAAAACATATGGTGGCCAAGTCCATCGTACTAATAATTCTTAGCACATTAGAACAATTTGCAGCATATCAAATAGAAAAGGAGTTCCCCTGTAGCAAGAGGGAGTGTGGCAAGGCAAAGAACCTTGGTTTGGGACAGTATTCTTGCTCTGGCCAATGGTGAGGACAGATTGGGTTCTGACCCAGTTCATTTGGAATAGTGCCAAAGTCTTAGACAAGGGCATGATAAATAGGGAATGCAATAAAATTGGGACTACTAGCATTGCTTTATGAAATGGAGAGAACATTTTCTCCTACTGGTAGGAGAAAAATACCCCCAACTCTCCTCCAATGTTTAGCCTTTTGAAAGGAAAATAATATTTCATGGAGCAGACAAGATGGAAGAATTTTATAGTAGCACATAGATTTGGGGCCTACAAGAGTATGGCACATTCTTTAGGTGGTGGTGGGAACCTAGATGTACTGTAGCTACCTGGGAACTACAAAGGTAGGTGCCCTCTGGAGTAAGTCTGAGGTAGGTGAGTACCGAGGAAACCCAGAAACTTCTCTGTGACAACCTTCCATTGTGTTACAGTAATGTGGTCCTGAGTGTTATGTTTCTGCTGTGTGACCTCTTCTCCTTGGTTATAGCTCACTGGGTCAGATGTAGATAGCTGAGCAACATTGAATCCATCAGATTCTCTCTTTCAGAAACTTAAGTTGGGACCACTTCCAACTTGGACCTGAGGCTACAAGAAGCTAGACCTTCAACATATAAACAGGAAAATTGTGCTCCATCCATCATTGTTTTGTGGATAAAGGAGCAGAACAATCTAGTATATGGGGAGACAAAGGGAAATGAATGCAAAGTGAGAAGCAGAGATGAGAAATATTGAAAGAAATGCCTGAAAAGTTTTTAATTATTTATTCTAGTTTTTTTCTATGGCTGGCCATATTTTTGCCCTTGGGTCTCAATTAGATACCTCTCCATCCTTATAATACATACCCATTTGACTTAAGGAAGCCTCCGTGAATATCTATTATTTGCACAAAGATTCTTAATATGGCGATTTTGCCCCCACACTGTCCAAATTCAGTCATTTGAGCCAGGAAAAGGAAATTTGAAAAGCTGGTCTTCTATCAGTGCTTTAGACTCCAGGAAATAGGGACTTTAATCTGAACATGGCTTCAGGAACCTGACCTTTTGAGTGCTTCTTCAAATATTTTAGATCTGCCTCCATTGCTTGGGACCAGCAGGAACCTGCAATACAGTTCAGGAGGGGCACCCCGGTCCTGGTCTCTGTTTCTCCCCCTGATGAACTTACTCTCTAGGACCTTCCATTGCTCCCCACACACTTCAAAGCAATCAGTTGCATAGAGGAGCTCCAGTACTAATCCTTATGGGATTCTTCTGGAAGCCCATGGGTGGGTTCCCATTCCAGGAGGGTGGCCTGGCAAGTGGATATGTAAAGGTGGTTGGTGGACAGAGTGCCATCTGGCACCGTAAGGGAAATAATATGTTGCGGGAATCTGAAGCTTGAGTGGGACTATCCAAATGAATTGATTTAGTTTCTCCTAGTTAAAGTGTTTAGCCCAGTAAAAAGATCGGAGAAAAGAGAGAACTGTGTGCTTTCAAATACATGAAAGATTTTCGTATTGACTGGGAAAGAAAGGTAGGAAAAGAATGAAAAGGAATAAGGTAAGAGACTGCCAGAATTCATAATATGGAGGGCCTAAAAAAATTGGACTCTATAGTCAAGTCAATGGTAAGGTATGGAAAACTACTCCTAATTTGTGTTACAAGCAGTTGCTCTGGTTGCAGAGTGAATTCAGGACAGCGGTTAGGCAGCTTTTCAAAGGTGGTGGCTCTGAAGACGAGGAGAGACAGATCAACTCTAATGAGGTGTGTAGGATGTGGAAGTGATGATAGACTCGATGGAAATGTGAAGAGAGAGTTGCCAGAGATAACCTCCAGATGAGCTGCTAGATGCTGGCAGCACCATCTCCTGGAAGTGGAGGTGGGGATGGCTAATTGGGAAGAGGATAAGTTGAGTGCAGGTTGAGTGTGGGATGCTTGAGGGCCTTCCAAAGGGGAGATGTACAGTTGGAGGCATGTGATTAGAACACTCATGATGAAGTCGGCTTATTCTCCTACTGGCAAAGCCATGTTGTTTGCTGCATTTTCCGTCTGGAAAGCAGAATATTGAGCCTGGACACATGCTTTCCTCTCTTCAAAAATGGCTTTCAAATACAAAAGAGTAGAAATGCCGAAGTAGCTGATATAGACCAGAGAAAATGGTCACTTCCTTCATAAAATGACTTTGCTCCAGGCTGTGCCTTCAAACGTAATTCAGGAACTTCACCCATACTGAGGCTGGAAGTTTCACACAGAGTGTTCTTCTTGTACTGACAGGAAAAATACATAACCTTGCCCTTTGTAAGCCGTGGTCTGCCTTCAGTGTTTACACATTAGCTTCCGTAACAGGGCTAGGAGAAATGATTCCTTATCATTGTATTAGGCAGCCCTGTTCGGATAAAAGAACATGTTGTTTATCCATAACATGAACTTTAATATAGCTATTTAGCTGTGCAAATAGCCATGTAGAACTGCCAATACAAAATAAATATATTTTTGAATTTATTGAAATGTTTGCCCATTTCCAGTGCCTTCTGTGTTTTGATCTGGCTATCCAAAGTAGGGAAGTCAGTGTGTTTATTTTCCATGCTGAGAGAAATAGTGGCCTGAAAACAGTGAGCGGCAGCTCAGAAAGAAGGATTTCCTTAAAAACTGTGCATTATCAACCTGATCAAAAGAGTATTCAATTTCGAGTTTTCCTTCTGAGATTTTTTTAAAATGAAATTTTAGAAAGTTAAGTTACTTTACATCTACAGTAGATCTTCACACGTATTAAATAGTGTGGTTGATACAGCAATTTCACTAGCCTGTAAAGCATCTATTCTGATTATCTTTTATGTGATCAGGCATACAAGAGGGAACTTCATTCCCATTTATTTGATGGTTTTCATACTTTGATACTGTAGAGGTATAAAAAAAATTCTCGTATCTAAAACCTAATTATGAGAATTCAAGCTGTAGATACTATGTTTACATTGCTTTATCTTGGACTTTGTGTGTCTGTGGAAGAATAAACTGTGAGTTTTAATGCTTCTGTATGTCACAGTCTTCCCAACTCAAACTCAGACTAGAGAGGAGGGAACCAATATTTATGAAATGGTGTATTCCAAGGACTTTTGTATACTTGAGTTTATTACAATAATACATTGAGCAACGGATTTCTAACCCCATTTTTTGGTAAGGAGACTGACTCTCAAGGGATATTTGCTTTCACACTGCTAAGTAAAGGGTAGAAACAAAAGACTGATCTTTTTGCCTTAGTATTCATGCTATTTCCACTCTCCCAGAGGTTTCCAAAGTGAGTTCCATTGAGTCAAGGGCCATGAGGAGGTGCCTTGGGAGCCACCTCATGGGGACAATGTGGAGAAGGAAGGCGGACTAGATCTTAGTTCCCTGTGCTCATTTTAAGAAGAGCAATTCTGCTTTTTGGTTTCACTTCAAATTATTACTTAGGAAAATGACTTTTACTACTTAAAACTTATTTATAGACTAATGCACCATAAAATTAACTCTGATGAAGCTAATCAGTGATAAAACTAGAGAATCATAGGTAAAAATAACATCAGTTCTTGGTCTCGTAAACTCCACATACCACCACTTATATTTAAAATTATTTTGTGTCTTTTTCTCTAGTGTTTACTGACAAATGGCTAAGAGGGTATTATTTTCCTATCTATGTTTTTAGGATGAATATACAGGATTCTGGATACTGAAGGAGAGCTTTCTAGGTATGCCTAAGAGAGCTAACAGATAAAGACAACCATGGAGTATAGAAAACCTGGAGCCATTTTCCAGCAAAAGCTTAGAAAATTATAGATTGCAAACTTGGTTCAAGGAATACATGGAAAGAGATCATGATTCTGATTGAGGGCAACTCTCAGTGGATGTCTGGCTGGAGGAAAATTCTTGCTTTATTCTAATATTTAATTTTTAATCAACTTTACTGAGTTATAATTTGCTTGATGCTTTGTTATTCTGACTTCTACTTCCAAAAAAGAAAAAAACCCCACAAAACTGCTTATTTTGTATGCATTGCAGAGGGACACAACCCAAATTATTTCTTTAGTAAAAGATGATCACCGTATTTTCTAAATATAGTCCCTGGAACAAAGGCAAAGCCTCACCTAGGGACCTTTTACAAAAGCAAATACTCAGGCCCCACCCTACTGCCTGGAAACTGTGTGGATGGGGCCCAGCAATCTGTGTAATAAGCCCTTTGTAAGTTTACAAAGGTGACCCTGATGCAGAGCAAAGTTTGAGAACCCCTGCACTGGGAGCTGGCTTTTGACCTGGCAATGCCAATCTGGAGACTGGCCAGAGGAAGGTAGAATTGCCAAACTTGTCCCAGAGGTAATTCTAATGAGCAAAATGATAGCCTTCTGAATTAGGTGTGCCTGGGAGGCTTAGTTGGTTGAGCGTCTGAGTCTTGGTTTAGGCTCAGGGAGATTGATCCCAATGTTGGCTCTGCGCTGGGCATGGAGACTGCTTAAGATTCTCTCTCTCCCTCTCTTTCTGCCCCTTCCCCACCCTTTCTCGAGAGTATATGAGCTCTCTCTTGCTCTCTCAAAAACAAAAACAAAAGCAAAAATAACTTCCTGAATTAGAGGGAGAAAACTGGAAAAAATGAACCAGCTGTTAGCTAAAAGAGGCAGAGAAGACACTTAAATACAAACAGATACCAAAAGTTACTAGAGCTCTTTCAATGGCAGGCTGCTAAAATTCCTATTGATGAAAGGGGTGAGGTTTGTGTTTCTCACTTCTACATGTATTCTTACAATAAGCTTTCTTTATGTGAAGTATCTCACAACCCAAATAGCTTCAAGCATCTTGTCCTCGGCAGCTCAGAGTCTACATGGAAGGGAAAGAATAATAGAGTGATTGAACCAAGAAGATGGGGAAGGGATAAAGAAGTACTCTTCATTTAAGAGGGATCAAGCTCTCTGATAGGACATCTCTTTTAGACAGCAAATCTCTTCTGCGGAGCAGGTGACCAAGAGTTATAAGTGTTAATAACTACTTGGATTAATAAATAATATGTCTTGTGTACTCACTTGTGCAAGATGCTGTTTTGTGCGTGTATATGTGTATATGTATGTATATATTATATATGTGGATTCACTTAAGTTATGTGCTAACTAATCATGTTTGTACTATTACCATGTTTGTTTTATAGAGTTACAGGTAATAACATTAAGGCAGAGAAAAATTAATTAACTTGCCCAGAGACATACACATAATCTGTTATGGGATGACAATTTGCACCCTGGCAACCTGGCACCAGAACCTGTGCTATCAATGGAGATGCTATATTGCTTCTTGATGGAAGTTATTAAAATTAATCCTCTAGGTTTGAGATTCTATAAATTGCTTGTTTGTCTCTATGGTAACCATATTCAAAGCCATGTGCTTCTGGACTCTTATTTGAAATCACCACTAACCATAAGAACCACATGGCTCCTGTGTGTCCCACCAAACATGTGCATGTGATTACATTTTATATATGACTCCTAATATCTTCATCACATAAATGTTCTATATTGTGAACTCTGGTTTTAGCCCATATAGGAATTGTTTACATTTGATTTCCTGGTTGTAATCCTGAATAAAAGAGGGAGGAAGAGAAGAGAGTAGGTACTCTTGTCTCCTTTCTAGACCATGAAAGTATTCAAAAGTTTTGTGATGGACCAGTTGAAACCTTAGAGGTTTCTAAAAGGTATGGGGGAGGCCCTCACCTCCATAAAGATAGTCAACATGCTCCTGAATTGATTCTGAAAAATGCATGCCCCACTAATATTGGTCATCAACACTTTCATGTATTTTTTTGAACACACACAGGCTAATTCAAGGGAAAAAATATGTATATTTACATATTAGATACATATAAATGTCAATTTTATGTTTTAACTCAAAATGAAAATGGTACAGTGTTACATAGCAACTCCATGGTAAATCAGGGGCTAAGGGCTATGTCCTTTTTTTTTTTTTACTGCAGTCCTCACTGATCATCTGAGATACACCAGGGATTACACCTATCTACATAGGGGATGCAGAAAAAACAATTTATCCCAACCCTGTTCTCATCCCTTCATTGTCTGGGCTTTCTCTGATGTTGCAGTGTCCTTGCTCTCCTTGGTGGGCCCATTAGCAGGCACTCTGCAACTCACGCAGGAGCAGGATCACCAGGGCTCTGGGAGAGTGGATTGTCCAGGCCCTCTGCCTTCCCAGGCCTCTTGGCAAGACCCTGAGGACTCCCACCACCTGGAAGCCTTCGCAGGCAGAGGACATCAACCCAGTTCTAAAAATGGATAAGGAATGCTCTCACAAGGTTTGATATCCTCCACCAATCCCTAGCCTGAACCCTTGGTTGTCTTAGAATGTTCTTTCCATCAGTCCATCTCTGGTATGAATTAAAGAGCTGAGTATATTCTAGTTGTAATCACAAAAGCTAGGAAAACTGCGTGCGTGTGTCTGTGTGTGCGTGTGCACGCACACACGCGTCCCTGTGCATTCATAGGCACATGCATGTGGGTTGGTGAATGAGTGGAGGGGATATCAGGTAGGCAAGTAAAACAAGTTAAAGTACAGATAAAAGGAACAGAGGTTGAGTTTCTGGCTCAATCTGGCTCAAGATATGCTTCTCAGAATGTTTAGAAGCCCTCCCTGACATATTGGGCAGCCCACATTTTCCCACTGGTCCGACTCAGTAGAAGTAGAATGTGCGTTTTCGTAGGCTGCACTATCTGAATCCCCAAGTGTCTTTTATCGGGTGAGCAAAATATATGATCATTTCAGGAATCCTAATTGGCATTTAATAAGTTCCTATGTAATCTAAATATGAGCCAGTGTAATTACAACTTTTCAAATTAAAAATAAGATATTCTGGTGAAATTAGGTGTCTCAAAGAGCAACTGTTCGCAAATACAAAACTATAGAAAACTTATAACCCTGATCATGAGCTCGTTGCTTTGTATAATTTATATTATGGAATCATTAGAGTCATTTCCTTTGACATGATATTAGAGATTATACACAGTGGTTAATGGATTCCCTTTTTAGAAAATGCAATCACATACATCTCTCCACTTCCTTACCATTAAAAAATGATCCCATTTTCTTTCCATTTTGCATGAATCAAATAAAAGCATGTTATTAAACACCATGTAGTAAGGTTAAATAATTAGAAAAATGATGGAAACAAGTTTATCTGTTCTTTAAACAGAACATAGTTGTTAGTTTCTAATTTTATTAAAACAGTTTAAATAAAAACAGTAACAGAACAGAAAGCTAAATGCTAGATTTAAAACAGTAATACCAACTGGGGGAGAGGCCACTAGGTGGAGCCCATGGTTTCTAAGATTGAAGGTAAGTCTCAAGCAGTCTTGGGATAAATGTTTTCCAGCTATTACCACAGTGGTGTTAGGGATAGTCAGCAGGCTGATATATCCGACAATCAGTCCTTTGGCTACTACAATTAGGAAATGGAGGAATTTGAGAACAGGGTCAACCATCATTCTGTCTATACAAGTACATAAAAGAATTTAAGTACAATTCACCCACTTCTGGAAATTAACAGTAATTTACACTGACTATCTGGAAAAGAAGTCAATAATTTGATAACCTAATAGCAAAGAAAGCTAGCTATGGGATAGATTTATTAAAATGTGTTTTTTTCTTATTAGTGGGCATCCAGTTCCCCTTTAAAAAGTTTACTACGTGAAAATTATAACAAGAACACACTCTTCAATGTATTTGTTGGTCGTATGGCAAATAAAAGAAACCCATTTTAAAACATTATTTGGATTGCCGTCATCAAGCAATTACAATCTGTTAAGTACACTTGGAAAAAATGTAAATGCAATACAGTTAGACTCTAGTAGCCATTCTAAGATAACAAGTGAAATAGCTTTCCATACTGTTGATACATGGTTAAGCCTATTAGAAGTGATTTTATAATTTTTTTTAAATTTTATATATTTATTTGACAGAGACAGAGAGCACACAAGCAAGGGGAGCAACAGGCAGAGGGAGAGGGAGAAATAGGTTCCGCGCTGAGCAGGGAGCCCAGTGTGGGGCATGATCCCAAGGACGCAGGGATCATGACCTGGCGGAAGGCAGACGCTTAAGTGACTGAGCTGCTCAGGCGCCCCTAAAAGTGATTTTATTTTTTTTATTTTTTTTATTTTTTAAAGATTTTATTTATTCATTTGACAGAGAGAGACAGCCAGCAAGAGAGGGAACACAAGCAGGAGGAGTGGGAGAGGAAGAAGCAGGCTCCCAGCGGTGGAGCCTGATGTGGGGCTCGATCCCAGAACGCTGGGATCACGCCCTGAGCCGAAGGCAGACGCTTAAGGACTGAGCCACCCAGGCGCCCCTCCTAAAAGTGATTTTAAATTACTGACTTAATAGTCATTCTTTTTGAATTAATTTTTTGGGGTATAATTGATATAAGTAGACTATATATTCTGAATTATAGAAATTATTAAATTATATAACTTGATACATTTTCACACATACACACAAAATCATCACAACAAAGATTGTGAACATATTCATCTCCCTTGAAAGTTTTCTTGTATTTTATTGTCATCCCTCCCTCCCTCCCCTCCCTGTTCTTCCCTTCCCCCCAGGTCACGACTAATCTGTTTTCTGTCACTATAAGTCAGTTTGCATTTTCCATATGGATTTATACAGTATTAACACTTTTTTGGAAGTGGTGGTTTGGCTTCTTTCAGTTAGAATAATTATTTTGAGATTCATCCACATTGTTGAATGTGTCAGTAGTTCATTTGTTTTTATTGCTAAGTAATATTCCCAGGTTTGGCTATTCCACAATATGTTTATCCATGCATCTGTTGATGGACATTTGAGTTTAGGTTTTTTTCCCCCCCAGTTTAGAGTTATTACAAATAAAGCTTCTGTGATCATTCATGCACCAATTTTGTATAGACATACATTTCCTTCTCTCTTGGTTGAGTGAAACAGTCATACATAGGTGTGGGCAAACATAGCTATCTGTTTAACTGTTTATGAAACTGCTGAGCTCTTTTCCAAAAAGGCTGTGCCATTTCTTCTTCTTTCATGTATAATTAGGTACAAATCTCTATTTTATGGATATTAATAAAAGCGATGAATATCATGAGTTACTTAATTTAAATCAGGAAACAAAAAACACTTTGCTTTTCTTTCTGTTTAATGCTATACTATCCTGTACAGCAATATTGAATTTGCCTCTGCACTGTGGAGGGACAGAAATAAATCCATCATCACTACCTTTAAAATACTTGCCTATAATAAATAACTTAAACACCATTGGACAATTTATGGGAAAAAGAAAAGTACAAATAGGATTTTTATTTCACCAAAATATGAACGTGATGAAACACCCTGGAATTGTCAGCTGCTTGTGTAGCCTCGTAATTTTGTCACTTCAGGTTTATGATGAATATACATCTCAAAATAATTAGAGCAGTTTCTGTTTCAATGTCCTATCTTAAATCCAGGCCATGTGTTCCTGTTCTTTATTGAAGAAAATTCAATCACTGATTTCCAGCAGAAACTCTTCTCATAAAACTTCTCCATCATATTAACTTTTCCAGTAACAAGAGACCCTGTCATACTTGTAGCATGGCATGGTTTTTATTCAAATAAGTTATGCTGTCCAGTTTAAGTTGCACTTTATTATCCTTTTGGGAAAAATAGCTTTGTGTTTTTAGATTAAGGGAAGTACATCGTGAGAAAGAAGGTGTCAGATAAATATTTTAAAAATATTCCCTTAATTTACCAGTTCTGTGATCTTATATAAACTACTTAAGTGTTTATGTGGGTATCTGTAAAATGGGAATAATACTTTTGCATGCATATTTTGAGGATTAAGAAAGTTAAAAAATGTAAAGTACTTAGGTACTAGTCATATAATAAGTACTCAACAAATATTAGTTTACATTATTTTTAAAGGTCTGTGAATATATATAAGGTAGCGATAAGTAAATTTATATTGTAAAGAAGAAAAATGTATACAAAGAAACATATTTAGAAACCTTCCTTGTTTGTTTGTTTTTTTTTAATTTATTTATTTACTTTAGGGAGAGATAGAGTGCTAGCTGGAGAAAGCGGCTGAGGGAGTGGGAGAGAGAATCTCAAGCAGATTCCTCATTGAGTGCAGAGCCCCATGCAGGCCTCCATCTCATGACCCTGAGATCATGGCCTGAGCAAGAAATCAGGAGTATGACACTCAACCCACTGAACCACCCAAGCATCCCCTTCCTTGCTTTCTTATTTGTGGATTCCAGTAAAGACCAGTCCTGTACTACCGTCCAAATAGAGTCAGATCTTTTACACATCTCTAAATTCCCAATGACTAGAACATTTTCTTAAATTCTCAAAGAAGTTCTGTGATTTCTTTGATGGTTTTTGTGTCAAGTGTGTTTCCTGATGCATTGTGATGAGTTTGTTAACTATGGTCTTTGCTAATCCTCTAAAATATGAAGATTATGTGTGATGAAATGAAGTACATTTTAATCTGCTTAATTTAGGACATATTTTAATGTGTAAAAATGTATTACTTTGGTTAGAAAGATGTTACTTTTTTTCAAAGGCAGAATAAGCCCAGGGGTAATAATTCCTTTTAGTTTCAAACTTACTGGATTGCTAAAGTATTTAAGTACTAATAATTAAATACATGAATAAAAATACTCCAAACAAGTGAAAAGTCTCCATGGCCCAGAAACAGACCAGAATTATAAGCAGTTTGGCCAGGAAACCTCATGGGACTCTATGAGGTGGGACTCCATGTCTGTGGCTACAAAAGGTTAATTCTGGATGAAGAGGGGAGGCTGGGACTTCAGGCTGGAAGCAAGGGGGTGTAATTGGAGCACATGCCTCACCTGCTGAGGGCCACAGCACACCTCCTTGACTGAAGCTCCTGGGCCATCAATGTCCCAAGCCCTACAGTTTTTAAAATATAAAATAATGCAATATTGCTTCATTATTTTTGCAACTGCAAATGAACTCCATTTGAAGATGATATAAGATAAGGTGAACAACCAAATTAAGTCCATTCTGTATTGTAAGAAAGGCAGCTGAGTATGGCGTTAAAGAACACAGACTGGGGAGTCAGATTGTCAAGAACTGAATCCCAGTCCTGTCACTTCTAGTGTGTGATTCATGGCCTCAGTTTCCTCCTTTGTAAAATATGAGTGAAAACACTGCCTATTACACAGGGTTGTATGAAGATGAAATGATTAAGCACGTAGAACTCAGCCCGTAGCAAAAACTATATAAGATTTGTGATTATTAGTGAGACAAGTGTGCTCATCCTATATATGTGAAGCATTCCATACAGGTCAAGCTTTTGGAAAACTGATTATTACATGAAATACTAATTTAGCTACTTTCACATTCAGTTTTAAATATCCTCCCCCCCCCCTTTTTTTTTAGACTTCTAATGTCTGAACACCTAAGTGAAATGACCCTGGATTGAAGTCTTAGCAAATATAGCATCACCTTTCAATGTTCAGAGAGAAAGTTTTATGCATAGTTCTTTACCTATAGAAAATATATTTCTCTTAGATGGAATTCATTAGTTCCAGAAAATTGTGAGAAATTGAGTTTAAGTCCCTATGTGGGCGTCAGTCTCTCTAAAACTTGCTTTGCCTATAGTCTATATTATTTTAAGGAGGGATCATCACTTACCTAATTTCTCAAGCTAAAGATCCTGGCACTTTCCTCATAGCTTCCTTTCCCTCACCCTGTCCCTGCCCCATATCCAATCACCCATTCCAAAGCCTGCCCATCTGATTTCTAAATATTTTTTTAACTTTGAGCCCTCTTTTTCATATTATCACTATCCTCAAAGAGTTTCTATCATTCCTCAAGTGGCCAGTTTTCCCAGCCACCTAACTGGGCTTTCTGCCAGCTGACCTGACCCATGAATCCATCTGCCTCCCAGCTGCTAGAAAGACCTCTCCAGAGCAAAAGCCTGACAGTGGCTCTAGATTGGCTCTGTAGGATAAAGTTTCCTCTCTCTGTTACAGCTTCACAGACTCTTTTTCAGCTTCACGTAGGCTACTCTTACATCTACAGGAAATGAAAGCTGCCCACACTCCATGGTTTTTCTCATGTGTGTGCCTTTTCTCATTCTGTCAATCTGCCTGGAATGCCCTCGTCTCATCATTCACACTTCCACCGTGGTCACCCTATCACCACAATGCCTAGCTGATTACTATGGATTTTACAAGATTTATTTCATGCAGTGACCTTTGTAAAGAACTCTCCCTGAAGCTCTGAGACAAGTTTAGGTGACCTTCCTCTAGGCTCCTAGAATTCTTGGGCATTTGTGTTTTGCCCTTACGAATACATTTTTCTGGTAAAATGGTTTCTAGACTTCTCCATAATTAGACTTAATTATTAGATTATAATATCCAGGACTTTGATGTTTAATTATAAAACATGGTGTGTTATTAGCATTTAAATAAAAGCCTTTGATACATATAGAGTTCAAAATATATAAGGAATTTTTATGTTAACGCTGTTACCATATTTTTAATGAAAGAAAAAAATATAGGTTAAACAGTAGCAGCCACTCAGGCTCAGTCTGAGTGGCTCAGTCTGTTAAGCTGTGGATTTTTGGTTTCTGCACAGGTCCTGATCTCAGGGTCCTGGGATCCAGCAGCGTTGGGCTCCGTGCTCATTGGGGAGTCGGCTTGAGGATTCTCTCTCTCCCTCTCCCACCGCACCTCCCGCCACTCATGCTCTCAATCTCTCTCTAAAATAAATAAATAAATAAATAAATAAATAAATAAATAAATAAATAAATAAATCTTAACAAAAAACAAAAAACAGTAGCATGATAGTATGACACCACTAGTTTTTATTTGTTTTTTGTTTTGAGGGGGATTTTTTTTGGCAGGGGGAGTAGGCAATAATAAAGAGCTGCAACCAACTGTAGGACTAAAACTGCTAAAATGGTTTTTGGCTCTGTTCCCCTTTCCATCAGTTTTTCCCCCTATCAGCAGCTACAGAGAGGGTTAGGCAGAACTCCTTGGTTGAGCCACCATTATATATATCACATTACAAACTAATAAAAACCAATGTCCCATACCCTCTCCTTTCCCTATCAGCCCTTTTCCTGTGTTATTATCTGTGGAGTAGAATGACTTAGCTTCAAAGTGAGGAGATGGTAGGGTTTATAATGTCTTAAGAGGGACATGGGAAAATTTTATTCTGTGTGTTTTCTAGCAAAAAGATAAAAATACATGTACTAAGCATGCTTTGTTATTTAATATTAATTTGAAGAAACAGGTTCTAAAATGGCGTTTGGTTTGCTTCATTCTCCTACAAAAATAGCATTGACATTTACCATGTGATATTCTGTTTTCAGTATTAATCTGTCTCTTATTGACAGCAGAAACTAGTTGTCTATTTTGTTTTCTCAGTGCTTTGTGTTGTGCTTGCACATAGTATCTACTCAATGTGAATTGTTGAGTAAATTAAATAAATGCATGAGTGAGTAATTCAATTGATCTCTGATACTTCTTTAATAAGAATGTAAACAGCCAAATTTTATATTGGTATCAGACAACAAGTTAAATGAAGAAATTTCAAAAGTATATTCAGAATTATTCCATTGTAGTTTCACTTCCCACTCTAAATTTGCCATACTCTTCCTTTAGTGTTCTTTAACTCTAACCACTAATCATTATTTTCATATTGAGTAAAATTGATTAGTTTAAAACCTCAGGAGCTTCCCAGAAATAATCTAAAACTGAACCCTTACATGGAGGGCAGGGCGAAACGAAAGAAAGAAGCAGGCCATTCCAGATTAGTAGGTGGCACATTGGCCTGCCAGAATCTTAAAAGTTTATATAGAGACCTTTGTGGGGTTTAGTCATACCATCTAGATGGTCTCAACATCGTATCACTGTCTTGAGGCTTTGTCCTTGGAGCAGCTTTGGAAGTGGGGAAGGCAAGCAGAATGCACATTCCAAGGATAGGGGAGGGGGTGAAGAACTTCAATTGCCAGGTCCAGCTCCATGGGGTGAACTGATGGCCATGTCTTCTTGATGATCTCTCCCAACAAAATGAGAAAGAAAATGGATGTTCATTTCTAGTATCAATTACTGATTTTTTTTTAAGTCACTTTTTGCTTAAATGAAAGCTATTATAAGGAGACACAAGAGGGGAACTTTAGAGCTTTCTAATTCATATCAAATTTAAAGTGCACTCAATCAAAACTTATATGTTGAATCCAAACTCCAAATAGCTCATTTCAACATAAGATAGATTATCATTTCGATAGACTGTTGCTCTTGTTTTTAAAAAATAATGGAAAGTTGCTCCATCTGTGATACTGTTTCTTTATTTCTGTGTAATCAGAACAATTATTAGCAGAGGAATTTATGAGACTTTTTAAAAATTGCATATGTTGAACAATATACATTGTTTTCCCATTGGTTACTAAATGATCACTTGTTTTTTTCTCACTGATTTGGTTAGAATATATAAAGATTTAGTAAAAGCAGTTGTAGTGCTATGGAAGGCATAGTATATTTTGAAATATTACTTCCCAAGTTGTTTCCAAAAACTATACATACTTATGAATCTTCCAAAATTTTGGGGTTTTGTTTGTTAAGAAGGAAATTATCTTACTGGATATACTGAAAAACTTATTTGTATTCGTCTTTGAGACATTGGATGGTTTATTTTAGTTATTACAGCAATTAATAGCATGTATGTTTCTCTTATCCCTAAACTTATTACTATGAAATATTTGTTTATAATTTGGAAGAAAATTTTACATTGTTTTACATTCAAATAAATGATAGAGGACCAAAAACATTGAAAAGAGAAACAAAAATATATAACTGCCCCACTGTTAATAAGTTTTAAAGCCATTTAAGCAGTCATTAAATCTTACTGGGAGATTTCTAGGCCACTCTAAATTTACAAATAAAAGTTCAGAACTGGGAGCCGTTGAACATTTCCTGGCGCAACAATTCATTGCTTTTCATCCTGAGCGTTAACTTGGCTCAGGAAGAGAAAATGGGGGGTTTCTCTTCCCTCCATGCTTGAGAATTCATATAGAGTAATATATGAGATAGAGAGTGTGTAAAAGCACATTCTTTTATTAAATGTAAGTTAGAGTTTGGGGATATATTTTGTGGGTTTTGTTTCAGTATTTTGAAGTGGGTCCGGAATAAGTACAGTTTTATTTTAATGATACACATATGTTTGTACTTGGTATATTGAAAATATTATTAAGAACATTTGGTTCAAGGGACTGAGGTCTTCAGGAAGGCAGTGAGAAGTCCAAATGGACATTGGATAATTATGGTAGGTACTTTGTTGAATGAGTTTTTATTTTCACAAGATAGTTGAAAGTACACAGAGCCTTCCCAAGTGCATTTCTCAAGATTTCTTGAGATCTAATTCCAAACAGCATTTCCTATATCAATGTCCCTTTTCAAGTTAATTTGCCAGGTGTTTCAGCTGTTCTCCAAGAAGTATAATTCATGTGGGGATGTGTGCGAACTCTTCTTTAGACTATTTTATGTTTAAGATATGCTAGGGCTTATTTATTTATTATTTCTCCATTGTTATTAATATTTTAATATTGTATTTGGGAAAATAGTGTGTCTATTTCTCTTTCTACCAGTAAATCTGGTTTGTGAGTAATTTCCAAATCATTCTTTCCCATTATTCAAAATAAATTATGTTTTAACATGAGACAGACCATTGGAGAGTCTTCTTTTCAGTAAATAATATAACAGAAAGAGAATCTTGTGACCCTGAAGTTTAGATTTTTAATTTCTTATTAGTTTATCATATAATAACTACTTTTGTATTTAACTATTAGGCCTGTGGACAGACAAGATAATTCCTAAATAATATTAAAATATTTTCAATATTAAACTGAATATATTGATTACTAAATATCAATTAATTTCTGAAAACAGAAATAAGCATGGAAATTGAGCTTTTTTTGAGGGGGATGCTAATTTAGAAACTTATTTCAAGTCTTAGGAAGTTTTTATAATTTATAGTAAAAGTGTTTATAACTAAAGATAGAAAGAAACCTTGTCTGAGTGAAATGAATATTTTTGGATTCCCAATTACAATCCCTTTTCTCAGCTATTTACATTACTGGCAAAATATCTTAATGCAGGATTTAAATAAAAACAACAGAGTATTTATTAAAAGCGAATCATTTGCTAGGGACTGTCAGTTATACCAGCTCAATTAATACTTCTAAATTATTATTATGACTTTCAAATTATTTTTTCAGTGACAATTATTACCATCCTTTACTTTTTATTAACTTTGCATTTTCCAAGCCCCACTATCTTCTCTCTCCCCTTTGTCTTCAGTGTTATTCAATGATATTGTGGTCTTTGCTCCATATTCATAGTACTTTTTATTCCTAATTCACTACCATTCTCCCCTGACCTCATCTTAGATGACTTTTGTGTCACTATTAATAAAACGTTTGCTATTATAAGTACATAGCAACTTGATAGTAAACTGAACTACCTTCCCCAAACCACATTCCTAATCCTTGTATTCACCTCTGGAAAAAAGAAAATAGGAAGTCTTACTGTCTCATCATTGCAGGGGTATATTCAAGGGTGTTCTGGTAAATGTTTAACAACTCTCTGGGGTGGGGAGGAAGAAAAGAGAGGGCCTGATTTGTAATTGTTGCTAATTATCATGGTGTAAACACTTCCACTGTGGCTGATTTCAAATCACCACCGTGATGTCCTTGACTGAAGACTTGGGAAGAAATGCTTACAATCCACTTTCTTTAGCTGAAAAACTAGCTGGCTACAGCACACCACTGGATCATAGATTCTTCTTTCTACATTCCTCATCACTTTTTTCCTTATTTTTTAACTTCAACTTTCTTAACTATTGCTGTCCTCACTCAGTTGATCATCCTAACTTTCTTTTCTTCTGTATTAAAGCTTATTGGCAATCACTTCAAACACAACTCCCCAAAGAATCAAATTCTCCAGCCTTTCCCATTGTACTATAAATGCCTATCAAAATTAACCAGGATCAATCCCCCCCCCCATTTCTTCCACTTCTTTTTCCTGGGTCTGGAGAAAATCGTGGATCAATCTTAATGCACAATCTCTAAATTCTGGTGAGTCTTTTCTGTCTTTATTATTCTTTTTAGTTATTTCAATCAGCTCCTTCTATTACTCCTCATAATAGCTCTTACAGCCCTTCATCACTCATTTTAGATCTCTTGCTTTAGTTCTGTTCTTTTAACAGAATCCATCTCCAAGAACAGAGAACTCACGCACGATGACATATACTCCTCCCACCTTCACTTTTGTTTCTGCTCATCCCTCATTACTTTCCATCAGCATTTTTGAGAAATAAATATCCCTCTTTCTTTCTAAAACTTAATCCTTACCTTTTCTTTTTTGAGGGAATCTCATTTTATTTTCTCTATGTGGCTTAATCCATCATTACTCCAATTTCCCCAGACTGTTTTTCAATCTCTCTCTTTCTACTCTTACCTTCCACTTTGCTTAAAACCTGACAGAAACATTCCTTGCCTTGAAACTAAAACAAACAAAATCCTTTTCTCAGCATCTTCTCATAAAACCACCAAATGTTACTTCTTTCTTTTATTGCCACCCTATAAAATATTTTTGTGCTTTGGATTTTTGTTTTCCACATTACCCATTCCTTCCTTCCTTAATGGGAATATAACTTCTGTGTGCTTGCAGGACCATAAACTTCAGAAAGGCTGACAGTATATCTTGTTCATAGCACTTTGCAATATGCCTAGGCAAACAGTAAATATCCATTGAGTAAATATATGCCATCATCCCCCTTGAAACTGTCTTCACATAGGTAAGCAATGGACTTCTTGTAATTATCAAAATGCCTTTTATTTATTTATTTATTTATTTATTTATTTATTTATTTATTTCGTGTTTATTTATTTGTTACCACCTGTATGGCTTTCTGCAGCATGAGACCCTTCTGGAAACTTTTTCTTCTCATAGCCCTTTCATTTCTTAATTTCCATGTTCATAACTTTCTTTGCATTTTCTTATCTTTTTGAGTACCCTTTATTTTCTTTGGCAACTTTTCTTCTACTTGCTTCGTAAAGTTTGATGAGCTACAGTGTCCTTTCTTTTCTTAGTTTTATTTCTTCCCAGAGTGGTTTGCTCTTGACACATATGAAGAATATATGTGTATTAACTTATCTATACATCATTGGACAAGTCCTCATTTTTAAAATTTATATTAATAAAAATAGCGTGAAATTGATATAAGGATAGGTAAATAGATCAATGGAACAGAGCAGAGAGTACATAAATAGATTCACCTATACAAGGTCAAATAGTTTTTGACAAAGGCACCAATGCAATTCAGTGGGCAATCTTTTTAAGAAATAATGCTGAATCAACTGGATAATTATATGAAAAAAAAAAGCATTAGCCTTGACTTCTTCATTAGAACAGACAAAGTATTAACTTGAGATAGATTGTAAACATAAATGGAAAAGGCAAATGATTATGCAAAACTTCAAAATTACTAAACATAAAGGAAAAAAGTAGCTGGATTTTATAACAATTAAAAACATCTGTTGATCAGAATATATCATTAAGAAAATGGAAAAGTCTATAGACTGTGAGGAAATATTCTCAATACATATATCCAACAAAGGATTCCTACAAATCAATAGCTAAATTTATATATTTATAATAAATATATTTTTATTTAAATTTGTATATTTATATATAAATATATTTATATCCAATAGCTAAGAAAACAATAAAAATGGCTAAAGACTTTTTAGATTATTTCAAAAAGTAAGATATATGAATGGCCAGTAAGCACCTGAAAAAAACGATCAACATCATTAGTCCTCAGAAATGCAAATTAAAATCATAATGAGCTATTGCTACACACTCAGTAGAATGTCTAAAATTTAAAAGATGAACAAACAGTAAGCACTGTATGTTGGAGTTAATGCGAAGCAACTGAACCTCTCATCCATTGTTTTTCTGAGTATAATAGGATGCAATCCTATTTGGAAAATATGTTGGCAGCTACTTACAAAGTTGAGCATGCTCCTACATTATGACACAGTAATTCCATCTTAGGCATCTCTACAAGAAAGAAAGAACATTTGTCTCCCCCCAAAACTTGTGTAAGAATATTCACTTCAGTTTTACTTATAATAGCAAAATATTGGAAACAATATCCATCAAAAAGAACAGATAGCATAACACAAATGGATTATTACTCAGCAGTACATTAATTTAACTAATGAGCTTCTAACGCACATAGTTAAATGTCAGAAATTCCATGTTGAGTGAAAGAAGCCAGGCCCCAAAAGTTTATATGATTCCATTTATATGAAGTTCAAAAACAGACAAACCAATTCATGGAGATAGAAATTAAAATAGCTATAGCCCTGGGAGGAAGGTGATTTTCTTGAAAGGGTAATTGGACCTTTTAAGGTGATAAGTGTTCTGCGTCTCGATTGGGATATTGGTAAGACAGTTGTAAATATTGTCAACACTCTTGAACTCTATTCTTAGAGCTATTTATTTTACTCTATTTAATTATATCTCAATTAAAATTAATTAAAGTATCAACATTTTCATGCTTCATCTTGCTCTTAAAATCCAAACCTTTATTACTGTTTATTGAATATCTCCACCTGCATAGTTCTATTTCAGATGTACTCTATTAAATAGTAGAACTCGGGTTTTTTTTTTTTTTTTTTTCCAGATTTTCAACTTTCTTCTCCTCCTGGCTTCACTCTTTGGTTGATAGCATCACCATAACCTCAGTTAGTCAAATCTCAGGAATGTTATAACAGCCATTCTGTCTTCTTCTCACCTATTCCCTCTCTTCTGTTTCTATTCTGGATGTCCTATGGTTTACACTTCCAAACACAGTTCTTCTGTCAGTTATAATGCTATACTGCTCTTACGTTGATTATGATCTAATCCTGTTCCTTTGGGTATCGATTCTTTCTATCTTTCATGCAGTTTAGGGCATTTTTCTATCATACATATAGCCTATGCAAAGATGATATCATGTCAGTACCTGTCGATAAGCTCCAGTTACTTTATTGTCTACAGTAGAGTTTGAAAACTGTTGCCCCCCAACTGGGTTCAGTCAGAAACATGTTTAACAATTATATTTCCAAAAATTAGAATTTATTGATAACTCTCGACAAACCATAAGACCACCCATAAGAATCAGAATGGCCAGTTTTTCTGAAAAAAATCAGAAAGTTTAACAATATTGTGCTTGAATCCTCACAGATCAATTTTCTCCTGTTGAGTTAGTTACTCCCCATGTTTAGATGGGGGCATGTACTAGCTGCTCTCTACTCTACTTGCCTCATGTTTGGGCTTTAGTAAGACATGACAAGTAAGAAGAATCTTCACAAATTGGTCTCAGTTTTCTTTTCAATATATTTTCACATGGTCCTTGAAAGTTCACAGGTTTCTTTAATTACGTTCTTCCCTTTCTGGAATTCTCATCTTTTTTCTTTATATATCTCCATCTTTCTGTTCTTCCTATATACCAACTTCTACTCTAGCAAAACTACAACTCCTACGTATTCTGCAAAGATTAGTTGTACCTCCCTGAAAATTATTACTTTGTTTTATATGTTCCTGAAGTAACTTGTACCTCCCTGAAAATTATTACTTTGTTTTATATGTTCCTGAAGTAACTTATGTCACAGTATAATTTTGGCCTACGTTTCTGATTTTTCTGCTAGACTCTGAGCACTGGGTGCAAGATTCTATCATATTTGTTCTTAGATCTCTAGGAACTGGCACCTGGTCTGTGCACTATGAATTAGCCCTCACAATAATCCTCAAAGGTATGTTTTATTGTCCACATTCTAATTGTGGAAACTGCAGCTCAGGTCATGTATCTGGCCAATAAAGAGTGGGTCTGGGGTGCCTGGGTGGCGCAGTTGTTAAGCGTCTGCCTTTGGCTCAGGGCGTGATCCCAGCATTCTGGGATCGAGCCCCACATCAGGCTCCTCCGCTAGGAGCCTGCTTCTTCCTCTCCCATTCCCCTGCTTGCGTTCCCTCTCTCGCTGGCTGTCTCTGTCAAATAAATAAATAAAATCTTTAAAAAATAAATAAATAAATAAAGAGTGGGTCTGTCTGACTTGAGTTTATGTATTTGTTCCATGAAGCCAAACTGCCATTTTGAAATTACAATAAAATATATGAATACAATAATTTTATTCAAGAGGAGGCTAGGGACAAATTTAAATACTCATATTTATTTATGTAAAAACATTTGCATATAATGAAAATTATTTAAAAACATGTCAGAAAATTTAAAAAGAAGATAAATTTGATAGAATGTAGGCCATTTCTTGTAAAGGAATCATAAATTTTCAATATATTGAAATGCTTATTAATATCTTAATTAAAATATAGTTAGTTTTTTTACTTTAAAAAAGTATGTACAAATTTTAAACTTCACCTGAAGACATCGTTAATGAAGAATTGAGTGGAAATAAAGATAATAGTACTATATTCAGAATGGTAGAGAAAAAAGAAGCCAATAAAAGTCATGTCATAAATTTCGTAAAGATTTGGCTATTCATTGCAATTTGCTGCAGTAGAGCAAAACAAAACAAAAAAACTATATTAGTTGGTGCAGGATAGTGTGATAAGGGGTTAGAGTTGGTTATTTCCCTTTACCCAGGTTAGGCAGGCTCTGGTGAAACAGTTTCTCTGAGGGCAGGCCTGGTTAAGAAAAACCAGATACTCTGGTATATTTTAAACTAGTTACATCCCCTAGGAAGCACAAGGGAATTTTCCTCTGATCTTCACTATGAGAACATCATACAGCTTCTGGAGGTAAACTCACAAGTGACTATGTCCCTCATAGTACTGGGTTTCCTTGGAGTTTTTAACTCTCAGACTTGTCCACACTAAGCCTCCAGCAATTCCTCAATTACCCTTTAGGTTTTCCTACCCCAATACTTGTTCCCACTAGTAGGCCACCTGCATTCCTTGGCTCATGGCCTCATTTTTCTATATTTTTCTTAGCAGAGACTTTGTTAAGCTGCCATCTCTTTGGTCTTTTCATCTGATTTTCCTTTCCACTTTTAAGGATACTTGTGACTACATTGGACACACCAGGATAATCCAGGATGATCTATTTTAAAGTCAAGTGATTAGCCACACTTATTCTATCTGCAATTCTAATTCTCCTGTGCCATCTAACAACATATTCACAGGTTTCAAAGTTTGATTCTGACTGCCAGACCTGCAAGGAATAAAGGATCTTTACTTATTCAGGATGTACCTGCTTATGAAGTGTTTTTGAAGAAGAAATAACTTTATCAAAAAATTTCTTGTCATTATATGGAGCAACTATTGAAACGTAGAGATTAGAACTCTTAAGAACAGATAGCAGACAATTGCAGTGGTTCAGACAAATTATCACAAGGACTTAAACACAAATGTGGAGAAATGTGAATGAAAAGGAATGACTGGTGTTGAGTGAAATTTTGCAATAAAAAATTGACAGAAATTGGGGCTTACTAAACATGAGCCATTGGGAAAGTACCCATGGCGAGTTTGAGTTTCCAGAGTTCATATTTGTTCAGATGATAGGTGAGTCAGCAGGAGAAGGAAGAGCAAGAATGTTTTTACAATTCAGGAGTGGCAGATGAATTAAGTTTATAGTGGTCGAATTAGATATTCTTAAGGAATATCCATGTAGAGATTCTTGGCAAGAGCTGAGAGAACACATAGAACAGAGAAGAATTGATCCTGAGGAACTTAGATGGTTCTCACCAAGAATAGGCTTAAAAGAAATAAGGCAATATGGCCAAAGACACAATTTTAGTGTCTTCTTCATATTTTGGAATCCAGGGAAAGTAGAGAACTTGAAAAGGAGGCAAAGACAGAGCAACTACAAAGACAAGAAAATAAGAAAAATCATCCAATGTTAAAGGCAGAGGAGATAAAATAAATGTTCAATAAAGTGAGAACCTACAGAGAAATGAAGAAATGGGACTCTAGAAACACTAATGAGTTTGGCATTAAAATCGTGAATTTCTTTTGAATTCTGAGACTAGAAACCTAAATCTAATGAATAAAAGCAAATGTCAGTGGTGACTAGAGGCACTACCTCCAGACGTTTCTTAGTTTAGCATTTTTAATAGATTAAAATATACATTATAACTTTATGTATACTGCCAATATTAGGCAATGCACATCTGGATATCATAATTACATATGTCTCAGCAAGGTTTACTTTTCATTTGTTCACAAATTGCATGCTAATAGTCACAGTGTTAAAATTTTTGTGCTTCCTCAAATTTTAACTGTAGTCAAGCCTTCAAAAAAAGGGAAACAAGAAAAGTTTGGTTACTTTTTTGAAATGCCATGTGAGCCCATAGACTTGATTTCTGAATTCTAAGATAATTTATCAACACTACTAATTTTCTAAGCTGATTTAAATTTGAATAGTTTCCCTTTAAAAATATGGCTATATAGCTATATATAGCATCCAGAAAATAGTCCTGGGGAGGAAAAAATGTCCAAATATCCTTATGTTTCTATCTAAGGGAGTTGTTTGTATATTTGATGTGGGGTTGTGGGGGGAAGGGATAAAAAAATCAGTAACATAGGACTAATAGAACTTATTTATTTTCCATTGTTTTCACTGGTGACACAGCTTAACAGTTTAAGTCATGCCATATTGTCATACTATATTTATTTCTACTTGTAGCCTTAGGCAAAGCTACCAAATGCCAGAGGCTTATATTACATCTCTATTTAGATAGCGATAATGTTCCTTTGGTATATTAGGAAAACAACTTTGTGTACTAACTTTTGATACTTAAAAAAATAACTAAAATAATGAATAAAAATTCTCCAATTATAAATTTTCAGGTTTCCACTTTATTTTTCTTCTGTTAAATCCCACTAACGTTGATTGATCTGTTCCATAAATAAATAGTATCCTCAAAAATTTACAAGACACACATACAAGAGAGTGATTTTTCTTCTGAAACTTTGCAATGGGCAACCAATTTAGAAAGTACTCTACCATCCACGGTTCGGGTCTACATTAAATACTGCATACAGATGAAGTCAGTAGATGGTAGAATTCCAAAGGTCCTTCTGAATGAGAAATCTAACATGGAATGGTCAGTCTCTGCCAGAAAAGAGCTGCATTCTCTGAAATACTTCTTCCACCCTGGTTTCCTTTACCAAAGTACTTCCTTTCCATACAATTTTCCATACAATTTTGGTAGCTTGATGGGTTAAGCACATTAAATGGTAACATTTACTACTGTTTATGTTTTGTTGACATGGTTACAGAAACAGCAACGATGGCAGGCAATTAAACTGACTTCATGATATGCCTTTGCTGCAAGACTGAAGTTCTTAATTTTCCAGTTGTTCTTGGATCTGAAATTTGGCTTCACATTGAGTTCAGTCTGTTCTAAGATGAGCGAAGCCAAGTTTACATTGTGTATTAAATGCTCTGATGGTTGACACTATTTTTTCAAACATGATATATATATATACTTTATTGACTGAAACATAATAGTATGGTAATAAAACCATAGGATTTATTTAAAAGGTTTTTTTTTTTCTTTTTCTCTTCTTTTATCCCAAAGCCTTTACTCTAACTTCAGATTTCCCTTAGTTTTTCTACTGCTATCTTTTATTTGATAAAGAAAGCAAAGATGTCTTAAACTTTGGAAAGAAAAGATCAAAGATAAGAGCTAATCAATCTCTCTCTAGTAATTCTTTCCATTCATTTTGTTTCCTCTCTTCTTAAGTTTCTTACTATGTCTCTGAAACTTTAAAATCAGAGTTTCATTGACTTTGTTTAAAGAACTACTGTTCCTTAACCACAGAAGCTCTAGATGTGAGGTCAGAAAGCTCTGAAGTTGACATAAGGAACTAGATCTCCTACAAAGATTGGATTGCCATTTCCTATTCCAAGAATTGCACACTAGCTCCAATCTTGTCTTAGGGGTAACTGCTTTCTACCCTCTAAAGGGAAAAGTTGGTTAAACTATTGAGAACTAAAATCTAATCTTGAGGCATGTTATGAGATTAGAGTCCAACTGGACAAATTTAACAAATCTGCTTATATTAACTACATCTCAGTTTGAATTTGTAAATGACAACAAGGTACCCCAAGTTATTTGAGGCAGTCTATAGATATTCACCACTATTATGATTGTTGACCTGAGAGCTTCAATTGAAGTTGTACATATGGCTGCTAAGTTAGCTGATATTTTCAGAAAGAAAATAAAGTAAATACAATTTTTTAAAAAAGGGAGGAGAAAAATAAAATGCAAAAGAGAAAAAGGATCCTCAGTTTGATTGTTTCAGACTTAGGATATCAGGTTTACCAGTAATATTGGATTGAGGGGAATCGAGTGATGAGTTTTCTTAAAGGTTTGCTTAGTTACACCGGGTTTTATTTGACAGTTTTTGGGGAATGTCCGCACCCATGAATGACAAGTAGTTGTGTGCTTGTGCATCACACTCAATAGTAGAATTCAGCTCGGAATTAACAATGCTTCAAAGAGCAAATTGAGATGGATACTATAGTCCTGAATCGAACAATCTTTGTAGAATGAGGGGCTGGGGAATATTGTCACTGGGGAGAGATGAGGGAGCTCCAGTCACCCCTACACTTTCTCATTAGTGCTATAAGCTCTGATTAAATTAAACATAGGTCATTAACTTAAAATTTAACATATCAACCAACCAAACTCATCATCTCAAGGAGGCATATTTCTTTTCCAGTGTTCCTTTTCACTGCAGAAGGGACCACCATCTACCAGCTAGTCAAACTTGACACCTGTAAGTAATCTTTGATTATTCATTCTTCCTCGTAGTCCATATCTAATCATTCATCATATTGTTCTTCCTACCTCAGAAATATGTTTAGAATATTAATTTCCCTTCTTATGCCATTATCAATGAAGCTCAAAGGCTTACCACTATGAAGGTTTCTGATCATTCACTTCATGTCGATGCTTGTCCTCTTTGATTCATTCTTGGCCGAGAAACCAGAGGAATCTTTGTGAAATTAGAAATCTAACCTTGTAATTGCCATTCTTAAAACCATGAGGTAGCTTCCTTTTTTTGTAAAATATCCAAAATCCCTACAAAACTACCCACACTGAGGTTCTTACAGCTCCAGCCTTATCTCATGTCACTTTATCTTTGATCTTTATGCTGCCTATCTTCTGACTTTCATTCAGATTTTAAGAATTATTTACAGAATTTATTGGTTCTGTTTTTTTTTTTTTTCCAGGGGGATGTATTTGTATGAGATGCTATCACTCCTTCGTCCTCACCCTATTCCTATTTATCCTTTCATGTTAGTTTAAGACTTTGTCTTTAAGGAAGACTTCCTCATTACTAGACAAGTTTATTTCCTCATGTTTTAGTCTAATAACTTTTTACACTGAACCTCTTCTTCCTTAATGTACTTCACACTTCACTTTCCAGGTCAGTGTCCATACTTGACTCTAAGCCCATATCTCCTGGAACTTCATCTTTCTTGTCTATACTTGGCCTCCTTATTTCTACTCTAAATCCTGAAACATAGTAGAAGTTTGATAAATATGATTTAATCAGAGGGAAAGAAGTATATCAGAATGATAAAAATGTGTAGGAGCTTACTTTCAAATGCTCAAGACTAGAGATTTCAAAGCATTCTACCTATATTGTCATAATCCACATTTTACTTCTTCTGGTTTGCATATTAGAATTGTCTGTGAATAAATGCATGCATATGTGTTTGTGTGTAGGTATATGGTAAAGGGTGGAGAGACTGGAGGGTGAAAAAAAAAACAAACAAGGTATGACTGGAAAAGTCCAATTATATATATTTTGGCCAGTAGTGCAGAAAGCACAATGGGGGACAATTTGCTTTTCTTTTATCAAAGGCCCTGCCATATTCTGAAGTCTTTTCTAGGCTTCTTGGTATACTCTAGAAAATCCTATATATCAAAACAAAAATAGTTATAAAATGCAAATAGAAATTCCCTTGAGAATAAATCATAGCATACCCTGATACCTTTGTCTTCCTTTAAAGATGTGAGGATATGGGAGAATATATAAAACCTAATCCCTTCCTGTGGTTTTAAGAAAATATTGAGGACAAAATCCATTCAATCCTCAGCACATACTTGCAGTCACTCCAAAGTAAATGTTTCTTTATACCTTGTGGAAAAAGTTATTTTGTGACTCTCTGCTTTTGAAAATGAGCTAGATTCTTTTCAAAAACCACTGCACTGAGAAGTATATATACTTCAGAGGCAATACCTTCCTAAAATTTTGTACCTTGGAATGATATTTCCCTTGAGATGTTTATAAGTTACAAAAGGAAATCCTACATCTTTTGGAGGTGGGTGGGTTACCATATTGTATGATACAATTAAAAATTTTTAGAAGTATTACCATAAATAAATTTGAGCAACATATATTAACCTAGATTTTCTAAACATTTTATCATGCAACCAAACTGTAAGGGTTTTGTTTGTTTGTTTTGAATGCCTGTTAAAATCTGAGTCACTCAGAAAAAAATTGGCAAAATTTAGGTGTAATGGGATAGAAAATTAATTCCAAACTATCAACATTAGTCCCTTTTATTCCTCAAATAACCTAGCATCTCACAGCCTGTCATCATTAGTACAATGACAATAATCACACCTATTGCCTAGTAGTGTAATGAGAATTTAATGAGAAATGGCAGATTTCCTCTTCAAAAATCTCATTCTCTCCTCTAAGCTCCAAACCACAGGAGGAAATTGTGACAAACGATTTTATATAAAAAATATGTAGAAACATTTAGAAATATTTCCTCGAAGAGGAAATATTGTAACTTATATTATTATAAATGTAACATTTATGTAAATCCTTAAACTGCAGTCTTTTTTGCATGGGGGTAATAACATTAAAGATGGAGGTCCTGTACAAATTCTGGCTGTTGCCATCAGATGTCATATAGCAGAATGGCCAGCAGTGCTAAGCGTGCATGGGGAGAACCTGACTGGCACTACAACCAAAGTTCAGGGAGATTCACTTTACAGACTAACAAAGCAACTGCAGAAACAATAACTCTGAATGCTCTTTTACATTCAAATCACTCTCAGCATGTCTGCGAATCATAAAAGGACTTTAAAGAATGAAAAGTTGGAAATTTGAGCACATAGTACATAGATTTCTAGACAAGTCAAGATGTAAAATTGGAAATAACTGAATTTGAGTTTTCATCAAAATTGTGCCTACGCAGAAACCTGACCTTTATCCCCTCACCATTCCCTGCCCTTCACCCAGTATCCTACCCTTGTGTTTGAGTAAAGGGAAATTCAAACTACGAGGAAAATTCAAACACCACAGAATAAACACTCACAGTATCCTCTGCCTAAAGAGTTCAAAGAGAACAAATGATTTTTTCCCAGAGAGAATTGCTGTTAGCAAACACATGACAGTTCACAGGCTTCCGCTCTAGTGAAGCTGACTGCAAATGGAAATCACCAAATCAGACTGGAAATGGAAATTGCCTGCAGGAGTCTCAGTTATTTAAACTTTCAATGATTTCCCCATGTACATTTTTCCCGAATTCATGTTTAAGAAACAAGAATGTCAAACCATGATTTCTCTCTTAAAAAAGCAAGAAAATAATACTGAAATTCAAGGCTTTGAAATTCTACATTGCTTTGTTTGGTTAATTTCCAAGAGCCACAGATCTGATTACATTGTATATTTCTTCATTGCTTCTCAAAGGATAAGAACAACAAGTTAGTAAATAGCAAAGGTTGTGTATAGATCTTTGGAATGGGTTAAAACACTTTCTATTTGATATTAAGGTAAGAGAAAACATGAGGCATAGGAAACATACTCCCAGGCAACGGGATGATTCAACTTCTGAAGCTAACATTTGTCTTTAAGGAAGAATCACAAGTTCATTATCTAAGTTATAGTTCATTTTATGTATCGATTTTTCACATATGTCAAACTGTTGTCATTGGTCCAGTGTAAGAGTCTTTTATTATTTTTTATTCGCATTTTTAGTCACTCATTTTAATAACATAACAAATCCTTATGAAACTGCTGTCCAAACAAATAACTTACTGCTAAGGTCTCCTCCACTGTACCGTTTTTCTATCTTCCCCACTCCCAGAGGTAAACATTATTCTGAATTTTGAATTTTTTGTAGTGGATGCTGAGGTTAGCTGCCTGGATCATCTATTCAAGAATAAGGAACTTATTCAGCCAAGTGCTGGGAGTGTTGGTGATTGACAAAGTCTTCTTTCATCTCCCTCTTGGATGTGAGAACCCTCTCCTCCAAGGTCGCTTCCTTTCTCAGAGACAGCATGCATCAGGTCAGCATGTGTGGTGGGGAGGAGTATTGGTTCAGCCTTCTTACTCCAGTACAGGACAGCTCTGCGGGACCATTCCAACATCAGACCTCTCTATGGAGGCTGCTGAGGTCTTTTTTTTTTTTTCTTTTTTCTTTTTTTTTTTTTTGAAACCATATTTTACTCCAATACAATCTCTCCCCTTCCTTCACTCTCTACACAGAAATCTCCTTCTCGGATTCAGTTTTCCAGAGAACCCAATCTTTGACATTATCCCGGTGCTTTTTTTTTTCAACAAATGATGCAGAAGTACTTGTACATCCATAAGCAAAAGAACAAAAACAAACCATGACTTAAACCTCACACCTTATAAAAAATGAGCTCAACCTAGGTAATAGACTTAAGCATAATATATAAAATTATAAAACTTTTAGAAAAAAATAGGACAGAATATTTGGCATATGAAGAGATTTTCAACATCATTAGCCATTAGGAAAATGCAGATTAAAACCTCAATGAGATATCTTCACCCATCTATCAGTATGGCTAAAATAAGAAATAATGACAATAACAAACACTGACAAGGAAGCAGAAAAACTGGATTACTCATACATTGCTGGTGAGAATGTAAAATTGTACACTAACTTTGGAAAACAGTTTGACATCTTCTTATAATATTAAACATGTAATTACATATAACACAGCTATTGAACACTCGGGCATTTATCCCAGAGAAATGGAAACTAATATTCATTCATTCAAACAAACAAACAAACAGACAGACAGACAGACAAACAAAACTCTGTCCATGAAGAATAGCAGCTTTATTCATAATAGCTGAAAACTGAAAACAACCCAGACAGCCCTCCGTGGCTGAATGGTGAAACAAGCTGTAGTACATCCACAGCACGCAACACTGCTCAGCAATGGGATGGAAAAATGACTGATACAGGTGGCAACACAAGCCAATCATCAGGGAGATGTAATGATAGAAAAAAGTCTGTCCCAAAACATTATATACTGTAATATTTCATTTAAATAAGATTCTTGAAATAACAAAACTATAGAAATGTAGAACAGATCAGTAGTTACCAGAGGTTAGAGATAAAGTTGTGGAAGTGTGGTTTTTAAAGGGCAACCTGAGGGATCCTTAGGATGGAATTGCTCAATATGACTGAGTGCTCAATTCACACACCTATGTGTATACGATAGAATTGCATAGAACTGAATATATCCGCAAAAATAAGTACAAGCGAAACGTGGAAGATCTGAATGAGATGGGTGGTTTGAGTCGATGTTAAAATCCTGGCTGTGGTGTTGTACTGTAGTTTTGCAAGATGTTGCTAATGGGAGTAACTGCGTATAGGGTATTATTTCTTACAATTGTATTTGAATCAACAATTATCTCAAAATAAGTTTAATTTGAAAGTACAATGCTTCTTTTAAAATGTTATAGTAGTATACACTATATATTGTCTTTGGGACTTTTTTTTTCTTTCAGATACCCTCCAACTCATTCTATGAAACAGGTTAAGCACCTAGAGGCATACAGTTTCTTACATGTAGATTTCTTTCATTCATTTTTACTGTTGTTTAATATTTTAATGTGACTGTAACATATGTGTATATTCTTTTATTGATTAGCATTTGTGCTTTTTCAGCTGTTGTTACTATAGACAGTGTTATCAACAGTCTTGCCTTGGTACACATGGTAAATGTGTGCAAGTGTTTCTAGTTCTTTGATCTACTCCCATTGTTCCTTCTAATTTGAAATTTATTAGTGTTCCTTTTAAAAGTAAGTTTATTCTTTTTCAATTGTTTTTCTTTTCTAGTGTAAGATTTAAGGCTACACATTTTTTTCAAAAAAATTGTTTCTGCATTTCCCCCCAGGATTTGATGTACAATGTGATTATTTTTAGTTAGTTCTAAGTTATTTATTTTAAATTTACATTATGTCAACTTATTTCACTATAAAATGTTTAGATAGGTTTTTAAATTTTTCAGATATTTGGGGGTTTATTTATTCATCTTGTGTTATTGTTATTCTTTTACATTTTTAACTGAATTTCATCATCCTGAAAGAACATGATCTATACGATATCTACACTTTGATATTTATTTTTACCTTGTTCATGGCTTTGTGAAATGATCTGTTTTGTGAGTGTGACTTTTGCACTCAAGAAAACTGTGTTTACTCTAATTTGAGGGCACAGAAATCTGTGTATCTCTGTTAGAATAAAGTATTATTTTTACTATTCAAATCATATCTTGAGTTTTTTGGGGGTTACTACTTGTCTCTTCAGTGATTAATAGAAGGATGTTGAACTCTCCCACTATATTAATAGATTTACCTAAACTTCTCAGACGTTCTATCCATTTTCTCATTTATAGAATTTGAGGCTAGCTTATTAGAGACAAGTGCGATTAAAATTGTATATCTTTTGGGTGAATTTAACCACTGGTCATATATGTAGTGACCCTAAAAATGTGTTTTGCCTTACTATTTTTTCTGAAATTAGGAGTTAAATTATCTTTCTTTTCTCTCTTAGTTCCCTTTAAAAACTGAGCTAGTTGCTATGAATGTAAAAATTTTATTTCAGTAATCTACTAGTACCATAGATTATACTGGGATCATCACTTGTGGTTAAAGATGAATCCTATTTAGTAAAAATTTTATAGTAAGCTTACTTTACATTATACTTTATTATTTTCAAATATTTGTTTGTAATCATGATGCATTAAAATGTAGATGTTTTAGTTGTTTTTCAATTATTTATAAATCATCTATGATACAGCATAAATCCCATTTCTGTTTCCCTTTAATTACAATTGTATGTGAATCTACAATTTTTCAATTTTGTGTGTGAAATCAAACAACACCCTCTCCTTAGGAAGTAAGAAAAAAAGTTCATATTTATTTTAAAAGCTTCATATTTGGACTCTTATTCCAAGCATGAAGAATCTCCTGAATGGGAAAAGTTAGGTAGAGTTATGTACAGTGTCACATTTGACATTCTAAGTCGGCCACCATCTTTATAATGTCCAGTAAGTAGGCCTTACACTGCCCAATATTGCCATCATCATATTAGGAGGATATATATAGACATAGAGATAAGTTAAGGTCATTTAGAAGAAAAGACAAGCAACACAATGAACACTTAAGTGGATAAATATCCTAATACATTAATAAATAAAGAAATAAAATGATCATCTTTTCCATTAAAATAAGTCAGATAGGTTAGAAAGTGTTCAAAACAATGTTTTGGGCACTGTAAAATATTTACCTGATGTTATAAGGACCTAGCCTAGCTGTAAAATACTTATCCTTTTGTGAATAGCAAATTTGGAGCTTTCAACAAATAATCAGAATATTTTGCAGCCTTCCATTTTGGCAAGCTTTTGGGGAAGTCGCCACACAAAATAAGGTCACTGCTTTCCCCATTTAGTGGATGTTTAAGGAGTCAATAAAATTTCTGAACTTGTTTTATTTGGGACTTCTTTTTTATTTGTTTATATTGTTTAATTTTAAAGGAAACCTAATGGAAACAGAATAGACATTGGCCATGAATATGTGTTTGATTTAACCTGCCCTTCCAGAGTAAGTTTGACAGCAATTACTGCTCACAGCCTTTCAACTCTGTCTCCAGACACGTAGCTGCCTCATCTATCTTTCAAAACCATGTGTCTGTCTAATCATATTACCCACCCATCTCCTGTCTTAAAAAATACAAGTGAGTATCTATTAATTTCAGATTTATACTGTCAGGTTTTGACCTATCTTTCAAAGCTAGACCATTTCCTAACCAGGTCAGAATTTACATTTATAAATTCAGTTTATACTCTTCCCTTTCATTAATCCTATACTGCCGTCAGACTCAAGGATAGCATATATTCCATCTTTTAATCATGCTGGTTACTCTCTTGGGCTGTTTTTTACTTCATTCTTTACCAAAAATGATTAGCATCCTTTACCCTTCTGCTCAGATAGGATTTTACCTCTTTTTCTTTTAAGATTTTCTTTATTTATTTGAGAGAGAGAGGGAGACAGAGCATAAGTGGAGGGGGAGGGGCTGAGAGAGAGGGAGAAACAGTCACCCTGCTGAGCAGGGAGCGGCACATGGAGCTCCATGCCAGGACCCTGGGATCCTGACCTGAGCCAGAGACAGATGCTTAACTGACTGAGCCTCCCAGGCGCCTAGGATTTTACCTCTTCAGTGAACTTTGGTTCAGACCCTCTGTAAGCGAAAAGTATGCTCTCTTTCTTCTGGATGGCATTATTAGCACATTATGTGTCAAAAGTAGAAAATAGATTTCTATTATATATATATATATATATATATATATGTATGTATATATATATCTTCAATTTCCTAGCAACCTTTCAACATTTGATGAAGTGAGTTACTGTGCCAAGAATGAGAATAGAATGGTGAGCCTAACATAACATTCCACGTAGACAAAAGGTTCGTACAAGCAGGTATGGGAAGACTAAATCTTCTCTAGGCCAGTAAAGGATAGTTCAAAATTATGAATGATAAAACAGGCTGAATAACTAACAGCTTGCTAGAGTTTATATAAATGAAGAAAAAAAAAATCTCTAGTACAAAAGTGTTAACGCCCTTTGTCCAAAAGGACAAAGAAAGTTAAAGAGGTATACAAGCAACCTCTGGTCCAGTTTAGAATTTGGCTGAAGAATATTACAATGTTGACAAAAGCTTTTTAATGAGGGAGATTTTCCTTCTAATGACAAAAAAAAAATGCTGAGTTATATGCATATTTAGCAAACTGGTCTCATGTATTCAAGGAGTTAAGATTACAAATTTGGGCTTCATTTTGTAGGGTAGTATTTATTAAACCAAATGTGCTGATGCATTCTCAGGTGTTCATAATTGTAAAGAGGTTTAAAAATTAATTTTTTAGGGCGCCTGCTGGCTTAGTAGGTTGAGTGTCCCACTCTTGGTTTTGGCTCAGGTCATGATCTCAGGGTCCTGAGATTGAGTCCCACCTCGGGTTCCATGATCAGCACCGAATCTGCTTGAGATTCTCTCTCTCCCTCTGCCACTCCCCCACAGTCTGTCTGTATTTCTCTCTCAAATAAATGAATAAATCTTTAAAAAACCCTTAAATTTTTACATTTAGATGACTATCCAAAATTAATAAAAGATATTCTGGCTCATTTAATGGCCACTTAAAATGCTGACACAATTGCTAGCAGCCTACCTATTTCTATCTTACAAATTTTTCCTTCTCTTTTGATACAATTAATGAAATTTTCCTGTTTCTATCATGGACTAGATTCTTTCTGTGTCCGTGGAATATAATCCTGTCTTGCTCCCCAAGGACTTCCCTGCTGCAAGTAACACTCTTTCCCCAGGTTCAAGATTCATCAATTTCTTCCTTTCATTTTACTTATTTCTACCTGCACACAAATAAGATTTTTTGTCTCTTATCCTATAAAAGCCCACCCATAGCCCTATATACCCCTCTACATATCCTGCTCTCTGTTTCCATTCTAGAAAAAAAAAAATCTCTAATGATAATACCTAATTCCTGCCTCCATTTTATCACTTGTCATTTTATTCTAAATGCATTCCAGTTGATTTTCCATACTCATAATTCTACTGTGACTGCTTTTGTTAAAATTACCAATTATCTTTACATTACCAAATCAACACTCTGTTCTTCACATTAAACAGACTTCCAACATCATACAGTAGAGTTGAAAAATCACTCCATAGCGAAACACTTTCTTCTCTTTGTTTCTGTGGTTTCTTTTAATTAATTAATTAATTAGTTAGTTAGAGAGAGAGAGACCACAAGTGGGGAAGGGGAGGGGTAGAGGGAGAGGGAGAAGCAGACTCCCTGCTGAGCAGGAAGCTAGACATGGGACATGGGGCTCAATCCCAGGACCCTGAGATCATGACCTGAGCCAAAGGCAGACACTTAACTGATTGAACCACCCAGGTGCCCCTGTTTCTGTGGTTTCTATGAGGCTATATTCATCTGGATTTCTCTTACATTAAGGGCCTCCTAATCTGCAAGAATTTAAAGGTGAATATTCCTTAGGACTCATCTTCTCTTCTCCTCTTCTTTCCACTTTTTTATTCCTCTCCCCTCTCCCCTCTTCCCGCCCTCCCCTCCTCTCCCTTCTCTCCTCTCTTCCCTTCTCCTTTCCTATTCTTGTCTGTATTCTCTGAAATTCATTTAATCCAACCTCAGGTCTTTAACCATCATCTGTATGCTAATGACTCCCAGTAGTCTTGACCTTTTATGAACTTTCAACTCCTATATCCAAATGTCAACATTTTGTTTTTACTTTAATGTCTAAAGTATTTCAAACTTATGTCTAAAGTAGAACTCTTAATTTCCTTCCTCTCAAATCTGTTCCTTGCTACCCCTTTTCTACCTCATTCTACCAGATTTGTAAGACCAATTTCTCTTTTCACCACTTTTTGCATCCAGCCCGTCGAAAGGTTCTATTAGTTCTACGTCCAAAATATGACATTCATTGTTCCAGTTCTTTCTACTTTCACTCTTTCCTCGCTACTCTGAGATTTATACTGTCCTGATGCTCTCATTGAGGAGTTTACATCAATTTTCTGCAGAGCAGCCAGAGTGATTTTATAAAGGAAATCACCTCCTATCACTCTGCAGTTTAAAACCCACTGATGATTGTGCCTTGTTCCTAGACTAACGTTATACTCTTCATCAGTGCTTACAAGGCTTTCCAGAATCTGGCCCCAAATATCTTTCTCTTCTAATCTCCCACCACTCTCTATCTAGAAGTTGTTCTCTCACTTTGCTTAGGTGGTTTTTCATTTTATCCATTCCTTGTTTGAGAATCTCTCCTTAATGAGTTTTTTGATCACTCATTTGAAAGTAGAAGTCTCTGGCACTCTGCTTATATTCTATCCCATCAGTGTATGTTTTATTTATAGTGTTTATGACTATCTACAATTATCTTACTTATTCCACCTATATAAACTGAAAAGAGTAGAGATTGTATCAGTCTTGTTTCTGATGTACTCTCCATGACTACCACAATGTCTGGTACATAGGAAATACTCACTGAATGCAAAAACAAATGGTGATAAGAATTGGAAACATTTCTCAAAATAGGCCCTAGACTTCAGGGGCCTATAGAAATATTCTTAAGGGCTTATGAGTTCCCAAGTTTGAAAAGCAGTTTTAGATCATAAGGATCTAATAAATAACAAAAATTTATAAATTAGAAATATGTCTATTTCCTAGGGCTGTTTTAACAAATCATCATAAGCTTGTAGCTTAAAACAACAGAAATTTATCTTTTCACAATTCTACCGGCCAGAAGCCTGAAACCAAGATGTTTGCAGGGTCACACTTCCTCTGAAGACTCTGTCTGAGAGAGACTCCTTCCTTTCTTCTTCTGGCTTGTGGTTGCTCCTAGCATTCTTTAGTCATGGGTGCATAATTCCAATCTTTGCCTCTATCTTTGCATGGACTTTTCCTCTTCTCTGTATTCTCTACTCTGTGTTTCTCTTATAAGGATATTTGTCATTGGATTTAGGGCCCACCTGGATAATCCAGGATTATCTCATCCTTAATTACATTTGCAAAGGATCTTTTTTTCTAAATAATGTTACATCCATGGGTTCTGGGATATATCATATCTTTTGGAGGGCCTACCATTCAACCCACCAAAGGGAGTGACATTATATGTTAGAATTTAGGCAGTTAAACTTCATCGCAATGTGTAGTTATCCTAACTCGGCAGTAAGTAGTGACAGAGGCCACCAGACTATTGCAAAGTAGTAGGCAATGATGGTCTGAATAATGAAGAAGAGAGGCTGAATTCAAGACACATGTATTAAGTAAAAAGCAACATAATTTGAGGATCTATCCACTTCACAATTTTTCATTTCATTTGGAAATTTTTATTCTTTATTTTATAATTGGCATCCACTAGTCCATCACCCTGCTACAAGTGGCAGCAGTGAGAACAAACCTGGACAACTGGACAGAGTATAAAAAGTTCAGCAAAGAGCATCAGAGAACCAGCACTACCAAAAACCAGTCCATATTTTTAGTCATAGAAAAAAAATGTTTAAGATTGATGCTTTTTCGTCTATTCTACTTCAGGTGTCACATCCCTTAGTTTACATTCCTTACATAAACCCGTTGTTTCATTTGTTTTTACATAGCATCCCTTTCTGTTGTTATGAAAGCCACTCACGCATATTGAAGAAAATTTGGTGAATACCAAAAGATTAAAAAAAATAGAATCACCAATATTATAATCCCCAGAATGAACCAATATTTTTATCTATAAAAGTGAAAAGAAAGTCACTCTTTGTCCATTATCTCTATTGTCACACCATGCAAAGTGGCTCTAGAAGTGGCACCAAACTTTAACCATCAGGGCATGTGTGAAATATACTGTGAGCCCCTCACAGCTTGGCCTCACTGTTGAGAGGCAAAACTCATATACAATGAGCATGCTACACATTGTCAATCAAGAGACACCATTCAGAAGCCATAAAGAGAATAGATGTTTAAAAATTGCTTTAGAATATATTCTGCACTTCATTAGCCTGCCTTTGAATGTCTGCTGGACTTTTTGCTAATTTCTAATCAATAGAGTGCAGAAAGAGAAAAATAATAACATTATAGTAGAGAAACCTGAATACATCTCCTTAACCAAGTGAACAAATTAAAATCACCACTAATAAGTCATGTCCACTGCATGTACTCCTTGATAACATTCAGTGACCAGGGCACTTCTTCTCTGTAGAAGTCTTGCAAAAACAAAAACAAAACAAAGCAAAACAGAAAACCTAAAACAAACAAAATGTAAGAGAACAGAACCCCACTGTAATAACAAGGAAATACCACACAAACCTAAATTGAGAAACATTTTGCAAAATACCACAACAGTATTCTTCAAAAGTGTCAAGGTCATGAAAACCAAGAAAGCATAGTGAAAAACTCAGGATTGGAGTTGACAAAAGAAATATGGAAACTAAATGTGATTTGGTATCCTGGACAAGAGAAAGGACATTAGGAGAAAAAAAAAATGCTAGTGAAATCCAAATAAAATATGTAGCTTATTTAATAGTGTACCAATAACTTCCTCCTTTTGGTGGGCATGCCATCATATTGTAAGATGTCAATATTAGGGAGATCTAGGTGTAGAGTATGTAAGAACTATTTGTATTTCATAGAAATATAACTCTTTGGTTAATCTAAAATCCTATCAAAATAAAAAGTTTAAAAAATTATATTTTTCCACTTCAGTGTTACAAAAATGGGACCTCTAACTTGTAAGTGTGCATTTTCAGTTGAGCTGTTTCTTCTTATGGACAACTTAATGAAGTGTATGCCAGGGTGACAAACTATAGGAATTTTTAAATTTAAAATATTTGTTGGGGGCACCTGAGTGGCTCAGTTGGTTAAGTGATTGCCTTCGGCTTAGGTCATGATCTCAGAGTCCTGGGATCAAGCCCCCTGTTGGGCTCCCTGCTCAGCGGTAAGTCTACTTCTCCCTCTCCCTCTGCCTCTCCCCGTGCTTGTGCTCTCTCTGTGTCTCAATTAAATTATAAGATCTTTAAAAAAATGAAATATTTCTTGTTTTTTCCAGGCAATTCTGGACCACATAGCTATTTTTGATGTATTCCTTTCATATCTATATTTATCTCTATCAATTTTTATTTTTCTATTTTAATTGAGCACATTGAGAATGTTTTCCATGTCATTAAATGTTCATAGAAAAATGCCATCTTGATAGCAAAAGAACACTGTTCATTAGATTACAATTATTTAATTCTGTTCGCTTTAATGATTATTCAGCTTATTTCAGTTTGTGTTTGTACTGGAAATTCGATAAAGTTTGTTCTTCTTTGTTATGATTGGGAAGCAATACCCCTCAAACTGACCTACAGGTTCCACACAGTTTCTATCAAATTTCACCTGACTTCTTTATAAAACTGACAGGCTGACTCTAACATTCATATGGAAGTTCAAGAGACTGAAAATAGGAAAAAAAACCAACAACAAACTTTAAAAAAAAGAACAAATTTGGAGAACTCAGAGTTCCCAATTTTAAAACTTACTAATGAAATTCCAGTAATCTAGACAGTATAGTAATGGAATAAAGATAAACATATAGATAACAGAAAAAAAAACTGAGACTCCAGAAAGAAACCCACACGCTTATGGTCAGTTGAATTTGTATAGGGGTATCCAGTCAGGTAAATGGAAAAAGAATGTCTTTTCAACAAATGGTATTGAAAAATGGATATTTGCCATTGAAGTAGTGATGCTTGGACTTCTACTTCACACCATCTACAAAAAAAAAATCACTTTGAAATGGATCAAAAACCTATATGTAAGACCTAAAAATACAAAACCCTTAAAGGAAAATATGGGTATAAGTCTCTGTAGCCTTAGATTAGGCAGTATCTTAGATATAACAGTAAAAGCACAAGCAGCACAAGAAACAATAAAAAAGATATTATCGAAATAATTTTGAAAGAGTTTTGTTCTTCAGAGGACAACACCAATAAAGTGAAAAGACAATGCACAGAATGGGAGAAAATTTTTGCAAATTATCTGATAAGGGACTTACATCTGTAATATATAAAGATCTCTTACAACCCAATAATAAAGATAAATAACCTAATAAAAAGGGGGCAAAAAGACATACAATGATTTTAAAAATTCATAAAATGAAGCTCAACATTATTATCTGTCAAAGGAATGCAAGTCAGAATACCATTATGATACAATTGCATATCCATTAGGGTGGTTATAGAAAAAATTACAGATAATAAGTGTTGACAAGAAAGTGGAAAAATTGGACCCTTCACTCGCTGGTAGTGGGAATTAAAATGGTGCAGGTGCCTTGGGAAATAGTCTGGAAATTGCTCAAATGATTAAACATATAGTTACCATATGATTTAGTAATTTCACTCTGAGGTATATATCAAAGAAAAATGAAAACATGCCATGAGTGTTTACAGAACCATAATTGTACATGAATTTTTATAGAACCATTTTTTATAATAGCCAAAAAATGAAAACAATTCAAATATTCTTCCACTGATGAGTAGATAAATAAAAGTGGTTTTATAGACATTGTGAGAAAATGTTCTAAGATTTCAGCCATATGGTTGGAGTAGGGGCCTGGTTCATTTAGGAGAACAGAAACCTTCCAGGTATTTCAAATGAAACTGACTTGATACAGGGAGTTGGGGGAACACAAAACTGTTGGAAGGATTAGGGAAGCAATGTGAGGCACTTATCCCTGGTTTTTGTTCAGAGATGCAACTGTAATCCAGAAAGTAGTGAAGTTGCTGCCACTAGAGGTCAGGAAAATGCAAAAAATGACTACCAGTGTCTCAGCTGCCCCCACACCCCCAAGGTGAGTGATTGGCGGGGGAATGGGTTCAGACTGCCCTTGTAAGAACTCATCTGCCAGAGCCTTTATGGCTTTCACCTCTGGCAAAGGAAAATTGGGTTCTATGTTTTATCTTTCAAATTACATACAAGACCATCTCATTGGTAGAATCTAAGTCATATCCAGAAACACGGGAACATGCTATATCCATTAAATAAAGAGATGATAGATGATAGAAAGATGATAGATAGATAGATAGATAGATAGATAGATAGATAGATAGATAGATGATAGAGTAAATTAAATAAGGCACTTGTCTAGAGGCCAGCATAGCACAGATGCCAGCAGAACTGTATATGGTAATTTAATTCCAAATTGAACTAAGACTATATTCATTTGAGTTATTCTCAGCCTTGTCAGAGGATTACAAGCTAATTTTTCTGGGGCACAAAGCCTTAGCTACAATCTGGGGATGCCTTACTCTCCTCATTTTAGAAGAATAGATTTAAATGTCATTAATTTTCCCTGATGACTCAGTTGATTTTATTTAGGTCTCAGTTAATGCTAAACAAGCATCCACACTATTCTCTAATCTGTTAGTCATGATTTGCATTGCTTTAAGTGGTGTTATCACCTTCAATAAACTATTCTTTTTACTTCTGTGTGATGCCTGGGGGTGTTTGTGTCCAGCTGCCATCTGGCAGCCATTACTAAGCCAGTGGCCCCTTTTACTTTTCTTAGATTAGTCATCATAGGAAAGTGCAGTGTTCATATGAATGTCTGTTCTATAAATGAATGAAAAGGAGCCAACTATGCTCAAAGTCAAAGATTTGAAAATAGATGAGATTATCTTCAGAGGAATTGAATAGGATTTGAATTAAAGAAGTTCTAGATTTACACATAACTTTCCATCTTTTACATAATCACTAGACTTCATGTGTGCTGTTTTATTTTTATTGGCTTTAGGTAATTCATTGGCTCTGAGTCACTTGATATCTATTTATCTATTTCCTTTAGTCACTCACCCCTACACCCTCTGACCTCCCTTTTTTATTTGTCTCCTTCCTACTTGGGCATGTTTGGCTTGCATATGTGGTTCTAATCTTCAGTAAATGGATGATTTGCTCAATAGGATGCTTTTTAGTATTTCCCTGACATTGTTTAGCATCCTATCCAGAGTGTCGGCTTGCATCCTTGTAGCTCTAATACACAATAGAATATACTCTTGGGTGAAGTGGAAAGGAAACTCTTGTCTGGTAGGCAGAGACATAAATACCAGGGCAGACTTAAGGGTGGTTATGGAAGATAACTAACTGGTGCAGCTTTTGATCCTACCTGTTTATGTCAGGAGGATCATAAGACAAAAGAAAGAATGAAGCAGAAGGAAAGTCAGAGTGAGCTTTGTTTGTGAAGAGGTGTTAATTAATGGTTTCCTGAGTAGACAAGAAGCATGCAAAACTTTTGATCTTGGCAGTTCCTAAATGTAGGACTATGAATTAAAGTTTCAGGTTGTAACCATCTGAACAACAAGGGCTACATCCGCGCAACTGGCTTGGTACAGCCTTAGTAATGTAGTAAAGGGCTTCCAGGAGACTCTGAGACTACATCCAATGAGACCAATATGTGTGATGCTTAGACAATGTCCTAAGTTTCTCTCTTTCAACCTGGAAAGATGATACTGTCTATATTTATGTAAAAATTTACTTATAACCTATACTTCAACAATAAATAAAAAATAAATTTAAAAAAATTTACTTATGAGATTCACATTGATAAGAATGATCTAAGCTGTGGTTCACATCCTAGTGAATAAAAGTATTAAAGGTAATAAAGAAAACCAAGAAATTAAAAGGGGAGGGAAATGGAACAAAATATTATTAAAAAAAGATTTTCCACTTGCTTATCCTATCCTTCCAATCCTGATTTATTTTTTCACTGCCACATACTGTACCTGTTATGCACTTGCCAATCTCCTCTGCAAAACTGTAAACAACTCTAGGTTGGAGGAAACTAGATCCAAGTGCTAGGAGAATGATTAGGGAATTTTGACTAGACTAGACTATTTTAAACATAACCTATGCCTAATGTTAGTCAGGAGTCTATAGCAAGAAGCAGAACGGTGACCTGAATTTTGGATAGTAATACACATAGTTCAGGCGGGGATTTGACAAAAGAGAAAGTCACAGGAAACAAGTCCCTAGCTTCTTTATCTTCATCTATCTTCTAAGTCTTACCTGCTTCAAATTTACTTTCAACATACTGAACTCTTGAAGATAGGTATTGAAGAGGATTTTAACAGGCAGAAATAAAGATGGGGTGTTTTTGGAGGGACCAACCTGAACAAAATGAGGATTAGGATTGGTGAAGTAGACTCAAATGTTGAAAGAAATCAAAACTTCACCCCAAAATATGCCTCTGACACAAAAATTATTTTAATCTGAAGATAATTAAGAAACAGAAAATGAGGAAAAGCTCTCCCTATCCTCCCCTTTTCTGCCTAAAAACAGAACATAATTTTTTTTTTATACTGCTTTTAGCAGCACAGAGGTACCGGAGGAATCTGCGAACAAACCTTACTCTATTACCCCCCTCCCATATATTTACCTTCCCACAGTTTGCTGCTCTTGCAAGTATGAAACTTTCTTTTCTGCTGCCTTTATCTATAAGTTCATTGTTTTTTGTTGAAGATAGCTATGTAAGCCAGAGTTCTAAATGCCACTTTGAGTTCCTTTTGTCAAGATTTCTCGCATGAGATTTGCATAGCACACATTAATCAACTGTTTATTTTTCTCTTGTTAATCTGCCTTTTTGTTAAAAAGCCCAGCTAAAAACCTAAAACTGTAAAGTTTTCCCTGCTCTACAATGGTCAGAATATAGAATATGTAAAAAGGGAAAGAGGTATAACCTTGGCAAGGGATTTTGGACTATGTTATAGGTAGGAAGTAAGTGATAGAAGGTAAATTCTTAATTAAGGACTTTAAACTTAATTCAGTATGCAGTGAAGAGCCATTAAATGTTTTAATTGTAGGGAAGTGACTAAGTGAGAGTTAAATTTACTCTGGCAGTAGTGTTTACTCATTCACATCTATTTACTAACCAATTATTTTAATAATAAAGAAATATACATTCAATGCTGTGAGAGATTAAAAGGATAACATGATAAACCTTCTGCTTTGATGAGAGTACAATTTAGAGAACCATTATAAAATGTACATTATACCTATGCTACCTATATAAGTAAAAAATACCCTAAATGTATGGAAAATTTCAGAGGTGGGAGAATATGCTTCTGGCCATTGGAAAGATCAATAAGGAGTCTAAAACAAGAGGCCAAGTAAGAGGAAATTAAAATTTTAAACCACCAAAAAAATTGCAGTCAGAGTAGAGAGGGTGGAAAGGGATATTGTAAAAGTACCCAAGAGACTTGGCCACCATTTTGATTAGTGGAGTAATGGAAAGAAGAGTTAAAAATGACTGAATTTTTCAAGTCTAGATAACCAGTATTCATCTGTTCATTCTCCCATTCATTAATTTGGCACATATCTATATAATGATGACCATGTGCCAGCAATTTTTTATTTGTTCAGAGAGAGGGATGAACAAACTAGTCCTCATGGAACTTACTGTTTAGTAGGGGAATGATAACATGAACAGAGAAATAGTGCTGAATGATTAATATTGGAAACTAGAAGGAGAGGTTGATTTAGAAGAGGATTTCATTTAGTTTGTAATATTTTGAATTTGAAGAGCCGGTGAGGTATGAGTTTAGAAAAAGAGGAGGGCTGAAGAGATAGATTGTTATGTATTTGTTCAGTGGAGTTGGTTCAAATCATGAGGTTAAAAGGGCTCATCAAAGTAAATAACAGAAAGCAAAAATATGGTTTAGCATAGAATCTTAGGAAATACCAATACTTAGGAAATTGAACATTGAATACGAGTTGATTGAACAGACAGCAGAAGAGGGATGAAAATTTTGTAGGCTGCAGTGAATGCCACAAATATCAAAGAGGAAAAAACAAACAAAAAACCAAAGATCTCACATTGTTCAATTCAACACAGAGTGTGGGGATATAGACTGTTCAACATGGCAGTTATAATACAGTAGTCAGAGCAGAAACTAGATTGTAAGCCAATCTTACGTGTGAAAGGAAATAGAGACTGGATAAGAGCTTAAGAGAGAGGTAAATTATGAGAAAGTTTTTTTTAAGACTAATGGTCATCATGGTCACAAGGGGAATAGAAAATTTTAGAGCTAAAAAGAAGGAGAAAGCAAAGTGAGGAAATAGCTAATCAGTAAAGAAGAAAGTGTGAGAGAGTGAGATTGAGTGCACACACAGAGGCTTGGCAGGGAGATGGGAACCCCTTCCTCAGAAATGTATCAGTTACGCAGAGATGGTAAGTCTAAAGTACAGGTGCAGTGAGAGGGAAAGTTGAGGAAATTGCTGTCAAATATTTGTCCTGATATTCTTGATCTTAGAGGGAGAATGATGTACTAATTTGGAGGGTGTTGGATTAAGCTTCTAAACATGAAAAATAGAGACAGTTAGAAATAATTACAATAGCAAATGCAAGTATGATTCATTGAAAGATGAATCAAAGGATTACTCACCAGCCAAAAAGATCAGTAAAAATTAGACAGTGTTATCTGGAATGGACTGATAGATACAATTTTATGATTTCCTCTACTAAGCATTGGCTGTCTGGTGGCAGAGGAAAAGGTCTGGGTGATCCTAATTCCCCTTTCTCATATTCTACCAATCTTGCTACTGGCAGGGACTAGGGTGATCCATCTGGTGTCAGATGAGATACAAAGGGTTTTTCTCTTCATGTTCTCCATGGTTTGTTTTACCTCTTTGATGAAAAGAAGCTGTATGCCAAAGTGAAGAAAGCAAAGTCACCAAAACATAAGCCTGCTCATCTATCACTGACAGTGTTTCAGACTTATTCAGCCCAGTTGTCGCACTGATGGGTAGGGATAGAATTGCCAGAAACCTGAGGAGAAAAGTTCTCAGAAAGTTAAACCAAGTGGGAGTAATTCATTTTCCCAAACATGGAGTGAAGCGTCTCTCCAAGAGCAGTAGGAGGTCACAATCAACCTTTGGAAACTCTCTGTATTGCATGACAGGAGCCCCAAGTACTTTCTGTCGCATTTCTAACTCCTCCTGGGGGAGCCTGGAAGACTTGATGCCAGTCAATGCTAGTTGATCCTTACGGACATTTCCCCCACCTCCGGCATTTGGAGGATTTATATAATATAAAAGTGTTGAGCTTTATTTTTTTATTTTTTAAAAAATTTTAAAAAGATTTTATTTATTTATTTATTTGTCAGAGAGAGAGGGGTAGAAAGCACAAACAGGGAGAGAGGGAGAAGCAGGCTTCCCACTGAGCAGGGAGCCCAACGTGGGACTCGCTCCCAGGACCCTGGGATCATGACCTGAGCTGAAGGCAGACCCTTAACCGACTGAGCCGCCCAGGCATCCCAGGTGTCCCAGGTGTTGAGCTTTAATATGCATAATTGTGACTCAGATCTTAGGCTTTTAAACTCAGAACCCAACTGGGCAAATATAGTTTCTGATTATCAGGAGTCAACAAGTCAAACATATGTAATGCATATAATAATTTAAACAGTAAAATAGCCCAACAAAAAGATTTTTTTAAAACTTTAAAGGAGACCGTTTTGATAATACAAGCCTGAAGGGAGGCACATATTCATTGAAATCTATCCACTTAAAATTAGGAGAAATCTCTCACCAAAGAATTTTTAAACTACTATAGTCTCTTTTCACAATTAATTTTGCTAATGGTTAAGTTCCTAAGTGAGGCAATATCATTCAAGCTCAGCTCTATTCTTTCCCGAGCAAAGGGTCTGTTGAAAGGATGCTGTAATAAAGCAAAGATAGGACTTCTTTGTGCTTTTTGATGGAATGAGACAGAATGGCATCAGATTGGGGATAACTTTAAGCACTATCACTGCTACATGAGGAGATAAAACAGAAAGCAGTCAGTGTCTCTGAGTTGTTTTGAAGCAGAAGCCTGTACTTGAGCAAGGAATGGTTGTAACTAGAACCGACTATAGTCTGCATTAAGAACTGCCGTCGGCTGTAATTAATTCTGTGCCTGAGGTCTGTGTTATTGCTTCTGTTATCCAATATCTTGGTTCCAAGATATATGCTATTGGACTTGGGCACATTTATAAAAGAATAGTGTAGTATAAATTTCTAGAACTGATGGAACAAGCAAAAGGAAGGACTGCAGTATGAAGCACCCTTAGCCACTTCCTCAGAAGGGAGGAAAGGAAGCAACCTGATATGTATCAATGACTTTTTCTGTGTCTGGCTCTTTTTAATATATTATATCACCATAACTCTGCAACTTAAGTATATTAAGGTCATTTTTAAAATAATGATTCTAAAGCTAAGTATTTAAGAACCTTGCTCAGTCACACAGCTGAACATAGCAAATCAAGTGATTGAACTGGTCAAATTTATCCTTGCTTAGTGTGGCTTAAAGTATGGACTTTGGACCAGCAGCATTGGCATCACCTGGAAACTTGTTGGAAATGAAAATTCTCAGGCCCTATGCCAGACCTACTGAATCAGAAACTCTGAGAGTGGGGCTCAGCAACCTGTGGTTCAAGCTATATACTGAAGTTTGAGATCCATTGAACTAGTAAAAAGTCTGTGTCCCCTCCCTGCCCCAGTTTGCACTCTATCCCCACCAAATGAGGATTTTAAGAATTGGGATATCAGACTGGTATGTATTAAGACACTTTGTCCATACTATGTGTCCATAATTCCATCATCCACTTAGTTGTTTACTTATGCACTCATTCATTCATTCATTCATTCATTCAACAAGTACTATATGAAGGATTCAATACTGATAACAGATAAATAAAGAGGTTAAGACAAATTACCTGATGTTAGAGAAATAGGGCAGGCACACATGAAACAGTTACATAACAATATCCAGCAACTGACAGAATGCATAATTCAGAGAATACCTCAAGATTTTGGATGAGGAGGATATGATGAAATTGTCATAATAGACCTCATGGAGAATATAGGACTGTAGGATGGTCTAGGAAGAGTGAAAATATTAAAAGATGGTGGTGATGCTAGGGTGGTAGTGGGAAATTCCAAAGCCTAGGAAAATATTTTTTTCCTCGAAAAATATTCTTGATAATTTCCAGAGCAATATCCTATTTTCCTAGATAAGGAAATTGCCACAATGTTTAAGCATTCGCAAGAGGAGGCTGAGGTATAAAGAGTCTTGAAATCAGAAGGAGACCTGGGTTCTTTTTTTTTTTTTTTTAAGATTTTATTTATTTATTTGACAGAGATAGAGACAGCCAGCGAGAGAGGGAGCACAAGCAGGGGGAGTGGGAGAGGAAGAAGCAGGCTCATAGTGGAGGAGCCTGATGTGGGGCTCGATCCCATGACGCCGGGATCACGCCCTGAGCCGAAGGCAGACGCTTAACCGCTGTGCCACCCAGGCGCCCCTAGAGACCTGGGTTCTATCCTCTCACAGCCAATGACTTTTGGCAAACTTGTGTCCTTATGTGTAAAACAGGAGTTTCAGCACAGCGCTTGTTGACAAAATTACTGTAAAGATTAAGGGAACTAATACCTGTCAGCGTTTCCCAATCTGACTTCTAGGTATGTCCTAGAAAAGAAGTTCGGTTTTCAAATAAGTTTGGAGAACAATGAGTTAAATTAGGAGTTCAAGAGAGAATGACTCTCCCAGAGGAGAAATCATTATGTGCTGTAGCCCAAACTTATTGTTCCATGGAATTCCTTTATCTGAGGAGAATCTTTTAACATCTTCTAAGACAAATATTTCAGAGAGTACAGTGTGAAAAATGGTGACCTGTATGATAGTATCTGGGTACAGAGTGGCGATCACTAAATGTTAATTTAACTGGATTTTATGCAGACCAGTTATAGTTCATCTTAGATCTCAGTGTACAGTAATGGAAATGACACAGTAATATGAACACATGGCCAACCATTCTAAAGTCCCACGACTATAGATCAGCATTTCCTTTCTATATATCTTAAAGCTTCTGCCAAGCTTAAATTTTGCACAGAATGTATCTGTTTCTGAAAGTGTTCAGCCTTTTAATATTTTGGAGCCTGAAAGATGTAATAACATTGCCAAAAAATATATTTCATAATTGATATGATTTATAAATGTAATCTATCAAGGTTTTATTTGTAATAAGCAAAAGTTTACATAGAAAAATTATATATGTATGTAATTATACATATATATGTATACACATAATATGCTTCCTATGGGGAACTAGATCCAAGTAAGTGTTGTGATTTGTATACATAAACAGGACAGAAATTGTATAGTGTGTTTTGTAGTCAATAGATATTTTCCATTCCCATTCGGTGTGTCAAACACTGGGCAGGCAAGTTTGAAAAGCATGACAGAATATTTCCTACAAGGTATTCATGAACTGGTGCAGGACAGCATACCCATGTGTACTGTGGTTCTAGAGAGGGACAAACACCCCATGGAAATCAAAGGAGAAAACAATTCTGATAGGGAGGAACATCAATGGGAAGTTTCATCAAGAAGGCAATTCTTGGCCTGAGCCTCAAATAATTATTTTAAATGTTCAGGAAAGAAAAGGGGGTAGATTCTAGGGAGAAAAAAATAATAATTTGGAGAAAGTACAAAGGTATCAAAGTGCAAGTCCCATTCAGAAATAGTAAATAAATCGGTGTAATGAGAGAGTAGAATGGGAGTAAGGAGTAACAGGAGGCTTTGGCCAGGCATCAATGTCAAAGCAAAATTGTGAAGATTGTTAGTGACAAGGTAAGGAATTAAGACTTTATTCAGAAGAACATAAGGTGGTATCAGAAAGATTTGTGACAAGAAAAATCTTTACTTTAAAAAGATATTTCTGACTTCTCAGGGAAATAATCTTGGTGAATCTAATATTTAAATGTAAAAGATAATAATAGTAAAATATCTATCTGTAGAGCACTCATAATATGCTGGGCACATCACAATATTCCATGCCAAGTAATTCACAGATATCCTTTCCTTTAATACTCTCCTAACAAAAGGTAGAAATTCTCTTCCCCATTTTAGACATAAAGTAGTATGCTGAAATTCACACAGTTTAAAATTAAAGAGCAGAATTCAAATCCAAATTTGCTCAAGTTGGTGTTCTTAAAACTATTCCATGCTACCACTCATTTAAAAATAATAAAATAAGTAGAAGGAAATAGTAATGAAAGGTTTTTTTTTTTACCTTCTTGAATATAAAAAAAAACCCCAACTTTCTAAGCTAGTATCAAAGTCAGAAAGAAAAGTGATTGAGGAAAAAATAATAGATTTAATTACATAAAATTAACACTTTCTATATAGATTAATTATAAAAAGGTAGAAACACAAGCAACAAACTAGGAAAATACTTTCGACTTCTATGACAGAAAAATAATCTTACATAAAATATTAAATTTTTCTAAAACATAATAAGAAAAATATTGGTTCCCCTAACAGAAAAACAGGCAAGGACAAAAACACAGGAGGATTATTACTGTTGGGAATAGTTGGGGATAGACAGAAATGTGAGGAAATAAACACATTCATGCAAAATTGGTTGGGGTAGAACTTTTTCCTCTTTTTGGAGGAAAGTTTGACAATGTGCATCATAATGTAAAATGCATATTCTTTGATCCGATGATTTCATTTCAAGATATTTTTCTTTTTCTCTTTTTTATTCTTAAAGATTTTATTTATTTATGTAACAGAGAGAGAGAACAAGCAGGCAGAGTGGCAGGCAGAGGGAGAAGGAGAAGCAGGCTCCTTCCAGCTGAATGTGGGGCTCAATCCCAGGATCCCGAGATCATAACTTGAGCTGAACACAGATGCTTAACGAACTGAGCCACCCAGGCACCCCAAGACTTTGCAAGATTATATCAGAATCTTATGGATGTGAGATATCAATCTTGTTAAAATTATGTTATTTTCTTTTAAATGTACTGAGCAGACTCTGTGGACCTTGGTGTTCTCCTGAATTGTAACAAATTTCCAGGGAGAGGTTATAGGTAGTTTAGAGAGCAGTGGGCTGCCTAATGAGGGACCTTTGTAAAATTTGGCTTGGAGACATGCAATTCAAAGTCATGGCCCCCTTTTCATATGGGATATATTCTGCAGCCCTGGATTACTCAAAAGTTGAAGACTGTTTGGGACTGTATAACTGCATGCATTTTTAAAATGCCATCCTCGCCTACGTTCAAGCTTATTAACCCAAGGTCAGGACTTGGAAATTCAGATTTTTTGATGCATTTGTTTGAATCTCACCACTAAGGTTACAGGCACTGTCTTTCACTATGAAACTATTCAATAGCAAATATCAGATACTTGGCACCTAGTTTCCTGAATTTCAGCGACCAACTTACTACCAGAGTCACCTAGATATCACTGTGAAATTTCAGAACTCTCTGGTCTTTTCTCAAAGACACAACTAAATAAAAAGTGAAGCCAAGAGATCAAAAAGTATTTGAACTTGAAAGGAGCTAGAGTTTATAACCCCTATGGTGAAGGAGGCTGAGGAGCAAAGACATTTAAATAACTGGAAATGTTTCATTCTCTTAAAACGCTATCTCAGTTGTTAAAAAATAAACACAACAAACACTTCTCCATAATTTAATATCCTCTTACCATATCTCTTAACATAACATTCCCACTCATTTGAATTTCTGCCAGTCACTGTCTTTGACTCCTTATTATCTTTTCTGTTGAGCTAGGAGAAACTTCTAACCTTCACTTTTCTCCAAGAAATATGAATATTGCACAATAGTTGTGTTTCTTCGGTATGGAGGGTAGGAAGCAAGGAGCCAGCAGTAAATACTTCTAATTAAAGCTTCACCCTGACATAGGAAGCAGCCTTTTCCTGACTGTGTACCCAGGGTCATTTTTATCCATGCTAAGGTGGTGACCAAAATCTCATCAAGAATCTGATATAGCTGTGTACTGCCTACCTGAATCAGAGACAGTATTTTGGGTTGGGACATTTAGATCCAGGCACCATGGGACTGTGTTTTGGAAGACAGAAACTAAAATGATATGACATTAATAACACGAATGTACAACATTCTATGTTTTGTTTCAGTTTTTTTTGTTTGTTTTGTTTTTTAGTTCTAGAATATCTCTTCCAAACAAAACAGTTATAGTCAGGAATTACTTCCTGGAAACATGATTTAACTACTATGTATATATATATATATATATATATATATATATATATATATATATATTATATTTATATTTATATTTATATTTATATTTATATTTATACATATATAACTATATTTATATATATATATATAACTACTTATCACTGAGTACTAACACAGGACCTCAGCCCAATTCAGAATCTTAAGTTAATTTTGAAAGGTGGCAGGGATGGCTCATAAATGTTCACCAACACATCTGGTAGCTGCCATGTGGCTTCTACTGTTTCTTTCCTCTTCTACTGTCTAAAACACTTTTCACTGGGAGAACTTGTCATCACCACCTGAATGTTACTACTTTTGCCATCTTACTGGGTATCATTATTTTTTCTAACAAGATCTGCCATCCAATACTTACTTTCTTTTACTATGGATCAGCTCGTCTTTGAAGCTTTATATCTTTTCTTTGAGCTTTGATTTCAAGGTAGGAAATAGTTCCTCTAATTTCACAGAGAATGTACAGTCAAAAGTTTAATCTATGTCATGAAGCATTTCCTCTTGTTTTCTCCTATTTCCTGTAACTCTCATGGTTGTTTTTTGCTTTGCTTTCTTTGTTATTTTGTTTTGTTTTTTGCTTCTCTTTGTATTTTTTTGTCTTGACACGCCTACTTATTAGACCCATTTTCAATGTTTCCAGCTGTTCTGATAATGAGGTATAGGGGTTTTATTTCAGGACCACCTATGACTGGCAAAGAGCTAGCCTGGGAGAAAACTTGGGTAAGATCTCTTGTGTCAGAATATATCCTTCTTTACTTTGTAATTTGGAGTAAAGACTTCTCAGTGCAAGCAGACAGATGGATGCCTGGCCTATAGTAAAGGCCAGAATGAGACAAGTCCTTCATGGAGGGATTTAGTATTTACTTCTTTTCAGCAGCTTTGGAAATTGTTCTTATGTACAATCACTCCTTTATCCTTCCTCACTAATAGTCTGCTTGTTGCAAAATGCTTGTTTGAATGAATAAGTGAACAATGGTCCCTTAAGGATGGCAGTTTGATATATTCCTCACAGATATGACTCTCTATTACATTTCTTCCAATCCTTCAATGTTCATCTTGTTATTTTCTAACCTAAAGAGGCACCATAACTAGGCCCCATCCAGTGTGGCAAGTTTTCAACCTCATGTGCTGCAAATGTAAAAACAAAACTTAAAAAGAATGTGGAGCTACAGCTGCATAAAGTAAAGGGGAAATGTTATTTGCCAAAATTTTTACCATTTTGACCATCTTCTATGATTTAGGTTTTTCCATTAGCTTCATGAGGCTTTGCTAGCTATTGTGTGGTCCATCAATAACCATGTTGAGTAGCCTTAAATGAAACCTGAAACTTTGCATTTTAATTCTAATAGTAATCATTAATATGTACAGAAAGCTTACTGTATGCGAAGTACCCAGCAAGAGCTTTGGTGAATTATTTTTATTTAATTGTCACAACGATTTTCCAAGTGGGTATAATATGGAAAACTGAAGTAAATAATTAAGCTAGTAAGTGGTGAAGAACATTATTCCAGCTCAAGCAGTTTGATTGTAGAAAGTACCACATGTACCCTTATAATGTGGTACCTTAAGACGTTAAAAATAAGGACATTGACCTGGTGTTAAGGAACAAGTTGTCTAACAATACCTTGCATAAACCTGCAAGTTTTCCATACCTATAGTCAACTTTTCCTAGTTTATTTAGAGTCCTTTATGCTTACATGTATTAAATGATTTAATTTATTAAATTTAATAAATTACTATTTATAAATCAAATCATTTATAAAATATTATTTTAGATACAAACATCATTCTAGTCACTAGCTCAATATCCATACTCAGGAGTAACTGCAACCGTTAGATAATCTTTGCTCAGTGTTCATGTTTTAACATCAAGAAAATTATCATCAAATAAAAAAACAAAAACAAAAGCAAAAAAACCTTCCTGTGTCCAACATTTTAGTTTGGCTCATGAGCGTAGCCTGAGAATCACATACCTGAGTATAGTTGTGCTTGGAACAGTGCTTTAGTTAAATACCAACAGTGTCCAGCATTCACTTAGGACTAACTGTGTGGAAAACAATGTATCAGGTGTTATGAGAGAAGGGAACTGTACTATGATTGCCCTTTTGTGCTCATATTCAGTCTAAAAAGACAGGTACATAGAAGACACACATATGACCTTGTATGATGCAGCCCTATGACTCTCAGGTCTATGTACTTCGTTCTAGGAAGGTTCAGTCATGAAAGAAAGGATTTGTGCTGCCTGGGAGTTGATTCAGGGAAAGTTTTTTAGAGGGGGTGACTTTTGAGCTAGAATCTGAAGGATGAGTAGGAATTCAAAGGGTGCAAAGAAAAGTCTTCTAAGTTCCCTTTTAAAACACACCATTACATGAATTAGAATCACCTACTAGAAAATATGCTTGTAAACATAGCAATGTTGAGAAAAGGTTAGATAAAACATGATTGAAAAATCAATTTATGAATTTTATAAAAACTCTAGATTTTTGTATGTGGTGTGAATATTACTAGGTTTTCTTTAATTTTGATAAAACAATTTTAAATAGAAACCAATGTATAGTGATTCAGAACACTACTCTAGAATCAGAGAGAGAGATGGCTTCACTTAAATCTTGGCTCTGCTACTTAAGTAGTAGTTGGGTGAGTTTATATAAATTACTTAACTTGTGTGAGTGTCAGTTTCTTCCACCAGAGAAATGGGGAGAATAATACTTGTCTTAGTGCATTGCTTTTTATAGGGTTTAACATGATGTTGGCTCTTAAAAAATATATATATATTAATTATATTATTAATTATTGATATGTTAATTGGTTATTTTAGTTATATATTATATATTTTATATATAAATGATATATATGAATTTATATTTAATTAGGTTACTAATTACCTTGCAGATTTTTAAAGTCCTCAAAATAGGGAAATCTCTTACATCTTTCTAACCCCACTACGCATAACAAAATTGTCAAAAAGTACTTACCATAAGAATGAATATCTGCATAAATGAGTGGAAGGAGGGAGGGAGTAAGTATATTTGTCAGTGCTTGAATTCTGTCAGTTATCTCCTTCAAAAAAGGGAAAGCTGCCCTTGGAGTATTTCTGTATAGTTAAGTTAAAAATTTATTTTGGGCGCAGGACACTTTGCTGTGTTATAAAGTTGTGATATTATTCTGATATTATGAGTCCATTTGGCTGGATGATCAGAACTACACAGATCCTGTCCTGCTCTGTCTGTCGTCTTTTGGAACTCCCTGAAATTTTACTATAGTTCACCTGAATATACATAGAAATCATAAGAATATTTTTCCTTAAAACTTCATATGAACCTGAAATGAGAAAGCAGTGAATGAAAATGAAAGGTGACATTTTGGGACAAAACTAGCCAGCATTCTAAAGTGGGATATATCAAAAAAGTAGAATCTGTATTAGGACATTGAATCCCGGCAGAAAGGTTTTCTCTTCCCCTAAAGAAAACGTAGCTGATACCTCAAAAGGGTCTCCTGTAAAGAGGTCTTAAAACAATGTTACAGTGTTCTCCAAGAAGCATTGGAATATTTGGACTTAAAAAAAAAGAAATACTTGGATTTAGGCATAGAACTTTAGTGGAGAGCTTTATAATTTTGTCTTGTTGTTATACTATCTTTTTGTTTAACCTTAGCCCTCCCCCCCCCAGCCCCACCACATGCACATGCATGCGTGTGTGTGCGTGCTCTCTCTCTCTCTCTCTTATTCTCTCTCTCTCTCTCTCTCTCTCTCTCTCTCACACACACACACACACACACACACACACACACACACACACACACTTTTCTTCCTCATATTGAAAGGAATGTTAGATAAGACTAATTCTATAAGCACCAGATAATGGGAAGGACATTGGCAGGAATGATAGGGAATACGATTGATACTAAGTATAAAGCTGCTCACAAGAGGAAGGTTAGAGCAGCTGTGGATTCATTTAAGAAGACAACAACTGAAAAGAATTAAAGATTTATGAAAGTTAACGAAGTTGAAAGAGTGGAAAAACTGGATAAAGAAAGTATTTGTAGAGGGAGAACCATGTTTAGAATTGCTGGAAATAAGATTGAGGGGACTATGGAAAACCTATAATGGGGGTTAAGTGTGGAGCTCTGGAAGGAAGGGTCAAGAGTTTGAGTGTATCTATAAATCAGGGCTGAAAACAAACTTGCCAAAATGAGAGCAGAAAATAATTAGATCATTAGTGTTAAGCTTCGCCTATGGAATTCAGTGACCCGGCCAGGCCCATAAAATTAACTTATTTGTAAAAAGCATGCACTCTAAAATTAATAGTGCTTTAGCTGAGTATATTTGCCACCTAAAGAGTACACGATATGCTGATGACACTTCCAACCCTGGATAACCTATAAGAGTATGTGACTGGGCTGCCTGAGAAGCACTAGTGAATGAGTTCTTCCCAAGGGTAAGTGCCCTTCTACATGCTTTATGTGTATTCTTGCATTTTCTCCTTGTTACAAACCTATGTCACAGGCATTATTATCTCCCCATTTTGCAGATAAAAATTGAATAGCCAAGAGTTAAATCACCATCCTAGCTATTTAGTTAAGGAGCTGGTCCGACTCCAGGCTTCAGTACCTTACCCACTAGCACAACTGCTTTGTAGGGGTAGCTCCCTAAGACAGCACAGCTCCCCTTTCATTTCTGTGGAATAAGAGACTGCTCTTTCTAGATAATAAGGGCATCTACTTGTGCACGAATGCAAATGAATGTGAACTCAGGACTTTTCTCAATGTTTGTTTTTTTTCCCTGAAAGAAGGCCACCAGGCAAATCCGGGTGGGCAAAGCTAGAGAAGTAGCAGTCTTTGTAGATAACTTCCCTCTCAACTTTTTACATTCGATACATTACCAAATCCTACCAACATCACTTTAGATCTCCTGAATCCACCCTCTTCTGTTTCCACTGCCTCAACCTTTTTCTTTTTTTTTTTTTTTTTTTTAAGATTTTATTTATTTATTCGACAGAGATAGAGACAGCCAGCGAGAGAGGGAACACAAGCAGGGGGAGTGGGAGAGGAAGAAGCAGGCTCATAGCAGAAGAGCCTGATGTGGGGCTCGATCCCAGATCGCCGGGATCATGCCCTGAGCTGAAGGCAGACGCCCAACCGCTGTGCCACCCAGGCGCCCCAACCTTTTTCTCAGTAGCACTTCTGCTATAGCTTTTCTGTTTTTTTTTTCTTACTGAATTCTTTTTCACTCAGCCCAATATATTCTCCACTTTGCAAGCAGAAATCTTTTCAAAATATTGATTTGATCCTATATCTCTCTGTTTAAAAATCTTTAAATAACTTCCCATTACCTATGGTATCAAAACCAAACTCCTCAGCATTGGTTAGGATAAACAATCTTAGTAAAGATCCCTCCACCTTTCAATGACTTAAAGCTGAAGTTTGTCCTTCTCCAATGTGACAGTCCAGGACAGGGGCTCCAGGGTGGGAAGAGATCTTCTGCCAGTATTCATTCAGGGTCCCAGACTGAGAGTGGTGCAATTACCTTTGTCACACAGTTTCCAAAGTCACCCTGCTCTTACCATTGGAGCCCAGGGAACGGGGGGGGGGGGGGGGGTGAGCATGTGGACAAAGGACACCCATTGACTTGGGATATAGGGACATCACTCCTACTTGCATTCCATCGAAGAAAAAGGCACCCCTTGGCCACACTTAATGCAAAAGATACTGAGAAATGTAGTTTCTGGTCAGGCAGCTCTGTGCTGTTATTCTGGAAAGGAGAACAGATTATAGCACTCTCTGGCTCATCTTTTCCCCAGCTTCACTCTGTACTATAATCCACTTTGCACTCTCTACTCCAGCCATGACTTTATATTTACACATGAATACATTATCCATCTCTAATTTTCTCTTAGTCATACTGCAGGTGTCAAGTCAAATATTACTTTCTCAGAGAAATCATTCCTCAATTGCAAATTAGGTTAAGTCTGCCTGTACATCACATAGCTCATGATCCTTGTCTCATAGCACTTAGCACCATTTGTTTTTCATTTTATGTGTGGCTGCTTATTTTAATATATTTCTTTGGCACAAATATAGTAAAAGTATGGTAAGAAATGGAAAGATGTGGTCCTTGAGCTGCAAATTTTTATTTTGTAGTTTGGGAAAAAGCACAAAAAGTCTTTCAATATAAGACAACTGAAAAAATGTGTTGCAGAATAGGATTAAGTACTGAATGGGTAATGGTGACACAAAGTGTTATATAATCTCAGGTTAGCTGAATTAGGGCTGCTTTGTGGATGGAAAGTTTCCTGGAGGAAGTAAGAAATGTAGTTAGATCTTCACCTGTAGTGCAAGAACAGTGCCCAGACACTTTGAATAAATGTGAGTCTTTAAAGATACCAGCTAGACACCAAATCTGGAGCCTGAGCTAGTCTGCTGCTTCCCAATAAATTCTTAGGGGTCAGCAGAGTCCTGAGGGAACATCCTTTAACCTCCTGTGACCTCTGCTAGGAAGCAGCTCCAAGTTTGGACTAGAGACAGGAAACACCAATTGTTCTGGAATGTACCCAAGCAATTGGATGCAGAATGGTTGGCATTCAATGTTATGTAGCCCAGACACCCACTCACTTGGCCTTAGTGGGATGTAAAATCTCCACACTTTAGTGGATTTGTTATAACTTGGCCAAAGTCTGCAGCTCAAAGGAACTTACATCAACATAAAAAATTTCTGAAGTTTTTCAGACTCTGGAGGAAGATTTGTGCCAAGTGTAGTTGCTAGAGGGTGAGACCAAAAAAATGCAACATACAGGTGGTGAAAGTACAGATGTGCTCATAAGCATATGTATACACCCAAAGGAGGAAAAGAAATAAAGATCTTCCCCCATCAAACCAAGATTTAGCAAATAAATAACTAATTTTCCTTTCCAATGAAGGCTAATTGTGACAGAACTTGGTTTCTCACCATAGATCTATCCCCCTGACTCCCTTTCATCTCTCCTGGCAGAGCCTGTCTCCCAGTTTAGAGGCTGAAAATGCCAGGAATGGACCCTTGGGAAAGCTTACAACTATGGTATGACATGTGACCAATGCTGACCAACTTGGTGCTGATTGGAGGAGGCTTTGGGAAAACAAAAACAGAGACCCATAGAGGGGATCATGTTTCCTCCTTCATTAGAGAGGTCATGTACCTCATGGAACTATCACAGATACATTGAAATCGTGACGGAGATGATGCTGACACGCAGGGAATTGAGATGGAAAAATGATAATGGCATCAGTGGGCCAGACCTCCATCGCTGAGCTGTCCAGCCATATCTGAAACTCTGTTAATGTGAGATTGTAAATGCTCTTAGGATTTATGCCACTTTTACTTGGGTGTCCTGTTACCTATAGTCCAAAGTGTCATATTTGATTATCTTAATCAAATGGAACATAAGATTTAGTCAGATAAAGATAAAAGGTAACATAAGAACAAAAGTAAAGATTTTAAATCTGATTTACAAAAATATCTATTTCACATTGTATTTGTTCTTACACTAAGTTTAATCTATCCATGTAGTATAGTGTCAAACCATCAGAGGCTGGCAAATTGCAATTATGGTTTTCCTCGGGTATCGAAGCAACTGAAGTAAATATTCAGAAACTGTTGAGTTTCAGTTTGCAGCATTTCAGAATTAGTTGGTCAGTTTTCCTTATGAAATGCATTAAAATGTCCTTTTCAGTCTTCTAGAAATTTAGTTGAAATGTCATGCCCTCTTCACAGTGAATGTAGAAATTTGGCCTCCATAGAGTGGCAAGAAAGTGTGCACCTACAATCTGTCAGTAACAATGAAGTGACCCAAGTAGTCATCTGCCATCTTTATTATAAAAATTATAAATTAAATTCTGTATGCAATTTGGAAAGGAATCACAATTACAATTGCCAAATCTGGTACAGGATCTTGTAAGGACCAATTAAATTGAGACCCCCTGAAGTTTCAGCTGTTAATATTAGCTTCAGGGTATATCCAACTCTGATAATCAGTTTTGAATGAAAAAAGATAAATCAAAAGCTTCAATCTAGTTCCTTAGATATTGATATCAAAATTCACATCTTAGATTCCAACCCTCCAAAAATAGAATAAGCATCATTAACCTCAAAACCTGATCTGTAGGAAAAGGCTGTTAGGTGAAACAGACTCGAGGCAATCTTCTTTTTCTAAAACTCTGTGCCCCATAATTTTTCTTTCTACAATGTCTTCTGTCTGAAGTTTAGTCATAAAATCTGTTCCCAACAGGAGAGAAAAATGAGGACATAATGGTATGATCTGTGCTTCCTGCCAAGGTCGCTACTTCTGTGATGGAGGAGCTTTGTACCCTGTTGGTTATTGGATTACAGCCTCTGTTCCTGCCCGCATCCACCAGGGAACCCAGTGCCCTGCCTTGATTTCGTGACCTTTCTGTTTACACTATTTCCCCCTCCGTGCTATGTTTTCCTCTGAGCTATCAAATACTTCTAATTCCTCTCCGCAGCCTCTGAGCTTCCGGCCAACTCCCAGAGGCAATCAGGACACTCCTCACTTTTTTGGCTCTGAACGCCATATTTCCTGCTCACTTAGCTGTTTATATGTGTATATATATATATAAAGAGAGATATCTATAAATCTCTTTATCTTTCTCTCTCTCTATATATATATGTAATTTGTATGTAACTATCTATACTGTCTCTTTTAAAGTTGAGAAGCTTTGAAACCATAAAATGATTATCTTTTCTCTTAACTACCCAAACCACTTCATTCTTCTTGTTTGTTTGTTTTTAATGCACCATCTTTTAACTCATTTAGAGCTAGCCTTGGTATTTGTATTCTTCCAACATGATTCAATCTGAGTGGAACGTTTTCTGGAAGCCTGGATTTTACCTTCTTATAGATTTAAAACTTACATTTTATTCATTTGGAATGGACTTTTAAAAAATGACTTATTCATTTTTCAGGCTCAAAGTGATTCAAACAACTCTGTTTTTCTGTTTCATCCCTAGCACCCTATGTATTTATCACATTGTGCTTGAGTTGCTGTTTTCTCATCTCCCACCCCACTAGACTGGGACCAGGGTTTTGTATATCTCAGTACATGCTTAGGGCCTGGCCCAGGGACTGGAATATAGTGCTTGATAATTCCTTGTGTTATGAATGAAAAAAAAAATGATCTTGTTTTAAAAAAATTTTTTTCTTAATTTTAGAGCAATTTATATTATAGAGATACATTCTTAAAATATAGAAAATTTAAATCTGTGTAATTGGAATTATTATTTCCTCCATATATGATACCTGAAGCCATAAATATAGTTTTACATGTGTTTAAATATTTTATTTCATTTATTATATAAAATGCATGAAATGCTGATCGCTCATTTTTATTAAGCTCTACTGTCTTGGTTACTTTGTAAGTAAAATGCCAATTTATTTATTATATCATAGAGGTGGCAATTAATTATTATTTGAATTTTCTTCTTTGCATTTCACCCACATCTTTCCTTTTTTCTTTTAATCTTGGTATTTAATTTTTTAATTTTTTAAAATTTTATTTAAATTCAATATACAGTGTATCATTAGTTTCAGAGGTAGAGTTCAGTTATTCATCAATTACATATAATACCCAGTGCCCATTACATCACATGCCCTCTTTAATGCCCATCAACCAGTTACCCCATCCCCCAAAGCCCAACCACATCCCCTCCAAGAACCCTCAGTTTGTTATGCTAAGTGAAGTAAGTCAATCGGAGAAAGACAATTATCATATGATTTCACTCATATGTGGAATTTAAGAGACAAAACAGAGGACCATAAGGGAAAAATAAAATAAGATGAAATCAGAGAGGGAGACAAATCATAAAAGACACTGAACTATAGGACACCATATCTTTCTACATTTACCTAATGCCTCTGCTCTTTTCTTTCTTCTCTCTTTAATTTTTATTACTAATATCAGAGCATTAAAATATAGGCATTTCTTATGTCCAACAAGTCTCACTTGATGAATTTTTTAATTGTTAAATTCAGTTCTAAATAAAAAAGAGAATAGATGCAAATAATAAATCCTTACTATTTTTACATACACATCATGAGTGACATTGAGGTAATTAATAAGCAGAGTAAGATAGTAAGTTCTACACGTGCCTTCTAAGAGAGAGAGGGAGTAGAAAGCTTAAACACACTTGGCTTCAAATCAAGCTCCAACATTTTATAGCTGTGTGATCTTCAGCAGTTACTTCTTTGAACTTCAGTTTCCCCATTAGAAAATAAAAAATGTGAAGACCTCAGTTGGTTGCTGAGAGGGTTAATGGTATTAAAATATGTAAAGGTTCTAAGACATAGTAGACGATATTTTGTTATTACTTCTCTACTCTTCACTGCATCTTTTTATGGAGTTTTTTTTTTTTTAATTAGACAGACAACTAACTGTATATACTAGAACCTGATTTTAAAATGGAGAAGAAAGCTATATTTAAATAATCTGTTCAAAATCGTTTGTTTGCCTATAACTAACGTAGGATACTAAGATTGTTTACAACTTCATGTTTTTCTTAAAGATTTATTTACTGATTTGAAAGAGAGAGAGCAGGGAGGAGGGGCAGAGGGAAAGGTAGAGAGAATCTTAAGTGGGGTCTGACTTGGGGCTCTATTTCAGGACCCTGAGATCATGACCTGAGCCGAAACCAAGTGTTGGCTATGTAGGCACCACACAGGCACCCCCACAATTTTATGTTTTTATGGAAAAGCTTGGTATTTTATAGATAAAAAGTGAAACGTACATGTTCATATGTGTATTAAGGTATTATTTCTATTTACAAACTAATTTGTAAAACTAAGGAAATTACTTAGGGAAAGCCAAGTGGGGAAATACACTTCTACTTGCATTGAGTGGATGGTACAGGCACAACCAAATCTACATGTAATCAGAACAATCAATGTCTGATGTAATAACTTTGAAGTTCTAGGAAACTTGGACATTTTACAAGAATTTTGGCTCTATATTATTGTTTTAAATTTTAGCATGCATAATTCTTATTTTACTTATGATATTTTAATTCCACGAGTGGAGCAAATAGTATGGCCTGACTACTCCAAAGCCATTTGCAACCTCTTTCTTACGTTCTGTTACCATAGAAGCTCCAAAGCTGGAGTCCAAATACTCGTGTTCTCACTCTCACTTCCAGTTAGGAATGACCATATTACCCAGTTATACACAAAAAGATTAGTTTGAAGTCACTGTGCTTACCTGTTGAGAAACTTTTAAAAAGGGACATTTATAAACTATCCTTTGGCTTTTCCTTACCCATTTCTTCCTGCTTCCACCGGGCAAGCTGATGTGTGCTTTCTGAGGCAGCAGCCATCTCACAACCTTGAGACACCATCTGTAAGCACCTACCTGGACATGCTGAGAATAACTGAAGGAAAAAAGGAGAAAGTTCCTTGGAGCCCTGACTTCTGGCTGTCTGAAATAAATAACCTTTATTTTTCTAAGTACCTGAACAGACTTCGGTTGCTTAAATCTAAATCCAATCCTAACTGATACAGGTGTCCACTTGAACACAGAAGACATTTTATTTTAAAGACTAATTCCTCAATTCTCTCAAGGAAGATATGTTACTAGCGCATTCTAGAGACAATGAAGTGGAATTAATTTATTACATAAAATGGATGATTAAGGCGTTAGGACGTATTTCCTTCCAGAACTGGTTGAGAAAGACTGCACAGAACACTTGCTCTATGAAATATCATCTGCAGACTACCAGCATAAGCATCATCTGATAACTTATTTGAAATCTAGAATCTCAGAATTCCTCTGCTTCATCGGTGCAGGATCTGCATTTTAAACATGATTCCCGGTGATTCATATGTATGTTAGGGTTTTTAAAACACTGTACAAATTGTAGGCTCTTTGAAATGAAAAAAAGCCTTTAAAATTTATCTTTTATATCTCTATTTCCTAGTACAATGTCTAAATAGAACATAAGGCCAGCCAAATATTTGATGAATGAAATATAATACTGGCTTAGTGTCAATCATTAAATTTTATTACAGATTTGGTTATCAGAAATCTAACCATTTTTTGCAAAGCAGAGTTTTGGCTATGAGGAAATGAGTAATGGGACAGACATGATGTAAAACAGGAAAACTGGTTGAAAAGTTACAAAGCTTAGGGTGAAAAAAAACAATAGGCTCTAGTTTTGTACTAAAATTAAAAGTTTTAAGGAATACGGGCACCTCCAAGAGAAAGAGTTAAAGATAGAAAATTGAGGAGTAAGTCATGGAGAGATGCCCTTGCCAACATTCATTATTTTTCCTGGAGCCATCTTGATTTATCTATTCTAGGTCAGTGGTTCTCCTATTTGGAAGCATGATGACTCACTTAACTCTGAGGGAAACTAGGAATGCTCTCCCAGGAAAGTACATTTATGCGCACACACACAAACATGCTTCATACAGTTTCAAGAAGTACACAGAATATCCTAAAGTCTACCTATCAAAGGCACCGTGAACTTCAGATACACAGCCCTTCATGGTGTTTGAAATTTTTACCCTACCAATTAGGTAGAATGATATTCTATTAAATCTAGAAATGGCTCAGAAAAATAGATTAAAGCTATCTCCTTACATATCCTAAATCCTAAATTAATTCACAGTTTAACTTTTGACTGAATGGAAGCATGATCCTTCTACTAGATTTTGCCAGCCTTCTCCTGTAGACCTATCGTGACTCGATGAATAAGCCAAGATGGTGTAAGAAATGCTTGTAGATGTGCTTACATGTTGAACTGAGGAACGCTTAGACTGTGGCACAAATGAAGTGTACTCATCTTAAAAATAGGCCGGGAATGTTAGGGACTTACTTTTAATATTATAAGGCTTTTAATGTTAGTGAATATTATGGATTGAATGGTGTCCCTCCCAAAATATATTGAAGTCATAAATCCTAGTACCCAGAACGTGAACTTATTTGGAAATATGGTTGATGCAGATGTAATTAGATAAGATGTAGCCATACTTGAGTGGAGAGGGCCGTTAATCCTGTATGACTGGTGTCCCTATAAGAAACACAGAGACAGAAATAGGAGGGGGGAACACATCACATAACTGACTACACAGTTCTCTGGGGCAACAGGGTTATAGGCAGAAGGAATGGTGAGTACAGAAGTTTCAAGACAGAAATGTATTTGCACATTAGAGGAAGAGAGGTGGCAATTGTAGCTGGATAGAGTGAGAGAGAGAGAGAGTAACAGGAGATAAATTTGGAGAGGTAAATGGGAGGAGACAGATAATCCATAGGCTTCAAGCCATGTAAGGATTTTGACTTCTATGTGATATGTGAGATCCTTGCATGATTTGGTGCAGAGGAGAAATATGATCTGACCATTGTTTTAACATAATCCCTATGGCCACTGTGTGGGAACAGACTAAAGAAGATCAAGGTGAGACATAGATATCAGTTAGGAGGCCATTCCAATAATTATTGGTTTGGAGGAAGTATGTGGTATGAAAGTGGTAAAACTGGTAAGATTGTGAATATGTTTTCAAGGTTTGCTGAAGACTAAGCATGTAGTGCAACATAAGGTAAAGAATGAAGAATAGCTTCAAGAACCCTGACCTGAGCAATTATAAGAATAGAGTTGCCATATTCTCAAAGGTAACATGGGAGAGGACTGTGCTAAGGAGGGATCAGTCTTTGTTTTGGAATTAAAACTGATTATTACACATCAATAGCTGCCCACCTCCTCCTGAGTTGTCTTTATTAACCTAGAAAGACAAACATTCTAATGAATTCTAGTGAGGAGCCTTGGGTCAACCAGTAGGAGAATTCTCAAAGCAATGCCAAATATATGGCTGTAAGTTCAGGCTGTCACCTTTCACCATATGAATAATAAGGTCAAAAATGGTGGTTATTCTCTTCTCAAGCCTTCATTCCTTAACAGCAGGAAGGAGTTGGTCAGAACCAACTACTCACATCCTTTGTGAGCCCAGTACTTAATCCCTCTAAGTCACTGTTTTGAGGTAATCTTGGAAAAGTCACAGGTCTCTCTGATCTCCAACTCTAAAATGGAAATGATTAACACTTACTGTGCCCACTTACCTTTCTCACAGGAATATTGCCAGGGTCAACTCAGATCAGGTATGTGTAATGTACCCTATGTACATTATGTACATATTACAAATGTAATATATGTGCATAGTAGCTATGACTGTTTAATAACAAAGCTGTAGGGAGACACTATTTTGTTGCAAGCAGACACTTTTCAACTATAAATGCTTATTATAATTGGAAGAAAGTAAGGTATTTTGAAAAAACGGACAACGAACAGCTCCAGATAAGTTTTTACACTTTAAGTGAAAGACAACTAGTAACCTTTCCCCACTGAATAGACGACATTAGTAAGATAAACAGGTTTTGGTGGCAGGACAATATTTAAGGATAGCATATCTTCTGCAGTTCTTGCAGTGGGCACATCTAGGCAGTAGCAAATGGAAATCAAACAGCAAGAGCAAGAAAAACATTTGCGTAATATCTGTCCACCTAACTTTGACGACATGTGAAGGAGTTGAACCAATTGTGAAAGATATCAACTACAAAACAAGGAATTGTAGTGTCCTGTGGACCACCAGGGACAAGTGTAAGTGTAGATTCATAGGACACATAGAGAACTATGGAAGATATGGAAGAGACACAGGATTGAGGTAAGGAAAGAAGAGGTTTTGGCCTTAGTCAGGGACTTAACCACAAGTGACCATATATTACATCAGCTTCGAAATAAAAAAAGATTGGTTGTAAATGTTAGAAATATAGACAGAGGCCCATGTGGATCGTGTGTGCGCATGCATATGCCGTAGATCATTGGCTCTTAGTGGCATCTAATATTGCTAGAAACCCCATTCCTACATGTTCCAGGTAGTCAAGCATGTCCCCAGGAATGTGTCTCTGAAATTCATTTCAGTTGATCCGCTGCATCAGACATTTTTTCCTGCTTTCTAGATACGGTCACTTGCTGTGGGGTCACACTGTATCTCCTGGGCTTTGTTTTCACTTGTGCTGGTATCCCCAGTACTCTTGCCTAGCATTTCTACCTCATTGTGCAGAATAGCCCCTCTTTCTGGATATTACCACACCCACAGTTTACCCTCTTCAGGCTATGCCATGGCCATTCCTGTTGGGAGGCCTTGAAACTAGCAAGGTATCGATTTTTCCACTGGATCTAAAGTGTCGTTTTCAAGATGGCAAGACAAGATTTTTCCAGGACCTCCTTGTGATAAAATTGTACCATGTTCTATGTAAAAGTAACAGAAATGCCTCTGTGTTTGACTTCTCATTCAAAGAAGAAAATACTGCAATGCACAAAATAATGTTTGATTTAGCTCACTTTAACTTAGATGATCTGCATATGTCATAAAAATAAATCAAGGAAGAGACATATAAATTAATCAAGCTCAAATGGGATGTTGAATTTTTTTAATGCTAGGAATCACTAAGTAATATAATATTATTATTCCCCATATTTATTTCTAACATCTTAAAACATGAAAATAAAGTTTATAGTCAAGTCACAGCTTATAATCAATTCACTACATTTCAGAGTGCCACTGTGAGCTGCTTGCACCAGCTGTTTTGCAGCTGCAATGAATTTGACATGCTCTGGAATCACCATGGAATGCTTCAAATCCTTTGGAAATACAGAATAAAACCTAAAGGAATAAAAATTGTAGTCTGCCATGCTGGACAAAATAAGGGAAGACATATTTTAGAGAGTATGTGAGTATAATTATTTTAGAAAATTCCAGATATGAGTAGCTGTAGTATTTAGAAGATATAATTTCATACATATGTATATATGTATATGATATATGATATATATATATATATCATACATGTTAATGATACCATTTGCAATGATTTAGTACAAAGCTTTTCAAATAGAGAAGAACTGAAATAATTTTACAGTGAATACCTGTATATTTACCACCTATTATTAACATTTTACTATATTTGCTTTATCGCATCTATCAGTCTACCAACTTATCTTATTTTCTATAAAGTTTTGATACTTTCTTAAATTTACATAATACAGAAGTACATGGTTTAGAAGAGTCAAATGTAATGTTCTAGAATATAACTGTTAGTTCCCAATCTGAACTAATGGGTATTTAACATTAGAAGAGACCTTTAAAATTCCTTTACTGTAAGCACCTTATTTTTTAGCTGTAGAAATTAAGGCATACTGATTTGAAAGAGTTTGAGCAAGAGCACCTCTAATTACCTAATTAGTAACTAAACCAAGCTAGGATCCTTACTCTGTATTTTACATAAATATGTAGTTGAATAGTAAGAGAAAGTTATATAGTGTTAATAAGATGAAGAGAATCATTGAAGCATGTTCTTTGTTATACAATTGAAGTGATTTTAATAGACCAACGCACAGTTGAATTAGCAGTGAGATTTCAGGAGGAAGTAGAGCTAAGTGACTTAAGAGCTGAACATCTATGAAAATCCTCCCACTGCAATCAAAACAACAAAAACGACAACAACAACAACCCCTGCTAAAACAGCTCGGATTCTAGCATCAATCTTGTATGTGTGCCCAGTTTTCAAACTGATGGAATGTCATGGGGATGAAGAATTAAAGCCTGAGTATTGGAAGCACAGAGATTCAGTGGGAGACAGAGGATCTGCTGCTTCAGTCCAGTTTGACAAACTCACAGACTGTCAGAACAGGCACAGTTTAGAGAGCAAGGAGGAATATGAACTGTAGCTTAGACACCCTCTTGACTCCATTGCTGGAAGAGTACTTAAAATGAACTTTCATATTACCCACAATCGATCTGCATTGTGTTAAGCCACATACTTACCTGAGTTGCAACTCTGTTTAGAGAATCAATGTGAAACAATGTAATCTTTTGTTGCTTTTACATTTCCATGTTTTAACACAGATTTTTTTGAAGAGTTTATTTATTGAGAGAGAGAGAGCATGTGCACAAGCAAGCAGGGGGAGGGGCAAAAGGCAGAGGGAGAGAGATTCCAGGACCCTGAGATCATGAGGTGAGCTGAAATCAAGAGTCAGATGTTTAACCAGCTGAACCACCCAGGTGCCCCTGACAAATTTTTAAAAGGAAATTTGAGATCAGTGGGTGAACATATGTTAGAAAATTGTTAAAATTTAGAAAATGTAAAATTCTTTACATTTTAATTCATACTTCAGTGTTAGTAAGGCAGCAAATGGGGGTTTTCTCTTTTTTCCCCTTCTTCTTCCTCTCGCATCCTTTAAAACTTTTCTTCTCCAGGACTATTTCTTCAGGCTCCAGCTAAGTGACTAATATATTTTCCCTGAGACCATAGTTTTAGTGATTTAGAATGCTTAAGAACTTACTGGGAAACACAAAATTTAGCTTCTTGAGCCCTAAAAGATTTCAGTCTTGGATATTTTTAACAAACTTTCTGGGTAATTTTTAGGTGATGAACAATTTAAAACTACCAGTTCAAAGAATTCAACATTAGAAGTTAAGAGGTCTGGCTTCTAGTTCTCATCCTATAATGATTATCGACTTATTGAGTGGTCCAATGGCCCTACTTACCTTGAGAATTTATTCCCTGTGTATATAGAAGATGGCAAGCCCACCTATAAAGATAAAATAAAATTTTTATCTTATGGAGCTCTTCTTTGGCACTACAAATAATACAATAGTAATGATCTTATAGGACATTGGCAAAATTTAAATAAAGTCATGTATTTAGAAACCTAATATAATATTTAATACTTAGGAGTGCTCAATAGATGATAGTTATTATCATATTTATAAGAATTTTTTTATTTTTTCAAATTTTTATTTAAATTGTTAGTTAACATTCAGTGTAATATTAGTTTCAGATGCAGAATTTAGTAAGAATTTTTTATATTATTAAGAAACAGGCATTAAACTCATCTGCTATTCAAGACTGGCCCTATAAAGTGTTGAATTGACTAAAATATGTATGAATAGCAGGGTCATCCTCTCTCTAAATGTTCCATTGATCATAGTTTTATCAGATTACTCAGTTTAAGGTATCATAAAAGAGGGGCATGTGGTCTACATACGGAAAGAAAAAAGTAACAAAGAAAATGTTTGGATCAATAGGTACAGGAAAAAGAGCACAGGAAATGAATATAGTCAACTTTAAAAACAGAAGATGAAGAATATATTGATCTCTTTCACTCTCAATTTGATCATCTTCAAAGTTGGACTAATGATTCCTATTCTCAGGTTCATGAATTAAAACAATTTCTGCCACAAACTACTTGTATAAATTTGGTCCGACAAATTTACCTCTCTGAACCTTAATTTTTTAATCTGTAGAATATAAATAATGCTGGGAAGTACCTCATAGACTATGAGAATTCTTGGTGCATGATACATGCTTAGCACTCAGTGAATGTTAGCTAGTGTCAGCGACTCATCTGTTAGTTCCCTAAGGGCTGCCCCAGCAAAGTACAACCAACTGGGTGTCTTAATACAACACGAATTTATTGTCTTAGTCCCAGAGACCAGAAGTCTGAAATCAAGGTGTCAACAGGGCCATTCTCCCTCTGACGCTTGTAAAGGAATCCTTCCTTGCCTCTTCCTAGCTTCTAGTGGTTTGCCAGCCATCTTTGTCATTCCTTGGCTTGCAGCTATGCAACTCCAGTTTCTGCCTTTGCCATCACATGGCATTCTCTCTGTGAGTCTCTGTCTTCACATGGCCATCTTCTTAAGAGGTCACCAATCATGCTGGATTAAATGCCCATTCTACTCCAATATTCCTTATTTCAATTTATTATATCTGCAACAATCCTAGTCCCAAATAAAGTCATTTTCTTGGGTATGTAGGTAGTTAGGACTTTGGTATTTTTTTTTTTTTTGAAGGGGACACAATTCAACCCATAACAACATGTCACTGCCTACTTTATCAGGGTCACAATGAACATTATATGAGATGACAAAGATGAAAGAACTCCATCTATAAAAATATAAATGTTATATGTAGGTTTTTTTTCCATAAAAGCTTTCGGGTAGATGAAGAGGAATTATTGAAATGAGAAAGAATACCAAATGTAATCATATTTAAACCTAATCAAAAAGAATTTAAATGACACTAGAAAAACATGTCAGCAATAATGTTTCTGAAATGACAGGATGTACTCTTTAGTTGTCATCTTCTTTGGAAGTATTGTAGAATGCTGAAGTTGAGTTTGAGAGATTATGTTGGTCTAGAAATATTAATGAGACTGTGATATTTTACACGGTAAAGTTCATATCTTATTCTACTACCTATATATAACAAATAATAAATATTTTATAAGTATACAGTTGACCCTCAAACTGCATGTGTTTGAACTGTGGAGGTCTACCTATATGTGATTTTTTTTCTATCAGTACAGTATCATAAGTGTTATTTTCTCTCTCTTATGATTTTCTTAACTTATTTTTTCTAGTTCACTTTATTGCAAGAATACAGTATGTAATACATATAACATACAAAACATGTGCTAATTGACTCTTTATGTTAGGTAAGGCTCCCAGTCAATAGTAGGCTATTAGTAGTTATGTTGGAGAGTCAAAAGTAATACATGGGGGGCGCCTGGGTAGCGCAGTCGTTAAAGCATCTGCCTTTGGCTCGGGGCGTGATCCCGGCGTTCCGGGATCGAGTCCCACATCGGGCTCCTCTGCTGGGAGCCTGCTTCTTCCTCTCCCACTCCCCCTGCTTGTGTTCCCTCTCTCGCTGGCTGTCTCTATCTCTGTCAAATAAATAAAATCTTTAAAAAAAAAAAAAAAGTAATACATGGATCTTTTACTGCATGGGGGGGGGCGGTGATTCAGCATCCCTAACCCCCTCATTGTTCAAGGATTAACAGTATACCAACTGTTTTTCTTGTTAGTGACATAAATAAAATTTACTTTCCACCACAAAGAGTAACTATTAGCACCCCATCTTTCTTTCTTCCATAAGAATGGGAAAATGGATATAAAAACCTTGCCCACAAGTCCATAGTTAGTAAATAAAAATGCTGAAATTCAAGCCCATCTTTTTGAATGAAAATCTTGTCTGTTTTTCTTTGGTTGCTCACCTGTTTCTATTTTTGTTGTTGCTATTTTGTTCTATTAATAGTACTGGTAGTACTAGATGTGAAGTTCACAGTAGTGGACAATAGAGGATGTAACCAAGACCTTCAGAGTAATTGTCCTTCGATCAGAACTCCCCGTAAGAATGTAAGGCCATGCACTTGTATTTTCCTCTCTGAAAATACTTCCTGTCATTTTTTGTTGTTGTTCTTAGTACATTTTCTAAATTAATATCCAATTACCTTACAAGAAATAGAAATGATTCTGTGATAGCAATTCGTTCCATTGAAATGATTTTATATACACACACACACATACACACACACAACATACACACAGGCACTAACCATTTCATTTTTGTGCGGCGACCAGTGATCTATGACTTTGGATTTACCTGAATCCAAGTACAAACTCGATGAGATATGAGCTGAAATCAGTAAGTGTCAGGTGCAGGCAGAAGAAACAGCATGTCAACTAAATTCTGCTTGTTCTACTGCTTCCCTAGAGAACACTCAGTCAGATTTATGCCATGATTTTACTGTAGTGGGTTGGCTTACAAAAGATCTTTTCTATACCAAACACAAAAATTATGTTCACCTTGGGAAAACATAAAGGTCTGTCTCCAGAAGCTATTTCCAGCTGGCCTTCCCTAACCAAATCTCAGTGATCAGACCAAAGATACATGTTTTATGCTAAGATCTAGCAAAAGTCCAAACTTTCAAAGTAACATCTGCAGAGAAGTTGCAAGCCAACATAAAAACATGTTCATTGTTATTGAAATTTTGAAGCCTGCATTCTTTTGTATTTTTCTGCCTCAGTGGGTATTCTTTATTCATAACCTCTCCAAGGCATTTTCTTTGGAACACAAAAGGATGGCTTGTATTCTATTTTTTTATTCTCATAAATTATTTGTTAGTTGTCAAAGTCTAAGTTCTAAAACGATGTTTTAGTTCCTTTTACACCTACTTACATAAACCTCCAGTTCCAAAAGGGAGCACCTGGAAAATTTATAGGCCACACTTTCTACATTTCTAAAGAATTAATAAAACACTGATTGGATTTCTTAAGGTCCGTGTGATATGTTTGACTCTAATTATGTGATTCAGATAATTATACTTGGCTAAAATTCCAGAGATTAAAGAATGTGACCCAGGGAGTCTTGGTTTAGAAGAAACTTAGAACTAGTTGATTGTCCTGTCTTCAGATGGGTTTCACCAAAGTTACTCCATTTGATTCACTTTGAGTCCTTCAACAAATGTGGACTTTGTACTTACTATGTACCAGAAGTTATGGGGACTGCAAAGGAAACAGAAGTCGAGGTCAATTTAGGGAACTTAAAATTTCTATAATGGATGCTTTTTTTCAACAGTCAAGACATGGGAAACATTTGAAACAAATAAACAAAAAGATAATCCATACACTTATGAATCTCAAACCCCAATGATAAAATGCCAAGTATATGGTACAGAAAATAAATATAAAAAGAGGACTGATGTTCTTTAGTTCTAATAAAAAACTTCAGTGGTTTAATTTCATTTTTTATGTTCAAAAACAATTAGTAAGACATGTCCTATATAATTCATTAGTTATCTTTACTCGAAAATGCTTCTTTAGCTAAATATTTAATTAGAAACTTCTTTGGGGAAAAATTTTCAGTGTTAAGTAATTAGGCAAAAATAAAACAAAACAAAAACACATTTTATCCAGCCATTGAAAAAAAAAGGATTTTTTTCTCCACTTCATATATGTGTGTAATTTATAAGAGGGAAGGGTGGGGGGCTATAGGCGGGGTTAAATTAACTCCTCTTGAGTCTGTGATATTTATAGTTTTAAGGCTTTCTGCTGGGCTTTCACTTTTCACAAGAGGGCAAGTCTAACATAGAAATCATCTATTTTTTCTAACCACATCTTAGCATGCCAGTAATTTAGTCTCCTGATTTCTCATATAAAGGGGAATGGCTAAGCGATTGATTTGAGAGGTAGCAGGGAAGCAAATTGGTCTCTGGTTGCATTTCTCAATAAGAGTCTTACATTTCCTTTTAAAAAAATAGCTACAAACTTTCGACACCTATTTAGTTTGCCACCTTCAGTGTTCTGCTTTATTCATTCTCACTCGAATCCAAAGTCAATCTCCTCTATTTGCTTGGCTTTTGTCAGATAAGAATAACAGGTAAGGAATGGATTATCTCTAGACTTCAGATCTCCTTTTACCATAAACACACACAGACACGTGCATGTGTGCGTGCATGCACGCGTGCACACACACACACACGTTTACACGGCACATTTTAGAACTTTAATTTCTTGCCTATACCACTCCTAAAACTTCCTTAAGGAAAAGAGCTGATACATTCACTCTCAGTAAGATATGACTGAAAAATCCAAATTCTTTACTGTTCAATCATTAGATATGAACCACACTTCTTTAGAATAGGGACCTTGTCTGTTTTACTCACTGCTATATCTTCAGTGTCTAGGGCAATGAGTAGCATTTAATACATGCTCAATAAATGTTTGTTGAATGAATACATGCATTCAAGATAAAGTCTTTAGGCAAGTCCAGCAGCTATAGGCATCAGGGGAAATTTCTTTTTGTTGTCCCTGAAATACTTCTTTCAAGACTGGTTGTAATTTTATATAGGACCACACATGTAGTGAGCGTCCTTCCCTGTCAGCTGCCTGCCCAGCTTCTCCATCCTCATATTAAAGAGTGTAAATCTTCACCTCTACCCTGAATCTAAACACAGACCTGATGAACCTCGCTGGGATTATTACAAATGCAGTATATTAGATGAGTTTTGGCAAAGAATGAATTGCTAATCCTCTGAGCTCCCCAATCCCACCAAGCCTCACAACTACTGAGGATCAGGCTAGGCCTAAAGCAGCACAGAAGAAATTTCTGTGGGGGTGCATGGGATTGATAAAGGAAAAGTGGTTCTGTGTTTCTCCTAGGAGCACCTATATAGAATCTTCTAAGGATTTAAATAGCTGTATGCAAAGGGACAATACTGAGGCAGCGGATGTGGGATATAACTGATTTAAATGTTTATTTTTGTGCCACTGACTCTTGACTCCTGAATTGGAGGAGCCAAAGAGAAGAAAATATTAAGAAACCTCACAACATTGATCCTCCCATGCTGTATGAGGAACTTTCTCTATTGCTGTGTAAATAGCAGTAAATAGTCATAGGACTGGCAGGTACTCACAAAATAGTCCTTTATTTCCATACGGACTGTTGGGATGAGATCCACCCTCCTGCACCACTGTGAAGCCTCCAAGAAACAAAGATACTAACATTCAAGTTCAGTATTTCCTGGCTTAGATTGCAGCCATGTAAGCCAAAGTTTCCATACCAAATTCTAATCTTGAGGGTCTATTTGTCACCCATATATATGTGTGTGTGTATTTATATGTATGGTATATGTGTATATATGGGTATAGAGCCGCCTGCCCAACCTAGCTTTCAGTCACTGACACTCCCTCCCTGTCTTCTGCGCTGAGCATTGACAGCAGGAGCTCTTAAATGAAACCATTTCACACACACAATGCAAAGCCTTGAAGTCCCTGTGTGTCTGTGTCTGCTTTTGTCAAGGGCAGCAGAGCATATTTGTAAACATGTGGCATGGAAAGAAGATCCAGGCAAAGACAGCAAGCCCGTGGCCCACCAATTTCCTGTTTGTCTCTGACATTACGTTACCCCTGGCAACTAATGGGGGAAATAATCTCCAAGAGAACAGTACTTCTTTTCCTTATTATAAGTTCAGAGTTTGGCAAGTAAAATAAATTAAAACCTTCTAACTGCCTTCTTAATTACCAAAAGCTTTTATGTCCCTGTTCCCCTCCTCATTAACTTTCCTCCTTCCTTCTCTTTCGAAACAGGAGAAAAAGCAATAGAAATAGACACCAAGACAGAGATAGAGAGATGGATGAACAGAAAGAGGGGTGGGGAGAGGGAGTTCTTTTTCAGTATTTTGATCTGCTGAAAACTATAATGCATTGAGTTCATGCAGGAGAAACTTTTTTTTTAATAATTTTTTATTATGTTATGTTAGTCACCATACAGTATATCCTTAGTTTTTGAGTAGTGTTCCATGATTCATTATTTGCGTATAACACACAGTGCACCATGCAATATGTGTGCTCCTTAATACCCATCCCCGGCCTATCCCAATCCCCCAGCCCCCTCCCCTCTGAAGCCCTCAGTTTGTTTCCTGGGGTCACATAACACCTGCTGACCTACAGTGAATAAGCTTCATTTTAATATCATAAAAATGACACAGCTGGGTAGATCAATGTATCTTGGATGACTTTTTTTTTTTTATCATACAGACAGACAAAAACAAGTCACATAAATCCATTCATTCATTCAGTTGGCACTTGCTGCATAGAAAGCATTATGTTGGACATGTACATTCTTACTTTATTCCTTTTCAAGTAGAGTTGAACCCACTGGGAAGTGGAACACTGAAAAGGTGAGATAACTTGCCCTTGGTCACATTATGGTAGATTCAGGGCCTGTTCTGTTCGATCCCAAAGCTGGCATGCTCCTGACACTATGCGTTCATTCCATATTGAGATGCCTAGTGTCCAAAGTAGTGCAGAGATAAAGTGTTAGGGATTTTGGGAAGAGTACCCCAAAAGAAGGAAATTATCACTAAGAAACTGAGCAATTAAATACTTAACTATCTTGTTCACTGTTCTTTTAGTGAGCAATATGCAAAAAGAAAGGAAGAAAGGAAGGAAGGGAGGAAGGAAAGAAAGGAGGTAGGGGGAAAGAGAAAATTAGAGACTGCTGACTAATAATGATCTTTCAGAATCTAACACATAGATTAGTGCAAAATGGAGAGTATTTAGTAAAAATAATTATCTGACCTATGTTTAGGCTTATGTTCATGTCACACAAAATAAGGAGCAAAATCTTATTTTGGAGTAGTGATTTTCAGGCCACTGTGTCATAAACTGCATGGAAGTCATTTCTTAATAAATGACTGCTAAAAAGATTTCATCTCCATACCAATTTTAGTATATGCCATCTCATTGTCAGAAGTCCTCAGACAATATTACCTTAGATATTCAGACCTTTGATAACTATTTGTACCTTTTTATTTTTTTATTTTTTTTTACCATCTCAGGAATACCTTCGTATTCTGGAAAGTGCTCAGATTTCTCATTATACTAGCCAAACATTTAAACATTCTGTTAACTGATCAGCCATTTGTTCCACAATCTCAGCTGTAGGTAATGTCTTTTAAATCTTTTACATTATTAAAAATTTGATTTGGGGGAACCTATCCTTACATTAGAATCCACTAAACTTTAAAAACCAATTATGTTCTGTTTATACAAATCTTTTCTTGGTATTAACATTGCCATTCATACTTCAGATTGCTGTAGTACATATGTTACTAAAATCAACTCACAGAGGCGCCTGGGTAACTCAGTTGGTTCAGCATCTGCCTTCTGCTCAGGTCAAGATCCTGGCATTGAGGATCATGGGTCCTGGGATCAAGCCCCATATAGGGCTCTCTGCTCAGTAAGGAGTCTGCTTCTCTCTCTCCCTCTGTGTGCTTGCTTGCTCTCTTCCAATCTCTTTCTCTCCTTCAAATAAATGAATCTTAAAATCAACTCACATCATTAATTACTTATTTCATGGAGAAAGGACGTTTATCAGAATATATCTTAATTTCTACTCATATTAGTACTCTAAATTTTACATAATCTTTAGTTTCTTTAATTTGTTTAATTTAGCAGAGACAAATTTACTATGATTTAGCTCCCTTACTTATACAGGCTCCTTGCCAGAAAAAGCCCTAGCAATGTTTATAAGGTCATAATAATTTTTGTGAAATTTACAATGGTAAGAAATTTTAACTGAAATTGATTAAGACTGCTGTCTCTTTCCATCCTGATTCGCACCCTCCGCCCATGTCAGGCCATACTGCAGTGGCCACAAACATGTGTGGAATCTGGCTAAAGAGTAGTTAGTTATCTTAGGGATACTTTGGGTTTAGTGGAATACATTTATGTGGTTCACAGTTACTTTCCTATACAGGTAGAGTAATTGCTAACTGACTGGTTGCACAGATGGCTTTTCCAGAAATCCTAATCCTGACTCAAAGGACAGAGCCAGAGGTCCTTTGATTGTCATCAATTCAAAGACCACGGTGACTACATTGAATAACAAAACTTAAAATACCCTGAAATCCTAAGGTTCTCTATGAAAGACACTTGGTAGAGATTTTCCCCAAACAGTAGTCCCATCTTATTTACAGGGGATGTATTCCAAGACTCTCAATGGATGCCCGAAACCAGGTAGTACTGAACCCCATACAATAATGGGCTCTTGAGCAAGAAGGGTTTAAACTATGCAGGTCCATTTTTTTATAGTATAGTACTATAAATGTATTTTCTTTTATAATTTTCTTAACATTTTCTTTTCTCTAGCTCACTTTATTGTGAAAATATAATATATGACATTTATAACATGGGAAATATGTGTTATCAACAGTTTATGTTATCAGTAAGTTTTCTGCTGAACAATAGGCTATTAGTAGTTAAGTTTTTGGGGAGCCAAAATTTACACACAGATTTTCGACTGTGTGGAGGTTTTGTTCAAGGGTCAACCTTACTTTGTTTTTTCCTATACATATCTACTTGTCATAAAGTTTAGTTTATAAATTAAGTACAGTCAGTGATTAATAATAATAACTGATAATAAAATAGAACAATTTTAACAATATACTTAAATAAAAGTTATGTGAATGTGGTCTCTCTCCCTCAAAATATCTAAATGTACTATACTCACCCAACTTCCTCTTGTGATGGATGATATGAGATGATAAAATGCCAACATGATGAGATGAAGTGAGGTGAATGATGTAGGCATTGTGACGTAGTATTAGGCTACTATTGACCTTCTAATGACATGTCGGAAGGAGGATCATCTGCTTCTAGACCACAGTTGTCCACAGGTAACTGAAACCACAGAAAGCAAAACCACAGATAAAGTGGGGCTACTATATTTGACAGCTGTATAACATTAGTAATAATGAATGTGTAGAGCTAAGAGAGACTTTAAACTATTGGGGGAAAAGGTCATGTTCAACAATGCTAAAGCAAAGACTAAATTCTCTTCCTATTCTCTCTATAGAAAATAGTACAAAATTATTATAATATGAGAGAATACAGAGAAAAAATAGGCACAGACAATAAATTAATAAAACTATTATGCTTCTTCTGGCATTTTGATGCTAAATGTATTTATAACCTTGGAAAAATTCGAAATTTATTGCAATTTTCTTGTTTTGTGTGTGTGTATATATATATATATATATACACATAAAACAAGGAAAAAATATGTATATATGTGTATATATACATATATATTTATATCGTGAGAAATATATATATACATATATATCTCCAATTGTATAAGCTTCCATACTGACAAAACCTGGATTCAACCTTGTAGGTTTAGGTTTCCTAAACCAAAATAATTCACCTTATTTTTCTAAGAAGATTAGAGGTTTATTTCAAGTTCAGTTACCAAAAATAAAGGTTTGTTTAAATTTTTCCCTCTTTATTTTCATTAGATTCTACCAAGGTGATGGACATTTAGAATGTTGTTCTTCACATGGCAATTCTGTTATGCTGCTTCATGGCCTGACAAACTAAATCGAAGCAAATGGTGTAGAAATTTGCAAGGATTTGGTTTTGCCATCTATTGAGTGACAGTATGAATTAGATTGCCTATTCCCTTTCCTCTGGTCTCTTTGGTTATACATTTTGCTAAGTGAGAAAAAAAAAAAGAGACAGAAAGAGACATATCACAAATAATATGCAGCGATTACATAGTATATATCTTAACTTAGGACAGACTTCCAACTTCTCTGTGGTTTAATTTCAAAAATTATGTGGTACCACTGATACATGCCTCACAGGGAAATTCAGAGGGTTGGTAATATAATACCAATAAAAGGGCCTGGAAGAAAAGTGGCCCCTAAGAGTGAGGTGGTATTATACATAATGTGTCCTGAGCAAATGGGATTATTCCAGAATGGCTGCAGTCCCTTAGTTTTGTGAATAATCCTTTAAAAGCAAAGAGATAAACCCCTGAGGTTAAGTTACAGCTTGATGAAATACTTGAAATGACCAAAATTGGAGTTCAGACATTGATGTACTTCGGAGATACGGAACAGCTACAACTACCCTTTCTTACCCTTGTCCAGAATAACGTCTTATTATTCTGTCCTCTGTAAATTGGAGCTTATTAGGCTGAGCGACTTTTTGTATACGTTCTACGGCATAACACGGTGTGCCGCCAGATAAAAGGGGTGCTGAATATGTTTTCGTGCACCACTGGCCATAGGCTTAAATTTTTAGTTATTTCTATTTCTTTCCTACCTACCCAACGCCTTTGTTAAAATAACAAAACACAGAAGTTACCACTTTAAACATTTACTCATTTACTTATAAAATGGCAATACTGAGAACAAATATCATAGGAGTAAAAAAATTTAATACAATTTAAATCTCACCAACCATTGCAAATTTAAATCCTGTTCTAACTCATTCAGGGCATTTTCCTAAATTCAGAGTCATTCAAAGACACACTATGGACTCTCAATACGTTGGTGCGTTGGAACAACCTTGAGAGAAACCCCTCTCACAGAAAACAGACTCTGAACTTCCTTGGGAGGTTTTGAAGTGCCACTCCCAGCTGATCAGAGTCAAAGCATTACGTTGCCTCCTTAGGACTTCTGATTAGTTCTTAGCTCACTTGGCAGGGGTTTCCAGATTTTTACATCTTTTTGCTCCATGTGGCCTGAGGTAGTAAAGAAATATCCATCTCAGTATATAAGTCTTTTCAGGAGGCAACTCTGCCCAGATTACCCAAACATCTCAGGGCTTTCTTTCTGGGAAGGTGTTTGTTTTTTATTTCTGCTAATTTCTCTACTTTGGAAGAAATTCTGTCCTTTACAATGCTAACTGGCATAAAAGCTAATATGCACTAAACTACCTTCTTTTAAAAGCTCTTCAAGCTTTTTCTTTTTATAACGATTTCTTCCCAGAAGCTTCTAGCACGAACTTACTTCTTAAAGGGACCTCAGATTTTTATCACAGCCTTTATTTTAAAAAATGACTTGCATAGCATACTCAAGTTTTGAAGGGTTTATACAAGTTTCCTCTCTTAAGTAAAGAGCCCTTAGTCTAAACAAAAACTCAAATACCGGGATTTTCTTGATAAGCAGAAAAATTACATTTCTGGAAAGTGTTTAAATTCTACTTGATAATGCAACTCATTCCCACCAAAATAAAATGAATATTCCTACGGATATTCTGTTATGAAAATAGGTTTCCTTTTGTCTTTCTTGGTAAGCACGAATTGTTTTGACAGTTCTTGGTAAGAGAAAGGCAGCTACATGTATAGATATAATTTTCTTGGATGCAAATTTCTGTTACTTCCCCTACCTCCCATTTGCAATTATGTGTTGCTTTATGAAGCACCTGTGACACTGTTAACTTTATTTCTCCAAATAAATAGGGTCATTTATTCTAGTTCTGCTCCAATAGCTTGAAAAGTTCCCATTAAACACCCAGGTATCTTCTTAATTAAAGCAAATGCTAAACTCTTAAAGCCCCATTGGAAAATTCCTCTGATGTTTCACACAGTCGCCAAATCAGCAGTGAAGGCTTCTGTTTAAGCTTCCTTAAACTACAAAGGCATTTCTTCAGCTGTGAGCCAGGTACTTAGCTGGTGTAACTTTTCCAAAGAATTCCAGAAGTAACCCTTAGCTTCTTGTGTTGGAAAAATATCTCTTATTTATATGAAGAATCAAAAGCTATAAATGAAATTTAGTCTTAGGAAATTATTCCTGGAAGTTTACTGCACAATATTTTGTTGTACAAAAACCCAGTTTCAAAAGAAATCCATCCTTAATTGGGAAAAAAAATCTTCATGTGAATAGTGAAAATGGTCTAGCCTGAAGCTCTTAAAGGGGCAACATCTCAACTGGTATTTTTTATTGATTCATATAGCCATGACATCTGGCATAATTCTGGTTAACAGAACCAGGCAGTTGTTTTTGAATTACCTCTCCACTTAAATAATGCCAGATGTGTTTCTTTTCAGGATGTTAACAAAGATTCCAGATTCAAAATATGTGAAAAGAGGCATGGGGTGTGTCTGCTTCGGAGTTGTCCCTACAGGTGAGCCCACTTTTTATTACTTCTGTTCTAACAGTCAGAGCCATGCTTCATATAAAGGAGGCTAACGTTCGTGTACCTTCCCAACAGCCTCCTCCTGTCTCACTGTCCTGAGTTGTCCCTCATGCCAATCCAGCCTTTATACCCCTCATGCCAATCCAGCATGTCCTTCATGCCAATCCAGCCTTTATAAAGTTATCATCTGAACATGTGAACTTGGGTGGAAGATCTTCAAATGTTCTCCATTTCTCATAGGAAAAAGTTCAGAGTCCTTAACACGATGTTCAAATCCTAATCTGCTTTGGCTCTTTCTTGATGGGTCTCCTAATGTGCTGCCCATCTCTGGTAGCCTAGCACCCCACCAGTCTAAACATCTTGACCTCTCCAAACTCTGCCCCTTGACTCAAGCTGCTTTTATTGTCTGAAAGTCCTTTCAATCCATAGATATGCTTCAGGTATTATTTCTTATAACACCTTCCCCAAGAGACACCTTCTCAAATATTCCTACATGCAAAAAAAATCTTTCCTTCTTCCACATCATATAGCATTTATAAATGTTATGTGCATTTATAAAATCTATTTCATGATGCCTTATGTGGCTGTTTAAATATGTTTCTGTCTTTTCCACTCATTGTAATCTAGGACACAGAGAGCTCTGTATCTTACCCATTGCTATAGGCTCTTTTATAACTTCTTCCCATTACTTCCCCATCCAAGGCCTAGCAAAGCATATACAACTGTACACAATTGTGTGTACACACACAATACCAAAATACAAATATATAAAAGGATTTTTTTCATCAGTTCGAGCTGCTATAACAAAGTACTATAGACTGAGTGGCTTATAGAAACAGACATTATTCCTCACATATCTAGAGACTGGAAATCTCAGATCAGGGTGCTAACATGGTCCAGTTCTTTTTTTTTTTTTTAAGATTTTATTTATTCGATACAGAGAGAGAGAGAGTACAAGCAGGGGGGAGCGGCAGAGAGAAGGCAGGGAGAGGGAGAAGGAGGTTCCCTCTGAGCAGAGAGCCCGACGTGGGGCTCGAATCCAAGATCCTGGGATCATGACTTGAGCCAAAGGCAGACGCTTAACTGACTGAGCCACCCAGGCACCCCAGCATGGTCCAGTTCTGATGAGAACCCTCCTAAGGGTTGCAGACTGCTGACTTCTCTTTGTATCCTCACATGGCAGAGAGCATAAGGGAGAAGCCAGTTTTCTCATGACTCTTGTAAGGGTACTAACTCCATTCATGAGGGCTTCATCATGAACTCATCTAATCCTAATTACCTCCCAAGGTCTCACCTCCTAATACCATCACATTAGGGGATAGGCTTTCAACATATGAATTTTGGAGGGACACAAACATTCCATCCATAACAGAGAAAAAAGTGAAAATTATGTCTTCTCCCACTTTCTGTCCCCCATTCCTCTTTCCCAGAGGCAACCTGACCAGGTTCTTATGTATCCTTACATATATTTTTCCCCCACGCTCTCTTTCTTTCTCTCTGTCTGAATTGATCATGGTGTTTTGTTTCAAAATTAGAATGTTTGCTTGATTTGGAAGAAATGCCAGTTTCCCTTCGTTCATATAACTACCAGTAAATTCCTAAGATAATTCCTAAAATCTTTCAAATATTACCTGCGAAACGAGTTCTCAGAGTGCTGCTCTACAGCTTTGTCTTCGCTGTCTATGCTCACGCACGCACGGTCAGACGATATTTGCCCACTGACAGAGTCTCTGTAGCAGAAAAATAATAAAGTCCATAAAATAAAATTATCTTTTGAGTACCTACAATTTAGCCAATCTAGCACTTTATCTGGCAGTCTCTTTTGTTATATTAATCCACACAACAAATATACTGATTTTTGCCTCTCATCCACAGGCATAGATGCAGACTGAGGATTAAGACTATAGGGCTGGCCGGTAACTGGAATGCAATTCAGCTCAGGTTTATCAGACTCCAAATTCAAGTAGAATCTCAAATCATGGAATTGTATGACTCCATTATTTGGCTCTATCACTTTATAGTTATTTTCTTTCTTCCTTCCTTCAGCAGTTAGTCTATCTCGAGTTATGTCATTTCCATGTTTCAGGTTGCCACAGGATTATTATAAAAATAAATTTTATATAATCCAAGGAGTATTTCCAAGTAGTTTTGGAAGGAAAAAAAAAAACTGAAAGTCATCCTTAATATCCCTCCTTAATTTTAAAGTCTCTAGGGATAAATTAAAAAGTCTCCTGGAAATTCATGCAGTAAATTTGTCCTAAGAATTTCAGGGTTCTAGGCTTGTCATAATAGCAGCATGCAAGCTGATTCCTTATGAATACCCCCAAAATTGATAAAGTTAATGAAGATACTCAGAAAATAAAAACTGGTACAGTGCAGTTGAGCTTTTTATTTGCCTGAGTTAATTGTCTCAGAATCCTTTTGAGCTTGTCTTCATCCCTTCCAATTTTTCTGGTATTATGTTGAGATTCAAATTTTTTCTGATTTGAAACTTAACAGCCATAACTGAGACACAAACCTAATATTGATGTCTTTTTTTGTCTTTCTTTCTAACTATGAGACTATAGTTAAACAATTAAATGTTGATTTAACAAATTCTTCAAGAAAGTAAAAGCAAGATAGTAAACTAGAAAACATACTGAGTTCAGTCTCAGAATAAGACATGGATTAAGCCTTTCTTTTTTTTCTTTATTTAATCTGCTCATTCATTCATTGAATAGACTAAATCTACTTGGAATATGACAACAGAATAAGTAATTATTGTGTATTATTATTACTGTTATTATTTTGCACCTTGGTCTCTTTATAGAGAACATTCTGGCAGCTGAGGAATCTACAAGATCATTTCAAGGACTAATATTCCACTCTATTTTTTCCTTGAGAACTTGTGACTTTAGACTCTGTGCAACCTGGGACTGCTAGAAAGAAGAGGGTTTTGTGAAAGGAGCACATGGAGCTCCCTATAGGGTGATCTTTTCAGCTTTACTGCTTCCTTGAGTTCTCAAATTGTGGTGGTGACTGAGTCCTCCATGCTGCCTGGTCTTTGATTAAAATAAGACCTTTGATATCAGGGGAAATGAAGAACTGAGAGTTCTGGCATGGAAAGCATTTCACATTTCCTTTGGAGCTATGGGAGTTGGACTGGGTTGTGGCATCTTGCTTCTGGTGATTTGATGACACCATCCATTTTAAACAATATCCTTCTCCTCCCTTCATAGCACTGAGGAACAGTTCAGGACATCATTGTCTTATCTGAAAGACGCAATGACTACCAGGATTAGCTCTGCTTTGTTATAACACTTATATAAAAGGCTTTAAATATTTAAATGCAGATATAATGGAGGGCTTCCTATAATCCCCACATCTGGTTAATAATCAATTAAGAAATTCTGATGGCAAAATATATAAAATCTATTACTATTATAATAGTTTATTCTTCGAAATAGTTTGCACAAGAGCAGTTGATTTGGAGAGGAAGTAAGACATTAATTTAAAAGACTAAAGAGATATTTGACCTTCATGGTTCTTCAAGCTGGCAAACAGGTCATCCAGATATATGCTTATTCAGGAAGAACTAGAACATCCACGGGAGAAATCACTTCCCTGAGAATAAGGTTGATTTGCAACACATTAAATTCTAACACTGCAAATTTGCTACAGGTATGGGATCATTCTTCACATATTTTATACTATCTTTTATCCATAGTCTGAATGTTCTGCCAAGCATTTATTCAGTATCATTAAATTGATAAATGGTCTTCAAGATATTTCCCACAATCATTCCGTAAACTCTGCTGAAATAGCCTTTCCCAGAATGGATAGCAATGAAAGGGGTTGGGATGCCAGTCAAATTTTAAGATTTAATCAAAAGAGAGTTACATCCATTTAAGGCTATAACTTCTATTTGCCAAAGACAATTTATTTTTACCTATTCCTTTGGATTTCTTAGTTGTTTTGCTGAAAATGAATATATTAAAGCTGTACAACCATAATAAACTCAGGTGGGGATGTAGTGGAAGCATGCTTTAAATTTAATAATTGACTGCTCTTCATGGAGTTACCATGACAAACTACAGAGGTTACAAAGCTGTGGTTTTTTTCTGTTGTGTTTCACTGTGTTTTCTCCAGTGCAGTTTGATTTTTATCACTAGGGTGTTGACATCATTTCCTTTCTAAGTGGCCATTGTTTAACACTGGTGGAGAAGGACAGGAAAGGGGCAATATATTTATTTATATAAAAAGCTCTAGTCAGGAAAATGTTTTCTTGGGTACTTTATTTCCTCATTGTCAAAAGTGAGGTTCTTATAAAGAGATAATGACAGTATTTTACATCTAACACAAAAGCAGGGTAGTTTGTTTTTGTTCATGAAGATTTACTTACCTCTGCATCACTTTTGATAGACAATCTTTCTTTTGGATATTACTTTTTATCCTCTCATAAATTCCAGAAAGATATTTTGACATGAGGATCCCCTGAAATTAAAAAAAAGAAAAGAAAAGAAAACCAAAAATCAAAGACATTAATGTTTAGTGAAGATTGAGTTGTCTTCTATAATTCAACAGTCTCTTCTTAGTGCAAATCCAGCTAAAATGGAAAGGATTAAACTCTGAGTTGATCAAAAGATTGGAGGAGGGTTGGGGTTTCAGTTCAGCTTAGAGGCTGAATTAGAAAACAGTGAGAAGGAATAGTAATGAGAAAGTATGTTATTCCCTGAAGTATGCTTTAATCCCTTTTTCTTCTTCTTGCTATGGTTTCTTTTTCAGAAATGGGATTCAGAAAAATACGGGCAGAATATGATCTTTTGGATCAGGCTAAAAATATTCTTCTCTATACCTTTTTGATAGTGTAGGATGAGACATTTCTGTGGGGACTAGTGAATCTAAAGCTATTTTTTTCACTTAATAATAACATTAAATATTTATCGATACCTACTATGTTTTAGTCACTTAACTGAATAGATTGCATCAGTCATTTTATCCTCACAAAAACACTGAGAAGTTGTTTCAATTATCAACCCATATCACAGGGTAAGGAACACTGAGGCTTGCCTAAGGTCATGCAGCTGGTAAATCGCAGAGCTGGGATTTAAACCCAGGCAGCCTGACCAGGCTTGTAAGCCACTCTTAAAACTGTTATACTATTGCCTAATGTGAGATGCTATTCATCAAGCATATTGTTCTCAATGGACATTGTTTTAAATATATTTAAGAGAAAAATGATATAAAATATATACACTCTTATCCTTACTATCACCTCTATCTTTAAGAAAATAAAATATTTATCACCAGATTCCAGGGCAAAGCCTTAGAGACATAGAGATGAATCATATAGAGATTTGTCTCTCCTCCATCTCAAAGCCCGATGATGGAGGAAACCACTCTATATACTTATTTATTGGATTGTATGGTTTTAAAAATAATAACTGTGGAGGGGCACCTGGTTGGCTCAGTCCATTAAGTATCTGCCTTGGGCTCAGGTCCTGGGATTGAGCCCTGCATCGGGCTCCCTGCTTGATGGGGGGCCTGCTTCTCCCCCACCTGACCCTGCCCACTCATGCTTGTACTCTCTCTCTCAAATATAAATGAATAAAATCTTTAAAAAATAATAAAAATAACTGTGGGTTCATTTAGGATAATAAATTGGAATAAGTTCAAGAATAATTCTTAAATAACTTTACATCTGGCCAATATGAAAATCTTATTTTTTATTCAATAAACATATATATTTACCTATGATTGCATAACAATAGATTATTCTTATTGTTCCATAAAGAAAATGTGCCATTTCATCAACCAAACTGTAATATCTGACTAATAGGTGCATAATAGTTGTAATCCCTATAACATCCTAATGAAATTTTCCTTTATTTAGCTCATAGTGTCTATGATACCACAGGTACTGACAAGGTAACTATTATGTGAAAAACAATGGAATGGAAAAAACAAACGAACAAATAAACATAGGCTTGAGGGTCAGAAGGTAGTCTTTCTACACTACTTCTGACCTTATAAGCACTGGGACTTTAGGCTATGTTCTCATCTGTCAAAATATGGATAATACATGTCTCCTGTCTCATGGAGTAGTAGTTTTAAGGATTAAATGAGATGTAAGTAAAGCATCTTACAGAATAAATGGCTAAAATGGCTTCCATCCATAACATGGGCTCTCAGTGAGCATGAGTCTCTTTCGTTACATCTCAAATCTTTCCGTTTTCATGGCAACATGAGACTGGCTTAGTACAGTTTCTATGAAGAATACTGTTGTTACTGTCATAGTGGAAATGTATTTGATGGGAATAATAATACAAGGTCAGAATAAAAAAGACTAGGCTCAAGTCTTTCTCTTGTTTGTGTTCTTTCCACATTCCTAGAAGAGAGGCTGTCTTCCACCTGCCAGCTGTCATGTCTTCCTACTGGAATTTTGTGTAATGAACAAATGGCTATTCAGCTGGCCACTCCTAGCTTCCAGGGCACATGGGCAAAGATTCCATTTGGGTGTTTTCTGTGCAGATATGCTGCTTATAAGGAGAACATTTCAAAAGATTAAAATTAGAGAACACACACACCAGCGAAGCCCTGACCTAAGTTCCCCAGCAATCATTCTTTCTCCTTATCTGTGACAACTGAAATTTTCTTTAGAGATTTTTTCTAATGAGAATACAAACCCAGGAAGAGAAAATGGCTTGCTCAGAATTTGATAGGTGACTCAAGTGTCCTAACTTCCAAACCACTGTTCCTCCCAGGCAGTAGAATGTCATCAATGTCTGTGTCACTGCATGCAGCTCAGCCGACCTGTAGCCTAATATCTGTACTGATTTACATTAAGGAAATGCCAGTCCAACAAGTCTGAACGATCATTTATATCTTTACTGTGGGTTTTTCTCTGGGAGAAATTTTAAGGATTTATAGGGCACTTAATTCTGCCTGACTTCTTAAATTCATCTGGAGACATTTCTTCCATCTGCAAAGTTTAATTTCTTAGGAACTGAGATTGCACCCAACCTCTGTGTACAACTCCCATGCACACTCTCTTCCATGCCTTTCCATCTATTCCTCATGCACAACTGTTCTGTCCTCTCTAATGGGAAATGTCATCCTTCCCTGACTCTGATGCTCATATAGCAAGGAACATCTCTAAAATTAGGAGAATGATATCCTCCATCATCTTGTATGTTGATTTGTATATATTATTATGACATATTTCAACTTTCTTTTACAAGCTTCTAAATATTAAAATGAAAAATAAAACTTGTCAAATAACTATTTTCTCAAACAATGGTCAAGAAAATGTAGGCTGTTCCAAGGAAACTGCCTAATGACCAGGAGTCACTAACACCTCACTCTGCATCATTGTTGACAAAGAAGTAAAACACAGGCTGAGGGGTATAGTTACGGTTTCTAGGGAACATTGGGTTTAGAGTCAGTACAACTTAATTGCTTTTTCTCTATTTTTTATGGTATTTTTATATGTTTGCTTTCTTTACTAGATTGTAGGGCACATTGTTTTGCCCCTTAGGTCTAGTATTTTACCTAGTATATATTGGCCACTCAGTAAATGTTCAGGAAAGAATAAATGGATGAACAAATAAAAATATCATGAAAACAAAATTTTTTGTAGGAATTGAATACAGGGGAGAGGAAAAGGGGAAAGAATTGCCCAAATTCAGAGCTTCTAGCCCAAGATGATGACAGAAGTCTGAGTTGAGCCGTATTAAAGATATCCCTCCCTCCTGCTTTACAAATCCATGCAGGGCCTGCAGCCCCTGCAGTCATCTCATTCACCGTCTGGGAACACGGAGGCAGCTTTCTTTTGTGATCTATTGTTGGAGTCCACGGAGGCTAACAGATCCCATCTGCCTGGCGCAGGGCTGTAATCCCCTTTGCTGGGTTCTCTGTGAGGACACCAGTCAGCAACGCCAGGTTGGGAGCCTTCACGCCCCTCTTCTCAGCTGCCTGTTTCCTGCACAGCCTGCCAGGTTCCCATCATCTCTCCTCTGAATAAATAGCTAGTACTAGGCCAGCAAATGTTTTAGATTGTACACATCATACAGAGTCAAAAGTAGCATAAATCTGAGTCTCCTACAGCTGATCTTCCCCCTCCTCTACCTCCACCATCAACTCTCACAGGATCTTTCTTTACATTGAGGGCTGCCAGTTGTCCAAAGGGAGATAAATTAGCAGCATTCCCCAGACAAACCGTTCAAAAAGAGTGAGAGCATATAGATGAGATGGGCTGTGGCTGTGGCACCTAGCTTACAAATCCAGTTTTGAAATTGCAGAGGTGCTTTAATAGCGTAAATAAACACTATAAACATTTTTAAAATTCCATCTGCCTTATCCGATTGAGACTGATCCAGGTTATCTCAACAGCTCAATGGAAATGCATTTTAAATGAAACAGGAGGCAAGTCTAGATACTTTATATAATAAGCACAGGAACAGAATTGGGAGGAAAAACACTCTAGGGCCTTATCTCACTTACAGAGTCCTTAGAAAAAAAGGGTGTTATTCTTAAAGAAAAATTTTAGCTGACAGAGTGGCCAGTTGATAGTTCTATGGATTTTAATAATATATGTACCAAATTTTAACTTTAAAAATTCAATGAAATAGATTTGATTTTAAAGTTAAGTATAGTTTGAGTAAAGATAACCTGATAAAAATACAGCAAAATAACTCATTGCCCTCAAAATTGCTCTTCACTGATATAAAAATAAAAGTGAGATTGAACATTGGATAAACTAATTTGAATTTATAACATTTTACTCCCAGAGAGGCATTCTTCTTTTATAGATAAAGGGCTAACAGCTGCATATTTGCATTGTGATATGCACTGATGTGATTTCAAACATTTCTCAGCTAAATGCTTAGCACACATACCTGGCCAATGGGAACTCCCAAGAAACAGGTCTTCTGTTTCTTATTTTTTCTTAGTTTAAAGTTGCAGTGCTGCATTTTATACAAAGGCAATGGTTCAATAAATTAGCAATTATCAACATTCAAAGAAAACTGTTATTGAATAATTAAATGAATCATATAGTCATTTCGAAGTGACAGAATCCAAAAGCCAATAATTTTTAACACCAGCATACTCATACCCTAATACAGACTGGCTTATAATCACCTGCTATGATTCACAATCATTTAGATAGTATTATATCACTTTTCCTAATCATATAATATATGCATAAAGAAAAGCTAATTAAAAATAGAATTAATAAAAACTGAAAGTATTTTTTAATGTAGGCTGAGAGAAATTGTGATCATTTTATGTTCCTCTAAGCCTTATTGGTCATTTATAAGAGCAACTTTGTCCCATACTCAATGAACACGAATAAAAAGAAAGACTTGATTTGCATGCAGAGTTGATCACTGTGTAATTTTAGAGAACTGCTAGAAATGAAAAAATAGGATCTTCTGTATGCAATTATACAGAGTAAATTATTTTTGGTGTATATATTTTGGTGTATATGTTTTAGACACTTCACCCATATATGTATAACAATTGTTATACAAATGTTTATAATTTGCCAACAGCTAAAATAAAAATAAAACATAAACACCCTTCCTTACCAGTAATATATATATATATATTTCCAGATTGTCATGTTAACATCATCATATTACTTTATTACTTGAATGAAACAATTTAAATATGTAGCCATTTTTGTGCATTTTGAATAAAACTTTAATGAAAATCTTATAAATAAATATTTGCATGCCTGTTAATATTGCCTTGGAAAATATTCCTAGAGATGGAATTTGTTCATTAGAATAGCACATATTTTAGTGATTTTAAAACACAAGACCAAATGGTCCACTATGAAAGTTGGGCCAATTATAGTAATTTTTTCATTTCTGTTTAACGATATATTCTGATTATGGGTGGTTCAAGTTTTTAAAACTTCCTAAGATAAAAATTCACTTAAAAAATAAGAATTTATTATTGGTATATTTGTTCTACTATCTACTCATCAAAGATAATAAGCAAAAACTTTCATTCTCTCACTAAGCTTGAAATAAATTCTGTAAGTACTCTACACATGATATTGTGTAACAACCACATTCCCTCACTTCTTTTTTTCATTTAATTTTTTTAAATTCAATTAATTAACATAACAAATCATTAGTTTCAGAGGTAGAGTTCCTTTATTCATCAGTTGCATATAACATCCAGTTCTCATCACATCATTTGCCCTCGTTAATGCCCATCACCAGTTACCCATCTCCCACCCACCTCTCCCAACTCACTTCTAACAATTATCCTTAAATTTTCCTCTTCGAGGTAGTCTATGTGAAACTATTTATAGGTGTTTCCATTTATAATCAGACAAGGAGGCAACAGTTAAAGTAGGTCAAGTCCAAGGAATTATGAGTGATTGGGAGGAATTTGCACAGGGAAGAGAAAACATATTTTGGGGGGCCTCTGAGGAAGCCTTTCAAGGCTGCCATCAGTGCAACAGTGACTCTCTGACACGTTTCAGGAGAGGGGTCACTGTCACTACGGGATATGATGAGGAAAAACAGTTCAATCATCTAAGAGTCCTTGGTTTATTAGTTCAAATCCATCATCTTTATTAGTAAAATGAAAGTACTCATTCTGGCATGTTGTCAGTGAGACAGGTGCTTTTTTCTTCAATCATTGTTCCTATTGTTCCATCATCCGAGTGGAAATCCATGATAGACATTTTCTAATGATGAGACATGTTTTTTTTTTTTTCTAAACAGAATACATGGAAAATTGATTTGTAAATGCTGAGCTTTTACATCATGACACTCTTTGTTCAAGGTCTTGTACTGTGAATTATAATCTATATATTTAGGTTATCCATCTGAAAATATGTAACTTCTGTAAGAATCAAAACCGTGTCTTATCTACTACTTTATATCTAACATTAGCTTACAAGGAAGACATTCAGTTAATCACTTGCTGAATGAATGAGTGAATCAAAAATAAATAATGAGTGAGCACATGACTTAAACAATTCTAATTGAATTCTATTCTACATAAACATTTAATGCATGAAGAATATGATACAAGAAAATAACAAGGAATATTAAAATTAAAACCTTCTCTAAAGGTTGTTAAGTTAACCCAATAGCAAATAGATAAAGCAATTTGACCCATGTTATATGCTATGCAACAAAATTCCATATGATCTAAACTGTCACCAAAAAAAAAAAAAAAGAAAATTAAGTATTCATCAACTGTCTGAGGGAAGAGCTAGTGAAAATGTAAGCTGAAAATACCTAAGTTTCCTAAGCATAGAAGCAACAGAAAAAAATGCTAAAATAAATAATCAACCTTTAGCTATATAAAAATTCTAAACTACTGTAAAATTTCTAAAATGGTAAAAATATCTAGAAAAATATTTACAACAAACATGAAAAAAGGTTGTATTTTTAAATATAAATTTATTGTAAAATTGGAAAAAAGTGCTCCAATGATTAGGTAAAAAATACCATTTGTCAAGTCCCTCGAGAGAAAGTGCACTTAGTAAACCAACATATTGAAAACCCTGCAATCTCAATAAGAAGCAATAAATAGAATTAGAAAAAAGCAGATGGTACAATTTTTCATCTATTAAATTGACCATTAAAAACTGTAACATCTAATGTTCTTGGAGAGCATAATAACAATGGTAAAGTAAATCATACTTAGCTGATAGCAAAGTAAATTAGTACTATCCTTTTGAAAAATAATTTGGCAATATGTTTCAAGTACTGTACTATGAAAATATTTGCATACTTTGTTCTATTATTCCCATTTCGTAAGAGTCACCCATTTGAAAATAACACCTAAGACAGCTCTTTGTAGGAAAACATTTCATTTTATTTATACAAGGGAAAACAGAGCCAAAAAATGTCCAAGGATAAGGAGCAAGTTAAATAATTAGGGACACCCATTCAAAAGAGTATGAAGGGGGAATTGCAGTGAGAATGGTGGGTGTGAAAAAAATTATGGATAAAATTATGGATAAAAATATATATATATATATATATAATGTGATTGCAGCTATGTAAAATATATCAATCTGGGAAAGGTAGCATGAAAATATTTTCATATGAGAAGGGGAGGATACCTTTGTTTCTTGCTTATTCCATCCTGTTGTCTGGAATAATTTATGAGTTCCAGAGTCTTCTTGAGGGAGGAGAGTAACACTTGAGGGAAGCCATGCCTAGAGCTTGAATGAAGTCTGAGGTCCTGAAGACCTAATGGAGCTGCCATTGCAGCCAAGGGCTGAATACTTCGGACTACATATCTAGGCTTTTATTTCTTTAGGCCTCAGCTGTCTGGGTCTTTCTGTTATTGTTTGTTTGTTTGTTTGTTTGTTTTTGCTGTAATCATCTGAACCTATTCCTAACCAATATGTAATAAAAGATGATCTAGGATTGATTCTATTTTTAGCATAAATGAGCAACTCAAAGTTTTAATTTAAGTTTTAAACTGAATAGTAAGATTTTTATTTAGAACATAGTCTGATATACTACATCACTGAATGTCATACACCATTTTTTAAATGCCCTAAACATGTTATTTAGCAAGGTATTTACTAAAATAAAAATAGTACCCTGTGATATTTTGTCACTATTAATATCATTAAATTCGAAAGTTTTGGAAAAAACAAAGTTTTGAAAGTAGTTTAACTGATTTGATTCATATTTTTTTTCTTCTGTTTCCAGTTCATTTCCCACCCTAACAATGAGAATTGTCCTCTATTTTCAGTTTTTCCCCTTTTGTTTCAGAACCATCATGTTCCTCTCACGGGAACTGGCTAACTCTGTTTAGTTTTGGCAGTCACAAAATATGTTCCCAGGACAAATGGCCCATGTACACTGTGAAGTGTACACAATTCCCAGCTTAGAATAACGCTACATGCTAACAAGCAGATGCATACAGCTGGCTTTTTAAAAGACTTGGCAAAGTTCATGCTTTGTTCAGCCTTCTTACTATTAATCCTTACAGGATTTTTCTGAACATTTTATACTGGCCTTATTTTATACAATAACATTTATACTGAAAGAAAATTAAATACATACACAATACATATACAAAAATTAAGTTCCAGGGCTTTTTTTGACTTGGACCACTGAAACCTTAGTATCACTATTTCTAGAGTTAAATATCGCAAATGCTACTTATAACAAATCAAGTATAACGAGGCATTAAAAAATGTCAGAAATGTTTATTAAAATAAGTGCTAAGTCGATGGAATAAAAAACAAAAAGTAGATTCTATTTTGGCAGGCCAGCTAGAAAATATGTGAAATGAAGAAAAGCAAACTTTGCAAAGTTTCCATTTGACTATACACAAAAAGAATAGCATGTAATTTTAATTATGACTTCGCACCAATTCTGGGCTATATGGTCAAAGAAACTAGCTTCTCCTTAAGGATTTATGATCTAATTGGCCACAGCTCAAAAGAGATAGAAAGAAGGAGAAAAGGAAGGAAGAGAGGGAGGGAGGAAAAAAAAAACAGACATGCTATGTTCAAGTTATGTTACAATTAATTTCTCTAGCACACATATATAAATATCCAGCAAATTCTAAAGACAAGAATATTATATACACGTATCCACACACACATACACACGTATACATATACATGGATACGTGTATATAATTTTATAAGCTACAAAAATCATCATTTTTCGATTATATATGAACAATTAAAAAAAGAGGTTCAGTATTAAAAATGGCCCACAAAGTATTTCTTTTTATTGGGTGAATTTTATCAATACTGTATACAAGTGTTTGAATCCATTGTATACAAGTGTTTGAGTCCATTGACATGAGTCCATTGAAGTTTTTTGTAATACAATGCTCAGTGAGAAATTATTCACTAAGTTGAATTACTCCGTAGTCACTATATAGAGCTAGTAGTGTGACAATTAAATTTTTTTCAAAACTATGTTCAGAAATACAGTTAGAAAAAAAGTAACACATAGGATAGTAAATCAAGAGTTAAAATCCACAGCTTCAGCTCAAACGACCTCTCCCCTAAAAAGCCTATCTTATATAGACTTACCTGTTCCTCTGAACAAATATGGCAGTTGGCCTGTGCCTCTGCCATGACACCTGAATCATCTAGCTCACATTGTAATTATTTCTGTAATCTTACATGATATTGCCCCAATCTCCTAAACAGTCTCTCTTCCTCCAATCTTGTTCCTCTTTAATCTAGTGGTTCTCAAACTTGAGTGCGCAAGTTCAAGTTCAGGTGGAATCATCTGAAAAGCTTGTGAAACCATGTATTGGTGAGTCCCCATCTCCATAGCTTTTGACTCAGTAACTCTGGGGTAATGTCCAGGAATTTGCATTTTTAAAGGTTCCCAGGAGACACTCATTCTGCTGGTCCTGAGAATATTTGGAGAACTACTGGTATCTAAGCTTTTCTCTACCAAGGAGATGGAGAATGTTTTAAAAACAAACAACTAAGGATATTTGAAGAGCTCTAATATCTTCAATAGTCTGTGCTAC